>NC_082652.1:20495916-21172702 GCF_028023285.1 Balaenoptera ricei
GAGCTGCTTCTTATCACTATAGATGAGTTTTTTCTTTTAAGAAATTTTATTTAAATGGAATGTACTCTGTTCTATGTGGTTTATTTTACTGACCATAATGTTGAAATTCATTCCTCTTTATTGCTGAATAGTATTTCATTGGGTGGCTATGCCACAGATTTTTTTTTTTAATTTTACTTATTTATTTTTGGCTGAGTTGGGTCTTCGTTGCTGTGCACGGGCTTTCTCTAGTTGCGGTGAGCGGGGGCTTCTCTTTGTTGTGGTGCGCGGGCTTCTCGTTGCAGTGTTTTCTCTCCTTGCGGAGCACGGGCTCTAGGCACGTGGGCTTCAGTAGTTGTGGCACGCGGGCTCAGTAGTTGTGGCTCTCAGGCTCTAGAGCGCAGGCTCAGTGGTTGTGGCGCACGGGCTTAGTTGTTCTGCAGCATGTGGGATCTTCCCGGACTAGGGCTCGAACCTGTGTCCCCTGCATTGGCAGGTGGATTCTGAACCCCTGTGCCACCAAGGAAGCCCCACAGATTTTTTTTTTTTAATTGCTATGATTTATACTGGTTTTTTTTTTTAATTTTTATTTGTTTATTTATTTTTGGCTGTGTTGGGTCTTTGTTTCTGTGCAAGGGCTTTCTCTAGTTGCGGCAAGCGGGGGCCACTCTTCATCGCGGTGCGCGGGCCTCTCACTATCGCGGCCTCTCTTGTTGCAGAGCGCAGGCTCCAGATGCGCAGGCTCAGTAGTTGTGGCTCACGGGCCTAGTTGCTCCGCGGCATGTGGGATCTTCCCAGACCAGGGCTCGAACCCGTGTGCCCTGCATTGGCAGGCAGATTCTCAGCCACTGCGCCACCAGGGAAGCCCCCACGGATTATTTTTAACCCTTCATCTGTTGGTGGACATTTGGGTTGTTTGCATCTTTTGGCTATTATGTATAAAATCTATATGAATATTTGTGTTTACGTCTTTGTGTAGACATTTGTTTTCATTTCTCTTGTGTAAATACCTAAAAGTACAATTACTATTCTTAGGTAACTGTGTATTTATAAGAAACCACCAAACTGTTTTGAAAATATTAATAGTTGTTTTACCATTTTGTATTCCCATTAGCAATATATGAACATTTCTTTAATCTTATTAAATTCACTTATTCTAGTAGCTTTTTGTAGAAATTTTCATTGAAGACATTCTGTTTTTCATTTTGGAAGTTTCAAGTGGTTCTTTTTTATGTCTTCCATTTCTCTCATTATGATCATATTTTCCCATAAATCTTTGAGCATATTGTGCTTGTTTATTTAGCTGTCTCAAAGTCCTTTTCTCCTTTTCATCATCTTCTGTCATTTTGGGGTCTATTTCTTTTTTTTTTTTTCAAAAAATAAATTTATTTATTTATTTTTGGCTGCATTGGGTCTTCGTTGCTGTGCGCGGGCTTTCTCTAGTTGCGGTGAGCGGGGGCTACTCTTCGTTGCAGTGTGTGGGCTTCTCATTGCGGTGGCTTCTCTTGTTGCGGAGCATGGGCTCTAGGTGCGCAGGCTTCAGTAGTTGTGGCACACGGGCTCAGTAGTTGTGGCGCACAGGCTCAGTAGTTGTGGCTCGTGGGCTCTAGAGCTCAGGCTCAGTAGTTGTGGCGCACGGGCTTAGTTGCTCCACGGCATGTGGGATCTTCCTGGAACAGCGATGGAACCCATGTTCCCTGCATTGTATTTTTGGCTGCGTTGGGTCTTCATTGCTGCACGCGGGCTTTCTCTAGTTGCGGCAGCGGGGGTACTCTTTTGTTGTGGTGCGCAGGCTTCTTGTTGGGGTGGCTTCTCTTGTTGCAGAGCACGGGCTATAGGTGCACGGGCTTCAGTAGTTGTGGCACATGGGCTCAGCAGTTGTGGCTCATGAGCTCTAGAGCACAGGCTCAGTAGTTGTGGCATACGGTCTTAGTTGCTCTGCGGCATGTGGGATCTTCCCGGACCAGGGCTCGAACCCGTGTCCCCTGCATTGGCAGGCAGATTCTTAACCACTGCGCCACCAGGGAAGCCCCATCATACTGTTTTGCAACCATTACCACTATCCATTCCTAGAACTTTTTCATCATCTCAAACAGAAACTTTGTACCTATTAAATAATATTCCCTAGTCTACCTCCCACCCAACCCCCTTAAGCACTGTTCTACTCTGTCTCTGTGAAGACTATTCTAAGTACTTCATATTAGTGGAATCATACAACATTTGTCCTTTGGTGTCTGGCTTATTATTTCACTTACCATATTTTCAAGATTCATCATGTTTGTAGCATGTTTCAGAGTTTCATTCCTTTTTAAGGCTGAATAGTATTCCATTTTATGGATAGACCACGTTTTGTTTATCATCTATTGATAGATAGTGGGTTGTTTCCACTTTGGCTGTTGGAATAGTGCTTCTGTGAGCATTGATGTACAGGTATCTGTTTGAGTCTTTGCTTTCAGTTCTTTTGGGTGTATAACTAGGAGTGGAATTTCTGGATCATATGGTCAGCCTGTGTTTAACTTTTTGAGGAACTGCCAAACTTTTCCACAGTGGCTGTACCATTTTATATTCCCATTCGCATTGTATGAGGATTCCACTTTCTCCACATCCTCACCAACACCTTTTTTTTTTTTAATTTTTAAATTTAATTTTATTTATTTTTTTATACAGCAGATTATTAGTCATCAATTTTATACACATCAGTGTATACATGTCAATCCCAATCGCCCAATTCATCACCCCACCATCCCCACCCCACCCCCCGCCGCTTTCCCCCCTTGGTGTCCATACGTTTGTTCTCTACATCTGTGTCTCAACTTTTGCCCTGCAAACTGGTTCATCTGTACCATTTTTCTAGGTTCCACATACATGCATTAATATACGTTATTTGTTTTTCTCTTTCTGACTTACTTCACTCTGTACGACAGTCTCTGGATCCATCCACGTCTCAACAAATGACCCAATTTCGTTCCTTTTTATGGCTGAGTAATATTCCATTGTATATATGTACCACAACTTCTTTATCCATTTGTCTGTCGATGGGCATTTAGGTTGCTTCCATGACCTGGCTGTTGTAAATAGTGCTGCAATGAACATTGGGGTGCATGTGTCTTTTTGAATTATGGTTTTCTTTGGGTATATGACCAGTAGTGGGATTGCTGGATCATATGGTAAATCTATTTTTAGTTTTTTAAGGAACCTCCATACTGTTCTCCATAGTGGCTGTATCAATTTACCTTCCCACCAACAGTGCAAGAGGGTTCCCTTTTCTCCACACCCTCTCCAGCATTTGTTGTTTGTAGATCTTCTGATGGTGCCCATTCTAACCGGTGTGAGGTGATACCTCATTGTAATTTTGATTTGCATTTCTCTAATAATTAGTGATGTTGAGCATCTTTTCATGTGCTTCTTGGCCATCTGTATGTCTTCTTTGGAGAAATGTCTATTTAGGTCTTCTGCCCATTTTTGGATTGGGTTGTTTGTTTTTTTAATATTGAGCTGCATGAGCTGTTTATATATTTTGGAGATTAATTCTTTGTCCATTGATTCGTTTGCAAATATTTTCTCCCTTTCTGAGGGTTGTCTTTTCGTCTTTTTTATGGTTTCCTTTGCTGTGCAAAAGCTTTGAAGTTTCATTAGGTCCCATTTGTTTATTTTTGTTTTTATTTCCATTACTCTAGGAGGTGGATCAGAAAAGATCTTGCTGTGATTTATGTCAAAGAGTGTTCTTCCTATGTTTTCCTCTAAGAGTTTTATAGTGTCCAGTCTTACATTTAGGTCTCTAATCCAGCTTTTAATTTATTTTTTATAATAGCCATCCTAATGGGTGTGAAATGGTATCTCATTGAGGTTTGGATTTTCATTTTCTAATGACTAGTGATGTTGAGCATCCTTTCACATGCTTATAGGCTATTTATATATCTTTGGAAAAA
Organism: Balaenoptera ricei; assembly: GCF_028023285.1. NCBI lineage: Eukaryota > Metazoa > Chordata > Mammalia > Artiodactyla > Balaenopteridae > Balaenoptera > Balaenoptera ricei. The sequence continues at coordinate 20,499,825 of NC_082652.1, forward strand.
CGTCTATTCAAGCCCTTTGTCCATTTTTTAAAAAATTATTTATTTATTTATTTATGGCTGTGTTGGGTCTTCGTTGCTGCACACAGGCTTTCTCTAGTTGTGGCGAGCGGGGGCTACTCTTCGTTGTGGTGCGCGAGCTTCTCATTGCGGTGGCTTCTCTTGCTGCAGAGCACGGGCTTAAGAGCGCAGGCTCAGTAGTTGTGGTGCATGGGCTTCGTTGCTCCGTGGTATGTGGGATCTTCCCGGACCAGGGCTTGAACCCGTGTCCCCTGTATTGGCAGGTGGATTCTTAACCACTGCGCCACCAGGGAAGTCCCCCTTTGTCCATTTTTGAATTGTGTGGTTTTTCGTTGCTGAGTTGCAGGAGTTCTTTATTTTTATGGATACTAGACCCTTATCTGGTATATGTATTTGCAAATATTTTTCTCCCATTCTATGGCTTATCTTTTTACTCTCTTGGTCATATCTTTTGATGAAGTCCAATTTATCTATTTATACTTCTATTTCCTGTGTTTCTGGTGTCATATCCAAGAAATCATTTCTGAATCCAGTGTCATGAAGATTTTCTCCTATTTTCCTCTAAGAATTTTATAGTTTTAGGTCTTGTGTTTACGTCTTTGATCCATTTTGAATTGTTTTTTAATATCGTGTAAGGTTAAGTATCTGACTTCATTCATGGGAATGTGCAGTTTTCCCAGCACATTCCCATTGAATGGTCTTGGCCCCCTTCTGGAAGTCAGTCTCATTCTCTTGTAAATGACAGAGGTGATGTAATGATCTGACAGAATGTTGGAGAACTGGGAGGACAGTCATGATTCCCACCCCTTCTCACCTGACGACTTGTTGCATAATCACGGGCTTTATTTTTCACTTCATGTCTGTCTGGTTTCTTTTTTGTGTTTTTGTTTTTTTGTTTTTTATAAATTTATTTATTTATTTTTGGCTGCGTTGGGTCTTCGCTGCTGCGCGCGGGCTTTCTCTAGTCGTGGCAAGCGGGGGCTGCTCTTCGTTGCGGTGAGCGGGCTTCTCACTGCGGCGGCTTCTCTTGTTGCAGAGCTACAGGCTCCAGGCGCGCAGGCTTCAGTAGTTGTGGCGCACGAGCTTAGTTGCTCCGCGGCATGTGGGATCTTCCTGGACCAGGGATCGAAACCGTGTCCCCTGCATTGGCAGGGGGATTCTTAACCACTGTGCCACCAGGGAAGCCCTGTCTGTTTTTTTAAATGGATATACAGTTGACCCTTGAACAATGCGGGTGGGTAGGGGCACTGACTCCCCTCCCCCCAGCAACTGAAAATATGCATATAACTTTACAGACCACTCTCGGTATGCGTGGCTTCACATCCTCCAATTATGTAGTACTGTAGTACGTATTTATTGAAAAAAGTCTGCTTATAAGTGGACCTGCGCATTCAAACCTGTGTTGTTCAGGGGTCAGCTACTCCTGTTTTGTATCTTGCCTTTTTTACCTTATACATATTGCTACATATGATGATTTTACAAGACTTCTTGTAACTACATACCTTAAGTGGCTCTACTACCATAGTGGATTCTGGTGCCCTGGTGGTTTTTACCATCGTGATTAACGTTGTAGAGCACATCTTTGCACGTAGGCCTTTTCCTCAGGCTGAATGCCTCAGTGTAGAATTGCTATCTGAAGGGGTCTGGGCACCTGCACGATTTTTGCTACATGTTTGCCATCTAAAACTATTGTACCCGTTAGTAATAGGCATTGTTGGGTATATGAACCACACTGGGTGTTACTGAAACAGTTGTCATAGATGAACACCATTCCTCTCTTCTTGAATTTGCTGCTTCATTCAACAAATCTTTGAGCTCCTTCCAGATGCCAGGCCCTGTTGAGATGCTGGGGATCCACTGGTAAATAGAGCTAGCGCTCCCGTCCTCAGAGAGCTTCCCTTATTAGGGGCTGAGACAGCTGAGAAACAGACGGACACATGGACATGTCTAGTGGTTGAAAGGCCGTGTGAGAACATAGACAGGTAAAGGGCACAGTGTCTGAGGCTGGGGCAGAGTTGGGCTGGGACCAAGGCAGTCAGGGAAGGAAGGAAGGCCCCGCTTAGTGCCGTGTGGGCTGAGGGTGCATCTGAGGGGCCGGGAGAGTGGTCCAGGTAGTGGCTTGAGATGGATAGAGAACACTTGTCGCTGTTTAGGGAGAACAAAGAGCCCCTGTGGCTGGAGGCACAGAGGGCAGGAAGGTAGGAGGGCAGGAGGACCCATGGCGCCAGCTCAGCCTGTCCTCTGAGTGAGTGCTGAGTGATCTGGGTTCTGATCCAGTCGTCCTGGCTGCTGTGGAGACAGATTAGGGGACCTTTTGGGAGGCTCTGACAGGATCCCAGCAAGAGAAGGTGGTGGCCTGGATCAGAGTGGGGAGCAGTGGAGTTGGGGTGGGGGGGAGGCACTCGATTCTGGTATTTTTTTTTTATTGAAGTATAGTTGATGTACAGTATAAGTTACAGGTGTGCAATATAGTGATTCATAATTTTTAAAGGTTAAACTCCTTTTAAGGTTATTATAAACTATTGGCTCTATTCCCTATGTTGTACAGTATATTTTTGCAACTTATTTAATTCATTAATTTATTTATTTTTGGCTGCGTTGGGTCTTCGTTGCTGTGTGCAGACTTTCTCTAGTTGCGGCGAGCGGGGACTACTCTTCATTGCACTGCACGGGCTTCTCATTCTTCTCATTGTGGTGGCTTCTCTTGTGGCGGAGTGTGGTCTCTAGGCGTGCGGGCTTCAGTAGTTGTGGCACGCGGGCTCAGTAGTTGTGGCTCTCTGGCTGTAGAGTGCAGGTTCAGTAGTTGTGGTTCATGGGCTTAGTTGCTCCGTGGCATGTGGGATCTTCCCGGACCAGGGCTCGAGCCCGTGTCCCCTGCATTGGCAGGCGGATTCGTAACCATTGCACCACCAGGGAAGTCCTTGTAACTTATTTTATACCTAATAGTTTGTACCTCTTACTCTCCTATCCCAATATTCCTCCCCACCCCCACCCCCCCTCCACTGGTAACCACTAGTTCTCTGTATCTGTGAGTCTGCTGCTTTTTTGTTATATTCACTAGTTTGTTGTAATTTTTAGATTCCACATTCGATTCTGGGTATGTTTTGAGGGGAGAGTGGACAGGATGCACTGATGGATTGCATGCGGGGGGAGAGAGAAATGGAAAATGACTCGTGAGTTTTGACTTGAGTGGATGGAGGGGTGGAGTAGCTCTTTACTGAGAGCAGTGGAGGAAATAGGGAACATCAAGAATCATACCTTAATACAGTTTGTAATTTGCTTTTTTTAAAATGTGAGTCCACTTCAACATTTTCATGTGTTTATTCTCTGTCTATACTGGCTCAGAGTATTTGTAAGTTTAACGTTTAATCTGAATGGCACGGAACAAGGAATCCACCACACTCCTCCGGCTCTGGTCAGACCAGGAGAACGCTCTGCCCTTAGAACTGGAGCTGCAAGCAGGCCGAGTGCCGGGCATGGAGGAGGGGACGCGTCCACGAGTTTCTTTTCAGGAACTCATGGTGTCCTTCCTGGAAAAGGTCAGGGTTTGGGGTCAAAGAGCCCAGCTACCTTATTTGGGCTACCTGGGCCTGGCGTTTGGCCTCAGTGGGGAGGGTGGTCGCCACCGGGCCTCTATGGAGAACTGGCTTCAAGGGAGCAGCACTGACCGGAGCTGGAAGGCCACTGCCTGTGCCCGAGCATCGCAGTCTGTGTTTGTGTGGCAGCTATGATTTCAGATATGCTGTCCTTTTTGTCCCTATAAGTCAAAGGGGGGAACAGACCTTCATAAGTGTTTCTTACCAAGAGGGGTGGAAGGTGTGTAGCGTCTGTAAGCCCAGGTCACCAGGTGACCTGGATGGCAGGTGTGTATGGGGGGAGTGCCCAGGTGTGCTCCCCCTCCTGCCGGGGTTTCCTGTTCCATGAAGGGTGGCATCTGGTGGCAGATTTCCCTTGGTCTCTGGCGCTTCTGAGGAGTCCTTTTTGCCTTCACGGGTCCTGAGGACAGAGGTGCAGGTGGTGGGGAAGCTGGCCTGGTAGAAAGGAGGGCCCTTTGGGGAAGAAGCTGTCCACGTGTCCCTCCTCCTGCAAACCAAGGAGCTGACTCTGCGGAGATGGGGCCCTAGGCTGCAGAGCGGGCTGCTGTCATCGGAGGGCTGCTGCCTGGACAGGAGTGAGGGGTTCGGCTCGGAACTGCCCCACCCGCCTCATGAAGCAGGAGCGGTGGGCATGATGCTGCCTCAGGGCCAGAGAGGCGCTGTGTGTGTGCTGAATGTGGTCTTGAGTTTTTCTCCCCAGTAGTAGAATTTAGAGGTTTTTCTGTGGCTTAAAGCAAAGTCTTCCAGTTTTTTATTGTGAATACTTCTGAACAGAGTAGAAAAGTTGAGAGAAGTGTTACCCACACACACTGCTTGAGTGACCAGTTATTAATGTTTCCTCGTATCTGCTTTGTCTCTGTGCATATGTACGGACTCTTCTCTGAGCCACTGAAAGTACATAGCAGACATTATGAAACTTCACCCCTAAACACTGAAGTCCACATCTGAGCATAATAACATGGTTTGTTGTCATCTTGTCTGGCCATGGGGTGCGTTAGCACCGCTTCCTTGTTTCTGCCCTCAGTTTAGTGTTTTTAAAATGTGAGGTGTGACGTTCCAGTTCTGAAAAGGAATAAAGCCAGATCAGCCTGTCAGGTCTCCCATGTCGCTCACCCCTACCCTGTTGATCTGCACTTGGCATTTCCTTCGCTCCACGAGTCCATGACCCTGGACAGTGTAGAATGTGTTTTGCATGTTTTTAAACTTCCTGTAATTGTTATAGCTTTATTGTTCCCCTCTGTGAACAGGCTGCTCTTAAATGAGAATGATGTAGGAATAAATAAATACCTGGTCCTATGCTGGCAGGGGGTGGAGATTCAGTAAGTACTATTTTACCTCTTACCTAATAGGTGTTGAGAAGACAGTTCTGGATGTTAAAATGGGCAGACAGTCAAGTTGGTGGGAAGTAGACCCTGCTGCCTGCCCAGCTCTGACCTCAGAGAATCCTGGGCTCATTCCAGGGCAGGAGGACATCTCAAGGCCTCAGGGACCTCCTTCGTGGTACGTGCCAGGAGCTGTGGCAGCCACTCCAGCCTTTCCTCTCCCCTGCCTCCCCCAGCCCAAGGGGGTGCTCTGTGCCTGCACCACTAAGGGGAAAGGGAATGGACAAGGCTGGGCTCCGGCCTAGAGGGAGCTTTCTGCTGGGCTTCCTTACCCTGCTGCACCCTCCTCGCTGCCTGGGTGGCAGAGAAGTCACCTGGGCTGGTGGGATTGCTAGGAAACATTCGAGAACACGAAGGGAGAATTTGGCAGGGCTGTGAGAAGCCTTCAGATCAAGGAATCACCTGAGGGTAGTCCGTGCTTGTCCGGGCTCCTGCCCAGGCTTCTGTGAGGCTGATAACCTGCCCCTGGCTCCTCGTGCCAGCCTTGGGACACCGGACACCAACCATCACCTCTCTTCTTTGAGGGGCCTCCATCGGCCCCCAGGGAATGAGAATTAACAGAGAGCACCTGCCACCCCTGCCCCGCCACTCCCTTCTGTCCCCTGGCACAGCAGGGCACGGAGTTCACTCTGCAAGGAGCGGGGGAGTGGCAGTGGGTTGCCTGAGGAGGTTGGCCTGTCCACGGGTGCTGCGGCCAAGTGGCCTGGGGCCTGCAGAGCCTCGCAGTGGCACTAGGTGGCACTCCCGCCCAGGGGAGTCCAAACAAGGTGGGAGGACTAGAAATTAAGGACCAAGTGTGGGTGGCCAGAAGGGACCTCATTTGGGCTGGGAGAGTAAACCTTCCAAGGGGTTTTTTCTTACTCCCAGAAATCATGTTGAGTATTGTCTGGAATATTGTCCAGAAGGCATTTCCCTCCTGAGATATACGTGGTGGAGGGCAGGTTAGAAGGCTGGGCGGGCTAATCTCAGGGCAGACCTGTGGGCTGGTTTATGAGTTTCCTAGACGCCAGTCAGCCTGAGAGGCTTTGAATGATTACAGAGGAGCTCTGGTCCATGTGGAGCAGCCCAGTTGGTCATTTTACAGTGGAGAGCATCAGCGCTCCACAGGCCGCTCAGCAAGTAAGAATCTGGGCTTTTGATCCAGACTTGTTTTTCCCCCTTAGGTCTAACTTGGGTCCTGCTGGATGCACTGCAGGCTTTGGGGAAGTCAGGACAGTCTTCCTGGATTTCTGGTTCTGGAATTTAGTGTTGCTAAGATTGTGTGTCAGCATCTTCTGTGCTTTAACTCCTTTTTATTCCATCTCGAGTGGTGGTTGGTTAGAGCTCTGAGGTGAGCAGGGGTCCAAAGTCTCGCTGGGGCTCCAAGAATGCTGTGAGCCCAGGCTAGGAGGCTGAGGTCGGCTGTGCACCTCCCTGCCTCCCAGTTCCTACTGGCGTCCCAAGGATCCCTCCAGCTTGTTATGGAACACTTGGTTGGGCTGGATCCGGATGAGGGGGCAGGTGTGTGGGGCTGTGTCTGCATGCTGCTGTGTCCTCTTCCAGGCTGCCTTGGCTGAGCTGCCCATCTCTTCACAAGCCCTGTCAGCTCTCTTCCTGGTCTAAATGTTGCTTTAGAAACTAAATTCCCAGTGGTCAAAAGAAGCTGGGGTTGTTCAGCTAATCAGGTTCCTGAATTCCACATGCTTTTTGTGGTTGAGTAGTGGTGGTGTTCCCCGCTGGACCCTCCCCCTCCCCTAAAAAGTGTTAAGCTGGTTCATTCCATCCCATGTTGACTGAGTGCTTTCAGTAGGCATGGGGGTAGGGTGCTGACCCTGCAGGCTGGGGCCCCACCATCTAGTGGGGTAGAAAGATAAGGTGAGAATCACCCCACAGGTCTTGATCCCCGCGAGGAAGCGTATGTGCTGGGCGGGGGTGGACCTTGCCCACTGGGTCTTGTTTGCTGGTCTGCACCAGGGGATTTTGTGTGTCAGGGTGTGTCTGCCTGGAGGAGAGGGGGTGGGGTGAGGAGCAGCCTTTGTCTTCAGGGTCAGGTGTAGGAAGGAGCGAGGGCTTCGAGGGCTAGAAAATGTGTCTGGAGGTGGCTTTGTGCTCAGTCCAGAGAAGCCGGCCCTCGGGTGAGGTCCGCAGCACGTGGAGGCCCTGGCGGCCCGGAGGGGTGTGTGGGAGGAGCTCGCGGCCCAGGGAGCCCAGCACCGCCCCCAGGAGGCACCCGCGAAGTCCTGTGGCCGTCGGGCCGGTCGCCTGTTCCCGCCGCTCCTTGGCCCCGCCCCTTCCCTTAAAGGAACCCCGGGCTGGGGGGCGGGGCGCGGCTGACGAGCGAGCCTGGTGTCCGGTCTCCTGCTGCCGCCCCGGCGGCCTGACTGGCTGGAGCCGAGCCCCCGCCCGCCCGCCCGCAGTCAGGCTTCCGAGGAGCGGCACCTCCCTGCGAGTTCAGCCGGCGCGCGGCGCGGAAGCCAGCGGAGCGGACAACCTGCCGGTGAGTGAGCGGCCGCGGCCGAGCCGCCCCGCGCAAGCGGAAGGCCTGCTCGCGTAGCCGGGAGGCCGGTCGCCCCTCACCGCTTGGGGCCTGAGGAGCCCACCCCCCAACCCCGATCGAGTGTGGCTTCCCTGGCCCCACACGGTGGGTCACGGGGCCGGGCAGGATGAGCTCACTTCCTTCGCGTCGTGTAGCATCTCCTCGCCTCCCGGCCCGGAAAAGGGAAATGTGGGCGTTGCGGGCGGCTCGATGTCCTCCTGCGCCCATTTCCTCAGTTCTGCCCGAAGGGTCTGGGACGGGCGCCAGAGAGGGAGGGAAGCGGCAGTGTTCCTCGGTGGGACCCGGATATGCTGCAGTTGTCACCATGTACCAGCCAAGGGGCGGGAGGGGGTGACACCCCGCCCTTCCCAGAACCCCATTCCCCGCTAGTGCTAAGGATTGCCCCAGAGAAGGTTCCTTTCCTTGAGGGGATTTATGGAAGAGTCCTGCCGAGTCCTGTCCCCATCTCTACCGCCCTTGAAAGAGGTGCCTCTGGACCCTTCTCTTTGCTTCCTCTTCTCTCGCCCAAGGCTTCCCCAAGATGGCTCACCCGTTTCACCCGGGAGAATCCATTTTCCTGGTTCCCTACTTGACATTTTGTCAGCTTCTAGCCTTGGAACTCAGGGGAGGAATGGTTGGTGGCCCCACCTGGACACAGCTACCCAGCAGCCCTGCCCTCCAGAGCTGGGAGTCTGCACAGCAAGTCAGGCTGGGGACACATGTTTTGGGGGGCACTGGGGTTTCTGCTGAGGCTTCAGGCCGGATTACTGGCACCCAGTGAGCTTTCCACTCAGGGAGCAGGAGCACATCCTTGGGCTCTCTTAGGCTGGACACGTGCAGGGTTACAAGGCCTTCGTCGAGGGCAGTGAGGGGTGGGTGGGGATGTTGCAGCACCTCTGGGGTGTGAACCCCCAGAACAGCCGTCCTGACAAAGGTGAGCTCCCCCCAACATGGTCCTGTTGAGCCATCCCTTCCTACTCACATCATCGCTGCCCCTGTGATTTGGGCTCCTCTGTCAGAACTGCCTCCTCTGCCCTGTTCCTTCCATCTTCCCAGTGGTAGCAAACTTCTGTCCTCCCAGAGCGTGGGTTTGGAAAGGGAGGGGAGGCACTGGGAGCCAGGTCTGGGGGGTGAGGCTGCACTAAGCTCTTGGGTGGAAGAGAGGCATAGGGTTTCTGAGCAGAGTTGTTCTTGGCCTTGGTCACAGCTTTGATCTGAGACTCAAGGCGGGTGAGCAGGAGGAAGGACCCTTCCCATTTCCAGATGAGGAAACTGAGACTCAGAGAGCATGTGTGACTTGCAAGGCCTTTCCCAGCTCTCAGGGCGAGGGTGGTGGGGAGGGCATCCAGGATCACAGTAACCAGATTGTCCTTGCCCCCCACCAAAGCTTCTGTGTTCTCATGTTCCACATGGCCATGTAATGACTTTAAAGTCCTACTGGTCATAGCCCCAAACTCTCCTCCACAGAGTGTCCTTGAGACTCTCTCGAGAGAGGGAAGGTGTCTGTACTTCTCTGCTTCAGGGCGCTGTCCTTGCAGGCTCCTCCTTCAGGCCTGACCTCCCCAAGTTGCACTCAGGGAACCAGAGAGGGAGAAAGCTCTAGCTTGGCCTCCAAAGGCCACTGTAGGCACAGAGGGCAAGTGGGGCTCTGAGATGGGGATGCTGGGAGCACTGTTGGCTGAGCAAGTGGCTCTGCTCTTGGGAAGTGAGAAGGGGTGACCTCTAGGGACCCCCTTCCCTCCGTCCTGCGGCTCTGAGCTAGTCAGAGGGTGTTGGCCCGTTTCCTGATGGACAGCTGAATTCATGTCAGCTTGCTGGGGGCCTTTTGGGGAACACTGGTGATTTAAAAGAAACCTGACCCTGGTCTCAGTGTCCCGTTTTAGAAGAGGAAGTGGAGTAGTGACGGAGACAGGACTGAGGCGTGAAGACCTCCTGCCCAGCTTCTCAGGGCAGTTCCTGGAGTCTCTCCAGGATAGCAGCTCCTTGGGCTGGTCCCCCAGAGTCCCCTCCACTGCCCTGGTGGGCTGTGTGGTCCGGCCAGGCCCCTGGACTGGAGGCCTTGGGGGAGAATGCAATGCAAAGGCACACACAGGTATCTGCTTTGAGGTCCTGAGGTTTTGGGCCAAGCTGGGTTTGTCTGTGGGTTCCTGAATGTGCTTTTCTGACAACATTCTGCAGCCGTCAAGGTCCCACCGAGGAAAACGGGCAGGAGGAGGCCTGGCTCCCATCCCCGCCCACAAGGCGTCACCAGCCCCCACCGTGAATCCCGGGTGTGCGCGCAGCCCAAGCTTTCTAGAGTTTCTAGAGTCGGGGAGAGAGCCTTGTCCTGGAGCCTAGCTTCGGGCGCAACCCTGACTGCCTATCACCCCGCTGGGCCTGTTTCCTGGGGAGCTGGCAGGAGGCGAGTTTGGGGCCCGAAGCTGGGAGGGCGGGGCAGGGCTGTGCTTGGCGGGTGGGCGGATCTGTGTGCTCGGCAGGTGGGCGGGGCTGTGCTCGGCAGGTGGGCTGTAGGAAGGGAGTTAGTGGGACCTCAGCTCGAGCCTGGCCAGGCAAAAGCCAGAGTGTCCATGGGCCCTCGGGCAGGAGGAGGCCTGTGCGGGCGCCCTCCTGCCATTCAGCGGCCACTCAGCGAGGCGGGTGGCCTGGGGAGATGAGGTTGCCGAGGGGTCCTGGTCTGAGGTGGGGTGGGCCTTGGCAGGGGTGGAAATCCACGCTCACGTCCAAACCTTAGTCAGCCTAGTCCAGCCCCATGGCCACTCACACCTAGAGATCTGGCAGGTGCCGGGCTGGTGGTTTTTACCTCCTTGGCTGAGGTGGGTTTGCCCAGGACCTCAGAAGTTCAGCCTGTGAGGGTCGAGCCATGTCCGAGTTGGGGCCTCTTGCTCGGTCTCAGCGCGGGGGCCTGGGCCGGGTCAGTTCTCTGCCTTCGGAGCAGCCTGGGACCCCGCATGTCTTCATCTAAAGACGACGCCGGGCGCATGGGTTGGGGGCTGCGCTGGGCGGGGCTGTGACTCCCAGGCTGCGGAATGTTTGCTCTCCTCCTGCCCATGATCTGCAGAGGCTGGGCGTCCTCGCAGGGAGCCGGGCGGCCGCGGACCAAAGTGCTGATCCTCCCCAGAGAGATGGGAAGGCGGGGCGGCCGGTTTCCCTGAGGTCGCCCTGGTGCCCCTCTTCAGAGGCGGCAGGTATGGGGGGCCCTGAGGTGGGGGGTGGGGGAGACGACGAGGAGAGAGCTGGAGCAGGCCAGATGCTGGGGTCTCACCGCCGCGCCTCTCCCGCCTTCCTGCGCCCTCATCCCTCAGATGCTACTTTGTCATCTGAAAGGAAAATGGGTCAGGTCCCGGCGAGGGAGGGGCCGCCGGGGCCGCAGACAGGCCGACGCTGGGCGCCCGCCTGGAGCGCGGGGCTCAGATTCCCGCTTGTGCTCCTGGGTTCAGAGGCGCCGGGTCCCCTCCCTGCCGGGAGCGGGCAGGCAGCCAGGCCAGGGACAGACCGGGCCGAGGGCGGGGCCGGTGCGCAGGCCGAGCAGGTGTGTGATCGGTGCCTGTCTCTGCAACAGCCCTGATCCGTTGGACCGGACCTAGCCAGGGAGCAGTCCCCCAGCCGCAGCCGCTGGGGCGAGGAGCGGTGACAGCGCAGGAGCTCCAGGGGGGAAGGGAGGAAGGAGGAGAGACAAAGGGAGCGAGCCTGGTACTGCCTCCCTGCGCCGCCCACCATGTGTCAGTCAGAGGCGCGGCGAGGACCGGAGCTCCGCGCGGCAAAATGGTGAGATGCTGCGGGCCACGGCTGCATCCTAACCTGGCCTCGCCCCGCCTCGACCTCCAAAAGGTCAGAGTTCACGTCCAGCGGCCCCGTGGTGGAGGTGGTGGCGGCGGCAGGGGGCCGGGGGACCAGCCCCCGCGGCTGGAGGGGTCCAGCCCGGGGGGGCCTGAGTTGGAGAGCCCGTTTCAGGTACTGGGGGGCCAGCAGGCTGGTGGGCCAGTGTCTGTGCTGCGCCTCCGCCCCGCTGCAGCGCAGCTCCTCCGAGATTGGTCCCCGTACTTCTGCAGAGAGCAAGGCGGATGGGGGGAGCCCAGGGGAGAGCAGTGATGTGTCAGGCTTTGCTTGGCCCCTACCCACTTGCCAGACCTTTTTAAAGCTGGAGGGGGTGGGATGGGAGAGACAGTGGACACAGGGGATCTGGTGAGCAGTGGAGAAGCAGTGCCTCCCAGGGCCACTGTTGAGCTGCAAGGCCTGGCCTTCGGCTCAGTTCTCCAGTTTTTTCTGCTTTTCGTATCAGCTGAGGTGCCTCTTTGTTCCTTGGTTTGTTGAGCAATTGCGGGCAGAGGACAGAGCTGCTCTGAGAGCACACAGGCACCGATGGAGCCTTATTCTTGAGTTGAATGCAGTGTTTCTGTAGATGAGGAAACCAAAGGCCCGGGACATCCTCAGAGTGGGTGGCAGTGTGGTCTCCTGATGGCCACACTGGGGCCTCAGGAGCACTTTATAGGTCCTAGGCATGTGGCAAGGCGACTTGGGCCTCAGCGTCATGCCTCAGGAGGGCCAGGGTTCCAGTGGAAAGGCTCATCCCAGAGTTGGCTCCCCCGAGGCTGAGCCTGGCTGAATGCGCTGAATTTGAGCTGGTGGGGTCTGGGGAAGGCCCACCTATGTTTATCTGAAGGAGGGGCCTGGGTCAGGTGTGTGTGGCCCCAGCAGACCTGGAAGGTGGCCTGAGGGTTGGCGGGGAGCTTATCCCCACCAATGATTGTTTGGGAGAACCTGACCTGATGCAGAAAGACCACGGGGATGGATGGAGCAGTAGCTGTTGGGGGGGGGGGGGTTGTGTTTGTGTGTGTGTGTGTGTGTACACGCGCACTAGTGCTTGTGCGTGTTTGTGTGTGTGTTCCTTTGTGATCTTGTCAGGCCCAATCCCTCAAATGAGGAAATAAGAGGCTTGGAGCCATGAAGAGATTTTCCCAGATCCTGCGCTGCCAGGGGCTAAGGGGGATCAGACTAGCTCTCCTCGGAGCCTGTGTGGGCAGAGCTGGCCCCAGGCCGGTAGGGGGCCACACGGCAGGCTCTGCACCGTCTTCCTGGTGCACTCAGCCCCAAGGTCCTCTCCGGAGCCCCTGCCAGGTTCAGAAGCTACTCCATCTGAGAGGTGCCTCACCCTGTGTGTCTCAGCTGACAGGCAGGTGGGGAGACTGGGAAATGAGTCTGCCGACCAGAGGCAGCCAAGCCCCCAACTCAGAATTGGGTTGGGACGAAGGAGTTTGGCCGGTGCCGCCTGACTCCGAGAGGCGAGCTTGTAGAGGGTGAGGTGGGGCCCCCGGTCCTCCACTGACCCTGGCTGTGTGCGGACATGTGCCCTGCAGGTTGTACTTCCCCCAGCTGGCCCTGAGGCGAAGGCTGGGACAGCTGAGCTGCATGTCCAAACCCGCCCTGAAACTGCGCTCCTGGCCCCTGACGGTCCTCTACTACCTCCTGCCCCTTGGCGCCCTCAGGCCACTCAGCCGGGTGGGATGGAGACCCGTGAGCAGGGTAAGTGTGCAGGGGCTGCTGGCCTGGCCTCCCCCCAGGCAGGCCTGAGGTTGGGGCCCAGGAGACCGAGGAGACATTTGTCAGATCAGAGGTGGTGCTGTGGGGCCTGAGCGCTCCGGCAGGGTCACGTTGGAAGGCAAGCCTGTGGAGAGGGTGGGCTGCAGACAGGTGACTGTAACGGCCCACCGTCCACTGCCTGCTCTCTTTGCCTGCATTTCTGCCATGTGGGGACTCTGCTTCTGGAAAGAACCCACATTGGGCATTCAGAAAATGGTGTCTGAAAAGAGCATAGGGGTGATTTTGAGAAGAATCCAAATTAATTTCTGGACGCCAGAGGGTGGTTCAGGGAGGCTGGAGCCTGTGTGGGCCCCTTTGGGTGAGGATGCCTTTGAGGACCCAGGAGCCCTGGGCAGGGCTGCGTGAGGGAGCGGCCTGGCTGCGCCTGGCTCTCAGGCAAGCTGGCCCCAAGGAGGAAACCCTGCTCCCAGGCCCTTGGACAGCCCAGGTGGGCGTTGCCAGGGCTTGAAAGCTCAGGGGCACCTATGGGGCACTGGGCATTAGGCCTGGGGTCATAGGGCAGCCCTGGGCCGCCCCTGCGGATGGGTGTCAGCTGGGAGTGCTGGGAGCCGCTAACTTATTGCCTCTTTAAAGGTGTTTAAAGTTGGAATGGAATTGCTTTTATGCTTTGGGGACTTGGTGTCTTGGTTGTGTTCAGCAAGCAGCAGCCACCAATTAGCACGTCCCACTATGGCAGAGGCACCTGAGGTTAAAGAGGCTGCCCCTTTTGGGTCGTCTGGCCCTGAGTTTGGCTGGAGGGTCCAACTGAGAGGCCGAGTCCCCTCTGCCTCCTGGGGGAGCGCCAGCTGGGGACAGCTGTGTGGACAGGCGGGCTCGGCGGGCGTGTTCAGGCCCTCGGAGCGCAGGTGTCAGTGGTCAGCCCGTCTGCATGAGAGTCCCCAACTTCGGGGTGGGGGACGAGCACATGTGCTTTGGGCTGTGGACTTGCCCGCGCACCAGAGGCCTCTCCCTTCTGTGCTGGTCTGGGACTCGGGCAGTACTGCCCACCACAGCCTGTGTGACCGTGTCAGATCTGTGTTTGCCCCTCCCCACCTCAAGAAGAGAGGCTGTGCTGGCCAGTCTCCCAGGGGACTGGGGAGGGAGTGGGGTAGCCGCTGAGGGAACTCTGCAGGAAATGGCTGACAGCTGAGCTGTAAGTCACTGTGTCACAGGCCTGGCCGGTACCGTGTGTGAGAGATTTGGAAGCTCAGTCTGGTTCCTGGTGAGAGACAACCATGTCACAAAGCCCTCGTGGGGACAAGCTGCTCAGGCCTCGGGAGGTGGCCCACGGGGAGGGGAGAGGGTACCGGCTGATGGGGGGGAGGGGGGTTGGGGGGTGAGCACACGGTGTGGCTGACTCACCCGCCTGCCCGCGGCCTGCAGGTGGCCCTGTACAAGTCGGTGCCGACGCGCTTGCTGTCGCGGGCTTGGGGCCGCCTCAACCAAGTGGAGCTGCCGCACTGGTTGCGCAGGCCCGTCTACAGCCTGTACATCTGGACTTTCGGGGTTAACATGAAGGAGGCCGCCGTGGAGGACCTGCACCACTACCGGAACCTCAGCGAGTTCTTCCGGCGCAAGCTGAAGCCACAGGCCCGGCCCGTGTGCGGCCTGCACAGCGTGGTGAGGCCCAACCCCACCTTCTACTCCTGCCTCCGTACAGGCAGCTCTTGCCTGTGCCTTTAGGAACAGGTGGCCTGGTGGGCACTCCTCCCAGGCCAAACCCCAAGGAGGAGGTGGCCCTGCCCTCTGTCCCCTCCCCTCCCCCACAGCCAACCTCTCCCGGCCCTTCCAGATCAGCCCATCGGATGGGAAGATCCTCAACTTCGGGCAGGTGAAGAACTGCGAGGTGGAGCAGGTGAAGGGGGTCACCTACTCGCTGGAGTCGTTCCTGGGCCCTCGCATCCCCGCGGAGGACCTGCCCTTCCCACCAGGTGGGTCCTGGCCTGGTGGCGGCCAGGCAGCTGTGCTGTGGCGTGGCTGCGCTGGATGTCAGAGGGTGGAGGGTGGGGATGGGAATGGGTCTGGGAGGGAGGCCTGTGGACCAGGAGTTACTCTGCCCGCAGCTTCAGGCCTCCTTGGAGCCAGTGTCCAGGCTACACGCAGGCTCCGTGTTGGGCAGTAAGTATCAAGTGCTTGTGTGAGCGCCTGGCTCGTGTCTGCCCCACAGCCACCTCCTGTGGCTCCTTCAGGAGCCAGCTGGTCACCCGAGAAGGGAATGAGCTCTACCACTGCGTCATCTACCTGGCCCCTGGGGACTACCACTGCTTCCATTCCCCCACTGACTGGACTGTCTCCCACCGGCGCCACTTCCCAGGTAGGCCCGGGCCAGCACGTGGGTGGGACCTGCCCCTGGGGGCCTCAGAGAAGTCCTCAGCTTCTTGGTTTCAAGGGACACAGGCTCCAAAGCTGTGAGGTCACTGCTGGGCATGGGTGGCAGGGGCAGCCTGGGGGCCAGCCTTCTCTGCATTTGGAATGACATGGGGGTATAGTGGGTCTTGGGCCCTCCCAGAGTAGACACACTGGGCTCTGGGAGGCTTGTCCTCCCGATGGGCAGGGAGTGGCAGTGTCTGTCCCCACAGGCTCCCTGATGTCCGTGAACCCCGGCATGGCCCGCTGGATCAAAGAGCTCTTCTGCCACAATGAGCGGGTAGTCCTGACTGGGGACTGGAAACACGGCTTCTTCTCACTGACAGCTGTGGGGGCCACCAACGTGGGCTCCATCCGCATCTACTTTGACCAGGTAAGCAGAGCCCAGATCCTGTAGAAGCCCAAGGGCTAGGCCACTTGCACCGTCTCCTGTGCAGCCAGATCCATCGGGACTGTAAGTTCTAGGAGGGCACGTCCCCCACCAGGCCTGGCTGTGCGGAGCAGCTGCCCCGAGGAGGGGCTGGGCCCTGAGCAGGATGAGCTCCTGCTCTGCTTATCCCCCACCCACCCGTCTCGAGGTGGCTGGTGAGGGAGGGAATTAACTTCCCTGCCTGGCACTTTGCTTCTGCAGAAACCCAAGGGGAGCTTGGGTGGGGCATGCTGATAGAGGCCAAGTGTGTGAGGGGTGCCAGTGCCCGCGGGGCTTCCCCTCTTGGTGTCGGTTTGCCCCTCAGTCCCCCGGGGGACTTGGTGTTGTGGCACCGTTCATACTAGTGAACAGTTGGGTCTGAATCCTCCATTTCCCTCTGGCCCCAGTTCACAGCTGGTCAGGGGCTATCAGGTTAGGCCTGGTCCACGGCCTGAGCTGCTGTCCGGACCTCCCTTTCTGAGCAGGGTGGGGGACAGGGTTCGGGACAGCGGCAGAGGTGTGTTCAAGGTCCACGTGCTCTGCCTCTGCCTCCCACAGGACCTGCACACGAACAGCCCACGGTACAGCAAGGGCTCCTACAACGACTTCAGCTTCGTGACGCACACCAACAAGGAGGGCATCCCCATGCGCAAGGGCGAGCACCTGGGCGAGTTCAACCTGGGCTCCACCATTGTGCTCATCTTCGAGGCCCCCAAGGACTTCAACTTCAAGCTGAAAGCGGGACAGAAAATCCGATTCGGGGAGGCTCTGGGCTCTCTCTAGAGCCTCTTTCATGGCCACAGCTGCTGAGGGGTCTTTTCCACAGAAATGTGAGGGTCTTTTCAAGGGGAACCTCTGAGGCTATCTAGGGAGGGGACCGTCGGGTCTGACCAGGCAGGACCTGGGTGACTTCTGTCCCTGCTGTCCAGGGTGCAGACAAGGTTGTCAGAGCCCCTCTCATGTCCTAGACCTACATCTTCCCCCTACCCACCTGAAGAGAAAAAGTGCAGGCCAGGACGACTGATTCCCTCTTGGAGATTTTCTAATGTGTTGTATAAACTGGAGACCCTACGTTGCCTGGCAGAGCATTCAGTTGGTCTGATTTCCGTTTTAAGATAAGTGGTAAAGTACCTTCTTGCTGCTCCTCCTATCAATCACTGCTTTTTGGCCTCCCTTGCATGGGGTGAGGTGCCTCCTGGCACTGACTGTGGGTCCCAGACCAGGGCCCTTAATGCAGCTGCTCCCAAATTCGCCCCACCCTGCTTGTTGGGAAAAGCTGTCTTCTCTCTCTGCACTTGTGGCTGAATGCATCACCTCCAACTCTGCCCATCAACTTCCGAGGGTGGTCACTAACGGCTCGGTGCATTGCAGGCCCCGATGAGTGACCTTCCGGAGCTGGCAGGTCCTCTTTCCAGTAGGCAGGACCCATTACCAAACCCCCTCAGTGGTGTCCAAAGCAAAAGGGGCAGGCAGCTAGCTGGTGGTGGCCCAGCTGGGGCCAGGGGAGAGCTTGGGTCCCCTCCCTGTATCCAGACCTACGTAAAATACAGAAAAGTTGCTGCTGTTGATCAGGGGCTTACGTCGGAGGCAGAGGAACCTTGGTGGTGTATTTGATGTGTGGGGGAGGGGAGAATGTCAGTGCCTAGAAAACCCGTCCCCCAGGCAACAGGTACGCAGTCCTTAGGGAGCCACTGATTGTGGGGACAGGGCCAGATTTCATGTTTCCTGGGGATGCTGTGAATTTCTCCTGCAGGAGAAGCCATTTGAACTTTTTCAACTGTATCAGTAGCACAGTATTTTTATATGAAAAGTGGGAGACTTCTGAACAGTAATTCATTTAATTGCAACATTTTGAAATAAACTCACTGCAGTTTTGCATTCTGTTCCTGGACGTGGGGTGGTGACTAGCACAGAGCCTGTCGCAGGGCATGGACGCGGGCGATACAGGTGCGGATGGGCTGGTGCTGGGCCTGCAATTTGGAGGCCAGTTGCTGGATCTGCGCTTCCACCTGGGGAGGTTGGGGGGGCAGGCTGAGAGGAAGCCCCGCCTGGGAGCCGTTCCCGGGGCTGCCCAAGGTCTCACCTCCTGCAGCTCTTCCTGAACCTGCTGCTCCGCCTCCTGCTCATCCGGCCTGGGCTCCTCCTGGCTCAGCTCCAGCCACTGCCGCAGGCTGCTTGCTTGCCTTTGGCAGGACCTGAGGGAGTAACGCACCTGCTGCCTGGCTTGGCCCCAGGCAGAGGCCCAGCACACTTCTGGTGTGGGTGGAGGGAGAAGGGCTCCTGTTCCACCATCAGGCAGAAACGCCCTCTGTGCTCTTCCCTGCGCAGAACTGGCCACGTGGGACCTGCCCGCTTCCCTCTGATTAAGGTTGCTGCTCACATTGAGGGTCCCAGGCCTGGGCGTGGGGTATGTGGGCTGTGGACCCAGACAAAGCAGGGCGGCTCACTGCATCATCCCGCGTCAGTCACACTCGCCCGGTAGACCACCGGCTTCCACAAGACACAGGTGTAAAGTTTTGCTCAGCTTTTCCTGAAGGTAAGGCCAACCTGGGCCTTCCTGAGCAGGACGGAAGGGGAGAGGTGCCGCCTGCAATGCAGGGGCCATCACTGGGCAGACAGCTCCCCCCATTCCCCATGGATGGGTGCCAGGTGGGTTTCTGGGTCTCACCTGAGGTTCTGCTTCGTGGTCTGGTAGTCCTGCAGTTGCTGCTGGATGCTCTCAAGCTCGGCCTCCAGGTCCATGTGGCCAGTGGCAATAGGAGAATAAGCTTGATCTTGACCATCCTCCCGTCTGGGCCCAGGCTGAACCCAGGGATTCCAGGTGCCGGGAGTGACCTGAGCACTTGAGGCACTGACAGGCCCCAGGTACACACCTGCAGTGTCAGAGCCAGGCCCAGGCCTGGTGCCTGTGAAGTCCCCGGGAAGGAGCAGACGGGGGTTGGGGACACTGGCCAGGGATGAAGGGGCCTGGGACGAAAGCCCAGGTATCGTCGGCCGGGCTGATGGCTGTAAAGGAAGGATGAACACTGAGCAGGGAAGCGGGAGAAAGGTGGGGAGCTGGGGTTCCCCATACCTGCCCCTGCCGCAGCCAGCTCACCTGGTCCTGCCCCTTCATTCAGCACCTGACACCAATAGAGAGTCCCACGACCACCCAAGCAGCTGTTTCCAGCCTTACTGACCTTTCACACCCCCTCCTGCAATGACCGTGCATTTCAGTGGCAACTGTTCTTGTCCAACCACAGCTACAACCCTCCTCCCTTCCCTCCCGGTGACAATGTCCTCTGGTGGGAGTGGACACTCTCCCATCCCCCAGCCTCTCCCCACCCCCACTTAGGTCGCAGCTCGTCAGGCACCAGCTCCTTGGGGGGCCCAAGCCCACTGCACACTCGTGCTTCCTCACCTCCTTGCCCGAACTCCTTTGACTCCTACGTCACAGGCCCCAGAGTCTCGGCCCCACTCCTCCCCATGACCCCATCGGTTCTTTACCCTCAACCTGTGCTGCGAATTGTCAACTTTGATCTCCAGCCCTGACCTTGTTCCTGAAGGCCAGGCTGAATCTGTTGCATTACCTCAAATCTGACAGGCTCAAGACACACTCATCGTGCTTCAGCTGCTGGGTTCCCACCCTCCGTCTTCCCTCTCACAGTAAAGAACTCATCATTCCCTGAGCTCTTCAGGCCAGAAACCCAGGAGCCATCCAGGATTCCTTCTTTCACTCTTATCAGACTCATCAGAGCAAGCCCTACCTAGTCTGCCTCCCATGACATCCACAGCCACCCCCCAAGTCCCGGCCGCCAGCACCCTTTGCTGGACTCGAGCACAGCCGCCAACCATCCTCCACAACTTCCTGTTCTTAAAGTCCAGACTTATCACCAGGGCCTGTATGACCCTCCATGATCCGCAGTCTCTTCATCCGTCTGCATGCTGGGGTTTCTTTTGTCTCCACCACCATGTAAGCGTCACGAGCAGGGATGGGCCTCGGGGGCTGTTCCCTGCTGTGCCCCTAGGACACTGACCCCTGCACAGGCCTCCCTGCATCTTCCTGAAGCAATGAGTACTGCTGTGGCTACAGCACCAAGCGCACAAAAAAGAGCACTGGCATGAAGACCAGACCAAAGAACGGGACCCCAGGTAACCGGGGGACTTACCCAGGTGTGTGCTTCCGCCCCACGCAACATGAAGGAAGAAGGGGGCAGCAGCTCCAGGCCTGTACTCGCTGTGGGCGGCAGCTTCAGGCCAGGGGCACTTGGCAGGGGGCTGCTTGGGTCCAGTGCTGTCTGGGCCTTTGCCAGGAAGGGTGTTGTCAGCGCAAGGCCTATTGGCTGGACCTCGCCTAGGCCATGCTCCCACAGTGCCTCAGGCCTGAGCAGAGGGAAGACAGGAGCTGGTCAGGCATGGTACCCTCCCGAGGAGCAGGACAGAACGGGGGCCACTGGCCTTTAAGTCCCCAGAATCACACCACCTACCCCTGCCCCCCGAGGATGCCACACCCCAGGGGCGTCTGGCTCTGAACGGGCTCCAGCAGGAAGCTTGGGCGTCGCGGTTGCTTTCTTGCCCAGCGGGCAGCATTGCTGGGAAGAAACACAGGCTGTTCCTCCAGGCTGCCCAGGGGCTGCTCGGAGCCTGAGACCTCTGTGGGGTGGGGTAATCCAGTCAGACCCCTTCCATCTTACAGGGAGACTGAAGAGAGAAGGAAAGGCTCCGCCCCAGGCGCCCTACTGAACTTCTGGTAATTCCAGTGAGCCTGCTGGCGACGGGTGCTCCACCCACGCTGTCTCACTTGACCCAGGCAACCAGGCTGGAGCAGGCTCAGAGATGGGGCCCTTGTCAGCTACAGCAGCACAGCATGTGGGGGTGGGGCGGGGCCAGGTCACAAAAAAAGTGGGGTTTCCAAGAGGGTACCTGTTTCCTGGCTGTCAGGGGAGACGTGGGGAGACTACCAGGTCTGGGGGAGGAGGGGGGCTGCCCAACGGCCCATTCCTTTGCTAAGGAACCATACATTCTCTCCCATGCTTGGGAGGAACAGAGGCTGTGGTCCCTTTGGTTAGGGCCGAAGAATGGGGGCGCAGGATCCTGTACAGAGGGTTCCAAGTGGCTCCGCCATGACCCTCGGGGCCCAGTGTCATTCCTGTACCGTCCAAGCTTTGCCCCAGGTGGAAGCGAGGAGGAAGAGGTGAGGGACGGGCTACTCACAGCTCTAGGAGTTGGGTGCCCTCAGCAGCCGACGCCACGCTGTCCAGAGCTCCCCGAAGCCCACGAGGAGCTGTTGTCCTCTTGGTCTCCAGGGAGGCATCGCCAGCCCCAGCAGCAATGTGGCTGGGAAGGGGACCCTCAAACGTCACTCTCCTGCTGCGCACAGTGGACGTGGGGGGCTGAGGCTCCCTGCCCAGGCCCAGCACCTTCTGCTTCCAGAGCATGGCACAGCGACGGACCACGCGGTGGAGACTGTGGGCCGCCTGCAACCAGCCTCTGGTCAGGTCGTGCTGTGCTTACCTGCTCCCCACGGAGTGGTGGGGGACCCCGGCCCACCTGCACCTGCTGCCGGGCGTGCAGCTGCTGCCGGAAGGCCTTCATGCCTGCTGCAAAGCACAGGAGGCGCGTGACGCCCTCCCGAAGGAGCTGCTGGTGGTAGGCCTGCACTGCCCGCTCCTGTCGCGCCTTCTTTCTCCTCATCTCCAGCACGAAGCCCAGCCACGCAGCCCACACCTCCAGGGAGAGGAGGAGGTGAGGCCCAGCCCTCCTGCTCAGGCTCCCTCCACCGGGGCACGGTCCTCTCCTGGGACGGGGAGCCCATTACCTTCGCCTGTAGTGAGAAGGCCCAGAACCACAGGGCCCGTGCCGTGTTCTGCTGCTCCCGCCTCCTGTCCGCCAGCTACGGGCCAGAAAGCAAATGCCCCCTTAGGGAGGCCACCCTGACCCCATGGCCCCGGGCACTCTCCGACCCTCTCTAGTCAGGCCTGCCCTGAGGTGGGGGGTCAAGGAAGCTCTTTTGGGAAGAACAAAGGCCAGGAGCTCTGGGGTCGGGAGCAGTGAGGCAGTGCGCCGGGCTCCAGGGAGAAAAGCTGGGACTGCTTGCACTGCGGGCCTGAGGGTGAGAGGGACCTGGCCCATGAAGGGCCACTGAGCAGGACGCAGCCCCACCGGGTGTTTTATCAAGGCCTTGGCAAAAACCTAAAATGCATTTCCTATTAATTTCTGGATATTACCCTGACAAGTTTTCAACATGACACTGTAGAAACATGGCCCTGAAGTGACTTGGCCTTAAACAGATTCCAAGTGAAGGAAGCTGGTGGTGCCAGGAGGTGGCTGGGGGTGGGGGAGCCCTGGGAAGAGGGTGGTATGAGAAATGATGAGCTAGAGGTGGGCTCAGGAGGCAGGAGGAGGGGGAGCGAGAAGGGGTTTCTCCACGGCTCCCACCTGCTGTCTCCACTGGTGGAAGCAGGTCCGGCTGAGTGTCTGGGCCAGGAGTTGGGCAGCCTGTCTCTGCAGAAGCTGGAGACAAAGCGCGCACAGGGGGCTGTGTGCCTGGTGCAGCCAAGTGCCCACACCCGGAGCCCCTGTGGGCGGTGCAGGCTCCAGGCCCAAGTGAACCATCCTCCCACCACCAGGAGTCATCCTGGTTGAAGCCAAGGGTCTCCTGCCCCAGACGCGTGTCCAGATGCCTCAGTAGGTCACCCAGTTCTGACAGGCATGGTTCACACTGAACCAGGTTCTCTGCTGAGCCGTCTTCCACCCGGGAGGCCGGCTTCCCCAGCCTTCACTGAACACCCAGAAGGGCAGCCTTGCACCCGCAGGACTCCAACCACCCAGCATCCACAACGGAAGCAGTAAGTGCTTCTGGGAAGACCTTTCCTCCCCGCGATGCGGTCTTCTGGCCCAGACAGCCCCGCAGCACAGGGGAACTCGGGGAGTTGCCGTCTGCCTCACCCTCTTCCTGATGCAGCCCAGATGGTGCACCTTCCACCGGGCCATGGCCTGCAGCAGCAGCTGCCGGCGGTAATGCTGCGCCACCCTCTCCATCTGGACCCTCTGCTGGGCTGCGCTCCGGCTGCGGTCCCTCCAGCGCCGAAACCAGGTCCTGAGACAGCCTAAGGAGGGTCGGAGTCAGTTTGCTCTTTTGGAGGAAGTATCGATATATGGACGACTATGCAACGGTGAAAGTTTAGAGGGTGGAGAAGGCTGTGCGGGGACAGAACTGGGGTGTCAGCCCACACTCGGTGAGACACCACGTGTGGACGGTAGCCACTCTGGGAGGAGAGCTCTGGCCACCCACCTTCAGTGACTATGCACACCCTGATCGGAACCAGATATGCTGCTTACCACTGGGCCCTCCAAGGACCCCCCGCCCCCAGGCATAAGCCTGTGCACAACGACCGCAGGTGTGCCAGGGCCCCAGCGGAGCTGCCCGCAAAATGCTGCTGGGCACACGAACGAGAAGACCCTGGGTCTGAGGGAGTGGGAGGCAGTGGACCCATTTTCCAGGGAGGAAAACGAGGCTCAGAGGCCCAGGCAGCCTGAGACAGGCTGGGGAGAAGCAAGGTGTCTGCTGGCTGTGTCCTGCCCGGGCTCCACAGGCAGGCAGGGGCCACATCCTGCATTGCGTCTGTGTCACCAGCTTCTCTCTTGAGGGAGCAAGCACTCTCTTCTGCTGATTTTTTTCCTCCTCTTCAGCCCCAAGAGAAGTTTCTTTTAGAGACAACAGAAGAGGGCTGACCCCAAGGCACAGAGGCCAAGATGGGGTGTCCTCCAGGACCTGCCCGAGGTGGGCAGGGAAAGCCACGTTCACAAGCTTGGAGGCATTAGCACTAAGTGCTGAAATTTCCCAGGTCCTGCTTTATGCGGGGATATCTTAGCCTCACTGGACCCTCATGATCAACTCCAGAGGCAGGTACTATCATCCCCATCCACAGACGGAGACACCAAGGCTGAGAGGAGGCCGTGCCCGAGGTCGCATAGCCAGCAGGCGGCCCTGCCTGCACCTCTCAAGCACCGATCAGCATGAGTGTCCACGACTCTGTCCTCCTGCAGCACCTAGCCCAGCCCTCGACCGCCAAGGTGTGCCTGAGACTCAGAGGCCTTAATTAAGCCAAGACACGGTCCCACAGGTACTGACTGCACATCTGCTGTGTGCTGACAACACAGTGTCTTCTCACATGGTCTCCCCAGTCCTCTGTACCAGCCCTAATGGACACAGCGAGCCCAGCGCCAGCCACGTGCTGCCACCCCGTCTAAGGAAAGCTGCCGCCTGCAGGCCAGCGGAGGGAAGAAGCTTTAGCTGTGTCCTGTGCCTGTCACCTCCCCACCGCGGCCGCCTGACCCAAACTGGAATGCCCACGCAGCGCCGGTGCCAAAGCTCTGGTCCAAGCAGAGACCAGGGATGGGCTGAGCCCCTCGGCATCTTTCCTGGGAATGACTAGAAACACAGCCCTGGTTTCTGGGGCGAGGGGCAGCCTGAGGACACAGAGAAGCATGCTGAGGGTGGACCAGGTGTGGGATTCTGGACCCCAGGATTCCATTCAGGGGGAAGCAGAATCTGTGTTCATCAACACAAGAACTAGTCAGAACCAGACCTAAGTGGACTGTCCTGGAACAAATGCTATTAAGCCAATTTAACAACTTGGTCCGTTTTCTCTCCGGTCTGATTTAAACCATTTCCATTTGGTTTTCTCATTTATTCTAATAGGAGCTGCCTCTTTAGAGCATCAGACTCCCCGCAGCAGAGCCAAGGGCCTCTGTTTCCATGCGTCTCTTGAACAGAGGCTCCATCTGGACCGTTTCCCAGGCTGTTTGTACAGCAGGTCACGGGACTACCTGGGGCCAACCAGGCAAGTCCCTGCTCCCTAAACGGGCAAGGAAGCGGACTCTGACACGACGGGGCTGACCTGACAAGCAGCCGCCGCCTTCCCATCCAAGCGCCCCACCCCGGCAACCCCCAAGTCTCCCGTTCCAGCTCCATGTCTGCATTTCTCTGTAGGTCTCAAGCCTTGGCCTTTCATTTTAATATAAACTAGTTGGCAATCAGTTGGGAAGAGAAAGTGAAGATGTACTGGACTGAATAGTTAGTTACTCCCTACCAAGTTAACGTCCATCCCGGAACCTCAGAGCTGATGTTATTTGGGCAGAGGGTCGGTGCAGTGCAGTAACTGACAGCTGAAGTGGGCTGGGCCCGGGCCCTTAATCCCGTATGACTGGTGTCCTTCTAAGGAGAGACACAGATACACAGGGAAGACAGCCACGTGACAACAGGGCCGAGGCTGGAGTGACCTGTCTACAACCTGAGGAACAGCAAGGATTGCCGGGAGCCACCAGAAGCTGGACAAGGCAGGAAAGGGGCCTCCCCTAGAGCCTTCGGAGGGAGCACAGCCCTGCCAACACCTGAGTTTGGACTCAGAGAACAATTTTCTGTTGTTTTAAAGTCTGTGGTCCTTGGTTACCTCAGCAACAGGAAGCTAATACACATGAGAAAGAGACAGAGACTGAGGGGAAGCACCTTGGGAGAATACAGAAAGCTGTGTCCTTCACAGGCCTCTCCTCAGCTTCCGGGCCCGCTTACCCCTATTCAGCGCCACCTGGGCGTCCCTGACAGCCTGGCCCTCCTGCTGTCGGTAGTATATCTGCACTGACACTGCCTCCCGCCACGCGATCAGGACCTAAGGGGCAGAAGAAGAATAGAGGGGTGATCACGGCATGTCCCGACTCCCCGGGGTCACCCCAGCTCTGTAGGCGGCTCCTCATGGAATGAGGCCAGGCGTATGGCACTCACACACGCTCCAGGAAGCGCCCGCCGTCCATGCAGATGGCAGGCAACCATGCCCAGCACCCTCGCGGGAAGCCCTGTATCTCAGGCGACGGGACCAGAGGAGCTAAACTTCATACCGTGCCACGAAGAAGTCAAGTCCCCACGTGGGCTTTCATTCTACTATTTGTTAAGTGGAAGCCTTACGTTTCATGCACTTTCACATATGAGGTACATACGAAATCACAGCAGCAGAACACAGGGGACGCCTGGCGCCTGCTCCCCAAACAGTCACAAACTCCATCCCCCCACAAAGGCCTCCTCCCTTCTGAGCCCTGAAGCCAAGCAGAGTCCTGACCGTCCTTCCAGGGGAGGGGACACACATGCTGGCCTCGGAGCGTTCCTGAGAGCAGACTGGGCCTTGACCATGTGTAATTAACACTCATCTGTGGAGGCTCCAAAGCTGTCAGCACCAGCCACGGCCTGCCAGTGCGGGGCTCCCAGCGAACTGCTTTCTTCTAAAACACCCCCGAGTCCAGGGACCACCTCTGTCATGTCATTTGAGTCCCCTCATAGCCATGTCCCTCCCCCAGCACGTGGGCCCAGGCCACACCAAGTGGCATTTTGGGGGCCACTTCCCAGCGACAATGACCAATGACCTCACATTCCTGGATGCTCTACGGAAAGCCCGCACAGCCACGAATCCCGCGAGGCCGATGAGCAGGATGGGGGAAGAGGGGCACCCAAGCATCCTGTGCCGACACAACGGGACAGAGGTGTGGTAACTTACACGACTTGTCCCAGCGGAAAATTCCACGTGTGTGGGAAATACTGGTTCTGGTAAGAGCTGGTTCATACTCACTACATGCCATGCTTTTGTTTTAATGGATATTGGTTCATAATTCAGTACAATAAACAAGTAAATAAACCCACCTGCTGGCACAGCTGTATGTACTGGAGAAGGGAGCCATCTCGTTTTCTAGGCTCCTCATTCAGTTCAAACCTCCAGAGCCACCCCACACCACCCTCTCACAGGAACACGGCCCCCACCCCCCGGCGACCAGCTGGCTTGCCAGGGCTCACCTTGGAGCACAGGGTCCTTCTGTAGTGAGCTGCTGCTCGAGAGGCTTTCTTTGCTTCGTCCGCTTGGGCCACGGCGCTCTCTCTCCAGCGACGTAATGCACCCCTGCGGGTACATGGGGGGACTGGGTGATATGGGTGTGAACAGTGCGAGGCTCTTCAGCCCGGTCCTGAATCGAGGTCTCCCCATGCCCAAGCGTATCTGTCGCGCTGACAGCCACGTTTATGTTGACTGCACACCCTGCACACGGCTGAGCTGCTCTGTGCAGGTGCCGTGGAAGCACCACAGGCACTGCGGCCTCGTGCATTCACACACCACGGGGAACACTAAGCTGTTTCCAGGTGAAGATGACACAGGTGATGCATCCATGATAAGAGAAGTGGAGACAAGGAAAATGGAGGAAGGGCACGGGCAGCCTGGAACAGCACGTGCTGAACAAACACAAGAGGCAGGAAAAGAAAGAGCGGAAATGAGGGAGGGAGTAGGTTAGAGGTTGGCTCAGCAGGAGCTGTGGGACAGGCTTCGGAGGCAGTGGAGCCGAGGGGTATAAGTGAGTCCACGGGTGTGAGAGACACAGATGGTCCCAGAGGCTGGGAGAAAGGCCTGGAGAGCCGGGGGTGGGGGCACTGACTGGGTGCTGAGAGGAGGTGAAAAGGCAAATCCTGCAGGTCTGAACGGGGCCCGGAGAGGCGCTCAGACTAGCGAGACACGCAGGAGATGGTGCAGCTGCTTCCCAGAGGCCCCGCTCTGCACACAGTGCGGGTGCAAGACACGAGGGGCCCAGGGAACAGTGCTTGCTGTGGAAAAGCCAAAGCCATGCTCTGAGCAGCACGAGGCAGCCAGGCCCCATTGCCTGGCCCTCGTCAGGGCCCCCCAACCCACCCGGGTCTGCAGTCTGTTCCCTGTTCCTCAGGCTGGGCCGGGGCCGTGGAGACTCACCACAGCAGCCGCCTCTCGTGCCGGCTCTCCCTGGCTGCCACCTCCTGAAGGACGCTCCGCACCCGGCTCTGGTAAATCTGCAGATGATCAGGAGGACTGGAGGCTGCCCCAGGCCCACACCGCTCCCCACTCTCAGGCAGCCGCAGAGGTGCAGGGGCTGTGATGCCCAGAGCGCTCACCACAGCAGGCGCGGAGCGGGCAGGAGCCCGCGCAACAACAGGGAGAGGACTTGCTAAGCTCTCACCTGCTGAGTCCAACCACTGGACCCCTGGACAAGGAGCCCCTCTGGTGGTGAGGCTGGTACCCCAGGCAAGGATGGGAGAACTTAGCTCTGCAGTGTAAGACCCACTGGCCAGGGCACTTGCCCTGAGTCTTGTGGAATTACTACTCTGTTTTGGGAGGGGCAAGAAGAACAAGGAAGGGAAACAAAGCCTCCAGAATCCTCCTCCCTACCAGGCAAGGAGATCTGGAGGAAAGCAGCATCTCCTACCCCCCAGGTCTGCAGCGCCCTGTACAGCAAGGTGTGCTGGCGATGCAGGTCGGCTCGCATCAGCTTCTGCTGCTCGGCACTGTTCAGGGCCAGGCGCTGCGGACACAGGAAACAGCTGGCCGCTGTGGGCCCGGGGCCGAGGAGGGCTCGGACGTGCCTCCGTTTCACACTTCGTTTGGGGGAGCTTGGATAAGGTGCTTATTAACCTCCGAGCCCCAGCATCCTCCTCTATAAACATGCTCCTCTTAGGGGTTTGTGAGGATCATAGGGAGCAAGTACCTGCCTGCGGGTAAATCCTAACCAATTTCAGCTTTAACATTTTTCATCCTGAAGAGGATGTCTGTGACCAGTTAGACTAGGAACTTTAAATTCAGAGCGTTACGGAAGAACAGCCTGGCACCTAACAGAACATGGAACTGTGAGCCAATCATCTCATGAAACCAGGTTAGCACTGCACCTGCCACCTGGCCTCCTCCCCATACTCAGAGGCAGGTGGTTTCCGAGGGACCGTGGAGGAGACCGTATGTTCGCCCTGAGTCAGCCTGACACACGGCTCCACGTGCCCACAATCCCACGCAGGCCGCGCCTGTGCCAAAGCCTCACCTCCCTCCACCTGCTCCAGGCCCAACACAGGAGCTGTGCCGCGTGGAACCGTGCAGCCCGTGCCCTGCCCGTCCTCCTGTGGGGAGACAGTCAGTGATCAACCCAGGCCCTGCAAGGGCCCTCTCGAGGGGCACCCCTTCGTAGCCCCCGGCCCCTGCTCAGTGGTTCTTCAACATGGACGGGAACCAAGACCCTTTCAGAAGAGCTGCCAAAGGATTTAGGTTCTCCACCCAGAAAAGCACACATAAAATCAAATTTTTGTGGACAACTTCACAGGGCTCTGTATTCATGTGGTAACAGGTAACTGAGGAGGAGGTTAAATGTGGCCAGAGTTTGAGAGGTGAGAGACCCTCAGAGCGTGAAGTAGGTCTAGAGAGGAACCAAGGCAGGATGACGCCTGCAGGGAACACAGGGGCACCTGCCCTGGTCCTTAACCACATGGCGAGGTAAAAACTGCCACGACCTGTCCCTGGGCACGGTTGCTTCTAATGGGCCCCAATCAGCAAGCAGGATGTAGCTGATGGACAGGACCTAAGATCCACAGGCACGTCTGACCAGCCGAGTTCCTGAGCCCAGAGATCCATGTGGTGCCCCAGGAGCCTCTCCCTACAGCCCCGGTTTTGCTTAGACTGTTTCAAGTTGAATTTCCAGAACTTAAGACCAGAGTCTAGGCTAACATGACCCCTCAGACTGATGCTCAGCGCTGCTACTACAGTCAAAGCTGCCCTGAGCCGGGAAGGGCTTCAAAGGCAGAAGCGGCCACTCACTCTGTTCTGAGCCCTCGGGCACTCTCTCTCCAGACACAGAAGGCCTTCCTGAGCCACCGGAGGCGGTGGTGGGCACAGGCCACTGCTTGTCGCTGCCACTCCAGGTGATGTGCTGCTGCTTGCTGGCACCACGTGGACCAGGACCTCCGCAGAAACTGCCGCTCTGCGTGGAGTATGGCCTGCGGCAGGGAGAGATCAGAATGGGTCAAGTAGGAGGCGATACAGAAGCCAGGGAGTCTGCAGGCCACAAATGATGACCAAGGCAGAAGAACTGGATGTGCAGGAGCTGCTCTGGCCCAGACGCCATCTGTAAACTCCACTGACAAAGGAAACAGATGCCCAGACCCTGCCCCTGCCTCATGAGTCCTGGTCACAGGCAGGTCGCCCTTCAGGGTGGGTCTGGGTCTGGGTAGCGTCCTAGGAGGGGAGGCAGTGAGTGCAAAGGCTTGAAGCAGGTCCTCCCGGTCCCAGTACCTCCTAGCGGAGAACCACTTACCATTCTCTCTTGCAAGCGGTGTTCTCGATGCTGAGATATCTTCTGACACCAAAGTGCAAACAACTGCTTCTCTAACATCACCCTAAAAGAACCCAAATGAATAAGAGTAAACAACTCCAAAAGAATGAGAAGTTCCAAATAATTGGATTTTTTCTTTTATAAGCTGCCATTAAGAGCGAAATAAGCCTAGGTGGGGAGGAAGGAAAGCAGACAATAGACAAAAAACCCACAAATGACCCAACACATTCCACGTCATTTCTGGCCTCACCCACATGGTACGAAACAGACTCAGACCTTGAGACCCTATTTCTTCACCCACCCCACGCTGAGTTACACCAGTGGTGCTCGACGCTCACAGTGGAAGTCTTTCCAGTCCGTGCTGAGCAGCCAGGCTGCTGCTACACAGATTCTTGGGGGAAGTAGTTAAAAACAGATGCCAGACCCCCAAAGCTGAGCTGGGCCCCAGGAAACGGAATTTTAAACAAGTATTCCAGGTGAGGTGAAGAGAGAGACAGGTTTGTCACCTATGCCTACTTGCACACCATAATGACATCAAAACCTGCAAAAGCAGCACTGGGATGACTGGTCAACAGCCTGCAGGGGCTGTGTCTCGGCAAAGCCATTAGGACACTGGGGGACAGAAGAAGACAGCTCCCCTGGCATTTAACCCATCAGACACACCACTCAAAACACTTCCAGCCACGACACAGCAACTGGTCCTAGGCCTGCCCTCCAGCCATGTGTATTACAAAATGGGACAAGATATATGAACCACCTGTTTCCAGGCACTGGGCAAGAGGCAATGCAGATGTGATCCTTGAGAGATGGGAAACATGCAAGGTTAGCCCCTTGGCTGCCCAGGCCTTCTCCTGGGGGCAGTTTCTGGGCACTGGGGGCAGGGGAGGGAGTCCAAGGAGAGCAGGACAGTCTCACTGAGCTGAGGCAGAGACTGGAGTTCGAGACCAGAGAGGAACTGGGTGGACACGTGTGGCCTTCCCAGACCTGGGTGGTAGCGACCCTACCCCACCCCCAGGCATGCTCAGGGACACCTTGTGCCCTCCACAGATGAGGCTGCACAAGCAGACTCCACAAGCCCTAGCAGAGCAGCTGCTGCAGAGCTAAGAGCTGAATGCAGATACCAGAGGTTGGACAGGGCTGGGAGAGGGAGTTCTGGCCTAGTCAGAGTGAAGAGACCTTGCTGGGAACCTCAGACTCAGAAAGGCTAGGCCCTAGGAATAAAAGTCATGCCCTAACCCTGAAGACAAAATCAAAAAACACCCACACAAAGAAAGAATAAAACCACACTGGACAGGATCAACAGGAACCACCAGAATAAACATGAACCACCACCTGCTAGAACAAAATGCAACACACTTTAACGAAAAGAAGCTGAAAATAATGACCCAAATGTTGGAATTGGCAAACACTTAAAAAGAGCTATTATATGTAAGTTTTGTATTTTAATGAAAAGATGAACAAAATTAGTTGACAGGGACTCTCATAAGAGAAACAAACTACAAAAAAAGAACTAAATGGTTTGGTGGTTCCTCAAAAAGTTAAACACAGAATTACCATATTGATCCAGTAATTCCACTCCTAGGTATATAGCCAAAAGGATTAAAAGCAGGGACTCAAACAGGTGCTCACAGCAGCATTATTCACAATAGCCAAAAGGTGGAAACAACCTATCTGTCAAGCTGATCTATCAACACATGGATGGAAAAACAAATTGTGGTATGTCCATACAATGGAATATTATTAAGCCATAAAAAGGAACGAAATTCTTACATGTGCTACAATACGGATAAACCTTGAAAATGTCATGCTAAGTGGACTAAGTCAGGCACAAAATGACAAATATTTTATGGTTCCACTTACATGAGGTACATAGAATAGGCAATTGCGGAGACAGAAAGTAGGTTAGAGGTTACCTGGGCTGGGAGTAGATGACAGTGAAAAGTTACTGCTTAATGGGTACAGAGTTTCTGTTTAGGATGATGAAAAAGTTCTAGAAGTGGACAGTGGTGATGACTGTATAATACTGTGAATGTACTTAATGCCACCGAATTGTGTACTTGAAAATGGTTAAAATGGTAAGTTTAAAAAAAAATTATCTTAATGATTCAGAGTTTATTTCAGTGGAATATTAGAACTGAAAATAGATGCATATGTATATATACATGTTTTAATTTAAAAGTAAATGGAAAATAAAGGCAAACAAATTGAAGAGGAAAGATGTGAGGAGACTAATAAACTAAGCATCTTGAAAACATAACTTCTCTCTGAACTAAGAAATATTATATCCTTTTGGCAAGTCTTTTCTTTCAGTATAATAATAGCTACTAAGACATATAACTTATTTATTTTAGGTCCAAGAGATATTCACGGATTAAGATTAAAAGATAAATTCTTTCCCATTCCTCTCTTCTCCACATTTTCCTTCCATTTTCTCAGCCTTTATTTTATTGTCTGCTGTGATGCTGTGTGGATAACTCATTTTTAAAAAATAAATCTGTTTATTTATTTATTTTTGGCTGCATTGGGTCTTTGTTGCTGCATGCAGGCTTCCTCTAGTTGCGGCGAACGGGGGCTACTCTTTGTTGCGGTGCACGGACTTCTCATTGCGGTGGCTTCTCTTGTTGCGGAGCATGGGCTCTAGAGCGCAGGCTCAGTAGTTGTGGTACACGGGCTTAGTTACTCCATGGCATGTGGGATCTTCCCAGACCAGGGCTTGAACCCGTGTCCCCTGCATTGGCAGGTGGATTCTTAACCACTGTGCCACCAGGGAAGTCCCCCACAACTCATTTTTTTAAAATTAATTAATTAATTAATTTATTTATTTATTTATGGCTGTGTTGGGTCTTCGTTTCTGTGCGAGGGCTTTCTCTAGTTGCGGCAAGCGGGGGCCACTCTTCATCGCGGTGTGCGGGCCTCTCACTATCGCGGCCTCTCTTGTTGCGGAGCACAGGCTCCAGACGCGCAGGCTCAGTAGTTGTGGCTCACGGGCCTAGCTGCCCCGCGGCATGCGGGATCCTCCCAGACCAGGGCTCGAACCCACGTCCCCCGCATTAGCAGGCAGACTCCCAACCACTGCGCCACCAGGGAAGCCCCACCACAACTCATTTTTGACTGAAATACTTCCAACTATTAAACGATACAGTAGACAGAAACACCAATTGACAAGACAATTAATTACCTTTACAGAAATCTTGCCACTTTATACTGAAATACTTAAAATCATGTTCTTCACACCAAAATGAAACTAATTTTATATTTTAAAAAAATTAATAATTACAATTCCTCTTTGGTTGTTTCTTTTGTGATTGTAATAAATACATAAAATATTGAGCAAACTTCATCTTTTAAAATATAAAATGGTAAGTTTTATATTACATGTTTTACCACAATTTAAAAAAAAAAAAGGAAGCAAATGAAAATCCTAGAATTGATAAGTACCATATCTGAAGCAGAAAAGTCATTGGATGGGCTACAAATTAGAAACTGTATAAGAAAGACCACTGAACTTGAAGACAGATCAACAGAAAAGCATCCAATCCAAACACCAGAGAGAAAAAGGGAAGAAAAATATTGAATAGAGTCTCAGTGACCTGTGGGACAATATTAAGTGGTCTAACATAGTATAATTTGAGTCTCAGAAGGAGAGAAGAGCAGATAAATTACTTGAAGAAATAAAAGACTTCCCAAATTTGGTTGGAGTGGGGGTGGGGTGACACCTCTGATCCAAGCAGCTCAGTGAACCCCAAGCAGGACAAACATAAGAAAACTACACCTAAATACATCCCACCCTAAATGCTGAAAACCAAAGATTGGTAAGAACATCTTAAAAGGAAAGGAACAGAGACAGATTACATTCAGGGAAACAATACAAATGACATGTGACTTTTCATCAGAAATAATGGAGGTGAGAAGACAACAGAACACTGTCTTAAAAACACTTGGAAGTGAGGGGATGGAGAAATCAACTCATTGTTCCATAGCCAGGGAAAAGTCCTTTAAACATGAGACAGTGAAATGAGCATAAAACAAAAGCTGAGATGGTTCATCTCCAGCTAACCCGTACTCTATAAAAATGCCAAAGGTCTTCTTCAGGATGAAAGGAAATGATACAGATAAAAACCGCAAATCTACAGAAAGAAACAAAGTACACCAGATATGGAAAATATGTGGGTAAATATAAAAGACTATATTTTTTCTTCTCCTAATTTTTAAAAAGTAATTCTGATGGTTTAAAGCAAAAATAATAACATTGTATTGTGTAAAAAGTATTGTAGACACAAAATACATGACAACAAATACCATCAAGATAAAGAGGAAAGGAATTTTACTATTTTTATGTTCTTACATTTAACATGAAGTAGTACAATAGTATTCTAAATAGGGCTTCCCTGATGGCACAGTGGTTAAGAATCCGCCTGCCGATGCAGGGGACACAGGTTCGAGCCCTGGTCCGGGAAGATCCCACATGCCACAGAGCAACTAAGCCTGTGCGTCACAACTACTGAGCCTGTGCTCTAGAGCCTGGAAGCCACAACTACTGAGCCCACGTGCCACAACTACTGAAGCCCGCACACCTAGAGCCCGTGCCCCACAACAAGAGAAGCCACCCCAATGAGAAGCCTGCGTACTGCAACGAAGAGTAGCCCCCTCTCACTACAACTAGAGAAAGCCCACGTGCAGCAATGAAGACCCAACACAGCCAAAAAAAAAAAAAAAATAGTATTCTAAATAGAGCTGTAATAAGTTAATGATGCATACTGTAATTCCTAGAACTACTTTAAAAAATAAAAAAGGTAGACCCCGAAAAGCCAAAGCAATCCTGAGGAAAAAAGAACAAAGCTAGAGATATCATACTCCCTGACTGAAAATTATACTACAAAGCTATATTAATCAAAACAACATGGCACTGGCAGGAAAAAAAAAAAAGACACAGAGATCAATGGAACAGAATTGAGAGCACAGAAATAAGTCCACACATATATGGACAACTGATTTATGATAAAGAAGCAAAGAACATACAATGCAGAAAGGATAGTCTCTTCAAAAAATAGTGTTGAGAAAACTGGAGAACCACACGTAAAAGAATAAAACTAGACCACTATTTTACAGCATACACAAAAATTAACTCAAAATGTATTAAACACTTGAATGTATGACCTGAAACCATAAAAATCCTAGAAGAGAACACAGGCAGTACAACCTCTGACATTGGTCTTAGCAATATCTTTCTGGATACACCTCATTCAGGCAAAAGAAACAAAAGCAAAAATAAACAAATGGACTACATCAAACTAAAAATCTAAAGTAGGTAGAAAGAACAAAATAAAGAGCTTACATCAATTAAAGAAAAATAAACAAGAAAATTAGCAAAAGTTGGCTTTTTAAAAAAACAAATAAATTCTTAGCAAGACTGATCAAGAAAAAGAGAGAAAACACACAAATTACCAAAATCAGGAATGAAAGTGGTGGTATCATTCCAGATTCTACAGACATTAAAGGGCACCTTTTTTTAATATAAATTTATTTGTTTATTTATTTATTTATTTATGGTTGCATTGGGTCTTTGTTGTTGCGCATGGGCTTTCTCTAGTTGTGGTGAGTGGGGGCTACTCTTCATTGTGGTATACTTGCTTCTCATTGCGGTGGCTTCTCTCGTTGCAGAGCATGGGCTTTAGGCGCACAGGCTTCAGTAGTTGTGGCACGCGGGCTCTAGAGCACAAGCTCAGTAGTCGTGACGCACGGGCTTAGTTGCTCCGCGGAGTGTGGGATCTTCCCAGACCAGGGCTCAAACCCCTGTCCCCTGCACTGGCAGGTGGATTCTTAACCACTGTGCCACCAGGGAAGTTCCAAAAGGAACTTTTATGAACAGCTTTATGCCAATATATTTGACACCCTGGACAGAATGAAAAATTCCTTGAAAAACAGAGCTTACCAAAACTGACACAAAAAGAAACTCTCAGTAGCTCTGTATCTATTTACAAAATGAAATCTGTAATCAAAAACCTTCTCATTAAAAAACAAAAACAAAAACTCTAGGCCCAGATAATTTCACTAGGAAATTCCATTAAAAATTTAAAGAAATAATACCAACCTTAAAAAGCATTTCAGAAAATAAAGGTTAAAACATTACAAGAGAACTACAGACCAATATCCCTCGTGAAAGTACATGTAAAAAATTTTAACAAAACATTAACAGGCCAAAATCAATAATATGTAAAATGGATAATACACTACGACCAAGTTGGGTTTGTCTCAGGAATACAAGGTTGATTTAACGTTTGAAAACCAGGAAAACTATATGATCATCTCAGTAAATGTGGAAAGAGCATTTGGCAAAATTTATCCACCATTCATAATAAAAACAGTCAGAAAACTAAGAATAGAAGGGAACATTCTCAATCTAATAAAGGGCATCTATAAAAAGCTAACTCCTCAACAGTGAAATACTAACTGCTTTTGTTTTCCCCCTAAGATTGGGAAAAAGACAAGTATGTACCCTCTTATCATTTCTATTCAATACCTTACTGGAGATCCTAGCCAGTGCAATAAGAGGGAAAAAAAAGCATACAGACTGGGAAGTATAAATTAAGTTGCCTTTGTTTACATATGACATGATTATTTATGCAGAAACCCTATGCAATT
This sequence comes from Balaenoptera ricei, assembly GCF_028023285.1. NCBI lineage: Eukaryota > Metazoa > Chordata > Mammalia > Artiodactyla > Balaenopteridae > Balaenoptera > Balaenoptera ricei. The sequence goes on from NC_082652.1 coordinate 20,536,461, forward strand.
TTAAAAGAAGAAAGGAAGGATGAACTAAAACTAGTAAGTGAATTTAGAAATTTAGAATGGTCATGGAACTCAAGGTATCGACTGTCCTTCTATATATTAGGACAAACAATTAGAAAATGAATTTTAAAAGTAATTCCATTTACAACAGCATCAAAAAAATAAGATATTTAGGAATAAATTTAACAAAATATATATATAACTTCAATGCAAAGTTACAAAACACTGCTGAGAAAAATTGAAGAAAACCTATATAAATGGAGGATGTACCAAGTTCTTTTTATGGTAAGTCTCAATATGGTTAAGATATCCAATCTCCCCTAAATTGATCTATACAGATTCAGTGTGATTCCAAACAAAATCCCAGGAAGAATAAGCTCATTTCAAAACCTGCTATAAAGATACAGTAATCAAGATAGTATCTTAATGGCATAAGAATAAACACATTAAACACACAGATACATGAAACAGAAAAGAAAGTCCAGAAATAGATACAAACATATACGGCCAATTGATTTTCAACAAAGGTGCCAAGGCAATTCAATGGGGGAATGCAAGTCTTCTCAAGAAATGGTGCTGGACTGCATGCCGCAACTAAGAGTCTGCAAGCCGCAACTAAGAAGTCCTCATGTCGCAACCAAGAAGTCCTCATGCCACAACTAAGAAGTCCGCATGCCACAACAAAGATCCTGTGTGCCACAACTAAGACCTGGCGCAGCATGCATGCATGAATGAATGAATAAATAAATATTAAAAAAAAAAGAAATGGTGCTGGAAAAAACCGAAGAACAGAAAAAAAAATAAAATCCTTGACTCCTACCTCATACCATATACAGAAAAAAATTCAAGATGATCACAGACCTAAATGTAAATGCTAAAACTATAAAGCTTCTGGAGAAAATGCAGGAAGATATCTTTTGAGATCTTGGAGTAGGCAAATTATTTTAGAGAGAACCCCCAAATCACTAATTATAAAAGAAAAAAACTGAGGAAATGGACTGTATCAAAAATTGTTTTAAACCACCACAATATAATTTTTCTACTTTTTATTTATTTTTATTATTATTATTTTTAATTTCTTTTTTTTGGCCGTGCTGTGCAGCATGTGGGATCTTAGTTCCCTGACCAGGGATTGAACCCAGGCCCCCTGCATTAGAAGCACAGTCTTAACCACTGGACCACCAGGAAAGTTCCCCTGGACTGTATCGAAATTAAACACTTCCACTCATCAAAAAAAAAAAAACCTATTAATTCATTTCAGTACATATATAACCACCTACTTTGCTCTCAATTAAAAAAAAATACTGTTAAAAAATGGAAAAGCAAGTCACACACTGGAAGAAAATATTTTTAATACCTAGTCCAATAAAAGAAATAATACGAACCAGAATATATTTTTAAAAAACTTCTACAAATCAATAATAATTTTAAAAAGACATATAACCTAATTTTTTAAAAAGCTAGGAAAAAGACTTGAACAGACACTTCACAAAAGATATAAAATGGTCAATAAGCACATGATAAAGGCTGAAAGAGTCAAAACCTGTCTGGTATTCAAAGAATGAAAATCAGCTCAGATTGAAAAGAAAGAACAGCTCTACCATTCATCAGTCACACAGAAAGCCAACTGCAAAGAAACACTGTTTCTCCCAACGTCATGCAGCAGTTGTAAGATGCCACAAGGACCCCCTCTTTGGATGGTTATTGCTTCCTCACCAGTGATGCCCCAGACAAGCTTTGCTATGTCCATTCATTCACTCCTGAGGATACTCATGACAGCTCTCCCTAGTGAGTCCCTCCTCAACTTGCCTCAGAAACAGCAATCAATCCAAAACAGATCCCTGTTTCTCTTAGAGTCTCCTCAGTTCCTTCAGTGGGAGCCCAAAGGTTACAAATTCCCTTTCCTCAGGTACAGCAGCATTCCAGAGTTCCTCTGGAATTCCCTCCTTCCTGGCAATCAATCTGACTTGGTCAAAATTACAGAGGCTTCCGTTCCTGGCTCATTAGGCTTTAAAGAAATGCTGGACAATCATTAGTCGTCAGGAAAATGAGACAGCACTCCACACCCACTGTAATGGCTAAGTTAAAAAGACTGTCAAAAACAAAGCTGGTGAGGATCTGGAGCAACCAGAATTCTCAGATTTGCTGGTGGGAGCATAAAATGATGCAACCACCTGTAAGATTAAGCATAAACCCACCCCTGATCCAGAAGTCTACTTCTTGGTATCTACCCAAGAGAAATGAAAACATATTCCACTAAAACAAATGTTCACGGCAGCCTTACGCATAATGGCCTCAAACTGGAAACAACTCCTCTGTTAAAATGGACCAAAATACTGTCTTCGATTCATACAATAGAATACTACTCAGCAAATAAAAAACAGCTACAGATACATGCAACAACCTGGCACAATCTCAAAAACATTACGCTGAGCTTTAAAAGACTTGCAGACACAATAGAGTACATTACTGCCTGATCCCACTGTACAAAGTTCAAAAACATGCAAAATTAACCTAGAATGCCAGAAATCAGAACAGTGGTTATTTATGCAGGATAGGAACTGGCTGGAAAAGGGCTTGAAGGAACTTTCTGGGGTGATGGAAATGTTCCGTATGTTGACTGGGGTGTTGATTATCCAGAGATGTAATTTGTAAAAACTCATCAATATGTTTACTTAACATCTGTACCTTTCACTGTATGTAAATTTTAGCTCAATTAAAAAAAAAAAAGGCAAACCAGTCTTGTCTCATTCTCAGTATAATATTTCACTGGCAGGTTAATAAACTACCATTTTTATTCATAATTCGTGAGATTCCACCATAAATTCCATCCGTATTCCTAAAATATTTTTTTAAATACCCTAAGAATTATGGAAAGATAGAACATACACATCTATTTAGAACTCTGATTTGCTAAACTCCAAACCAAACCTATGGATATTAATTTACCCTAAGAGTCACAAATCAATTCTAGGGGTCAGGGGACAGTTAATATTTTATGCTGGGCACTCTGCTTGTATTTTACATGGATTATCCCACTTAGTTTTCATGACAACCCTGTGAGATAAGGACTATTATCAAATCACCTCCATTTTAAACTTGAGGAAACAGGGGCTCAGAGAGACTGAGTGGCTTGTCCAGGGTCACAGAGCTGGCAAGCATGGAGCAAGGGTCTGAACTCGGTCAGGCCTGTCGGCTTCTAGGCCAGGTTCTCAATCACTCTGCCTTCTTGTGAACCAGGAAGGCGGGAACCTGAAAAACTAACTTTTCTAAAAAGATCTCACTAAACCCGAAAAAGATAACGCCTAGATCCTCTTCGCCATCCTTCAAGCCTCCGTGCTACTTCCTGCCTCTGATTCACCTTCCACCCTTTTGTCTCAAGTGATGGTTCTAAACTCACCCATGCCTGCCCCCCAGCAAAAGCCCTTTTAGGAGCTCCTCTTGGCTGCTTTGAAGGTACCCTCAATTTCTGGTCCCCACAACATGCCAAAATACAAAAAAGCAATAGAACCAAACATGACTCATTTGTAAAGAAAACAAAGGGGTGTGTATGTGTGTGTTTTCGTAGTGAAGCCATTTTTTGAATGAATCTTACACTAGACCTCAACACAGGAACTAAGGAAAGGTGCAGCTGCTCTCTGCAGGGGAGGGGGCAGAGGTAAATGCTAGCCCACGTCAGCCACTTCTCCTTGTGGCCACCCCCTAGAAACATCTTGAACTTCGTGTAAGGAGCCCGGGGTTCTGGCTGATCCTCTCAAACCAGCATTCAGAGTCCTCCAAAGCCAAGTTCACTGCAACTTCTCCCAATGCATGTCCCTCCCCCTTGTTTCACTGTCCTAAGTTGATGCACACTGTCCTCAGGGCAATCTCCCAAACTGTCACCGTACTAGTTCCACGCACCTGCTCAAACACCTGTCCATCATCTACCTGTAGGAGCAGGCAGCCCCTCAGTCTGGCCCTCTTCATCCCACCAGCCATCCTCACCCCCAGCTCACAGAGAGTCTCCCCAGGGCACCTCCCTCAGCACCAGGTCTGAGCTCTGGAAGAACTTGTGCTGACACCATTGAGGACACATGGGTCTATTCTCTTGGATTGTTCTTCAATTGTCCCTTGTATATCAGTCTCTCCTCCTCACCAAGATTTAAAGTTCCTACCCAGTCATCAAAAAGATATTCCTCTTGATCCAGTAGCAAGTACTTGGACTTTGGAATCAGGGAGACTGAATGTAAACCCTGGCTCTGCCACTTAATGGTTGTTACATGGGTGAGTCATTTATCACTTTGAACCTGTTCTCTCAGGACTGCTGTGAGAAGGAAATTATTAGTGAAGATGACGATATCACAGGCAAATGAGCTTCTATATTTTCCTTTTACCCATCACACCGCACCCACCACAGTGGCCAACAGTTAGTCATTAATAATCTCTTCATGACATTCCACCAACAGGTAGCACGGACCTGGCTCTGGGCAAGTTTGCTCCTGTGAGAGCTAAAAGGATGGAGCTCTGCTCCTTGCCCGTTCTAATTTTGTTGACAACGATAATTTCAAGACTTCAGAAAGCCAGGTCTAGCAGAACAGGAACCAAGCGTTTCAGGGAAATCACACTCAAGAAAGCCTGCCAAGGCGATCCGAGGTCCAACCACACTCTGATCCAGAAAGCTAATGGGCAGCTTTAATGCGGCTCACTGCGGCTTGTAACGAGGGAACGGGCATAAAACCAGGGCTGTTCTGAAAGCACTTGCTACACAGATAGACACAAGTTTTCCCAGGGGAAACAATGGCTGTCTTTTTCTGCTAGATGAGCTCAAAGAGCCCACATTATTGAAAATCAAGGAAGAACCAGGGCCTAGGGGACTGGCAGGCTAAGAAACAAAGCAAATGGCTATGTGGGTGGCAGAACTGACCTGAGACGCCTGGCCCAGGGCAGACAGGAGCCGCACGGCATACCTGTGAAAGCGTGATGCTCTGGCATAGAGGACTCTCTCCTGCTGGTGCCACTGCCAGAGCCTTCTCCATGCCTGGAAGGCCCCAGGGAGGGCTCTCCGCTGAAAGTGACTGTCTGCTCTGGCCTGCAACAGCTAAAGTAAAACAATGAAACACCTTTATTTGTACTTTACATTAAAAAGAAAAAGACCTTTCAGGGTCACACTCTCGAGGAAGGGTTGCTTCCTACACATTTTTTAAAATGAAAATCATTATTTCTAATCTTTGCCAACATGACAGGTGAAAAATGAAATATGATAGGTGAAAATGCTTCCCTTTAATTAAAAGTGAGTTAAGCATCTCTTTATACATTTGTCTATGTATGTGTGTGTATAGATATATATTTATCTAAACTTTTTTCCTGTGGTCTAAGTGTTCATCCTCATTGCCCATTTTACTGATTGTCAGCATTTTAACTCTGATATATAAGGGCTTTTTCAACCTTAAATTTATTAGTCCTTTGTCTTGTGTGTTATCAATTTTGTTCCTACCCTGTAAAATATCTTTTGATTTTGTTTATAATGTTTATTTGTGGTACAGATTCTTTAAATTTTTATGTAATTATAAATTTCACTGATACATTAGTAAGAAGACAGACAACTGACATAAGACTATATATGCCTCCATGATCCAAAATTTGGGAGGAAAAGCATATACACGTGTGGCGGCTTTTAAAACAGGACTGCAAATTCTTTCATCCTCCTTCCCTTGAATCTGGGGGGACAGTGGCTACTCTGACCAGTAGAGTATGGCGAAAGTGACACTAAGTGACTTCCTAGGCTAGGTCTTAAAGGGCCACACAGCTTTTGTCTTGTTCACTGGAACACTCACTTTTGTAGCCCTGAGCTGCAACACAGGAAGTCTGACTACCCAGGGGCCACCATGCTGTAAGGAAGCCCAAGCCTCTTGGAGAAGTCATATGCAGGCACTCTGGTTAATAGTCCCAGTGGAGCCCCATCTTCAAGTCATTCCAGCCCAGGAACCAGACTTGTAAGTGAAGAAACTTCTAGAAGACTCAAAACCCCTGCCACCAGAATCTTCCCAGTGGAGGTCCCAGTAATCACAGAGCAGAGACCAGCCATCCTTGCTATGTCCTGTCTCAATTTTTGACCCACAAAATCCTTAAGCATAATAAAATGGTGGTTGTTTTAAGCCACTGAGTTTGGGGTGAGTTTTTACAGAGCAATAGAAAACTAATCAGCACACCTATGTGTGTGTTTGTGAATACATGGGTACACACATTCCTACCCACACAGAGGAAAAAAAATACCAAGTTTACTCATCAAATGTCATCTTAAGAGGCAGGATTATGGGTGTTTTAATTTTTTCTTCTTTATGTCTTCCTATACTTCCCAAATTTTCTGTGATGTCTACATATTGCTTATGGGCATTTTCAAATGTAAACAAGAGTAGAAGCAATAGTATAATGAATCCCCTCAAACTTATTGCCCAGCTTCAACAATTAGCAAACATTCTTGCCATTCTTTATATATTACTTTTTAAATAGAAAGAAACCCACAATAAATAATATTTTTATCTTTTCCTAAAATAGAAGGAACTGATGAGCTTCTTGGATATCTAAACCAAGAGATAACATTCAGATTGTTAGCTAAAGATTTTTTAAAAAACAACAGCTGAAAAAAAACAAAACAAACAACAGCTGAGCAGGGCTCTTACTATTTTTGAGACCTTCCACTGTGCAGGCCGTGCTGGAGCCCTGTAAGAGATAAGGACTCTGACCCTCGACCTTCTACCAGTGCTGGGCCCCAGGGTCGAGGATATCCCTTTTTTCAGGGAGAAACTAAATGAGACCCTTTGCTTCTTTTCCACCTTGAATAAACATAACCTTTCAACTCTGAGGCTCATGTTCTTTTTCTAAAAGGGCTCTTTCTTCACATTCTGTTGTGCTTGCATTCAATGAGCTTAAGAGACCCAGTGGCAATGTCCTTTCCGAAACAGCCACATAATCCAAAGGGACGTCAAAGAATGTACCAATTCTAAACATTTTCTAGGTGTGGAAGGCAAAGGTGACACAAAAACAAGCCATGCCCTGGGTTAGCCCCATCCAAACACCAAGAACTGAGGTGATCCTTGGGGAAAACTCTGAAGCAATCACCGGCAGCTCATCTGTTTGTTCACTCGTGTGTTCATTCACTCATCCAAATACTAGTCAGCACGTACCCTTTGTCAACAGTTCAGGAGAAGAATGAGGCAGGACAGGCTGTACCCTCAAGGAGCCCCCAGCCTGGCAGGGAGGGAGGCCAGCCAACAACATGCTATGAGAAAGCTGCACGAGGGGTGGATCAGGGGGAAGAGGTGACACCTGAGCTGAAAGGGCAGCAGGCAGATCAGGAAGCAGGAGCTAGCAGAGACTATTCAGGGAAGGACCGGCAGCTTGACTGTGTGCAGCTGTGAAGGGGCAGAGCGGTAACAGGAATGGGGAGAGAAGTAGACAGGACCAGCTCCCAAAGGAGTCTGTATGCCTCCCAAAACTGAGGAACCAGCCAAACTCTTTAGATTCACTGTTAGACTCGAGCAGCAGATAGAGAAGGGGGTGGAGAGGACAGCACAAAAATACCCAGGAGGAGCTTCGTTCGTGTCCTCCCCGTTTCACCGCAGGGATGGCCAAACAGAGGCCTGCACAGTCCACCTCCCACTGCAAGGCCTGTGCAGACATCATCAGTTGAACACACACTCCCCTGAGCCTGAAAGTGGCCTGGAAATCCTTCTCGGTTCAGCGCTCCAGACGGCTACCTGCCATCATTAGAGCCACCCTGGGGCTAAACTGTAAGCCCCCCGAGAGCAGGAACTTTGTCTGCTTTGCATCACAGCTGTATCCTCAGTTCTTGGCCTGGCATCTAAGGCATAGCAGCCGCTCAGTAAGTCTTTCGTAAATGGAACTGAATCCGTCTTTCTCTACCTGCCTTCACTAATCCCTCAGCCTGACCCCCACCTCCTCCCACCACTGTGGGCACCTGTGTCTCACACCGTTTAGCTCTGGGATATGGCGCTCAGGCTCTGCACTTTCCCCAACATCTCCTGAAGGTCTCAGGAGGGGCTGGCTGAGTAATATAATCAACAATTTGGGTCAAGATGTGAATGGAATGGCTGATACGCTCACCACCTTCAGAGAGCAGCTGCATTTTCAAAGCAGATGAAGGGACAGGAGTTATGCAGACTTTCTGACATCCCTGGCGGGGTTTGGGGCAGATACCTTTGAGCTTTTCACAGTACCCTCTCTTCCAAATCAGAACACCAGACCTCTTGGTACAGGCCTTTTCCAAGAATCTTTCCAAAGAAATCGCATCCAAGAATGTAAGCCAGCAGAGCTCCCTGCTCTGAGGAACTCCATACCTGCTGGGATCGCCTCTTCTGAGTATACAGTAACCACAATTTGAAACACTTGCGTAGCAATGTTATTCTGAAATGAAACACACAACACCAAGGTAACTGCCCTCCCACTTTCAGGTTTCAGGTTTTCAGAATTTTGTTTTGATATTAAGGAAGGTAAATCTGGGCATAGATACATCTTGAGCGTTAAAGGCACCCCAGGGGTTTCATTCTAAGGGAAATAAGAACCTGTTTTCTGACATGAAATCTGCCAAACCCCCACCCCGATTCTGGACTGTGGCTTGCCCCCAAAATTTGACAACTTTCTTGTAAAGCTAATTAGACCACCAAGCACAGTGTCTCTGGAACTCAGGTAATATGTGTGAAATCCCCCAAATATCCTGAATTTTCTGATTTTACGGCCAAACTCTGGGGCCTGTTTAGGACCACCTGGGTCTGTGACAGGTGACACTGTGCTTTCACACAGTGATACTGAGAGTGAGAACCACATTCAGCTTTGTAAACCAGGATTTAGAATAATGATACATCCTGACAACTCCAAATTGACTCAGTCAAATATTGCAATTCTCACTGACTCATTAAAAAGTGCCCCAAAATCATACCTATAACTATGCAAAATAAGTTAATTATACTCTTGGGAGAGGGTTTATCGAACATTTCTTGCAGCAAGAAAGTGAATAGTGGTTCCCTCTGAATAGTAAGACTGAGGGGTCGAAGGAAGGGGTCCAGGCAGCCTTTATTTCTAACTTTCTACTTCTTTCCTATACATTCTGAGTTTTTCTTGTGGACATGTGGTGCTTTTATTTATTTTAACTGAATGATTAACTCTAAAAAATTGAGGACACACTCTACACCCTCCAAGACCAAGCCACAAACACCCACCTGCCTGCGCCGTCTCTGTAACACTATCAGTGCCTACATTCCAAGATGGAACGTCACTAACACCTGAAAACTGAGGCAGTGGTGGCCGCGCACCAGCACAAACATCCTCATTCTACCTCCCATCCCATCAACCAAAAGGAAAAGGCAAGCTCAGGAACACTGGTTTACAGCAGGGCCTTTCTCAATCTGCCGCAGTAACACACTGAGGGTGATGATGACTCCTGGAGACCAGCCAGTCAGTCACAACGGGCCCCTGGGGAGCCTGAAGGCCACAGTCCCTACCTGTAGTGGTCCCAGGCAGCACACAGGAAGGGGAGCTGCTCACTTTCCTCCCTCTGATCAATCTGAGACTGCCAGAGGTTCCAGAACCTGTGCAGTAGCTGCAGCAAAACAGGAAGGAAACAGAAGTTTATTAAGGCAAAAGGTAAAATGATCTCTCTTGACCCATTAGTTAGCAAATCTGTAATTCCAGAAGACTGTAAGCTCCCCCAAAGCAGTAATTACCTCAATTTGGAGCACCCAACATATAACAGATTGGCAAAATAATTTTGGCCAAGCAATATGGATCTATTCTGGGCCAACATAAAAGGCAAAAAGCTGGATCTACCAAATCTACGTAAATCAGAATGAAGAAGGTATTCCTAATCTGGGTCTCATGGAAGACAAAGCCATTTTAGAAGTTAAAACTGATCTTATCACCTACTACTGCCTATAAAGTAGTCTTGCCAAAAAGTGTTTAACTTCAATCTAATCAAGTCCTTAGATCTAACTTCTAGTTTATAAGAGCTACACAGGAAAAAGGAAAATCAAATGACGTCAGAAGGAAACAGAAAACTGGAGAATATGGAAGACTGTACAAAATAACTGGCATTCCTTTTCAAAAAGTCAATGTTATTAAGAAAGATAGTGTACATTATGCTAAGTGAAATAAGCCAATCACAAAAGGGCAAATACTGTAAATATGAGGTACCTAGAACAGTCAAATTCAAAGAGACAGAAAGGAGAATGGTGGTTGCCAGGGGCTGGGGGAGGAGAAAGAGAATGGGAGTTATTGTTTAATTCACAGAGTTTCAGTTTTGCAAGATGAAAAAGGTTCTGGACATGGATAATGGTGATGGTTGCACAATAATGTGAATGTACTACTGCCACTGAACTGTACACTTAAAAATGGTTAAGATGATAAATTCTGTGTATTTTACAATTAAAAAATAAACATGTTAAACAAAATAAGTGGGGGGACTGTTATTGATTAATAAGTCTTAAGAGACATAACCAAATGTAGAGTGAGCCATCAATCCTTAATTGAATCCTGGTTTTTAAAAAACGGCTATAAAGACATTTTGGGGGCAACTGGGGAAATTTGAATATGGGTTGGGTATTGGTTAATATTAGAGCATTACTGTTCATTTTGTTAGGGATGATAATGATACTGTGGTTATGCAGGAAAATGTTCTTATTTTTGGGCAATGCATACTGAAATGTTTAGGTGTAAAGTGTCATAATGTCTGTAATTTACTTTGAAATGATTTGGGAAAAAAAAAAGCAAATACTAACAATTGTTGAATTTAGATGGTAAAATAGAGGTTTATTACACTATTCTTTTTATTTTTCTGTATGCTTGAACATTTTCACAATTAGAATGTCCCTTTCTCCTACACCCAGAAACACAATCTACAGGTGGAGATAGAATGTTTGTTGCCCTCAGGTAAATTTAACCACTGAAGACAACAGACTCACAGTGCAAACATAACCAAAACCTCCTGGAATGCAAGACAAAGTGTATTCCCTAGGTCAAGGTTGGAATCCACAGTCCCTGACCTCTGATTCAACTATCAATTTTTTAGCAAACAGATAAAAAAATGGGATTAAACAAGAGAAGAATAAGAGTTTCTCTAGCCTCTGGCATAGATTACTAAAGAAAATGGACACTAAGGTTTTGGAGTCTAAAGGTCTGAACAAACCTCTAAGCACAAAGGTTAAAAGAAAAAGAGAATGGCCATCAGAAGAGGTGCCTTGATACAGAAGAGGACTCTCACCATGACATCATGTTGCTGGTGAGCAAGATTCCTTCTTATTCGTTGGAGATGGGCACGGGCCACATTGTCTTTTAGGGCTCTAAAGCAAAAATGCTGTGAAAAGAAGAATGGACACAAATCAGTGGCGTGTCTGTAACAATAAGAGCAATGCCCAAGAGGGTGGCAAGAAGCTCAGTAGTAGCTGTTCACAGCTGCTCCCATGTCCCAGAGAGTGTTTCTCTGTTTTGAGATTCAATTGAGAGCCTGATACAAGCCAGCCTGCACAGTAGACACTTAATAAATAGCTGTGGGACCACTCCCTGCCGTCCACAGATACTGCACAGGAACAAACACACCCGCACCTCTGACCAGGAGAGGTCCCTGTGACCCAGATGGAAACACCAGACAAAGGTCAAAACATCAACTCTGCCTCTCAGAAAAGAGACAGACTTTCAGCCTATGGTGGGGTTTTTTTTTTGTTTGTTTCTACCATGTGGGGTCAATGTGTATGCTTACACAATTATAAATGCAGTTTTGTAAGAGTAAAATAGAAGGGAGAGAAGGAATTTTGAGAGAAGGTGACTGGGAGGTGGGGGTGGGGGTGGGGTAGAGGCAGGACATGCTGGCCTGGCTCCAGCTCTGTCAAAAATGCCTCATGTATGACTAAGCAAAGCACATTCCCCCACAGCCTGGCTTCAGTTTTCTGAGACAGAAGTGAAGCAACTAGGGCTTTTCATATCATGCTCTGTGGACCCCCAGAGGCTCCTGAAAGTGTTCGGAGGCCACGTCGTGTGGTGAGGGTGGGGAAGAGCAGCCGGTAGAACAGACACTACTCCCCAGACCTAGCCTTGTCCACAGCATCTCTACTTTGATTGATTTCGAAGACTAGGTTTCCACCACTTAAAAAGGGGGTCTGCCATGTAGAACACCCCAGGACTAGATCACTTCTAAGGCTCCTTTGCAGCCCCAAAACCCTCTGACCCCACACCATCACCATCTCTGATCCAAAATGAAAATAGGGACGTGACAATGAAGGGGGCTTCATGATGGAAGCCATCCACACAACCAGATGCACTTAAGGAGCATGACGTGGGCCAGGTCCCCCAGGAGTGGCTGCCTGAGCGAGGCTGTAGCGCCCTTACCAGCAAGCCTCGCCTGTGGTGTTCTTCTGCCACCTGCCGCCGCACAGCTGCCTCTGCACACAGCAGCAGGTCTACCAGAGTTAAGGCTTCTTGTCTCAACAAGGTCCCACCCCAGCCCAGAGGGATCCTAATGACCCATCTGAAGGGTCCCGGCTGCAGGAGATGATGGGCATGCCAGGTGGGCTGGTGTCCGCCTCTGTCTCCCCCTGACAACCCAGGGAAGAAAGGACTAAGGGGAACCATGTGACTTACTTACCTGCCTTTCTCCCCTCTCATGCCCATTTCATGAGAGGCAAAAATAGTTGAGATAAACTGCCACCAGTTTGAGTAAACATTTCAAAATCTAAGCAGAACCTGCTCCGAGTTCTCCTGCATTCTGTTTTGGCATCACAATCCAGTCAGAAGTTTGTGCTAAAAACCTTGGAGTTATTTTCAAACCTTTTCTCCTCCCACCCCCTCCATCTTCTCGGCTGCCAAGTCCATCTGCTGCCCCCCTAGGTCTCCCCGGTTCTGTCCCCACCCCCAGCACAGTGCAGTACACTTGACTTGGTCCCCCTGTGCCAGCTTCGCTGCTACCATCGAGCTTTAGCCTTTTTAAAGTACAGATCTGCTGCATCACTTCTCTTCTCAAAAACCTGCAGAGGATCCCCAGCGCCACTGGGATTAAGCCCAAATTCCTGACCACTGCACACAAGCGCCCTACAAGCCGGTCCCCAGCCTGCATCTACCTGCCCTCCATACCCCACAACTCACTGCAGACCCCGGCCATCACCCCTGGCTGCTCTTCCTCACCTACACCTGCGTAAGTGCCACTCCTTACACCTGAACCGCCCTTCCCGACCTCCCTGTTGGGAGAACGTGTCATCCCCCAAGGCTTAAATTCAGCTCAAACATCACCTCCTCGGCTAGATCTCCACAGTAGCCCTAGCAGGACTTGATACAAACTTTTATGATAGCACTTATCACACCACATTACAAAGACTGGTTTTCATGTCTACTTTCCCCACTAGACAATGAGCTACTGTTAGTCTCTAAGTTTCCCTGTATTCCAGAATTTAGGCAGGAGTTTAAAACAAAGCAAGAGTTCAGTGAACAAATAAAAGTGTGGGTGAACACCCAAGGCGGTCCAAATCCCACACCTGGGCACAATTTGCAGCAGGGGCAGTGATTAAGAAGGTGCACTGGAGTCAAAAGCCTGGCTCTGCCAATGAGTTTGAAAATCACTTAGCAACCCCCAACCTGTTTCCTCATCTGTAAAATGGAGACGGTGAGACCTACTCCACAGGGTTGCTATGAGGATTAACGAGATAATGCAAAATGTCTGCACACAGTAAACAGCTCAATGAATGGAAACTAGGATCATAATGACAGGGCCACCAAGGTCAGATGGCTTTCTGAAAAAGCAATGAAACGAAACAAATCTGAAACAGAAATGAAATGAAGCAGAAATGGCTGTGGCTATTTCTACCATCTAATGGGTAGAAAAAAGCAATGAAATGATAACAAAATCAGGGCAGCGGCAATGCCTCTGAGGGGGAGGAAAGGGAATGTAGTCAGGGAGGAGCAGACTGGTGTGTGAGCAATGTTCTATTTTTTTGAGTTGTGTCATTTTACCATTATTCTTTAGACTATAAATGTTTGTTATATGCACTCTTTTGTATGAATATTCCCAAAATGAAACAAAAAATTTTAAAAAGAAGTCAACAGAGATCAGAACTGTCTTAAACTGCTGGGTAACTACTTCCCATGTATCTCCTGACTCCTGTCTTACAGGCTGGTGAGCTCTTGCTGTTCTTGCTGTACAGACAGGGCTGGGTGGTGCAAAGGATACAGTGTTTCCAGTGAATAAAGGCCCTCCGCAGCACCATCCTCCTGGCCAGCCCCTCTACCCGCTCGTGGTGGACGTACAAGCTCTCCCTCCGCTTCCAGGCCCACCGCCAATCACAGAAGTGTGTCTGGAGCACAATGATGCAGTGGAATCCCTCAGCCATCTCTGCAACAGAGAAAATAGCTTAAGTGCTGCCCCCTCAAGGTTGGGCGATGAGCTGGAAGCACCTTTAAGACAGGATGAAACCCACTACTGGCAGGCAGCAGGGCTTCAAGGCTGCTCCCACAAAGAACGTTAGAATAAAAGGTGTTTTTTTTTTTTTTTTTTGGCCATGCCATGCAGCATGTGGGATCTTAGTTCCCCCACCAGGGATCAAACCCATGCCCCCTGCACTGGAAGCGCGAGTCTTAACCACTGGACTGCCAGGGAAGTCCCAGAAGAAAAGGTTTTTAAACACAGGAGGAATTCCTTAGCTATCAGTATATCTCTTCTCTCCCAGGAAAGAGAAAAGGGTTCTACCAAAGGGCTGAGACTCCTAGTTAGTTACTGAGGAGCAGTAATGGCTACTGCTGCTTTCAAAGAAGACTGCATTTCACTTTTGCCTCTTTATCAATGTTTCCCGGATGGGATTTCAGGGTCTGAGTCAATGACACACAACTTGGTCAACATGCTGTCAAAGGCTTTTGTGAGCTTTCAGCCAGGCTGCTACAGGCTGCCAGCTCCATCTCCTTTTAAGACTAATTAGCTAATGTAATGGCCTGATGAGCATAAGTCCAGCAAGTGGAAGGGTACTGGTCCTGGAATGAGAATGCCATAACTGGAGGCATGTTAGTCGGCAGCTCATCATTAAATAGCTTCATGCCTTCAACTTCCAGGCTTGGGCAACCAGACAGGTGGTCCCCCATCACTATTTTCACACAGACACATTCCCTCTCCCAAGAGACAGTGTAGGCAGCCTAGGAGATCCCACAGGGAGGCCTAGGGTAAGCAGGAGAGCCTAACCCTGCGGCCAGCACAGTGTTCAACTCACTTCTGTGTGGGCTCAAGAAACTGAAGTACAAAAAGTACTTACGATCATGACCTATTTATCATTACTTCTGACCTCTCTCGGGGAAACAAAACCATGAGAATAGTGTTCAAAAACTCAACATCATAAATCACATGCATCTGCATAACGGAGGACAAACAACCCAAGTATCTATTAATACAAGAATGGCTAGGGACTTCCCTGGCGATCCAGTGGTTAGGACTCTGCGCTTCCACTGCAGGGGGCATGGGTTCGATCCCTGGTCGGGGAACTAAGATCCTGCAAGATGCACAGCAAGGCAAAAAAAAAAGAAGAATTGCTAAGTAGATTAAGGTAAGCCCCTCTCCTGTAAAATACAATCATTTAAAAAATAACATTTATTGGAACATATGTATATGTATAACTGATTCACTTTGTTCTAAAGCAGAAACTAACACACCATTGTAAAGGAATTATACTTCAATAAAGATGTTAAAAAAAATAAATAAATAAAAAATAACATTTATTAACAACACTTAAAGACACAGGAAAGTATTGATTAGTTGTGTGAAAAAAAAAAAAAGCAAGATACAGCCTAGATGGGAGAGGAGTCTGGGGGAGAATGGATACATGTATATGTATGGCTGAGTCTCTCTGCTGTGCACCTGAAACTATCACAACATTATTAATCGGATATACTCCAATATAAAACTAAAAGTGAAAAAAAGATACAAAATTGTATCATAATAATCACAGTATTTATAGCATAATTAAAATCCTATTGAATTAAATATTGATTAAAAAAACAGAAGGAAATATCTTAACTGTGAATTGAGGATGATTTATCTTCCTCCTCAATCTCCTTTTTGAAAATCTGTGGTGTAACACGGTTATATCTCCCCTTAATAAGTTACCACCCTATTGGCAGTTAACAGGCAACAGGAGAGTGAGCACTGTGACCAACCCTCTGTCCCTGGAGCGCAGGACTTCCTGCTCACCTTTCCGCTGCCTCTTCTCTCTGCGCACCTGCAGGTATTCCAGCCAGGCCCTCAGGGCCCTCCACTGTTGCCAGTGCTGATGGTGTTTCACTGCGGAGACCATCTTCCGCTTCTCCCTCCAGACATGCAGAAGCTGTTCCTGCCACCGTGACCAAGCCTGAAAACCAGAGAAAAGACAACAGTCAATGGAGGCAGGAAAACAGAGGTGAAGTACTGGTGAGGGAAAAGAGAAACACACACACTGGAAAGGCTAAAAAGGAGGGGAAATTCCCAAGGAGAATCGTAAGTGATGGGAATATGGGGTGAAAAGATCTTTAAGAAGGGCATTCTCTGCTTCCAGAAAGTAATTTTTTTCTGGATTAAGAAGGAAAAAAAAAAGGACTAATAAAATCAGAGCATATACAAGAAGCAGGGACAATCCAAGGGGTGATATAATTAATTCAGATCGGGGATAGGAGAGGAGGGTCTGCCTTTTCTTTCAAAGTGGGAGGAAGCCTATGGTCAAGAGGCCCTTTCTCAGGGACATCAGTCTCCAAGACGTGGACCTACAGAAACTGAGGGTCTACAAAAGGATTCCCTTAAGATTATCCATAAATGCACACCCTTGGGAAAGTCTTCGTGCACACTCAGCAAAACACATGCCCTACTCTGAAGGTGACTGTCATAGATGACTTGATACCTTCTCTTATATCTTATACCTTTTTAAACCTGTAACACCTCTTCCCCTTTCCTTCCTCTCAGTTGAATACCATTTTTCCTATTTCACCAAGAAAATAAAAGCAATCAAAAGACAATTTTCTCAAGCTCCCACACGCCCCCCACCTGCCAACAGGCTCTGCCTTCTCTCCTGTTCCTCTGGATAAACTGTCCACTCTCCCATCACAGGTTACCCCTGCCATGCATACAGCCCATCTTCTCTCACCTTCTCAAGTTTATCACTCTGGCAATTCCCCCCACTCCCTTCTGCATCATCAGTTTCCACTCTCTGCTAGATTTTTAAAATCAGCATTTGAGTGTGTTGTTACTTCCCCCTTAGGGGAGGTGACAACCAAAAGCAATGGGTGACCTTTGATTGGACCCTGCAACTGACACTAAAACAGCAACAATATACAGCTGCAATACGAACTGTATTCTAGATATTACTATATCAACATTACATTTCTTAGATATGACAGTGATATTGTGGTTATATAGGAGAACATCCTTATTTTTAGGAGATATGAGCTTAAGTATTTAGGGTAAACCTTATGTCTGCAACTTTAAAGCAACTCTGAAAATGTAAAAAATATACTGATACACTTGAGAGAAAGCAAATGTGGAAATATGTTAAGGCTGGGTTAAACTAGTGAAGAGAACCCAGTATCCACCTTTTCTGTGATTTGGTATTTGTCAAAATTAAAAAGTTGGGGATGAAAGATTATTGTCACACAAATACTTCCTGAAGGGAATAAATCAGTGATCCTCAAACCAACCACCAAGCACCCCTCTCTAGACCACTTTGCCACCCAGCTAACACCCAAGTGCTTTCCCTTCCAAACTCTTCAAAAGGGCTCTCTACCTTTCTCATTTCTCTTCTAAGCTGGTTTTCTTGAATCCTCTCCCCATCGGGTTCACTGAAACTGCTTTTATCAAGGGCATCAATGACTTCCACGTGGCTCAATCCGAAGGCCAAATCTCAGTCCTCACCTGCCCTGGCCTGCCAGAAGCATGTGACACAGCTCATCACACCCGCCTCCACCTGGCTTCCAGTATACCTTGGCCTCTCCTCTGTTCCCGCCGCTGATTCCCATCTCTTCAGCGGACAGGCTCAGTTCCACCGGCTATACTCACTCCCTTTGTGCTTTCACCTAATCTCATGGCTCTAAATGTCATCTGCATGCTGAGGACTCCCAACTTTACATCTCAGGTCTGGACTCATCCTCAAGACTCCACACATATATCCGGCTGCCTCCCTGACACCCCCTCGTGGACATTTGGAAGGCCCATCAGGCTGAAGATACGGAGCTCAGAATGGAGCTCCTCCTAATCTTTCCCCACAAACCTGCCTCTCCCTCCAACACCCCCATTTCATTAAAAAGCAACTCCATTGTTCCAATTACTTAGGCCAAAAACCTGGGAGTCCTCTTAGACTTTTTCTCTGACACTTCACATCTTACCTATCCACTAGCAAATCCTGTCGGCAATACCTTCAAAACATACCCAGAGTCCAAAACCATCTTCCTATCATCCTTGTCCAGAATCTCTCCTGGAACTTTGTAATTGCTTCCTTAACTGTCCTCCCTGCTTTTATCCTTGATTTTCTGAGGTCTGTTCTTAACACAACAACCAGAATTGTCCTTTCTCATTTGCTGTGGTTATGTCACTTAAATCTCTCCATCTTATATGACAATTTCCCTCCCTGCCTTTTTTCTCTTCACACTACCAATTTGTTAGAGAAACCAGGTCATGTATGCTATAAACTGTCCCACGTTTTAGATTTGTCCGATTGTCTCCTCCAGATGTCTTTAACTTGTCCCTCTGATCCCTGTATTTCCCATGAACTGATAGTCAGATTCATGTTAGGCGTGGCGGGAATCATGTTCAAACTTTAGACAAGAACATGTCTCAAGTGCTGCTGGGTACTTCCTGTTACATCACATCGTGGTTGGCTGCCATAGTTTTAGCAATGCCAAGACTGTTCAGTGGCTTCAGATGGCATTAATATGATCCCTCCCTTATATTTCCCTGTTGTCTTTCCCCTGGGTGATTGCTGCCTAGATCCATTTTCTCACTGGAGTGGCAATTTTCTAATTCTAATACTCCTGTGTTTATTAACTGAAATTCTATAAAGAAGCCTTACGCTCTCATTAACCCTCTCGTTTTTCAAAGATTAGTTTGTATAGGAAAGGCAGGATAAGTGCTTGACTTTGGCCTTCATTAATTTCCAAAGAACTGAATTAATGCCCTAACAACCCAAAATTGTGACCAATGAACTCCTTTTTTTTTCTCATTATGAATGCATGAATTTTTACATATTTGATATGTTTTCAATCCACGGCAGTCATTATTCTTTTCGATGCTCAAATTGTTCTATCTTAAGCCTATGGGAGTCCTTCTGACACAACCCCATTAACCTCTGTTCATTTCCTCATACTCCTGCACACTATCTCCTAGGCTTATGATGTCTATTTCCTGCTCTATACCTGGAATCAGCCATTTCTCCAAAAAGCCTCAGTTCCCTTTAGTGGGAAATAGAAGAGACCACAACTTGGGCACTGGGGATGCTAGAAGCAGTGCCAGTAATAAAGCATTTAAATCTTTTCAGTAAATAGAGTTAGAAATTCACTATTTTAGGGAAAAAAATCATGAGTCCATACTGATATTGACATTTCCAATTTCAGATAACAGGGCTTTTGTTTAATTTCTGATTTTGTACCTATAATCTTTCCTTTTACACTGAAAATCGTGCTTCCTAATGACACAGCCATAGTTATTTGCTTTATCTTACAATGTAGCTGTAACAGATTCAACACAACAATCCAAACCTGCTACTTACAATAAGACCACTGAATGCAATTTTAGATCTCTTAGTAGTTCTTTGTGTCCTTAGAACACATCCCACTTGGGATGAACAGCCAAAATATTGTATTTTAAAGTAATTCTTTTCTCTTTGTAGTCATTGCTACAAACTTGATATAAGTTTGTTTCAGTGTGTTCTAAAATCCTAGGGATTGGTTCGTTTCCTTTTTGATTAATTTTTTGTTTTTAATTATATCAAATATTTACATGGTTCCAAAGTTAAACCTATGTAACAAAGTAAATGCATAGAAGTATTTTGTTCCCTCCCTTCCCCCATACGTAACCACTTTTCCTTAGTTTTTGGTTTATTTTTCCATTGTTTCTTCTTGAAAATATAACACACACACACACACACACACACACACACACACACACACTCTCTCTCCCTCTCTCTCATCTCTCTCTCTCTCTCTCCCTTCCTTCCTCAAAAGGCAGCACACGATGAACCAGAGGGAGCCTGTTAAGAGCAGGGGTGTGATCACACCACTCTTCCTCTCAAAGCCAGTAGCTTCCCCCTCCCCTGGAAAAAGAGCCAAAGCCTTTGTGGGCACAGCCTGCAGAGCCTTACTATTACATCTGCCTCCTTGTCACCTCATGGCCTAATCTTTCCTACTCTCCCTCTCACGCTACATCAAGCTCACGGGCAGGGTGACTCAACATCACAAACATGACAATATTCTCCAATCTAATGTAAAAAGTCAGTGTACTATAATAAAAAATCCTAGTAGACTTTGTTGTGGAACTTGACGAGTTGATCCTAAAATTAATAAGAGTAAAGAACAACTGCCAAGACAATTTTTAAAAAGAACAAGAATAAAGAAGATCTCTTTCCATATATGAAAACTTAAGAGCTATACAGTAAGATCAGGAGTAGTAATGAACAGTTAGCATTTACTGAGGATTTCCATACTCAAAGCATTGCTCTAAGCATATTACATGTATCACCACACTTAATCCTCAACAATCCTATGAGGTCGGTACCATTATTACTTACTTACAGATAAGAAATCTAAGGTGGGGGGGGTGGTGGGATGAATTGGGAGACTGGGATTGACATATATACACTAATATGTATAAAATAGATAACTAATGAGAACCTGCTGTATAAAAAAAATAAAATTAAAAAATAAAAAATAAAATGCAATAAAAAATAAAAACCAAAATGCAATATTAAAAAACAAAAGAAGTCTAAGGTACAGGGAGATTAGGTAACTCATTAAAAAAGGCACAAAGCTAATAGGTAATGGCAGCAGAATTTCCACCTGGGCAGTCTGACTAGAGAACCTTTGTTCTTTCCTACCTGCTTCATTAAATCATAATCAAAACAGTGTGTACTGGCTCATAGATAGACAAATAGACCAATGGAATACAGAGCCCAGAATAGACCCATGAACAAATGGGACCTTGCTCTATAATGGAGGTGGACTAATAGTCAGTATAAAAAAGATAAAGGATGAACTAACCAGTAAACAGTGCTGCAGAAATTATCCATAAGGAAAATGACAAACTAAGACCCTGTTACACACAATTTATAAAATTAAACCCAAGATGGATTAAAGACCAAACCATAAGATACAAGAATTAGGTACACTGAAAATAATAACACTTGTATGAAAAAAAAAGCACCATAAACAAAGCAAAAAAACTAGCTATGGGCTAGAAGAAAATACTTGCAATGTACCTAATAGTCAAAAGATTAGTAAGCAGAATCTACAACAATGTCCACAGAGCAGAAAAAGCCAAATAACCCAACAGAAAAAAAGGAGTGAGGGATAGTAACAAGCTGAAAAACAGAAACTCAAATGGCAAACAAGCATCTGAAAAGATGCTGGGCTTCACTAGGAATCAGCGAAATGTAAATTAAAGCGACAAGGAATTACCACTTCAGACCTATCAAACTGATGAAAATGACCAAGTCTGACAATGCAAAGTGCTGATGAGGCCAAAAGAAATGGGAACCGAAATTTTAGCACATAAACTGGCACAGCACTGGAGCAAATGGGTGATGCTTGATGAGGATGACGAGATGATACCCAAAGAAGTTTCACTTCCAGGAACAAGAGAAACTCAGACTCTTGCACAGGGATCTGTGTTTAAGAGTGCTGTCTGCCACATTGTTTGTAATTGTAAAAAACGTAATCAGAAGGAATCAACAGTTCAGCAGCACTGAGCAGGTAAACTGAGCCTTATTCAGTACAAAGGCATATTATAGGTAGTTAACAGATCTCTATGTATCAACATGGATAAACCTCAAAAATACACTGTTGCATTAAAAAAAAAGCAAGCTGCAAAGTAAATGTACAGTATGACACCATTCATAAGTTTCCTAACAACACAAAGTCAGAACATTTATTCTTTATGTGTATGTATGCACACATTTTTACAAGTGCAAAAGAACACAAGAAAATGAGGACTTCAGTATCAGGGTACAGGTTATCTCTAAGGAGGAAAGGTGGCAGAAGGAAGGAAGGGGAAGGCTTGAACTGTGAATTTAATTACATTAAATTACATTAAATTCTGGGGCAAGTATGGAAAATGCTAACACCTTTTAAACCTGTATGTTGGGTACTTGGATATCTGTTAGTATTTTTAATACATGTTTTATATTTAATGTTTTTATTTTGAAGTACATAATTTAATTTTTTAAAATTTCACATATCTCATGACGTCTGCCCTGCCTAGTTCAGAGATGCTGTGAGGATTAAGAGAAATGACTTAAATTTAAGTTCTTGGTAAATCATATGGTATTTATCAGACAAGGATTTTATTTATAATCTGCACTATAAAATTTGCCTTAGAGTCTCATATAGTGTGGTCCGTATCAGTGTTATCTTGATTGCTCACGTTTTTCATTGGATTTGATTCTGAATGACTCTCGGCTGTCTTCTAAGTTAAATCCAACCTCAAACCACGAAAACCTGCTATCACTAAAAATATTCATTCAAATCTGTTGTTGCAAGCTTTGAAGGCAACAGTCAAAAAAGGAATTCTAAAAGTGTTCTGAGCAATAGCGGCACCAGTAGAATGAGTTTACAGGCTCTCAAAGTGACTATCTGAAAGGGACGAGCGCTCACATAGCTGGAGTCCATCAGCGACAGAAAACCAGCCTCATTATGTTCCTATGCTTCTGGCATTTTCACATTCATAGTTCCCTCTCCCTCCTGAGAGCACAAGTCTACTGAGGACAAGGCAGCATGATAGTTAAAGGAACGGCTCTGCACTTTTCAGGCTGCCTCGGTTCAAATACTGGCTCTGACCTTTGCTAGGTGCATGACCCTCATTCGAGTTCTTTAACCTATAATAATACGGGATTTAAAAAATAATTTTGGGGCTTCCCTGGTGGCGCAGTGGCTAAGAATCTGCCTGCCAATGCAGGGGACACGGGTTCGAGCCCTGGTCTGGGAAGACCCCACATGCCACGGAGCAACTAAGCCCGTGAGCCACAACTACTGAGCCTGCGCGTCTGGAGCCTGTGCTCCGCAACAGGAGATGCCGCGATGGTGAGAGGCCCGCGCACCGCGATGAAGAGTGGCCCCCACTCGCCGCAACTGGAGAAAGCCCTCGCACAGAAACGAAGACCCAACACAGCCAAAAATAAATATAAATAAATAAATTTATTTAAAAAAATAATAATAATTTTGAAAATTGAGATAACACATGTAAAGCACTTAGTCCAGCACCTAGGACAGTAAGACCACAATAAATACTATTACTGCTCCTGCTGTTCTTGTTACCTTTATTATCACTGGCAAGAACTAAGTCTATTTCCTTGCTACTGCTTCAGAAGACCTTATGAGTTCAGAGGTCGGCATATTCTTTTCTTAAAGGGTCAGATAATAATTTTTTTAGGCTTTGCAGGCCACATGGTCTCTGGTGCAACTACTCAACTTCACCGTTGTAGCCTGAAAGCAGCTTAGACAATACATAAATGAACAGGTGTAACTGCATGCCAATAAAACTTTATTTACAACAACAATCAGCTGGCCAAATCTGATCCGTGGGCAAGTTTGCTGACCCCAATCTATGCTGTTTGCATATGATCTCCATATATTGCATATTCTCGCATGGATGATACAAAATGTTGTCAGATTAAAAAGCTATTACTCCTACAGGGACTTCCCTGGTGGTGCAGTGGTTAAGAATCCGCCTGCCAATGCAGGGAACACAGGTTCGAGCCCTGGTCCGGGAAGATCCCACATGTCACAGAGCAACTAAGCCCATGTGCCACAGCTACCAAGCCTGAGCTCTAGAGCCCACGAGCCACAACTACTGAGCCCACGTGCCACAACTACTGAAGCCTGCATGCCTAGAGCCTGTGCTCTGCAACAAGAGAAGCCACCGCAATGAGAAGCCCGCTCACCGCAACGAAGAGTAGCCCCTGCTCGCCGCAACTAGAGAAAGCCCGTGCGCAAAAACGAAGACCCAATGCAGCCAAAAATAAATCAATAAATAAATGGAAAAAAGAAGTTATTACTCCTACAATATAGTAACACGCACTTCTTTTTCTCCTCCTCCCTGTTCTATTCTCTATGACTGACTTGGCAGCCCTATAAGTACCCAGGAGACACTAAAAAGTGACAGAAATTCAGAAAGCTTATCAAAGGCCATAAAAAAGCTTCACCACAGCATACGTTTGGTACAGATGTTAAGCCTTTATAACTGACCAAAAGCTAGTGGCTTTCCCAAAAGGAACTCTAAGAAATAAGCAAAATTATATGAAAAAGCCAGGTTTTCTTTTCAGTCTTGGTTTCTTTTCTGCCCTCGTTTTCTAATTTGCTGTAGGAAAAGAGTAACGAGGAAATAAAGAATATACTGCTGTTTCTTTAAACATATTTATAATTAATTCATAAATCCCGTTCCGGCTCCACAATTAACAGGAGCTCTCTAAAGATCACTAGCAATCACATCTAGCATATTCCTTCCAGCGGCCTCTGTCTGTTGAAGAGTCCAGCCTTCCAAGTTGCCTCCCACTCCCCCCTTCCATCGCTTGAGCTGCAGGGAGGGCCCAGCAGAGAGGCAGCAGCATGACGGTCAGCTTTCTGCTTGGGAGTCCGACCCCACCTGCCCAAGCTCCCATTGTGGTTATGGTGCCTGACGACGTGGACAGAGGACACCAAAGCCCGAGTCTGCTGGACTCACCTGCAGCTGGAGGCTCCAGGCCCTGTGCTTCACAGCCGAGGCATGGAGGGCACGGCCCAGGCGGACCTGTCCCAGTTGCCGTCTCCACGTGCTCCACCACACCCTGTCAGAGAGCAAATCGAAGATGCGACCAGTCAGAGCAAGGCCAGCCAGAAAAGAGAAGGGCAGTGAGGGCTGGGCCTCAGACCCTGAGCTCAAGTCCCTCTCCCTAAACAGCCAAGAAACAGTTCTAGAGCTGCCAGTTAAGGGTTGGAAACAGATGGTTCCTAAGGCCAGATCCAGCCTTAGACACTACAGACATGCTCTGGAACTGAGCTTTGAAGACACTGCCATTTGGGACACCAGAGGACCACTGGGAACAATGCACAGTGGAATCAGTCCCATTATAAAGCAGCTCACTGCTACACACACCTGGCTTTCAGAGTGGACTAACTCACCCTCCAATGTGTGGACAATGCTGCTGAGATGCAGTGCAAGACAGCAGTTAAGAGCATGAGCTTTGGCATCAGAGAGATGGGTGGGTGAGCCCTAGTTCTGCTAATTACATCTTATATAGTAAGTCTCAGAAAGGTTGAGTAACTTGCTTGAGCTCATATATCTTAATCTGTGCAATAACAGTACTTATTTTATAGTTTATGGTAAGGATTAAATGAGACACTTTACATTAAAAAATTAACACACACAGAAACTTAACACAGGGTTTACTAGTAAGTACTCAATTAGTGTTACTTATGATTTGGTGAAAACCTGATCTTAATGTTGAACAAGTTATCAATAAATATTTATTAGGTATCAATTATGTTCAAAACATTGTTTTTTGTTTTTTGGGGTTTTTTAAAATATTTATTTATTTGGCTGATTGGGTCTTAGTTGCGGCGCGCGGGCTTCTGTCTAGTTGTGGCGCGCGGGCTCCAGAGCGTGTGGTCTTACTTGCCCCGCGGAATGCGGGATCTTAGTTCCCCAACCAGGGATCAAACCCACGTCCCCTGCATTGGAAGGCAGATTCTTAACCACTGGACTACCAGGGAAATCCCCAAAACATTGTTTTAAGGTGGGTTTTTATGCTGGTTTTCCAGTAGCATAAAGCAAAGCTGAGGTAAAATGAACACTGCTATCTGTAGGGCAATGGAGCACACTGACCACAAAATACTCCGCTGTCTAAACTCCAGGGCGGTGGTCTGCATCCGAAGTTTGGTCCTACGAAAAACCACGTAGATCAACCAGGACTTCCAGGCCTGTCGCATCTTTTGTTTCGCATCTAGATGCACCAAAGAGATTTTCAAAAAGGGGCTGGGGGAGATGGATCACTCTGGGTTAAGACAAAGGTTCAAAAGCTCTGACTCATCCTTCCTTTGAATATCTAAATTCCTCCAGTGCCC
Source organism: Balaenoptera ricei (assembly GCF_028023285.1). NCBI lineage: Eukaryota > Metazoa > Chordata > Mammalia > Artiodactyla > Balaenopteridae > Balaenoptera > Balaenoptera ricei. The sequence goes on from NC_082652.1 coordinate 20,562,738, forward strand.
TCTGCTGGAAAACTTGTGAAGCTCTACAAAATTAATAAGGATGCAGGATGTGAAGAATGGTTATATAAGTGATAACATTTACAAAACTTTTAAAGGAAAATCAATGTACTGCACTGTTCAGAAATCTTTTATTTTAAAAGTCCTTTTTTTTTTAGAGTTATATTCTGCAATATTTACACATGAAATAACACAGGAAGCAGAGAAGTGAATGTGGATATGGATATAACAAGACTAGTGTGAGTCGGTAATTATTGGAAGCTGGATGATGGGTACACGGAAGTTCATTATTCTATCTTTCCATTTTGTAGATATTTTTAAATTTCCATAATATAAAGTTAAAGAAGAAGTCATGTTATATAATAATCCTAGTTATTACTTTAAAATGTATATCTCAGAAATAACTAATTTTCTTGTGAACTGCATTATTATGAACTTTCATCAAATCTTTAACCGTGGTCATTTTTAAGTGTTTTGTCATTTACAGACAGTTCTGGGTGTACTCTGATGATTTTGCAAATATGTTCCTATAAAAGGGTTTCATCTTCAAGAAATTCATGGAAAAGACTCTGACAAGTACAGGTTTCTGGTAACTGACTGTACTGCTGAACTGAATGAATAAGCATTTTCAGAACTCTAATGAAAAACTGATGAACTCATAAAAGTGCTAACAAAAGATTAAGATGAAAAAAAAAATGAATTACATGGGACTGAGTGAACTGATGAGGATGAGTATAATTTTTGTGACTTTCTGTCTGAATTAAAAAAAAAAAAAAAAATCCCACAAGGACTCAGAGGCAAAGAATATACAAATCAATTTTCACTGCAAAGTAAAGGAGCTGTTACAGTGGAGGATTACTAGACTGAATGTCAATATTATGACATAGTATGAGTGTGTTTCATGTTTGGTAATTGCAATCATTGTTGCTTTTGTTGTGGTCATCCATGTACAATGCTTGGTGTCAGTCTATTTATCTCTTGTAAAAATAAAATACAGTGTGTGTGTGTGAAAAAAGAAAAAAAAAAAAAAAAGAAGAAGTCATGTTATAAGATTTGCTGTTTGAAACAATAATTGTAAAGTACAATAAGCAAGACAAAAGGAAAGGATACTATCTGTATCTGTTTGTATCTGTTTGAGAAACAGAATAAGAAGGACCAGTAATGATCCTGGAGGAAAGAGAATTTACTAAATATGGGAGGCACAAAAGTCCATAGGTCTCCCTTTGTGGTAAATTCCATTTTCATTATGAAAGTCATCACTGACGAAATAAGTTTCTTTTCTTTTTAGAACACAAAGGAGAAAATAAAATTATGTAAAACATTTTCAGGACATTCTCCAAAATGTGGTCAGGATGACTAGAGCTATACTTTATATTTCATAGTTGTTGACAAGTCAAGTCAAAATATGAAAAAGAATTTAACATGTAGCTTCTTTGGGCCCACCTCAGACCTCAGGAATCAGCACATCTCGGGCAATAAGGACTAGTATGGTGCTGTAGCTTAGAGTTTAGGCTCCTGAGTAAGATAAGCTGGGCCTGAGTACTGACCTTGTCACTGAGCTAAGTAACCTCACACGAGTTCCTCATCTGCAAAATGGTGCTTCCCTTCAAGGTATGTTTGCAAAGAGTAAACGAGATTATCTATGAAAAGAAGAAAATAAATGCAAGGAGATAAAAGAAGAGGTACTTATAATACTCTGGGGAAACGGATGAGGCTTAATCTCAGGCATTGGCAAAGAAAAGATGAGTGCAAGGGACACCTCAGGGAGGCATGTTTTAAGAGAAGATAACTAAATGCTGTTACGACGAAGCCATTCGTAAGTAAGGTTTCTTGCTTAGCTACGAAAAGTAGGAAGAGCAGGTCTAAACGGGGAGCAGTGGACAAGCTGTACTGGGGACTTGCTGAGTTTGAGATGCCTGCAGGGCATTCATGTGAAATGGCTATGAGAAACAGCAGGCTGCATTATCATTTTGAAAGTTAGTGCCTTTTTTCCCTTAGGCTCCCCACATGGGTTTCTGGGTGCAACTTGAGGAATCAGACACTGACCAGAGCTAAACTGGCCACAAGATCACTAAGGGGCAACCTGGACAAAGAAGATCAGAAGTAAGCACTGCAACGTGACACATGGCAGCAAGACAGACAACAGTCCCAAGTGCTGCGAGAGAAACACAGCCGGAACACTGCACCAGCAGGGCAGGAACAGCCAGTTCACACAAATCATGCTTAAGTGAGTGGTAGGTGCCAAAACCATGCCATATAGAGAAAACCATAGGGATATGATCACACAGGAGTTCCTGCTCAGAGATCACACATCCTGGAAAACAGGAAAGGGAATCGAACAAGTCTTCCCTTTGACTTGGAGTTATTCTCTCTCAGAGACAATGTACTCATCCTTCACAAAAGCTTCTGAGCTTTTGTGATGGCAAAAGTAAATCTGGGCTCTCAGTAAACTAGGAAAAGTGGGGATCTTCCTCAACTTGATAAAGAATATCTACAGAAAGCCTATATCATACTTAATGGTGAGAAACTCAAAAGCTTTTCCACTAATCAAGTATAAGGCAAGGACGACCCCTCTCACTCCTTTTCAACATCACATATAAGAAGTTCTAGCTAATGCAACAAGACAAAAGCAATAAAAGGTATATATATTGGGAAGGAAGAAATAAAACTGTCTTTGTTTGCAAATGACATGACTGTCTATGTAAAGAAGCCAAAAAGAATTGACAAAAAACTCCTGGAACTAATAAGCAATTCATAGCAAGGCTGCAGGATGCAAGGTTAATATACAAAAGTCAACTGATTTCCTATATACCAGCAATGAACAAGTGGAATTTAAAATTAAAAATACACCACCATTTACAGTAGCACTCAAAAAATGAAATATTTAGGTATAAATCTAACAAAACATATATAAAATCTGTGAGGAAACTACAAAACTGTGATGAAAGACATAAAAGAAGAACTAAATAAATGGGGAGAGAATCCATGTACAGGATAGGAAGACTCAATATGTCAAGATGTCAGTTCTTCTCAACCTGATTATAGAGTCAATGCAATCCCAACCAAAATCCCAGCAAGTTATCCTGTGGATATCACAAACTGATTATAACATTTATATGGAGGCAAAAGACCTGGAATACCCAACACAATATTAAAGAAGAAGGCTGGAGGACTGACACTACCTGAGTTGAAGAATTACTATAAAGCTACAGTAACCAAAACAGTGTGATATTGACAAAAGAAGTGACAAATAGATCAGTGGAACACAGCAGAGAGCCTGGCAACAGACCCACATAAATATAGTCAACTTATCTTTGACAAAGGAGCAAAGGCAATACAATGGAGCAAAGATAGTCTTTTTAACAAATGGTATAGGAACAACTGGATATCCACATGCAAAAAAGGATCTAGACACAGACCTTACACCCTTCATAAAAATTAACTCAAAATGGATCACAGACCTAAATGTAAAACACAAAACTATAAAACTTCTAGATGATAACGTAAGAGAAAACCTAGATGACCCTGGGTATAGTGATGACTTTTTAGATACAACACCAACGGCACCATCCATGAAAGAAAAAATTGATAAGCTGGACTTCATTAAAATTAAAAACTTCTGCTCTGCAAAAGACAATGTCAAGAGAATGAGAAGACAAGCCACAGAGTGGAAGAAAATATTTGCAAAAGACACATCTGACAAAGGATTATTATCCAAAATATACAAAGAACTCTTAAAACTCAACAAGAAAACAAACGATCCAATTAAAAATGGGCAAAAGAACTTAATAGACACCTCACCAAAGAAAATACAGCCTAATGTAAACTATGGACTTTGAGTGATTATGATGTGTCAGTGTAAGTTCACCAGCTGTAACAAATGTACCACACTGATGGGGGATGCTGATAATGGGAGAGGCTATGTATGTGTTGGGGAGGGGGTGTATGGGCAATTGCTACCTTCCCCTCAACTTGGCTGTGAACCTAAAACTGCTCTTAAAAAATAAAATCTTAATAAAGGAAAAAAAAGACAAATAAACAGAGGCATTTTCTTTAGACGTGTACTTCCTTTTCTCACCATGATCCTCGGCTCTCAGGTACCTGTTCCTCATCTCCCGCTGCTGATGCATGTAGGTCTTCCAGGTCTGGAACATCAGGTTGTACAAGTAATATCTGAGGAGCCAAAAAACCAAATGGTGTTTCTTTAGAACAAAACAACTCCGAATCCGACATACCCAGTCCGTTCTGTACTTAGGAGAAATTAACAGGAACACTTCTGACACATAAAAGCCAATCTATATCCTAAGCTAAAATTGGAGTGTCGTTCTCCACACCTTATATTATTACCAAGGAAGAAAGGTGTGAATTATCCTAGAATAACTTCACCTTCAGCACCCACAAAGCTGTGGCATTTGGAATGACAGTCATATCTTAATCATCCACACCATGTAAAACATAACCTCTCCTTTGCACTAAAACACAGTCAATGTTCTCCTTTGTCTTTTCTGTCTCAATACATACATTATGCACATTAAGACTGTCAGTCCCAGGGCTTCCCTGGTGGCGCAGTGGTTAAGAATCCACCTGCCAATGCAGGGGACACGGGTTCGAGCCCTGGTCCGGGAAGATCCCACATGCCGCAGAGCAACTAAGCCCGTGCGCCACAACTACTGAGCCTGTGCTCTAGAGCCCGCGAGCCACAATTACTGAAGCCCACGCTCCGCAACAAGAGAAGCCACCACAATGAGAAGCCTGCGCACCGCAAGGAAGAGTAGCCCCTCCTCGCTGCAACTAGAGAAAGCCGCGCACAGCAAAGAACCAAAAAGCACCCCCCCCCAAAAAAAAGACTGTCAGTCCCTCCATATCTTCACTATCCCATTTCCTAAAACTTGATTTCATACTCTGCCAGCTTCATAGAACGATTCAACGATGTCTATATTTATGGATATCTGAAATATCCATAAATCAGAAACCCTGCCCCGAAGAGCTTAAAGACATGATTATAATGAGTGAATACCATTTGAAAAAGACACAATGTATAAGACATACTAAGTTTTTACTTTAAAAAAGGTATAAAAATATGTATGTGATGTAATTCCCAATTTTTACTTTTTCTTCCACTTATCCTTGGGAATACAAATGTCAAAGATTAAGAGTTTCTTCTCTCTATTGCTAAAAAAATAAATAAATAAAATTTTAAAGTTTTTTCTATTTCTATTTTCTTAATGTTCTATATTGGGCATATATTTTCTCCCAATCAATACAAATTAAAACAACTTTATTATTTTAAAACACAGAATTAGAAATTATATAGAAGTGAGAATCAGTGAGAAAAACCTATTCAAATCATTAGCATGATCATTACATAATGATTACTTGAATTAGAGGGGTATCTCTGTGTATATGTGCTCACATGCACACAGTATTGTGCGCTTGGTCTTAATTTAGGACTTTGATCTTGCTTACTCTAAAAAGAATTTGAAGAAATACAGAAAATAATCCAAAACTCTTCTCGTTGCAAGGATGGTCCAATCTCCACAAACTCAATCAATGTGATACCTCACATAATAGAATGAAAGAAAAGAACCATATGATCATCAGTATCTCAATATAATAAAGGCCACATATGATAAGCCCACAGGTAACATCATACCCAATGGAGAAAGGCTGAAAGCTTTTCCTCTAAGATCAGGAACAGGACAAGGGTGCTCACTCTCACCACTCCTACTTAACATAGTACTGGGAGTCCTAGCCAGAGCAATTGGGAAACAAAAAAAAAAGAAAGAAAAGGCATTGGAATTGGAAAGGAAGAAGTAAAACTGTCTCTATTTGCAGATGCCATGATTTTACACACAGAAACTCTTAGAGACTCAACCAAAAAATTGTTAGATCTAATCAATGAACTCAGTAAAATCATAGGATATAAAATTAACGTAAAAAACTAAGTAGCAATTCTATACAATAACAACAAATTATCTGAAAAAGAAATAAATCAATCTCATTTACAATAGCATCAAAAATAACAAAAAGCTTAGGAATAAATTTAACCAAGGAGGTGAAAGGTCTCTACTCTGAAAACTACAAGACATTAATGAAAGAAATCAAAGAAGACAAATAAATGGAAAGGTATTCCATGTCCATGAATTGGAAAAATATTGTTAAAATGTTAGTACTACCAAAAGCCATCTATAGATTCAATACAATCCCTATCAAGATTCCAATGGCATGTTTACAAAAGTAGAAAAAACAATCCTAAAATTTATGTGGAACCACAAAAGACCCCAAATAGTCAAAGCAATCCAGAGAAAGAACAAAGCAGGAGGCATCACACTTCCTGTTTTCAAGCTATAGTATATTATGGCACTGGCATAAAAACAAACAGACTAATGGAATAGAGTTGAGAGCCCCAAAATTAACCCAAGTATATACCGTCATCTAATATTTGACAAGGGAGCCAAGAATATTCAATGGAAAAAAGACAGTCTCTTCAATAAATGGTGCTGGGAAAACTGGATATTCACATGTAAAAGAATGAAACTAGATTCATATCTAACACCACTCATTAACCAGAAATGGATTAAAGACTTAAATGCAAGACCTGAAACCATAAAATTCCTAGAAGAAAATATAGGACAAAAGCTCCTTCACATAAGTCTTAGCAATGATTTTTTGGATATGACACCTAAAGCACAAGCAACAAAATAAAACATAAACAAGTGGGACTACAGCAAACCAAAAGGCTTATGCACAGCAAAAGACACAGCCAACAAAGTGAAAAAGACAACCTACAAAATGGGAAAAAAATATTTGCAACCCATATAGCTGATAAGGGATTAATATCCAAAATATATGAAGAACTCATATAACTCAATAGCAAAAAAAAGAATAATCCAATTTAAAAGTGGGCAAAGGACCTAAACAGACATTTTTCCAAAGGAGATATACAAATGGTCAACAAGTACATGAAAAAATGCTCAACACTACTAGTCATTAGGAAAATATAAATCAAAATCACAATGAGATCAAAATCACCACACACCTGTTAAAATGGCCATCATCAAAAAGACAAGATAGAATTATAATGTGCACCTAAATTTATATAATGTTATAAACCAATTTTACCTCAATTAAAAAAAGGAAAAGTAGGAAATTAGGTCTCCAAAAAATAAGACATAAAAAAGAAAAAAAAAAGACAAGAGATAACACACACTGGTGAGGATATGGAGAAAAGGGAACCTTGTGGACTGTTGGTAGGATTGTAAATTGGTATAGCCACCAAGGAAAACAGTATGCAGGATCTTTAAAAAATTAAAAATAGAACTACCAGACAATCCAGCAATCCCACTTCTGGGAATATATCCAAAGGAAACAAAAACACTAACTTGAAAAGATATCTGCACCACCGTGTTCACAGCAGCATTATTTACAATAGCCACGACAGGGAAACAACCTAAGTGTCCAAAGGTGGATGAATGGGTAAAGTTGTGGTATCTATATACAATGGAATTTACTCAGCCATTAAAAAATGAGGAAACCCTGTAAAAACATATACATTAAAAAAAAAGAGGAAACCCTGCCATTTGCGACAACATGGATGGACCTTGAGGGCATTAGGGTAAGTGAAATATGTCAGACAGAGAAAGACAAATACTATATGATCTCACTTATATGTGGAATCTTAAAAAAAAAAAAAAAAAAAAAAAAAAACTCAGAAAAAGATCAGATTTGTGGTTACCAGAGGCCAGGTGGGTTGGGGGCGGCAGTCAAAAGATACAAACTTCCAGTTATGAGACAAAGAAGTTCTAGGGATGTAATGTACAACATGATGACTATAGTTACTACTGCTGTATGATATATATGGAAGTTGTTAAGACAGTAAGTAAATCCTAGAAGTTCTCATTACAAGGAGAAAATTTTTTTCTTTTTTTTTCCCTTTTCTTTTTATTGTATCTATATGAGATGATAAACATTAACTAAACTTATTGTGGTAATCATTTCATAATATGTAAGTCAAACCTTTATTCTGTACACCTAAAATTCATACAGTAATTAATATATGTCAATTATATCTCAATAAAACCAGAAAAAAAACTTCTATCCTTTTGACCAGAAACATGCCAACAAGTAATTATCTGATAACGTGTATCAGTAAAATTAAAGTAACGTAACATGAAATCCTACCTATAGTGACAGTCAGCTCGAACGCGGAGTTTCCACTCTCGATGGGAAACCCACCACTCTTCTTTCCATTCTTCAAAGACCTTCTGCAGAATTCTTTGCTCATAGTAAAACCTAGGGCAATGAAAAAAAAATCAGAGAGACATAACTGACAATGTTGGAGCTGGTATCTACTCCCAAATCACCGTTTCATATGGCCATTGCTTTCTCATAGAAAAGTGTGGTTCATTATTTGATAACACCAAAATAGATTAAAAATAGACATATTTAACTTTTTCAGATCAAAACGTTAGAACTACTTAAACTAGAAATGAGGCTAAAAAATTTTATACTCTAGATCTTACCAATTAAAGAGGTGAAAGTGAAAAAATCTGACTTTTCAAATACCATAAGTGAGTTGAGAATTAACATTCTCAATTTTTTTCATTCACCAGACTAAAAAATATATTTGATTAGTAAAAGATAGTAGCTACACTTCTCATTTACATACCCAGGAGATTAAAAGTTATAAAATAAGCAAATGCCTAATGGTATTCCTAGGACTTAACAGAATATATTAGTTTAACTGAAATCAGACTAGCGGAGTTATAACAAGAGCAAAAGAGAAGAGAAAATAAGAAGGGAAAAAGCTACTAAGAAAGAAAGCAGCAGGACAGTGAGATTGTGCTGATGCTAACAGGCATGGTCAAGAAGACTGGTAACTCAGGAACTCTGGCCTGTCAGTCACTCCAAATTTCTTTTCATGGTTCTGTAGGTTACTAACATGTCCTTCATCCTCACCCACTCACAGGTTTTAAAAAACTGGCTGGCAAAACTATACATAGAGAAATTCACCTCCCAATGTTTATTGCAGCATTATTTACAACAGCCAAGACATGGGACTTCCGGGTGGTTCAGTGGGTAGGGCTCCATGCTCCCAATGTGGGGGCCTGGGTTTGATCCCTGGTTGGGGAATTAGATTCCACATGCTGCAACTAAAAGCCTGCATGCCCCAACTAAGAAGCCTGCGTGCCACAACGAAGATCCAGCATGCCGCAACTAAGATCCTTTGCAGCCTAAATAAATAAATAAATACTTTAAAAAACAAAAAAAACAATAGCCAAGACATGGAAGCAACCTAAATGTCCATCGACAGATGAATGGATTAAGAAGATGTGGTACATAAATATACAATGGAATATAACTCAGCCATAAAAAAGAATGAAAAAATGCCATTTGTAGCAACATGGATGGACCTGGAGATTACCATACTAAGTGAAGTAAGTCAGACAAAGAAAGACAAATAGCATATGATATCACTTATATGCAGAATCTAAAAAAAAAAAAAAAAGATACAAATGAACTTATCTACAAACAGAAACAGACTCACAGACTTAGAGAATGAACTTATGGTTACCAGGGGGGAAGGCTGGGGGAGAAGAACAGACTGGGAATTTGGGATTGACTGCTATATTTAAAATAGATAACCAGGGCTTCCCTGGTGGCGCAGTGGTTAAGAATCCTCCTGCCAATGGAGGGGCATGGGTTCAAGCCCTGGTCCAGGAAGATCCCACATGTCGCGGAGCAACTTAGCCCATGTGCCACAACTACTGAAGCCCACACACCTAGAGCCCGTGCTCCACAAGAGAAGCCACCTCAATGAGAAGCCCGCGCACTGAAACAAAGAGTAGCCCCCGCTCACCGCAACTAGAGAAAGCCCGCGCACAGCAACGAAGACCCAACACAGCCAAAAATAAATAAAATAAAATAAATAAATAAAGATAAGAATTTAAATTAATTAATTAAATTAAATAGATAACCAGCAAGGACCTACTGTATAGCACAGGGAACTCTGCTCAATATTCTGTAATAACCTAAACGGGAAAAGAATTTGAAAAAGAATGGAAAAAAATAAAAATAAAAGAAATTCACCTCACTGTTGTTCATAGTAATAAATAAAAAGAGAAAATCACCATAAGTACCCATCAAAAGGGGACAGCTTAAATTCAATCAACGCTACTCAGTAATTTTTTAATGAATAGAGTAGAGCAAAAGATACTGAAATGGAAGATGCTCCAGAAAAATTGCTGGATGAAAAAATATAGCTACCTTGTGGTAGGTATGATATGTTTTTTAACCTTTTTAAAATTTATTTTTTTATTTATTATTTTTTATTACTATTTTTTGGGGCCATGCTGCAGCACGTGGGGTTTTAGTTCCCTGACCAGGGATTGAACCCCCGCCCCCTACAGGGGAAGCATAAAGTCTTAACCACTGGATCACCAGTGAAATCCCCTAAACTCTCTTTTTTTTTAATTTATTTTATTTATTTATTTTTGGCTGCTTTGGTTGTTTGTTGCTACGCGCGGGGTTTCTCTAGTTGCAGCAAGCGGGGGCACTCTTTGTTGCAGTGTGTGGGCTTCTCATTGCGGTGACTTCTCTTGTTTCGGAGCTCAGGCTCTAGGCACATGGGCTTCAGTAGTTGTGGCACACGGGCTCAGTAGTTGTGCCTTGTGGGCTCTAGAGCGCAGGCTCAGTAGTTATGGCGCATGGGCTTAGTTGCTCCACGGCATGTGGGATCTTCCCGGACCAGGGCTCGAACCCGTGTCCCCTGCACTGGCAGGAGGATTCTTAACCACTGCGCCACCAGGGAAGCCCCTAAACTCTTTTTTAAAGCTAATTTTTTTTTTTGTATTTCCAGGACTCATATGTTGGAATTAATATAATATACACCAAATATGTATGTATAAAATGTATGCACACAGCAACATATTTGTATGTATACATAAAAACATATCTATCTATATGCATACATGTATGTGTACATATATAAGTTATTATATTATACAAATTAAAAGCCTGAAAAGATCTCCAAAATACTAAACTGTTACCAGTGGTTCTGTCTCAGGGAGGGATTGTTATTACCAGGAGACTAGTATTTCCTGTATTACACATTTCTTTAGTTTGAAAAAATTTTTGAGCAACAGCTTTGTTCATAATTTTTAAAATTTTTAGTGGAATAGAACCACACCCATTTGCACATTTACTTCCTTCTACCATCTACTATCTATCCATCTACTTCCTTCCTTTCCCAAAACCTCACTAAAATAACAGCAAATACTTTCAAAAGGTGTAAGCCCACAAAGAAAGAGAACAGGAGCAACAATGTTAGGCAAGAGATGCCAACAAATTTTAGACGACAGAAAGCAGGCAGGCGAGTGGCAACTGAATCAACAGCTGAAAGAAGGCAGAGAACTAAGTGTCGGTGGGAGGAGAGTCAAGAGGCAAGTGGCTGGTGGCATGAACCCCAGAGAGGCATGGGAACAAGAAGCCATCAGGAAAGGGGGAGCCCTGGGTGGAAATGAAAACACAGGATTGTTTGGAAGCCTGTGCGTAAGAAGCAGTTAGGCCCTTGGATCCCATTATTCACCCAGGCAGAGACTCAGGATTATCTCTGGAGAGGCTGAACCTGAGGGGCACTGGACTCTCCAACACCAGGCAGAGCTCGGGAGACAGTCCTAAACCGAGAGTCTACATACGGAACAGTGAGACCCACATTCCCTCTCCTCTGCTTGCCGCCAAGCTTATAACCACCACCCCCCACCTCCGCCCCACTCTACCCCAGAAGGAGTTTGGAGGACTCCTCTCCTCTGGGGAAAATTGATCAACCTAAGGGAAAAGGCCTTCAGATACTGACAGATGGAGTTCCCCCAATGAAACTATCTGGTCTCTGCCTCAAAAGCCTAAAGGGAAACCCTCAGCTTACAAGTCCCTATGCATACATTGAATGGGTATATAAGCTTCTAATATTAACTCTTAAATGTGAGCAGACAATAAAAGGATCTCTTGACATTTGAGGAAAAACTACAACATGAGACAGTGAACAAAAGCACACAGAAGAAATGAGCTTAGAAGAAACAGAGCAGACAAAAACCTTAAAATAAATCATTACATTAACCTCAAAAAAATTATGAGCCTCCAGGATGTTATTCTTTTAAAAAAAGGAATATTCAGAGGACAAAAAAGAGCTCTTGGAAATTAAAACTATGATGGCAGAAATGAAAAAGAAAAGATCCATAGATAGGTAAAACAAAAAGGTGACTGGCCTATAGGCCACAGTAAGAACTCTGGCTTTTACTGTAAGCAGGATGGGAAGCTGCCCGAGGTCTGAGCCGAAGAGTGACGTGACTGGATTACTCAAGACTGCCTGTGTGAAGAGACTGACTAAGGACAAGGCTGGGAGCAGGAGACCAGTGAGGCGGCTCCTGGAGTCATTCAGGGGAGACATGATGGCCTGGACCAGGGTGGTAGCAACTGGAGGTACTGAAAAGAGCTTGGAGTCTGAATCTATTTTGAAGGTTGAATCAACGTAATTTTGGCATTTGGCATATGGCATTGCAATCGGGGAGTGAGGGAATAAGATACCAAGGATGACTCCTAGGTTTCTGACCCGAGTCCCTGGAAGGATGGGAGCTTCTTTTACTGGAGAGAGGAACACTCAGCAGGGAGGTCTGTGGGCAAGGTCTAGACTTTGGTTACGAACATACTGAGTTGTGACGTCTATTGGGCGCAGAGTGGAGTGTCACGTGTGTAGCAGTCCAGGAAGAGGTCTGGGCTGGGTGTGTACCTTTGGGAATCATGGGATGAGGTTGCCACGGTTGGGAGGTAGACAGAGAGGCAGTGTAAGGACTGGGGGTGGGATACTTAGATGAGGAGGAACAAAAGAGAGTTAGAGGGAACAAAGAGGTGGAAGGGAAACAGAGAGGATGGTAACCTTGACACTGGGAGAAGAAAGGGCTCCTTGAAGAAGGGAATGATGGGTTGTCTAATGCTTCTTGGTAAGTCAAGTGAGAGGAAATTTAAGAATTCACCATTGATTTTAGAAAATGTAGTGACCTTACAAAAGCAAAAACAATTTTGGTGGCATGATGGAATCAAAAGCCTCGTAGGATGGACTTGAGACTACAAAAAGAGGTGCTGGAGAGGTTGGGGATGGCAGGAAATGTAGAGGGAAGCAAAGAGATGGAGAGCTAGCTGCAGGAGGAAGTAGCATCAAAGGGATTTTTTTTTTTCAGGATAAGAAAATAATAGCATTATATATTGGTACAAATGATCCAGTAAAGAGGGAAAAATTGATACAGAAGAGACAGAAAAAAAACTGCTAGTGTGATGGCCTGGAGTAGGCACAAGGGGAATGCAACACAAAAGGATTTTGCCACAGATGAATACATGGCCAGTTCATTTGTCTAACAGTTGGGAAAGCAGGTCATATGGCGATAGATGCTGGCGGTCAGTAGACTGAGTGATGGTCTCTTCTGTTACTTCTATTTTCTCAAGAAAATAGGAAGCAAAGCCTTAACTAAGAATGACGAAAAATACTGATAAATTAAATACTATAAATGGACGTGACTGTTTTATCTACTTCCCAAATTAGCCAAGTAATTTTGTTCAGATCTTCTCTTCAGAAAAAGAGGTGACTACTTCCTATTTAAGACTGCCTTACATATGGACACATACTGTATGTATTATTTTTGCCCTACTAATTCAGTGGTCATTTTGGTTCCATTTATTAATGATAAAACAACTCCAGTTTATAGAAGTTAAAACATTCTCCAAGCACATAAAGGTATTATTCTGAAGTTTCTGGTATGATATCATTCCCCTCTAACATTCCTAAAAGTGAGAAATAAATAATTCAATATGGAAAAAGACCAAAAAAAAAAAAAAAGCAAAGATCAATATGCCCAACTTTACCCAAAGTAACAAATAACCCACTTGATTTAAAAAGAGATTACAGGGCTTCCCTGGTGGCGCAGTGGTTGAGAATCTGCCTGCCAATGCAGGGGACACGGGTTCGAGCCCTGGTCTGGGAAGATCCCACATGCCGCGGAGCAACTGGGCCCGTGAGCCACAACTACTGAGTCTGAGCGTCTGGAGCCTATGCTCCGCAACAAGAGAGGCCGCGATAGTGAGAGGCCCACGCACCGCGATGAAGAGTGGCCCCCACTCGCCGCAACTCGAGAAAGCCCTCACACAGAAACGAAGACCCAACACAGCCAAAAATAAAAATAATAAATAAATAATAAATTAAAAAAAAAAAAAAAAGAGATTACAAGTTGAAACTGACCACCCCATCACAAATTTCAAAGTCAATGAAAACATAGTATCAGAATTATAATTCTGGTAGATGCTTAGAGAAAAAATATTCTCACTCTCTCATTTTACAATTTGAGAAACTGAGGCCTAGAGCCGTAACTTAACCCCAGATCAAACCATTATCTAGGGTCTAGGTAAGAACCAAAATTCAGGTCTCCTAAAATCCAGTCCAGTATTCTTTCTTGCCACCATTCAAGAGCAAAGAAAGGAAAAAGAGTACAATGTGAATGCTCTAACACAGTGAGGCAGACATCAGTCGCAGATACCCGACACCCACCGCCAAGCCTCTGCTTCCTCACCAGCATCCACTAGGAAGGCTGGAAAGGTTTCTCTCCCAGCCTCTTCAGAAGCTAAAGATGGCCAGTGACATAGCTCTGGCCAGTGAGGCAGAAGCAGCTGAGGGTTTCTAGGAAAGTTTTGCCTTCCTGATAGAGACAGGTCCAGCTGACACCACCCTTCCTCCCCCTTCCTGTGTAAAGCTAGAACAGTCATCTTGCAACTATACAGTGTCATCTCTAAGGACAAAGAGCCAGTACACTAAGGATGGTAAACTGGAAAGGATCTAAAAGCCTGAGTCTCTGATGACATCACTAAACACCTGAACCAATACCAACCTCCAAACTGTGAGAAAAAGCAAATCCCGATTTGTTTGAGCCATCGTCAGACTTTCTCTTACTTTGAGTCAAATGCATTTCTAACATAATCAGCGTTTCCCAAGTACTTGGAATATAAATAGGTATTATTTGAAAAGAGGTTTCCAGTTAAATATGAGTCAAATATGAGTTTAACAAAATCAAGCAGGAAAAGGATTTGGGGAAGAGAGTGAAGGCAGCAACATAGCTTTTCAGTCTCTGAATCCTTACAAAACACACAGAGCAACCATGTAGTAAAACCAAAAACTCACATATCTATTACAACAAAACTAGGTGACAAGGTATCCCTACAAACCCAAAATGCAAGCAGGTGAGGACAAATCACCCAGAGTCAAAAGACCGCCATGGTATTAACATTTGTACAGAAGAAAGAAGGAGCGATGAAGGTGGTATCTGAGGAAGCTGAGAACAGGAGAACCTGAATCAGCCAATAAGTAGTCACTGGAAAGTGCAGAGGCCCAACTTGAGACCAGAAGCTGAAACTGAGAGGAGTTTTGTTCTCCCCAAAACCAGGGCTCATGTAAGAGCTGAAGCTGCTGGAGCAGTCTGGCCCCAACGGTCTCAAAACCGACCTGACCTCAAAAACAGACAGGGCTTCATACTGAGGAGGAACTGCTGGGAGCAGAATAGAAACTGAGCAGGAGAAGGACAAGGAGACAAGGAAAGAGAGGATCAGACCAAGCGTGGTAGGGGAACAAGCCAGGATACCCCATAGAGCAAGCCGCCACATCTGTGAAAGATATGAAACCTGGATCACAGATGGAAACCTGGAGATACAGGAAGAAACAAAGAAGAACAAGAAGTGTAAACACATGAATAAATATAAATGAATATTGGCTGTGTAAAATGAGAGTAATAACGTTCTGCAGATATTAAAATATAAACTGAATTAAGGGAATTCCCTGGAGGTCCAGTGGTTAAGATTCGGCACTTTCACTGCTGTGGCCTGGATTCGATCCCTGGTCAGGGAACTAAGATCCTGTAAGCTGCACGGCTCAGCCAAAAAAAAAAATTTTTAATTTAATTTAAAAAAACAAAAATAAACAATTAAAATACATTACGATAAGGGGATATAAGTGGGGACAGCGACAGGAGAGTTAAAGTGTTCGAAGGACCCTGCCTTGTTTGGGAAGAGGGCAAAAAAACCAATTAACATTAGATCCCAGTAAGTTAAACAAACATATTATATTTGTTACGGCAGTCAGTAAAAGAAGGATAAAAGAGTATATAATTTCTAAGCTAACAGGGAGGAAGATAAATAAAATACTCAATTGAGTAAAAAAAAAGAAAAACAAGAGTCTTCCGATAATGGCAAACTATGTTACTCCGATCAGTTCTCCCACTGAGAACAAGAAAAGACAAAAAAAAAATTATTGAAGGCAAGAAGAGCTACCAAGACAGTAAAGAAGGGCAGGGCCAAGGTCCAGGGAAAGAAGGAAAAGCAGAGGTAGACTATGCCTCATCCCTGCAGCTGCGATTGGCTGTGGCCACACTGGGAGCCTCACTGGTAAAGACACACCAAGAAGATGGGAATAGCAAGGCCCTCCACAAGGTATACCAAGAAAAAATTTCAGAGAACACACACAGGCCAAATTTGCTTGAGAAACCTTGAATCAAGAGACCTTGATGTTCCAGATCAGGAAAGCCATACTATCAGAAAAATGAAACAGGAAAGGCTATAGTAAGGGGAGAGGTGAAGGGTGAGAACCCATAACATTTCAGTTTTTAAAAAACACTTACATTTTCAATGGCTGTCAGTTCTCTGAAACATCCCCTACACTGCCCCTTCTCTCCATCCCTCTGGCCTCCTGCACAGTGTCCCTGACCCCGGTGGTTCCCCCTTGCGACCCACTTAGGGCGCTGCAGCTAAAGCAATGTTAACCAAAACCCGCAGCAGCAGGTGGCAGCCTAGACAAAGTGAAGCTACCGGACAGAGGCTTTCACTTGACTCAGTTTCACTCCTCTTGCAAATGCCAACTTTTTCCCCAGGTTCTGCCCTAGACCAAGTCAATCTGCCAGTCTCGCCAGGGACCCGAAAGAGCTCATTTACTTCTCCTGGGCAAACATTCATTCAGTCAAACTAATATGTGTTAAGTTACCATTATATGATATACCTCCTGGAGGTTGGGGAGGAGCAGGGAAAGAATGCAACACATGTCATAGTAAAGGCTATACATGGGCTTAATACAAAACAAAATCCTAGCATGAACTCAGCAGAAGTTTGGTGTTCTGAACTAATACTACCTGGCTTTAGAGGGAAATACTCTTCCAAAAGTCATTCGAATCCACAAATATAAGAACTTTCTGGCCATGCATCTGAAAGAAGGAAAGAAATACATACATATTTTAAAACTCCATTTAGTTTATATCATCAATTTTCTGGAAAGGAGACGGAAACTTTAAGGTCCCAGGGAGTGGTATACTAGTGTGAGTCAAAAGGTGAATCATATATAGATAATCTTGCATCAAACAGAGCACAGGATGGGACAGATTTCTAAAGCTAACATCAAGCAGATTATTTTTAAAAAATACTTTCAATATAAAGTATTTTGTTGATAAAGATTTCAGAGATGAGAAAAAGGAAGTACATGCTAGTGCTTTTGTTCGTATTATTCTTCCTGCCTAAAACACCTGGCAAATGCCCACTTACCCACCAAGGCTCATCTTCAATGCTCACTCCTACATGAAGCGTTCCTGGACCTTCCCCAACCAAACAGAGCAAGTAGCTTGGTACTCTCAGACCCCTGCTCCAACCCCTAGTGTAACATTATGACACCAAATCCCAGGAAGCGGTTCGCAGGGTGCCTGTTGTTCCCTCTGCACTGTGAGCCCCTGAGAGCAGGGACCATGGCTCACAGTATCCCCAGCTAGCACAGTGCCTGGAACACACAGAAAAAGTTGGCTTGTCTTGGCCAGTTGATCTCCAGGTTCAGCTTGGAATGCTCTTCCTCCTGCCCTTTACCTGGCTTATTCTTACATTATCCTTCAGGATTCGGCTAAACTCCACCTCCTCCAGGAAGTCACTGCTGGCTATGCTGGCATGGCTGTTCTTGCCAGGTGGCCTATGGCATCACATCCTCCCTTCTCACAGCACTTACCACACTTCGCTGTTGTGGCTTGTTTAACAGTCTGCCAAGCCTACCTGATTTTACGCTTTCATGAGGTCTTGGACCAGGAATGTCTTATTCACCTTGTACGCTCAGCATCTAGCGTAACACCTGGCTGGGTAGACACCTGATAAATTTTTGTTGAATGAGTAAAAGGATACCTTTCAAAGACCTAATCAAGAGTAGCAGAAAATGATCATTTTCTTGGACTATGTTTAGACTTCTTCTGGAAGACTCTTTATAGCTTATATATTGTGGGGCACAACTGGAGACCATGAATGAAAACACTCAATGACAGATTTTACATCAGCAGATTCCTAAATATTCTGAACATTGTGCCAGGAAGAACAGTCAGCAAGGTCTCCAATTAACTGAGATAAGAGAATAAGAATCATCCCCTCATTTTAAGCAACAAGGGAGAACAATGGAAAAGTCACTGAGGCAGGGGAGGGGACCCCTCGCAAACTCACCTGATGCGCAGTTCTCTTAGCCTGCCCCTTCGGGTCCAGGCATATGAGGGATGATACTGTACAGGGTGCCTGGCCCTAGGTATCTCACTCCAGATCCCAGAAAAGGCAGAAGACTTCTTTTTGGATATTATCTTTGGAGAATAAGGTTTCTTAACTGCACCATCCCTTGAAGACCTTAAATTTGAGGAGTAAGGGATAAAGGAGAGAATCAAATTATCTCTGCATGTGACACAAATACTTTTTAACATACAAGTGAAATTGAACAGATAAGCTCACTGAGACGGAAAGATAATAACTCTGCTTCAAGGACAATAAGCAGCCCTATCTCTGACAGAAATACCCACCCTCTCTGGAGGTGGGTACTGCTGGCTCGGCTCTAAGCAGGAGCTATAGAGCTGGAGGGTACCTTGGAGTCATTAGTTCTAACACACTCTTTTTTTTTTTTTTTTTAAACTTTGGGTTTATTTATTTTATTTATTTATTTATTTATTTATGGCTGTGTTGGGTCCTCGCCTCTGTGCGAGGGCTTTCTCCAGTCGCGGCAAGCGGGGGCCACTCCTCATCGCGGTGCGCGGGCCCCTCACCATCGCGGCCCCTCCTGTTGCGGAGCACAGGCTCCAGACGCGCAGGCTCAGCAATTGTGGCTCACGGGCCCAGTTGCTCCGCGGCACGCGGGATCCTCCCAGACCAGGGCCCGAACCCGTGTCCCCTGCATTGGCAGGCAGATTCTCAACCACTGCGCCACCAGGGAAGCCCCTAACACACTCTTTTTTAATGTGTCATTTAACAGGAATCATTTACAAATTGGAAACAGGTTCCTTTACGTAAAAAACTAGGAATGGGGGCTTCCCTGGTGGCGCAGTGGTTGAGAATCTGCCTGCTAATGCAGGGGACACGGGTTCGAGCCCTGGTCTGGGAAGATCCCATATGCCGCGGAGCAACTGGGCCCGTGAGCCACAACTACTGAGCCTGCGTGTCTGGAGCCTGTGCTCCGCAACAAGAGAGGCCGCGATGGTGAGAGGCCCGCGCACCGCGATGAAGAGCGGCCCCCGCTTGCCGCAACTGGAGAAAGCTCTCACACAGGAACGAAGACCCAACACAGCCAAAAATAAATAAATAAATAAATAAAACAAAAAAAACTAGGAATGATTTTCAGATTATGTGACAACTATAACAATATGAAACTACACACTTTTACTAAACACTAAACTTATGACTTTTAACCCCATTCCAGAAACATTAAGAGATCATCTTATTGGTATGAACTCGAGATTTTTAAAAAATGTATGTCAGAGATCTGCCTGCAGGAAATACCTAGAGGCAACAACATCCCATCAGCAATAAGCAAACCGATAGCTCAAATACTGTTTCTAAAATACCACTGCCAACTAGTATTCCAAGTAACGGGCCCTAGGAAAGCAGTCTCTAAAAAGAATAAAATAAAACAAAACAAAACAAAATAAAATACCATTGCCAACTAAGAGGAAGCAGCAGTCCTTGGAAATATAGCTGACTTTCAGGTCTGAGACAAGGAAAATACAAGATGAGCCTGGAATATCTTAATGGGTCAAAAAGTAAAGAAATGATCAAAGAATGACAGGGGTGTGTCAAAAGGACACAGGAGCCAGCTTGAAAGGGCTCCCACGGCCAAACCTGGAACAATTTCGGCAGTAATAGATTAAAACCCACCAAACAAAATACAAATCCACAAAATACTGATATAAGTAAATGAGTAAATAAATACATGAGAGAGAATGGAAAGCTCTACTTTGCAGTAGAATGCAATTAATAAACTTTTAAGAACCATCACAGTAGCAACTGATTCAGACAAGAATCATCAACGGATGTAAAAACAAGTGGGCGCTAGTTTGATGAGAAACAGGCTATTAATGTAGTTTCAAAATATCTCGCCACAAGATACTTATTCATTTCTTTACAGTGGAGAAACCTGGCAGACATCATCTTAACCAAGTGATAAAAGTGAACATCGGGCTTCCCTGGTGGCACAGTGGTTAAGAATCTGCCTGCCAGTGCAGGGGACATGGGTTAGAGCCCTGGTCCGGGAAGACCCCACATGCCGCTGAGCAACTAAGCCCGTGTGTCACAACTACTGAGTCTGCACTCTAGAGCCCGTGAGCCACAACTACTGAGCCCACGTGCCACAACTACTGAAGCCAGCATGCCTAGAGCCCATGCTCCGCAACGAGAGGCCACCACAGTAAGAAGCCTGTGCACCGCAAAGAAGAGTAGCCCCGGGATTCCCTGGTGGCTCAGGGGTTAAGAATCCGCCTGCCAATGAAGGGGACACAGGTTCGAGCCCTGGTCTGGGAAGATCCCACATGCCGTGGAGCAACTAAGCCCGTGCGCCACAACTACTGAGCCTGCGAGCCACAACTACTGAAGCCCGTGTGCCTAAAGCCCATGCTCCGCAACAAGAGAAGCCACTGTAATGAGAAGCCGGCACACCACAATGAAGAGTAGGCCCCACTCGCCGCAATTAGAGAAAGCCCGCACACAGCAATGAAGACCCAACACAGCCAAAAATAAATTAATTAATTAAATAAAAAAAAAAGAGTAGCCCCTGCTCGCCACAACTAGAGAAAGCCCACGCACAGCAACGAAGACCCAACGCAGCCAAAAATAAATTAAAAAAAGAAAAAAGTTAACATCAATGGTAATAGGACCAAATCTCCTGGTACTGATGCACTGAGAACACAGCATCACTTCTGCGAAATTCCTGCCAAAAATGCACAACCTGAGTTCAATCATGAAGAAACACCGAACAAACAAACCCAAACTGAGAAATATACATAAAAGGTAAGTGATCTGAACTCTTCAAAAATGCTTAGGTCATGGAAGATAAGGAAATACTGAGAAATATTTCCAAATTAAAGGGGACTAAAAATACAAAATGAACAAAAAGGGAAGTTTTTCTTACATTTTGTTGTTTTCTTTTTGCTATAAATAACATTTTTAGGACAACTGGCTTCAACTTACTCTCAAATGGTCCAGGGGAGGGGGGAAATATAGATATAGTTGATTCTCGTTATTTGTGGTAAGTTCTATAAAGTCCATAAACACTGAGTTAGTGAATATACTGAACCATTGTCCCTAAGGGAAAATACATGGTTAGGTTCCTGCCAGCCTTCAAAAACATTCTCATCAACTAATCAATATAGAACCTTGTTTTATGTGTACTTCTGTTTAAAGACACCTTATTTAATACATATAGTGAGTCATTAAACTGAACTCACGGCCAACAGCCCTTATAACTCACGCCTGGACAAAGCTCACCTAACATACACTTTCTTCATAAGGTACATCACAGCATTCCTGCACTTAAGAACACTAGACGGAACTTCAGCACTACGCTTGGGGGCCACTTTAAACAGCAAAACTGTCAACAAAAAGCACAAAACTGTGAAAACGTGGCACTACACAGACTGGGAAAAGGACCCTTGCTTGAAGTATGAGCTGAAACAAAAAGGCAGAACACTGCCTTGTTTGACCTCCACTGGGAGCATGTGCATCAGTGAGTAAAATGTTTTGCCCCTCTGCATATGTCCACAAATGAAATGAAAATGCTGAGAGACAGAGAGAGAGAGAGAGAGAGAGAGAGAGAGAAACAAACAGGCAGACAGACGAATGTGGTAAAATGTTAACAACAGGAGAATCTGGGAGAAGAAAGGTTCTTTGTCCTATTCTTGCAACTTTTCTCTAAATTTGAAATTATTTCAAAATAAAACAGTAACAAAAATTTTAAAAATAAGACTTTCATCCCAGTCATTTTAAAATAAAAATGAAAGAGGCTCTAAAAAGTTAAGAGCCTATGAAACAGCAAATTGACGGAAGGTGTGCTGGGACAGTGCCCTCTTGAAGCCCTGTTACATAATGAAATAGGTAGTCAGACTGGGAAGCCCATGCCTAAAGTCATCCCTGCCCACTGCTCTCTCCTTTCATCAGACTCTGAGCTCCTCCTCACCAGCTACTGAATCAAGCAGCAGATGAACTGTTTACAGCTCTGGAAATTTAAAGACCATTAAGATACCAACATTGGTGTAAGTCAGGTGGCCTCAGAAATCTAAGTTATTCTAACACCTAAAGGAAGAGATCACAAACTGAAACCACACATTTGTCTATATACATATGTACCTGTTTCCCATCGGAAGACCTCATGATGATAGGGACCATTTTTATCTGCTAATATATACTGAGCCCCTAATATATTGACAGGCACTCATAGTAGGTAGGCATATAAAATTTGTTAAATTGGTCTTCCCTGGTGACAGTGGTTAAGAATCCGCCTGCCAATGCAGGGGACACGGGTTCGAGCCCTGGTCCGGGAAGATCCCACATGCCGCGGAGCAACTAAGCCCGTGCGCCACAACTACTGAGCCCGCGTGCCACAACTACTGAAGCCTGCATGCCTAGAGCCCGTGCTCCACAACAAGAGAAGCCACCGCAATGAGAAGCCCGCGCACCGCAACAAAGAGTAGCCCCCACTTGCCGCAACTAGAGAAAGCCCATGTGCAGCAATGAAGACCCAACACAGCCAAAAATAAAACAAGTAAAATAAAAATATATAAATATTAAAAAAAATTGTTAAATTATGGAACAGAGGAAAGGCAGAATGATGGAAAGAAATATGAAACAGAAGGCACTTCAAAAACAGTATCGGAATCCAAAAATCATGAAGAATGGGGGAGGAGAATAAAAACATAGGAATACAATTTTTTTTTTAATGTCAACGGGAGGACTATGATTAGCCAAGAAATACAGAAAAATGGAAGTGAGGAGAAAGACAGAATTTGAAAATGTTCATCCAAAAGTGACAAGGGGGAAAGACGATAACTCTAATTTGAGGGACTTCCCTTGGTGGTCCAGTGGGTAAGACTCCATGCTCCCAGTGCAGGGGGCCCAGGTTCGATCCCTGGTCAGGGAACTAGATCCTGCATGCATGCTTCAACTAAGAGTTTGCATGCCACAACTAAGATCCCACGTGCCGTGTCCCAGCACAGCCAAAATAAATAAATAAATAAAATTTAAAAATTCTAATTCGAAAAGACACATGTACCCCAATGTTCACAGCAGCACTATTTACAATAGCGAAGACATGGAAGCAACCTAAATGTCCATCGACAGATGGATAGACAAGATGTGTATATTCCATATACACAATGGAATATTACTCAGCCATAAAAAAGAATGAAATAATGCCATCTGCAGCAACATGGATGGACCTAGAGATTATCACACTAAGTGAAGTAAGTCAGACAAAGACAAATTTCATATGATACACATATGTGGAACCTAAAAAATGATACAAATGAACTTACAAAACAGAGACAGACTCACAGATATAGAAAACTTATAGTTACCAAAAGTGAAAGGCGGGGGAGGGATAAATTAGGAGTTTGGGATTAACAGATACACACTACTATATATAAAATAAACAACAAGGACCTACTGTATAGCACAGGGAACTACATTCAATGTCTTGTAATAACCTACAATGGAAAAGAATCTGAAATAGATATATATATATATGACTGAATCACTTTGTTGTACACCTGAAACTAACACAACATTGTAAACCAACTATACTTCAATTTTTGAAAAATTAAGAAAAATTAGAAAAACAAAAAAGTGCCAAGGGGAAGGCATGCACTGACCAATTCATTTAACTGTTTACTTGGCAGGTGTATCCTGTAATGTTTGTTTATTCACTCAGTATCAAGGACCTACTATACGCCCAGCAACATAGCAAGGCCAGGGGCTACAAAGACAAATATGTATTCAATGTGTTTCTCATGTCTTACAATGATAAAACAAGACGTTGATAGCTTACAGCAAGCATAGGACACTGACACACACCCAATATCTATAAAAGACAGTTTCTCAAGAGCTTATGATGTATTGAGATGACAATGAGAATACCAATCATTAAATGCTAAGAAAAAGGTAAATTTAGGGTGTTATGGGAACATACACACTGGGTGGGAATAGGGTGGTCAGAAGAGGCTTCCTGGAGATCATATTAGAGTTGAGTTTGGAAATATGAGTAGAAATTAGCCGGGAGTAGGGAACTGGAAAGAATTGGGTGGGAATACTCGGCACATGCAGTGTAGAAGGAAAGTTCACGGAGAGTCAAGGAACTCCAAGGAGTCCTATAGGACTCACAACAGGGGATCTCAGATTGCTTTACAGCAGAATACCCAGGGAATTCATTCCCTTCTCAAGGCTCCCCAACCTAAAGCTGCAGAGTATTTGAGGAAACAGAGCTTCATTTTAAGGCCATGGTTAATTTGCTTCAGAAGATGAAATAAGGCAGGCCTGACGAGTACTCTGTGGATCATTGGTAAACACTGTCAGGGTGTTGATTCAGCTTTCAAGGATGGATCCCTCTTCTGTGGGATCAGCAGGGGTAGGACCTCAGCAGCTATGCTGGGAGCTCCATGACCCTCCTCCAAGTCCCACTTGATTAGAGCAGCAGGAGAATTTGACTCACGCTGGACGAACCAGATTAATTCTCCCAGGACTGAATTTTGAGCGGAGACAGTCTGAACAGGAGGTGGGGGGTGAAGCACAAAGATGGCACTTCTCAGGAGGAAGGGTCCAAACACTGCTGAATAGGTCTCTCCAGCTACCTGGCTTCCACCTTGTCCAAGACCTAGTCGATTCTATAAAAAACTTCTGTATGTTAGTTAGGATCCTAGGTTTCAAGCAATAGGAACCCAACTCAAATTAGCTGCTGTTAGTGTAACAACAGGAGTCCTTCAGCAAAATTGATAACCCTTTAGCTAAAACCAAGAAAAAAGAGAGAAAAGACACAGATCACCAAAAGTAGGAATGAAAGAAAGGACATTATCGTTGACCCTTCATAAATTAAAAGAATTATAAAGGAATACTATGAACTTTATGCCAACAAATTAGACAACTTAGAGAAAATGAACACATTCCCAGAAAAACACAAATCACAAAAACTGACTAGAGAATAAGTAGAAACTCTGAATAGATCTATAACAAGAAATTGAATTAGTAACTAAAAATTTTCCTAAAAACAAAAGTCCAGATCCTGATAGCTTCACTGATGAGTTCTATCAGACATTTAAAAAATAAATGATATCAGTACTCTATAAACTCTTCCAGAAACAAAAGTGGTCAGAACACTTCCAGAATCATTCTTTTAGGCCAGTATCACACCCTGATGCCAAAAGCAGACAAAGATATGACACACACACAAAATACAGACCAATATCCCTTGTGGCTATAAACACAGAAATGATCGAAAAATATTAGCAAACCAAATCCAACATATAAAAACCATATAACAAATACTATGACCAAGTTGGATTTATACTAGGAATACAAAGCTAGTTTAACATCTGAAAATCGATTAATGTAATACACCTTACTAATAGAAAAAAGGACAAAAACCATATGATCATTTCAATAGATGCCAAATAAATATTTGACAAAACCCAACACCAGTCATGATAAAAACTCTCAAGGGGAAAAAAAAAAACAAAAAACAAACAAACAAACAAAAACTCTCTAGGGTCCCAAAAGAAAACAGATGACATACTAAACACAGGATAATTTGAGGATGGCATATTAACAAAGGTATGGGTGTAGACGAACCACTAGGGAAAGTGCAGGAACCTGAAGCTGGTGAAAGAGAAGGCGGTACCACCTCTAGGCCCAAAGGGATAAAAGAGAGAATAATCACTAGAATCCAGGAGAGTCATACAAAGTCTGCTACCTTATGAGGTACTGTGGGCTTCAGCAGAGGGACACAGCCAACCCAAGGCATCTTGCAAGGAGGGAGCCAAGGGGATAAATAGTCTGGCCTCACTCTCCTCTCTCCCTCCTCACTATCTCCTGCCAGAGCACCTCTTTGGCCAAATCCAATGGGAAGCACTGGATACACGAGTAGAGATTAGATCTGGATGGTTATATTGAAGACAGCCAGCACAAAGAGGTAATTCCCTAGCTCACGTACTTCAGAAGAATTCTGAACCAGAGCCTCAAGGACTAGAACCGGTGTCTCAAATTGTTAGCTCTTCCTGCTTCTCTCAGTGTGCTGACCTGCGTAACTCCTACAGTATAGGGTCCCTATTGCCTATGCAGGGTGGAGACTGAAACAGCTGCCACAGCAACCCATTAGGTGGGTCTCTCTCTCTCTCTTTAATGCCTGTCTCGGCCTTAGAGGAGAACTTCTGATTGGCCCCATGCAGTCACATGCACACCCCTGAACCAATCCCTCTTAGGAGGCGGGATACTTATGAAGGGCCAGCTGCAAGTCATAGGCCCGCCACTGTGAGTCTGAGGTTTGTTAGTAAACTGCAGTCTCCTTGTAAACTCCCTCCTTTTTCCTAGGCGAGCCATAGTTGGGAGTCTCCTATTTGGAATCAAAAGAACCTTAAAGCAGGCTGAAAGCAATCATAATCAAAAGTAGGAGAAAGATATACTAGCTAGCCTCGATGAAATAACTTCTCGAGAAAATCATCCTTATTTCAGCTTAAAGTCAAAATTTCAATGATAGGTATCTCCACACACTCAAAATGGATTTTGACTGTAACATAAAGTATGAAATGTGCATTATACGCTACACTCTAGATGAGAAACTCAAAATACCAACAAAAAACTGTTACCCAAAATTCCTATCTCACTATTCATGATTTAGGAAAAAACTACTTTTAAAAAATTTATTATTTTCACATACAAAATATTTACAGTCTTTTATATGGGCCATAGTTTCAGTTATCTTTTTTGTCAAGTCCCATCACTCACCTGGAATCAACCTTCCTCTCCATTCTCCGCTTAATCCCTTTTTGATGAAAATTCAACCAGTGGCTTGATACACACTTCTCAGTGAGCAGATTCTTCATGAATCAAAAAGTCTTTTATCTTCCTCTTCTAACTATAAGAAAAAGTAGAATGAGAGTAATTTACCTGAAGCCTCTAAGGAGCCACATTTCTCAACAGCTACACATCAGCTTCTAGTCTCCTACACCTCCTTCTTAATTCAACAACAGATGAACATGAGAAGTCACTGATTTTTTTTTTCTTTCTGGGCCTCACTGACTGGCTTGCAGGATCTTGGTTCCCCGACCAGGGATCGAACCCTCGCCCTCAGCAGTGGAAGCGCGGGAGTCCTATCCACTGGACCTCCAAGGAATTCCTGGGAAGTCGCTGATTTAAAAACAAAATTTTTCATTGCATTTTTAAAAGTTATTTTCTAAGAAACAAAACTGAGAGGAGAGTGAGCCACACTAAAAAGGTTATGACTGACTCATCCATCCTGTTCAGGTGATGCTCCAAGACCATCAACTTCCCTTCATAAGAACACCAGTAGAGGCCAAGATTTCCTATTCCCCCCCACTCCAAGATTAATATTTATGGTTGTCAATGTTACCTATAAGAATCTTCAGGCAGTTTTTGATCAGTGTACAGTTTTCATTTTCATTTAGTGATAATGTCTACCAATAATATTCATTATGAACTTAATAAATAACATAGTTTTTATTTATTTCTTAGTGCAAAGAATAGCAATGTTGTAGGTTGAATTGTGCCCCCCAGAAAGATATATTGAAGTCCTAACCCCTAGTACCTATGAATGTGACCTTGTTTGGAAACAGCCTTTGCAGATGTAATTAAGATATGTTAGGATGAGGTCTTACTGGAATAGTGTGGACGCTTAATCCAATAATGATTGGCGTTTTTATAAAAAGAGGAGAAGAGACAGAGGGACAGATACACACAGAGAGGAGAATGCCATGTGAAGACACAGACACACAAGGAGAACAGCATACTATGATGAAAGCTGAAATTGGAGTAATGGGTCTACAAGCCAAGGAACACCAAGGACTGTTGGCAACACCAGAAGCTAGAGAAAGGCACAGAAAACAGATCTTTCCCCAGAACATGCAGAAAGAGGATGGCCCTGCCTACATCTTGATTCCAGATTTCCAGCCTCCAGAACTATAAGACAATGAATTTGTTGTTTTAAGCCTCCCAGTTTGTGGGTTTTGTTACAGCAGCCTTTGGAAACTAACATAAGTAGTAAAACAAAGGAGGAAAATTTAAGTATGTGGTGGAGGAAAGCTAACAGGTTGGACACGTCCTGTGTTGAGTAACTGTGATGCATTCATGAGACATTAATTCTAAAAGAATGAAATTACCCCTTATAATCAAGGTCACATATTTCAATGACAATCAGACAAGGAATCAGCCAGAAAAGAGAGTTTATCCATACAAAATGAATAGTCCTTATTGAGCTCAAACCTATGTCCTAGTCTTTCTGGTACTACATTCCAAGTAACAAAAGTCACAATTAGTGACTACTTCTGTAAATAAATTAAACTGAAAGATGATTCAAATAGAGTTTTTTTGGTGTGAAATACTGCTATAATAAATGGGTCACTGCTTTAGGTTTAATAATGATGCTATGGAGTGTTTTCTGCTGTCAAAGACTCCTCTGACACTCTGTGCCAACATTCTAATTACATATCTGCCTTCCCTACTAGGATATAAATTCCAGGGACTTCCCTGGTGGCGCAGTGGTTAAGAATCCGCCTGCCAATGCAGGGGAAACGGGTTCGAGCCCTGGTCCGGGAAGATACCACATGCCGCGGAGCAACTAAGCCCGTGTGCCACAACTACCGAGCCCACATGCCACAACTACTGAAGCCCACGCGCCTAGAGCCCGTGCCCTGCAACAGACAAGCCACTGCAATGAGAAGCCCGTGCACCACAACATAGTCCCTGCTCGCTGCAACTAGAGAAAGCCCACGCGCAGCAACGAAGACCCAACACAAACAAAAATTAAAATAATTTTTTTTAATAAAGAATATAAATTCCATGAAAACAGGAGCCATATCTGATCTCCTCATTACTGTATTTTAAGGACCTAGAACACTGTCTGGAAACTAACAGGTGAGATACATAAATACTGGAAAGACCAGGACATAAGTTTGATCTCAGTAAGGATTTGTATGAATATGAACTTATGTCTGAGTTGGAATATACATAATGATAACCAAATATAAAAGACAGCCCAAGAAAAACAAAAATCATTAGGTGTGGACTCCAAGGTAAACCTACAGACTGACCTCCTAAGATGACAGTAAAGGATAAAAGGGTATAAACCATAAGGTCCAAGAGATGGGAGAAGAGATCACAGGAAATGAAAGATTTCCACAAATTTTTGCAACAAGTAAGAAGAAAAGTAATTGGCCTAACAGATTTGAAGAAGCGAAAACCTACAGAGTGGGATACCAAAGAGAAGCAGGCCAATAGAATTCCAGAAGCGTTCAGAACTAGAAGGAACAAGGAAAGGCGCCCAGAACTGAAGCCACAGGCCACAAATGAGGGGACTGAATGTAAGTCTATTTGGTGAGCACCTGGGGCCCCTAGTCTCTTCCCCAACCCTGCTAGGCAGGGTATCCAGCTCCCTCCCCCCAGCCTCCATTCAGAATTCTGGCAGCTACACTTCTTGGCTCCCAATCAGAAGACTGGAAGAGTCTTCTCAAAAGAAGATAAGATTTAACAGACTTTGAAATAAAGACATCTGTGCCCACCTCCATCAGTGAAAAGGCAGGCTTGCCCCTAGAGAAAAGCGCACAAACTGACAAGTCGGGCTCAGACACTGGAAGCTTCCGATTAATTTCGCAGTTGCTGACACTCAAGTATGAATGGACAGTCAAGAATCACAAGACATTTGGAAATGACCTCCAACAAAAAAGAATGAAACCAAAACATGGGACTTCCCTGGTGGTCCACTGGTTAAGACGCTCCGCTTCAAATGCAGGGGGAATGGGTTTGATCCCTGGTTGGGGAACTAAGATCCCGCATGCCACACAGTGCAGTCAAAAATTTTTTTAAAAAAAGAAAAAAAAAAGAAAAAGAAAGAATGAAACCAAAACAAACAAAGGAATCCTGAGGAAGCACCACTACTTGTGATGTATTCCTGCCAAAAACTTGAATCTAAATATCATCAAGCGTCATCTAGAACTAAGTACCAGCTTCCAAAAAATACAAGGGACAAATAAAAATGACTTTAAAATCAGCAAAATCGATGATGTAGGAAACTTTACAGGACAAACGACTCAGTTCCTTCAATAAATAAACTGCAAAGGAAAGACAGGAAAACTTATACATTAAAAGAGACTTAAGATGCTTATTGGGACTTCCCTGGTGGCGCAGTGGTTAAGAATCCGCCTGCCAATGCAGGGGACACGGGTTCGATCCCTGGCCCAAGAAGATCCCACATGCCGCGGAGCAACTAAGCCCGCGAGCCACAACTACTGAGCCTGCGCTCTAGAGCCCGTGAGCCACAACTACTGAGCCCACGTGCCTAGATAGAGACCATGCTCCACAACAAGAGAAGCCACCGCTTGCTGCAACAACAGAAAAGCCTGTGTGCAGCAACGAAGACCCAATGCAGCCAAAAAAATAATAATAATTTAAAAAAATAAAAATTAAGAAAATTATAATAAAAAAATTATTTTAAAAAGGATGCTTATCAACCAAATGTAATGCATGGACTTTGATTCTGGATCTTGATTTTAACAAACTACAACTGTCAAACAAAAAACATGAAACAATGAGGGAAATTTAAACTTTAAATTTTTTAAACTTAAAAATGTTTTAATGAGTTATTAAAGAATTATCATTTTTTTTGCTGTGATAGTGGTGTTGGTTCTTTTAAAAGGATACTGTGTCTTTTACAGAATATAGAGAACAATTTACAGATAAAATATGATAAATTTAAGCACCAAAATAATTAAGGACAGTAATAAATTATAACACATTAAACAAAATGGGAATCCATGAGTCCAATCTGACAATAAAGGGATGAACAGATAGTTAGATAAACAGGGTAGAAAGGAGGGCTTATCCATACACAAAATGCCCAGAGACAAATGTGGAGGGAGTTGTAGAGTTGGATAACCCCCATCTTATGACAATCATGGAAAAAATGATTAAAAAAAAAAAAAAAGCAAAAAAGTTAAAAAGTGGTAAACGTGAATAAAGGTATATGGGGGTTCTCTGTATTATTTTTGCAACTTCTCTGAAGACTGAGATTATTTCAAAATAAAAAACAAAGCAAAAATAATACAGTGGCAGAGACATAAATGAAAGAAGATAGTTCATGAGTTAATTTTTGAAAATGCGTGATGGGTACATACTATACACGGTTGAAATTCTTCATAATAAAATTTTTTTAAATTCTGGAGTAAACAAAGACAATATGGGAAAGAAAAGAAAAAACCACCACCAACAAAAAAGAAAACCCTATGATTAATATCCTCAGTGAGATAAGAGAACATATTATATACACATAGAATAAAATAAGGATATTATTTAAAAGAAAACAAAAAAAGAACAAGAAAGATATAGGAGAATCAAAACATTAGAAGGTGGCTAATAAAGTTGAAGAAATGTCCCAGAAATAGGAAGAGGGGGGAAAATGACAAAAGGTAATAAAGTTAGACAATCAAAGGCTCAATCCAGGGGATCAGATATATAACTCGCAGGAATTCCAGAGAGATATGAGAGAACGAAAGAGGAAGAAATTATCAAAGAAATAAGAAGTTTCTCAAAACTGAAAGATGTAAATCCTCAGATGAGAGGTCCTGAACCAAGGCCAAATGTCAGGGTAGATCAAACTCTTTTTCCAACATGCAAGGAGAAAAGGCTTAAGATATGCCTTTATTGAGAAGATACAGGAAAACTGGACATTATCAAAATTAAACATTGGTGGGACTTCCCTGGTGGTCCAGTGGGTAAGACTGCACTCCCAATGCAGGAGGCCCAGGGTTTGATCCCTGGTCGGGGAACTAGATCCCACATGCATGCCACAACTAAGAAGTCCACATGCCACAACTAAAGATCCATGTGCCGCAACTAAGACCCAGAGCAGCCAAAATTAAATAAATTTTTTTTTTTAATTAAACATTCATGCTTCAAAGGACATTATCAGGAAAGTGAAAAGAAAAAAAAAGAAAGTGAAAAGACAACTCAATGAATGGGAAAAATATTTGCATATTTGCTAAGGAACTTATATCTAGATTATATTTTTTAAATTCCTATAACTCAATAATAAAGACAATTAACCAAATTTAAAAATGGACAAAGGATGTGACTAGATATTTCTCCAAAGAAGATATATAATCAGTCAATAAGAACATTGAGATGCTCAACATCATTAGCCATCAGGGAAATAAAAATCAAATCACAATGAGGTACCCATCAGAATGGCCATAATCAAAAAGACAGAAGGATAATAACAAGTATTGGTGAAGATGTAGAGAAACTGAAACCCTCCTACACTGCTGGTAGTTATGTAAAATGGTGCAGCCACTTCGGAAAACAACCTGGCAGTTCCTAAAAAGACAAATACAGAGTTACCACTTGATCCAGCAATCCCACTCTTGGTATATACCTAAAAGAACTGAAACCATATGTCTATACAAAAACTTGTACATGAATATTCGTAGCAGCATTATTCGTAATAGCCAAAAAGTAGAAGCCCAAATGCCCACCAACTAAAGGATGGATAAACAAAATATGGTATATCCATACAATGGAATATTACTCAGCCATAGAAAGAAATGCAGTACTGTTACAAGCTAAAACATGGATGAGCCTGGAAAACATTATGCTAAGTGAAAGACGCCAATAACAAAGGACAACGTATTGTATGATTCCATTTATATGAAATGCTCAGAACAGGAAAATCTATAGAGTCTGAAAGTAAAGTGGTGGTTGCCTACAGCTCGGAGGATTGAAGGGAAACAGTGAAGTGACTTACTAATAGGTAAGGGTTTCTTTTTTGGATAATTAAAATGTTCTAAAATTGATTAAGGTGATGGTTGGATAACTGGGAATATACTAAAAACAAGTGAACACTTTAAATGTGTAAACTGTATGGTATGTGAATTATATCGCAATAAAGCTATTAAAAAAAGAAGAGGAGGAAGAAGTACTAGAAGTAGTAGTATTACAGGAAAATGTGCTCCAAAAACCAAGGAAATAAATCAAGAAAAAAAAAAAAAAAAACAGGGATCTGGGCAACAGTGAATCTAACACAAAAGAATAGTAAAAAGAAACAAATCCCAGGACAGATGTGAAAATAAGTCTCTGGATTAGAACTGGGAACAACAGGCACAGAGCCACCAGATCAGATTAGAGCAGAGGAGGAAAGTCTCCAGGAAAGAAATGGAACTGATGGTTTTGAGAGTATGCAAAAAATTACTGACAGGTCTATGAGAAATACTGAAGCATTCAGAAAAAAACATTAGTGATCTGTGCATGGAACACTAGGAAAATAAGAAAATAAGACAATTATTAATTCTCAGAAAAAATGACGGGATGTACAAGAAACGAAGAGTTGCAGTTAGTCTACATGGTTCAGCAGTGAATATCTGTTATATAATGTAAACACTGACTATTAACAACAAATTACCACATAACCACGTTGGTGAGATGAGGGAAGAAAACCTGTGCATCTCCCATGAATGGTCAACACTTAATGTGTAAACCTAACAGATCAAGAAATATCACCTATAAGGTTATTTACTTCCAATTTACAAATAACATCAGGAGGAACAGTTAGAAGAATGGAAATTGGAATTAGAGCCTGAGGACTATTTTCTAATACAAGGTTTTAATATTAATTTTTAAATACACATGTTAATTCGAAAAATGTAAAAGTATCTTAAAGAAGTTTCTACGGTATTCTGCAGTTTCTAACAATAACTGATAAATGAATGATCTTACTAAAGAAAAGCAAGAAAATACCTAAATTTATATACTAGGTCGCAGAATAAGTTTCAACTACTTCTTCCAGGAAGCCTTCCATGACACCTCCAAGCCTCATATTTCCATGGCACTTAGGCGGGTACCATGCCACCTAGAGTGTATAGATTAGATTCAAAATAGCATTCATGGAGCTGGTACTCTGTGCCAGACACAGTACTCAACAGTTTTCATTAATTACCTGCTTTAATACAACCACCCCAACAGGTGGTAACCATCTTTATTTTATATAAGTGCCCCAGGTCATCAGCTAAGTAGGACAGCTGGGGCTGGTACTCAGGGCCCTAACACGATTCAGTCAACAAATCTTTACTATAATCCAGAGGTTAACAATAAATCTGAACGGCCTCCATCAAATAAAAACGGAGCACTAATCTCCCGCTGTGGGTGTTTGCCCAATTGGCCCTCGGGGCTCAGGTGTGGCCCCTGCTGTTTGAAAACCCTCGCCCGTCGCTCGGCCACGCAGCAGGGATCCAGAAACCCCGGATTCGGATCCGCGCACGCTAACGAGCCTTGCACTGACGCGGCACCGGCACCCGCCTGCGGCGCCCCAGACGCGCAGGACGTCGGGCGAGGAACGTGGGCCCCGGTAGCCGTCCTGCGCGCCCTTTCCACCTCTCCTCCACTCTCGGACCTCAGCCCCATGGGGAGGTAGCCTCACCTGCACTTCTAGAGAAGGAGGAAACGGACGCTCCCATAGGGCAGTCACCGGCCAGGCTCGGAGGGACGTGCGCTCGTCGCTGGGCTCCGGCCAGAGAGGCCGAGCACTCCCGCCTCACGGCTCAGAGAAGTTCCGGCGGACGCGGTCTGGTCTCCTTAGTCCTGCGCAGCCTACGCCAGCCTCCGCGCTTTCCCGCCCCTTAGGACGCCGATCTCGCGCCGGCCCCGCCCCCGTCTCCACAGCGACGCAGCGTGCGTGAGGGACGCCCAGCCCGAGACTTGGGAATTAGCGGAGCCTCAGGGCAGCAGGCGACACACCTACCTGTGGCCGCCTTGGAGCCCCAGCAATGCGAGTTGGCCCTGAGGGGCGTGGATAGACGCGCTGTCAGGGCGGCCCCGCGGAGGGCTCTCTGGCTCCGTGGCCCACTCGCTTCTTTCAGAGCTCAGCCTCCCACTGCTACGCTTAGACACGAGGAGTGGGAGCTGTTTTGAAGCGGATT
This sequence comes from Balaenoptera ricei, assembly GCF_028023285.1. Taxonomy (NCBI): domain Eukaryota; kingdom Metazoa; phylum Chordata; class Mammalia; order Artiodactyla; family Balaenopteridae; genus Balaenoptera; species Balaenoptera ricei. Next base: position 20,598,263 of record NC_082652.1, read on the forward strand.
CCCGAGTTACGCTTCGCGCAAGCACCAGGGACGAGGCTCCCGTGTAGAGGCCGGCGCGGACCGAGGCCTTCCTTCCCCCACCTCCGGGCTCCCGCGTGAGCCTCTCTGGCTCTCGGTTCTCTATGGTTTTCGGGGAACGCAAGCCGGTCCCCGAGGCCTGGGGCGCGCGCACTCGTAGACTGGGAGGTCGTCAATCTTGACCGCGCGGGTGAGGGTTGCACCGCCGGCGAATTCACATTACCCCAGGTTCATGGCGTCTCTTAACCATTACTTTTAAAATATAATTAACGGGCTTCCCTGGTGGCGCAGTGGTTGAGCGTCAGCTTGCCAATGCAGGGCACGTGGGTTCGAGCCCTGCTCTGGGAAGATCCCACATGCCGCGAAGCGGCTAGATCCGTGAGCCACAACTACTGAGCTCTGCGCGTCTGGAGCCTGTGCTCCGCAACAACAGAGGCCGCGACAGAGGCCCGCGCAACGCGATGAAGAGCGGCCCCCGCTTGCTGCAACTAGAGAAAGCCCTTGCATAGAAACGAAGACCCAACACAGCTAAAAATAAATAAATAATAAAAATAAAGGAATTCCTTTTAAAAAAAAATCTATTTAAAAATGTAATTAACAAGCATTGTTAGTAAATAGTCATTAATTTAAAAGATGATCAGAGCGGGCCCAAATTTTAAAAAGTGGGGATGGGAGACGGTAGGTAGGGCATTTTTTTTAATTAACGAATAGTTGACTTACAATGCTGTTAGTTTCAGGTATACAGCAAAGTGATTCAGTTTTATGTATATATACACTATTCTTTTTCAGATTATTTTTCATTATAGGTTATTAAGGTAGGGCATTTTTATATCCTTTTCTCCTGTGCTTTGTAAAGCATTATTTGAAAGCACTTGAGATTTCTGGTGGAGAGCGCAAAACAAAGGCTAGCATTATGCATTTAAATGCTTGAAAGATTTTACGTTAAAAACATGAGGGAAAAAAACTGTTGTTGGGTGCCTTGGTATTAGAATCACAGGTAATTTGCATTTTTGCTCTTTTTTTACCTGTTAATTTTTGTAATTAAAAGTTTAAAAGAAGTTCCACTTTAGCGGGACATGGGAACCAATCTTTAACCTGAAGTTATGTGGCAAAGTAGTTTTTAAATAATTTAGTTACTTTCAAAGTCCTGATTAACACTGTAACTAATATTTACTTACTGTAATGTTACTTTCTTATAAGTACTTTATTAAATTACATTTAAATAAATTATGACAATCCAGGATGATAAATCAGTAAGCATGCTTTCTAAATTATTTGCTGATGCTTTGTCGTGTGCATTTACCACCATCAGCTTTGACTAATTCAGGAAGGAATTAAAGGCATTTCCATTTGAATTATAATGAAAATAATTAGTCCCATTGGGTAAGATTAGATAACAATATAGAATAACAATAGCTAGTGCAGCAGCACTTGGTGATGTCAGACTCTTTTAACTACTTTGCATATATAAAATCAAAGATGTAAAGTGCCAGAAAGGGTTTAGGCTCAGCAAATAATTTGCTCTATGGTCTTACAGAAGTCTCTTAATAATTTCTTTGTAGTCGTTGAATACATGATGCCACAACTGTGAAACTGTTTAAATCCTATTTTCTTGGAAGTAGGGATTACCCTTGGAGAAAGAAAAGCTGAGTAGGAAAAAGCTCATTTAGAAAGGTGGAGAGCAGTGGAGATCTGAGTTGAGGCTGCTCTCAAAATTTTTAGGTTTCTGATTTCTATTTGCTTCTCTGCTGTTCTTGGACTGTTAATTTCCCCAACTAACTGAAAGTTGGGAGTCCCCTTATGCCAAATTTTGAAACAAGAATTTGAACCTAAACCAAGATCTCACAAATATTTAGTAAAGAAGTAGAATCTTTTTTCTCTTACTCTCTCAAAGGGGTTCCCATACTGATATTTGAAAATTCATTTTCGTTGCAAAAGGGGGCATTTAGAATTATAAATTATCATTCCTGCCAAAGAGAATAACATTCAAAAGTGACAATGAAACAAGGATTTGCAAGCATCTAGCTTTTACATGACACAGGTGAAAGAAGTTCACAGATGCCCTCCCTTAGTAAATGATTACCTTTATTCCTAGGTAATAATTGTCTTCTCCTTTAATAAAGTCAGATTAAGGCTTTGAGAGGTAAAAAGTGAGTTGACAACACGGTTCTACAAGACATTAAAGAAGATCCTGGGGGAAGAGTACATCCTCCATAGGAGAGACCGGAGGACCCCGGAAATGAGCTTCAGGCCAGGCCTTTATCATAATAGCTACAGTGCCTTGAGCACATTTCATATATGGCTGGTGGTAATTTAAAAATATGTCCACAAATTCTGTGACACTCTTCACGTATAAAGGTGTAGTCTAAGTCCTCTTCCCTTGAATATAGGCCAGCCTTAGTGATGCCTACCTAAGGAACAGCATGTGGCAGAACAGAGTGACTTCGAGGCTAGGCTGTGCAACTGTCTGGCCCTCTCCTAATTGGACACTTGCCTGGGAATCTAGCCACCATGTTATGAGGGAGCTCAGGCCACAGACAGACCAGGTTTAAGTGTTCCAGCAGTAGCTCCATTGGTTCCAGCTGACAGCCACCACCAACCACCAAACATGTGAGTGAGTGAGCCATTAGATGTTCCTAGCACACAGCCTTCCAGCTGATGTTGAAGGGAGCAGAGACCAGCTGTCCCAATTAGGACCACCACAAATTACAGATCTGGTGCAAAATAAATGTTGGGTTAAGCCATTAAGTTTGGAGATAGTTTGTTACACAGCAAAAGATAACCAGAACAGTGGTTTTAATGTTATCTCTTTAAAGCCTGAAAAGTAGGTACTGCTATCTCTTTTTGATAGATGAGTAAACAGGTTCAAAAAAGTGAAGTGACTGGCTCTGGTTTCACACTGAGTGGCAGAGCCAGGATTTAAGAGCTTCAAAAAAATAGGCCTTCTCCACTTCTCCACAGTGGCTTGCAGAGAGAGGATAGTTGTGAGAAACTCATGTTATTCATCATTACAGACGAAAAAGTTTTCATAATTGTTTTGTCCGTTGCCAATACTCAAGGACGGGAACTTAGTGCTCAATCACTGCCCAATCGGCTGATTTCACAAGTGAAGCTCAAAGAAAGTAGGCCCCTTCAAAGAAATGTAGACTTCGCTATACTTTGGCGTGAAAAATTACATTTTCCTCCACAGCCATGTATCATTCCACGGTCCCACGGGGCAGAAACCGGCTCACACGTGATCTCCGTCAAACCTTTCCTCCCCGAATGGCAATTACTCTCATTTGTTCACAGAGGAGGGAAATTATATGCGCGTCTGTGTGGCCGTCAGCCGGTCTCAGCACTACATACTAACCGCCTGACATTCGCAGTTTCATCTTTTCACCCAAACGCACTTGCACTTCTTCCCGTGCAGGCTATGGGGCGGGAAAGAACATTTCAATGAATTTGTCAGTCGCCAGTAGCTCACTGAAAAGCAACCGTGGCAAGTTTGCTTATTAATGCGGCAACGCGTAATCTCGCTTATTCCTCATACATAGAGACCATTTTAATAAGACCGAAACTCATAAGTCAGAACTTTGCCCAAGATTACACCACGAGTAAAAAAAAAGAGCCAAGGTTCGAACCCCAACCGGAAGGCGCAAAGCCCTCAAGTTCGCCTAACTCAGATTCCCGCTGCAGAAGCCCCAGGGTTCTCCGCCGACGCGAACCGTGCAAATGCAGCGGCCGACCGCGGTCACCCTCCCTGGAGAGCCGCCGGGCGGGGGTCGCGGGCTTCAAGCTCCGCCCCGCCCCGAAGCGCGCGTGGGAACTGGGCGTCCTCCCCGGGGCTGCCCACGACGACCGCCTGCGCACACCTGGGAGGGCTTCCGCGGCACCCGGCCAGGCCTCCTCCCCCTGCCGCCATCCCCTCCCGGCCTCCGCCTCCCCGCCGCCGTGCGTACGCAGGGGTCGGAACCCAGGGAGCGCGCCGCGATGTTTCCTTTTTCCGGCCGGCACCGCCGCGGACACCTCACATCCGGGCGCGCGTCGGCGAAGGCTGCGCTGGGGTCCGGGTGCGTGGAGGGAGTTATTAAGGGGGAAGGGGCCGGGGAGGAGGGGCGGAGGGTTGGGCCGCGGTTACGGCGGCTGAAGGGAGACAATCCGAGCGGGTGGGGGGGGCGAGAGCGAAGGCCGCGCGGAGCAGCCCTCGGACCGGCGCGGGCGGCGGGCAGGGGAGCGGCGGCCGAGGCACCGAGTAAGGGCCGGGTGGCGGCGGGGGCGCCGGGATTTGGGGCGCTGCGTGCCTGGGCCCGCGGGAAGAGAAGGGGCGCGGGTGCGCTGCGCCCGGGTTCGCGGGCGTGAGCGCGAGCGCCGGGGCGCGCGCGGGGGCTGGGCAGGGGCGCGAGGCCAGCGGGGCGGCCGGCTGGCAGCAGGCGGGCTGGCGGGGCCCGAGCCGCCGGGCCGGGGCGGATGGCGGCGGGCCTGTATCGGCTCCAGCTCGGAGCGCCCGGGCCGGGGGATTCGGCCTCCCCGCTTTCTCCGGCCCGCCTCCCCTCCGTGAGTACTGTCCCCGCCCTTCCTCCGAAGGAGGCCGCTGGGCCGGGGCCTGCGCGAGAGGCCGGGGGTTGGGGTCTCGGCCAGGGGAAGCTGAGTTTTGGAGCTGAAGCTGGCGCTCGCCCCTTCCTTGCCAGGGGCTCCCCTGACATGTCCACAGGTGCGGCTGGCCTGGTGAGGGGCGCTCGGGCCCCGTCCCCAGTCCCTGGTCTCCAGTAACAAGGGGCAGCTGGCGCCGTCCATTGGCAAGTGACAGGCACTTTACCATTGCCCGACTTCCCGGATCCCCAGCTCCAGCTAGTCTTCTACCTGCCCCCACTCCGAGAAACTTCCCCACTATTGCCTGAACGGCCCTCACGGGTGGCAGCGACTAATGTTGGTTTCTTTTTGTATTAAAACTGCTTAAAGGCTGGACCCTGATTTGGGCATGTTGCACTTCTGCTTTCCTTATCCTGTTGATGCTTAGAGCTCTTTGCTAGAAGAGGTATCTAAGTACCAGTGTTTCTGTTTCCAAGTGGGTTCTGGTTTATAGCGTAATTGTTGGGTGAGGGTTTTTTAAAGGTAGTCAGTCTAAGAGATATGAATTTCCATTTCTTAAACAGTCAGGACTTGTGAAAATTTATTGTTCTCGGTGACAGTTTTGTGCTGATTTCTTCCAGATGCAAAGAACTGTAGACCAAGGAGCCATGGATAGAAGTGTGGGTGAAACAGAAAATGGAGATGCCTTCCTTGACCTGAAGAAGCAACCGGCCTCCAAATCCCCGCATCGCTATACAAAAGTAGGCTTTGTTATTAATGAAATAGTGTTTCTTTATAGGTGAGGAGGTTAGTAACATTGTGTAGGAATTTCATTAGTATTATTTAAAGTGGTAGTCTCATTCTGACTCACTATGTGAACTAAATATTAACTAGATTTAGTAAAGCATTGCTTTGAACTTTTTTCTGCAGTGTGAATACCCAGAGTTTAAACTAGAATTTGCCTCTAAGTAGCCTTCAGGTGAAGGGAATATTGGCTCGATATTCCCTGTGTGAATTTGTGGATCAGTATATGTTGGCAGACAAATTCTGTAACAGCTGTGTAATTGGTGTGTTATTGACTTACCTTCCATAGAGTAAGGATTTCAGCTCTGGGATGCCTCACAGAAATCAGTGTCCTCTGTATTGATGTTTCCTTGAGAGGCGAACTCCCCACAGGAATACTCTTTGGTGTGCTTGCCTAGGGTAACCAGATTTTTTAATTCTTTTTTTTTTTTTTTTTTTTTTACTTCCTGTTATAAAATGCATATGGACTCAACAAAAGTTAAGACTTCAAGCTAAAAAATTGTGGTGATTTAAAACTCCTCCAGATATCTGCTCTTTCAGGGGGGTGGGGGAGGAGGAATCACCTCAAGGTTGTATATTTATTGAAGCTATTGTTTCACTGTCCTGTGGGCTACTGAACATTTCTGAAGAGGTTGACCGGAGCAGTGAATTCTTTCCTAGTCCACTGAACTGTGTTGAGCTGGAGTACATAAAATGTGCATGGGACTGTTGACGGGAAGGGTTGTGTCCTAGTTGGGCCCATATCTATTACTTCCCTGGTGTGAACCCCATCAAGGATTCTAACGTGGTTATTGTCCCTGGCTTCCCAAGATACTGATTGGTTAGTATTTTAAACTCGGGCCTTGTTTGTGTACTGATGCTACTACTCTTAACTGCTTGATAAACTATCCGATGCTATTGGAGTAATATTCATTTTTAGCATAAAAAAAAAACCTTGAGGAAAAGAGTGTTTTCAGGTGTAAAAGAGTTTTGGTTAATTGCTGTGTTAATACAATCTGTTTTGGCATGACAGAATGTGAGTTGATAGAAAGCACTTTACTATTTCATTCAGATTTGGTCTTCCCAAATATATTATAGTTTCTCTCAAACCTGAGAGTGATTGTATAGTATTTCACAACTTAAATTCATTACCTAAAATGTTGACAGGTGAAATCTGAATGGAGAAAAGCTTATTAAATGAAGGGAAAGTGATTTGAACTGCTCTTACTGATATAAGCTCATGTGAATTCAGGTCTCCCAGCAGTTTTTGAATAAAAGTTCTGACTGGTACTTTACGTGTAGAGTCCAGGCATAGAGGCTTTTGAATCACTGTCACACACTCATCAGAGGGTAGCATGTATATTTCATCTTTAATGTATATCCATCTTTATGCATAAGTCATTTTTAGGAAGATATTATGAGTCTTTCTTAGTGTAGAACTTATATATGTCTACAGTAAAGACCGAGAAACTCAATATTGCCCATTTTTGACAATCCAACCTCAGAATTCTGCCATGCTTAGATAAATGTGCCTTAAAGAAATTTTTAGGTTGACAGTTAAGCTTACATTCAATGGTCTTCTCTCCCCAATTTAGTTAGAAATAGTTTTACTTTCCACTTCATTCAAGAGTACTTAGTTAATGGCAATTTTAGGGTCATGTTTAGGCAGTGTTGGAGTATTAGGGTAGTGCTTTCATATATATGTTTCTCAACACTCTGGTAATTTTATGTGGGATTTGAGGCAAACTAAGCCTTTTTCCTTTTGAAGGAAGTTTGAAACAGTCCTATGTTCTGAACACTATAATAAATGTTTTTTGGTTTCACAACTGGAATAATATTTGAGCCATCGTACTTCCTTTTTACATATTGGGATCAAACTATTGGAATAAATAAAGCATTTAGTAATGTTTCTGCCGCTTCAAGTTCACAAGCTAGAAAGTTTAGAAGCAGTAGAAGGAAACTGTCCTCAGTGATTTTTGTAAGTGATGTCTTTTCTGAAAACTTTTGTAATTGAGGGATTTGTAATTAACTACAGGGTCAGAAAAACACTGGCCAGATGAGAGGGTTTCTTAAGCTTTGACCCTTCTCCATTTAGTAGTATTCAGTTGTTTTATGGGATAATGTGAATAGTCTGTTCAGAATTCGAGGTTTTTTTTCCCATGAAGGTGGAGGAGTTCAGATGTTTGGCGAGTGCTTTTCAAGGTAACAGACCAGAGTTTCCTGTGTGGTAGGACATCCTTTAGTCCAGCTTGCTTCTCAAACTTTAATGTGTCTGGGGATCACCTATGAACCTTGGTGAAGTGTGAATTCTGATTGTTAGGGTAGGGGTGGACTTGAAAATTTGGCCTTTTAACCAGCTCTCAGGTGGTGCCCATTCTGCTGGTCCACTGACCATGCTTTGAGTAGCAAGGCTTTAGTCTTCTGTGGAGAACTTGAAATATCGTGTTGATGTTGTCAAGCAACTCAGGTGCATAGTTACTCCCCAGGGTTCAGTTGGTGTCCATTGTGCTTCCATGAATGTCTCAGGAACTCAAGTTAGGGTCACATTGGGAATTTTCAGGCCTACTCCTAAGCCTCAGTGATTATTAATTTGGATGGTTATGAGTAGCTTTATTATATGCACCTGCTATCCTGAGGGTCTTGAGCCCTTAATTTATAAACCCACTCAGGTCCATTTTGCCAGGCCAGATTCCTAAGATCAAAAGCTATGTTTTGGTAGTATTTAAATGTGCATTTTTCTAAAGTGATTGCATTATGTTGAAGGACTTTGGGAGGTTATAGAGTGGGGTCTCACATCAAAAGTCATGGATTAGAAATGGTTTAGACAGCGGTTCTCAAAGTGTGGTCCTCAAAACTACGATTTAGTATCATCTGGTAAATTGTTAGAAATTCAAAATCTCGGGCCCCATCTCAGAGGTATTGAATCAAACTCTAGGGTTAGGGCCAGCCATCACCGGCTGAATAACAAGTAATTCAGAGAATTCTGACTCAGATTCAAGTTTGAGAACCATTAGTTTAGAAAACAGGAGGTAGTGAGGCTTATTAGTGGAAAAAGTTTGGGACTCATTCAGCTTTTTCTTACCTTCATCAGTGGTCCTTGTTTACCAGTAGTTGAGATGTAGTACCTGCTCTTCTATTAGTGATACCATCTTCTGCCTGAAGTACAAAATAGAAATGCTTTGGCCTGTCCCACTATTCAGATCCATGTTTTTTCTTCAAGCGAACAGACTGATTTTCTTAGATCACAAAGTATTATGTACTTTGTGCTGTTTCTCCTTTGCTCCTGTAGCTTGCCACTGACTCCTTACTGAATGCTGTCACCTGCCAGTTGGACACGGAATAAAAGCGGAGGACACTCAGAATATTCAGCTTGATGCTGACCAATGTTAACCATGCATGTTAAATCTACCAGCTGAAAAATAGGTGTTGGATTATCTGAGTTACCTGTGTGCTCTTCGTTGCCTTGACTAGTTATAGATTGGCACCGTTTTATTTGTCATTGTAGGGATCTTTAAAGGAGGCCCCCCTAATTTGTGGCTGATGGGCAGCTGGTCACAGTGGTACAGCCATGTTTGTGTCTTTGCTTTGTTTCTTTGTTTTGTTTTGTTTGTTTTGGCCATGCCACACAGCTTGCAGGATCTTAGTTCCCCAGCCAGGGATTGAACCCGGGCCCCAGCAGTGAAAGCACCAAGTCCTAGCCACTGGACCACCAGGGAATTCCCTGTCTTTGCTTTAAAATCATTAAGAAAACAGACAAGCAACTGAAGTGGACTGATTTGAGTAATCCTTCTAGCCTTCTTGGAGAGAATCAGTTGCAAGACTTGAAGTCAATCCTTTGAGAATACTCTTTGGTTTAAATTCTAGGTTGAAATCAGTAGTCTGATGGTCAGTTTTTGCTATACAAAGATCTCGTTTGATAACTTCATGGGTATCTCATAAACTGAGTTGAGTAGTAGGCTCTAACAGGTGGCATTTCAGTGAGGCACTTAGCTATAAACTTCTAAGCTAGTATAAAAATAGGGGTGCCTGTTTATATGGGGGAAGGCAGAGTTATGGTACAAAAAATCATGATACCATGTTAATGTTTCAGCTTTCCAGAAACCTAACTGGAAGTTCTTAGAGAGGTCTGGCTGGCAACACCATAGATACTGTCTTCTGACTACTCTTTCCTACCTGTTCTGATTTTAAGTCATCTTGAAAAATTGGGATTAAGGGCCCTTGCCCCCTTGGGTATCCCCTCTTCCTTCCTCATGGTGGGAACTTCTAGCTAGATAAAGAGCCAGTCATTTCACAATTGGAATGTCTGACATAGAAATCTGTGGTTCTAGCACCCCTTCCTAAATCTTTGGTTCAGGAATGGGTGCTGTAAAAGGAGCTGGCCTAGGGGAAGCCTGCCTGAGGAGGTGGCAGTTTGTTCAGGGTTCCCAGCGGTCCCACTGGACTGGGACAAACCCAACACTGAGTGACAAAGCTGCTGGGAAGGATTGGGCACCTTCCCCTGTCCTCTCAAGAGAATCACTGGAGAGGAGAGGATAAGGGGCCACTGAGCCCCACTGCCTGGTTTGGGATCCCACACTCTTCCACCTACTTAACCTGTGTTGCCTTCAGTCATATTCTCAACTTCTCTGACTCTCATCTTTTTCCTCTGTAAAATGCAGATAGAATAGTATGTAACCCATAGGATTTTTATGGGGAATAAATGAGAAAATGAATATCAGGTGCTTAGAAAAGTGGCTGGCACACAGTAAGTGTTAAAAACTGCTTATGATGTAATAAAGGTAGGGGGAGATACTGAAAGATAGCTTCTTTAGATACCAACTTTAGATCAAGGTGCTTATTTTCTAAATGTCACAGTAACCATCTCCATTTTTTTTTTTTTTTTAAAGTAAGACCTTTTTTTTTTTTAAATTAATTAATTTTTATTTTTGGCTGTGTTGGGTCTTCGTTTCTGTGCGAGGGCTTTCTCCAGTTGTGGCAAGTGGGGGCCACTCCTCATCGCGGTGCGCGGGCCTCTCACCATCGCGGCCTCTCTTGTTGCGGAGCACAGGCTCCAGACGCGCAGGCTCAGTAGTTGTGGCTCACGGGCTTCATTGCTCCGTGGCATGTGGGATCTTCCCAGACCAGGGCTCGAACCCGTGTCCCCTGCATTAACAGGCAGACTCTCAACCACTGCGCCACCAGGGAAGTCCCCATCTCCATTTTAATATGAAACCAGAAAGCACTATGAAGATGTAATGCTACCACCCTAAAAATGATTTTCATAAGTTTCCTTCTGGTACTTATTTACCTGCTTGCTTCATGTTTTACATTGCTTTTATCGGTTGTGTGAACGCATTTAAAAGCCAAGGTTTATTTTTATTATGTTGGCCAGATCAACAGAAAAAGCAGGGTTTCCTTTTTTTTTTTTTTTTAATATTCCCATTTTCTTAGCTTCACATAAATCCTTTCAATAGAAGAAAGTCTTTGCATCAAATCAGCCACCATTAGAGGCTTGGGTGAATCCACGTGCTGAGTCCTGCTTATCAGCTCTGCAGGATCCAGTTTGCATCCTGACCTGCCTGTAAGAACTGTTCTAAATGGTGCCACTTTGGCAACAAACCTCATGAATGGGGGATGGTGGAAGGTATCTCATGCACCCCCTGTGTCATTCGTTCACCATTGCCCTGGCTGTCATCTATGAATGCCATTACCCCATTGTGATCTATTTTTAAAAGCTTTCTGAGCCTTTCAGAAAAGTCATGTGACTCATGGATTGAAATATCAGGTCGGTCAGCAACCATCTGAGAGCCTGATGGGCCAAGCCCAATGTTAGTGGGTGTGTGGAGGGTGGGGTCTGGAAGAGGAGGTCAAAGGGGTACCCAACCCAAGCACTGCTTCAGGGACATCTGCCTTCTTTAGGAAGAGCCAGGCACACATAGGTGAGATACTGGGGCACTTCTAGGGTGCTCAGACCACTAACAGTAAAATAAAAATATCCACGGTAATCATAAAAAATTGGGCTTTTTACTCTGTGAATTGAATTCAGCTCACGGAGGTAAAGAACATTTCCCCTTTCATCTCCTTATATAAGTGACTTGTGTGAAATTCTATAACGTCAGATTGTCATCAGAATGCATAGCTGCTTCTGCAGGGGATTTCTGCAGAAAGAAACTGTATAAGGATTTAACCACTGTTGCTTTGGGCTTATACTCACATCATTTGCTTTCTGTTTTAATTCTGATCACTGAAAGTGGGTGTCCATATTAGTAATTCCCAAATAGACTGTTTGGGAAGGCTTGACACATTTTCTTTAAGGAAGGCTGCTAAAACTAAGAAAATGTGTTTATACTTCCTTTGGTGTGGGACTCTTAGCCAATTAGCAGCTTGTTCTTGCCTGGTCAGGTTTTAGTAACCTATGCAAAAATTAAGGTCTCTGTTGATAACTCTTCTCTTGTCCAGATGATAATTTTAGCAAACTTGTTCATGATGTAAGTTTCTGTGGATTGTCAGGACTCTACAAAAGGGTAATCTCACATTCCCTCCTGAAATACTCATAGGGAAGGAGCACTCCCAGTTCAAAATGGGCACTTTGAAGTATTTTGCCTTTAGCCAAACTTGAAGGTTTTCTTTGAAAATATCCCAAAGGGATTCCTTTCCAGGAATAGTTGCTGTTAGGGACTCTTGAGATGGCAAGTTCAAGAAGACTTCTTTTGAGAGATTGGAGAGCAGTGGGGCCAGGGACCACAGCCATCTGCCTGTGCTAGCCACTAAGCATGGCACACAGGAAGTGTTCTGTGGACAGTTATGAAAGAGCAAACTTTGTGTTGACTTAGCTTATGGTTTCTCTCCTCCCCACTTAACTGGGGGATCCTCTCAGGCTGGGATACCATCTTAAGCAACTTAAGACATTGCTGAAGGTAACAGGTTTAGTTCTCTAAACCCAATGAGGAGGATCTCATTTTTCCCTAAATGTTGGGGTGGACCTTGGGCCACATTTTGAGAAACGTGATTGGTTTAAGGCACTACTTTTTAACCTCTGTGGGGTCCATTGGAGGTCTTTGGATAACCATTGGAGATGAACACTCATTGCAGAAATTGCACAAATGCGTTTTGTGTATGGTTTCCTTGATTCCATGAAACTGGTTTAAGAAGCCCTGCTCTCAAGAACAGTACCTGTAGTTTGACCTAGATGTTTAAAGTTATTCCTAGGAGCTATTCAATCCAAGAATTGTTTTGTTTCCCCAGTTCTCAGCCTACTAATAAAGAAAATTGCTCTTCATCCTCTGTAGACAAGTGGGCTGTGTTTTGGACATTGCATTTGGTCAGAGGCATACCGTGGCACAGTCGGTGCTGCTGGCATGGTTGATGCCTGTGTGCAACTCGCCCACTGCTCCACTTTGTGCTCTTACAGGCCTGCCAAGTTTGTACATTGAGCATTCACAACTAGAATATGCCAAGCGTATAAAGTCAACAAATAAAACTGGAATAATATGGGAGGGAAAATTAAAACATTTTTACCAACCTGAGCTACTCTTTTGTATCCAAGAGTAGTTGGCATTTATAAATCTGTTATTAGAGCAGTAAGTCTGTAACAAGAGAAATTAAACAAAACATTAACCTCTGGTAACTAAACCTCTTAGTTTAATTTACTTAAAATTTTTTTTTTTGAGATAGAATTCACATACATAAAATTCACCCCTTCTAAAGTGTACCATTTAGTGGTTTTTAGTAAATTCACAAAGTTGTACAACCATCACTACTATCTAATCCAGAATATTTTCATCTTGGCAAACAAACTCTACCCATTAACAATCACCTTATTCCCTTCCCCCAGGCCCTGGCAACCATTAACCTACTTTCTGACTCAATGGATTTACCCATTTTGAACGTTGCATATAAAGAGAGTCATACAGTATGTGGCCTCTTGTGTCTGACTTCTTTCACTTAACATAGTGTTTTCAAGGTTCATGTTGTACCATGTATGAGTACTTTATTCTGTTTTGTTGCTAAATATTCCATTGTATAGGTTTATCACATTTTGTTTAACCATTTATCATTTGATGGACACATAGGTTGTTTAAACTTTTTGGCTGTTGTGAATAATGCTGTGAGCATTTGTGTACAAGGTTTTTGTGTGAACATAATTTTTCATTTTTCTTTGGTTTATACCTAGGAGTGGGATTGCTGGATCATGTGGTAACTGTGTTTAAGTTTTTGAGGAACTGCCACCATTTTCCACAGCAGCCGCACCATTTTCCATTCCCATCAGCAATGTTAGAAGATTCCAGTTTCTCTACATCCTTGTCAATACTTATTTTCCCTTTTTTTTTAAAATAGCCGTCCTAGCAGACATTACATGGTATCTCGCTGTGGTTTTGACTTGCATTTGCCTGATGACTAATGATGTTGAACATCTTTCATGTGTTTGTTGGCCATTTGTGTATCTTTGGAGAAAAATCTATTGATCTTTTACCTGTTTTTTAAATTGGGTTATTGTCTTTTTGTTGTTGAGTTGTATGTGTTCTCTCTATATTCTAGACTCTTATCAGATACATGATTTGTAAATATTTTTTTCTGCCTTGTGGGTTGTCATTTCACTTTCTTTATAGTGTCATATGAAGCAAAAACATTTCTAAATTTGAAGTCAAATTTATCTTTTTTCTTTGGTTGCTTAGGCTTTTGTTGTCATAGCTAAATAACATTGCTTAATCCAAGGGCATGAAGATTTATACCTATGTCTTCTAAGAGTTTTATAGTCATAGTTCATATGTTTAAGTCTTTGATACATTTTGAGTTTCTTTTTGTATATGGTATGAGACAGGGCTAAACTTTATTTTTTTGAGCAGTTTTAGATTTACAGAAAAACTGGGAACATATCTTATGTTGGTATGGTACAGTTATTACAATTAACAATGTTGATACATTGTGATTAAAGTCCATACTTTATTCACATTTCCTTAGTTAATGTCCTTTTTTTGTTCCAGGATTCCATCCAGGAGACCATATTACATTTAGTTGTCATCTCTCCTTAGCCTCCTCATTTCCCTTTTTTGTAAGGCTTTTTTTTACCTTTGTTCAAATATTTTTTGATCCCCGCAAATAGAACATTTTGGTCCATCTACATGTTTTGCGGCTGTGTTAAAATTTTAATCTTTGCAAGTTGACTCCTAAATAAATAGATAAAATCATTAGCGTTTCAGCAAACAGCTGTAGTAATAATAGAGAACACCTATCACTTGGGCTCCCTATTATCATCTGGAGTTAAAAGTTTCAAACAGAGCCTCATTGTTTAGAAACTTTTTGTATATTGAGAGCATACATATTTAAGTATGAAATATATTGCCATTGGTTTAATAGTATACTAGGGTTCTTAGTTTAATATTCAGATTTGAGGGTGGTGGAGCGAGGGGATATGTAATAATCTTTGGGTTGCTTCTAATAGCAGAAGATTGCTTTGCAGTGTTTTTTCCTGTAGTCTATAAGTATTTCCTATATTGCAAGGTCCTTCCTGTTTTTACTGGAAAATGTTTTAAGCCCTACTGTTCTTAGGATTTCTGTATTGTTGCATCTGCAATCATCATAACTACTATTGGTCCATCTTACCCAGCCCTCACCACCAAATTTGTGTCACTCCTGCCCTTCTGACACTGTGTTCACCATGCAGATTTCACTGGACTCAGTCTCTACTGGCAATTTGCAGGTGGTATGTCAGTACTTTGACAGCTTTTTCAGAATTTTGAGTAGCCTTTAGACATTTTCTTATATTTGGAATTCTGTTTATCTCAGACTTCCAAATTTTTCTAGGTATTTCTACCCAATTAATAAGACATAATTCATAAATGAATCCTAAATAAATGTAAATAATTGATATTCTGGTTTTAAAACTAAAATGTCATCTTGTTCTAGGGCATTTTGCTATTTCTCACCTAATGGAGAAAACATTTAGGTGCCTCAGGTATCTGAAGATACTGAGTAATTTCATGGCATGCTTATATGCTGTGATTCCTGTAAGCTGAGAGAGTAACTCTATCCCTCCATATTTACGCCAAGATATGGGAAGCAGTGATCAGAGAAGCAGCAAGCATTCTGTTGTGAGGCCTGTGACGGGGGTGTTGGAGAGGCCACAGCACAGTGGTATAGGCTTTTTTGCAAGGCAGTTGTAGCATTTTACTGGTACTGAGAGTTTGGGAATTGCTGTTTTTAACTTTACTATGAAAATGTTTATATAAAAAGGAGGCAATGGTTTTGTGTATATGCATGTGTATGAGCAGGTGTGTGTGTGCACACGTGTGCATATATAACCGCACATATTTCCTAGTTCTGCTGAGAGGGCCTAGAAGCAAATGAGGATACCCAGTTCCCAAATCTTGATTTATTATACTATTCCCCACTTAAAGGAACTTGGATTTCTCAAGAAATGGCTGACTCTGGGGTTAGGACAGGATGGGTACAACATAAGATAGAAAGTAAGAAAGTGCTTTTAAAAAATGATGGGGCATGTCTAAAGGATGCAGGAGCCAGCTTGAAGAAACTCTCAATTTGAGCACCAAAATAATTAAGGACATTAATGAATTATAGACCATTGGAAAAGCTGGGAATCTGTGAGCCCATGTCAATAATAAATAGGTAAATAAAAGGGGGAGAAGGGAGGGTTTGTATTTACAGTGGAATGCCAAGTGCCTGACTGGTAATTATGGAGGGAGGCCCACAGTTGAAAAATCAAGATTGGTTTGGCTCAGAATCACCAGTAGATGCTAAATTTAGGGGGAAATTTTGATGAAGGCCAGTATATTTGGATGATTTTAAAGTGTCTGCCCCACAGATTGCATACTGATTGCAAGTGGGAATGTAGTAACTAAAGAGTAAAACCGGAGAATACCTTGACCAGGTGGTTTACATCAAGTTAACATCACTGATGAGGGGCAGATGGGTGACATAAGCATCCAGAGGTGATGCTCTGAGGTGGACATCTCTTAGGTTAGTATTCTGCTCCAGAGATGCTTAGCCTCAATCTAATCATGAAGAAACATTAGACAAACCTAAAATGAATAATGTTCTCTTTAAAAAAAAAAAAAAAAAAAAAGTAGGCTTTATTCTTTAGAAATGCTAATGTCATAAAAGACAAAAGAAGTTGTAGAAATGTTCCAGATTAGAGACCAAAGAGACATGACAACCAATATCTGGTTCTATACTGGATCCTGTGTTAGATTCTAATAAAAGGTAATACAAAGGACATTATTGGGTCATTTGACAAAATTGGAATCCAGAGGGATAAAGTGTTATTGATAACTGGTTGTATAAAACTGACAGCACTTCTCAACCAGGTTCTGCAGAAGTGAGCCCTTATGCCCTAAGACATCCATTGTATGTAATAGATTCTCTTCTCTCCTGTGCATCTAAAATGATACTGGCCAAGTATAATCCTTGGGAGAATGGAAAAATAGTCATTCAAATTATTTTCTATAGGGCTTAATTCTCTCATGGAGCCACAAAAAAAAGGCTGTGAAAGAATATGCTCATTTTTAGGAAACAGGCACTGAAGTATTTAGGGGTAAAGGACCATGTACATTAAAAAAAAACCCAAAAACTATCCCCTTGTAAGTTGGCATCTAATGCATTTAAGACCAGTCAGAATAGCTGAAGGTTTTATGTAAGCCTGAAGCTACCATGCCTTGATCAGCGTTCAGTGTTGTGGGGTATATTATTGGACAGAAGTTTATGAGAGAGTGTATTTTAGCAATAAACTGATCACTTACGTTATTTGCCAGTTCTGCTTGAGCTTCTGGTGAGAACCTTGAGCTGACTCTGGTCCTTTCTGGAATAAGTCAGGGTGTAAATAAATAAGAACTGTATGAACTGCTTAAGGTAGACAGTCAGTTACTGATAACAAAAATAAGTTGAAAATATGTGGCCCAAGAAATATTGTTCAAAATCACCGTATGATTTCTCTTTCTAGGAGGAGCTCTTGGATATTAAAGAACGCCCTCATTCCAAACAAAGGCCTTCGTGCCTCTCTGAGAAATACGACAGGTATCTGGGGGGGTCAACTTCTTGTTACACCAAACTTAATAAATGGAGTTGTATTGTTTGGCTGGAATTACGAGTGGGGAGATTTCAGTGGTAATGACATTGGGCTTCCACACAAATAAATTGCACGTAAGCTATGAACATGACTAAATAGCATCTCACTGCACTGTCTTCATCAGCTTTGTTATTAATTAGCTGAAATTCAGAGATTTAAGCTGCAAGGAACTCTAAGGACAACTGAACCAATTCTCTTTCAACTAACTGGTGATGAAACTAAAACTAGAAAATGACACATTGGTCAAAGGCACATTGTCAGAAAGCAGAATTAAGACTTGAACACAGGAGTCCTGACCAGAGTCTTTTCTCTCTACCAGTGGTTTTTTGCACTGTGCTTTGAGGGTCCTTCAAGGGCCTGCCTGGGGCAGGACGATCAGGAGGACTCTGGGCCTTTTATCAGTCCCCCACCCCTCATCCCCAAACAAGAGAACCATTCAACCATTCAGATTTTTGGGGGTGGTTTGTTTTGTTTTGTTTTTGCCACACTGTACGGCATGCAGCATCTTAGTTCCCTGACAATGGATGGAACCCGAGCCCCCTGCAGTGGAAGCACAGAGTCTTAACCACTTGGCTGCCAGGGAAGTCCCCACATTAGCCCTTTTGCATCTTGGGCTCTTTCATAAGGTAGAAAGCTTTGGTTTGAGAAGGCTATAGCTAAAAATGGTCTGAAAGTCTCTTAGAATAACCCTACATTGCACTTCTTATGGTTATCTTAAGACTTTAAGGTCACTTCTTAAATATCAAGGTAGATGGTTCATATTGGCCCACATTTTTTTCATATATATAGTGTTTAATTTTTTGGTAGAATAGCACATGCTTTTTTAAATTTTGTACATGGACAGTTCAGAAGGTTGCTGAATCTGGATTCCTCACCACTTTCCCCTGGTGAGGGTGATACTTGAATAATGGCGATTCTAATTAGTTAGGAGTTTTTGCTAAGTCTCAGATTAGCTGGGGGTTTTCTTTGTTTTTGTTTCGTTTTTTCTTCATTAAAGCTGTAAAGGTTTTTTATGCCTCAAATTCAATTTTCTTGTTACAGCTGTTTCTTCTTGGCATAAAATAGTTATCATGGGCACATATTCCCTTTGATTCTGAAGTGGAGACATTGTGCCTAATAATAATAATGAAAATAAGAGAGATGGAGGAAAGAGTTTCTCATCCTAGCAGAGCTAGAGTTAGGTACCAGATCGTTGGGCTCCAAAGCTTCTCCTCTGCACACTGCACCACCTGCCACCCCATCATTAGCGTGGGAGTAACAAAGTCAAACCCAGACTACAGACTTTAGGCTCTTAAAGAGCTGTCTGTCCTACTTGTGGGAAAAACTGAGACTGTACATAGAAATTCTGGAAAATATACACTAAGCATTCCAGGAGCTGCTTCCAATAAGAGGATTAAGGGGCTTTCTCCTCCCTGTACTAATCTTCAGTAAACTGAGTAATCAATATTTATGGAGCATTTCTTTGTATAGGACAGGCATAGGTACTATAATCCATATGCACCCCAAGGTTTGTGGTCTGGATGTTTCATTTATGCACAAACCACTGCTTTTCAAGTGACTATTGCTATTATGTGAACAACAATAATGTATTGCTGAATTTATTAGTTTTTGTTTTCATCTTGAGAGAACCATTCTGATGGCAACCATGAAGTTTTATATTGAAAAGGGATTTCCATAACCTGTCACCTGAAGTAGTAGAAATTAGACTACATGTGTTATTCGTGGTGTAAGTGCTAACTGTAGGTGCCCTTTGACTTGCAGTGATGGTGTCTGGGACCCTGAGAAGTGGCATGCCTCCCTCTACCCGGCTTCAGGACGGAGTTCGCCAATGGAAAGTCTGAAGAAAGAGTTAGATACAGATCGGCCTTCCCTGGTGCGCAGGATAGTAGGTGAGCACAGTCTCTGAGAAGTGGGGGCAGCGATTTTGTAGACAGTGCTCTTTGCTGCTGGCTTCATTCTTAGCTGTGAGAGTTTTATGCATTGGGAGAAAGTATCATTATCAGGAAACTGACTTAACAGTTCATTTCTTTTTTTTTTTTTTTTTTTTTGAATTTTATTTTATTTATTATTTTAAACAGTTCATTTCTGATTAGCTAGCAGAGTAAAATCATAGCCTTCCTATGTAGCAGTGGTGAGTAGACTGTATTAGGCTATGTGCTTTTGAATTAAAAGTACCAGGTCTTTCATTGAAGTGGATAACTGAGTTAGATGTGGGGACCCTAAAGCTGCGCTGGAGAGCTGGTTATGCCCAGTCTCAGGTGAGACTTTTCCTCAGGTATAAGTTAGTTCTGGCAATTCTTAATTCACGATAGAGTATGATCTGAATACTGGGTTTCGATGTGGTTTGCGACTGGAGTAAAGTTTGATCTTCCATACCTTTCCCCCTTTAAACTAGAAAAGTGAAATGGATAGCTGGCAGTATAAAAGCTAGTCAAGGAACTTGTTGCAAGAGGGAACTCTTTTTGAGATGAGAGGAACACGCATAAAACCAACTTGGAACTGAGCAAAGAAGATGGGGTGATGACTGTAGCTTGAGCTGTAAGACCCTTCTACACAGATGAAAACTTAGAAGCAACCTAAATGTCCAGCAGTAGAAATGAAGTTGAGTAAACTTTGGTATATCCATATATAGGAGTGTTCAGCTGTAAAAACATGTTGGAGACATGTTCACCAAGTTATACAAAACTGTCTATTTTGTGTCTTATTTTTGGAAGAAAACAGACACTGCATGGAAATTCTGGAAAAGTGCATACCAAAACATTTTAGGAAATGTTTCTAGTGAGAGGATTAAAGGAGGTGTTCCTCACTTGGACTTATCTTTAGTTTTCTGATTTTCCTAGGAAGAATTTTTGTGTGTGGTGACATGTTTTTCTTACATCTTTATTGAGGTAAAATTGGCATTCAATAGACTGGTACATAAATGGCACATAAAGTGTACCATATGATGTTTTGACATGTGAATACAATGTGAAACCATTACCACAATCAAAGTAATAAGCATTTCCATTACAGCTAAAAGTTCCCTAGCACCCCATGTGTCCCTTCTTACACTCCACCCCCGCACTGCAGGCAAGCACTGGTCGGCTTTCTGTCACTATAGATTAGTTTACATTTCCTAGAACTTAATATAAATGGAATTATACAGTATGTATTCTTTGCGTAGCTTCTTCCACTCAAAATAGTTGTTTTAAGATTCATTCATGTTTTGGGGTATATAAAAGTTCGTTCCTTTTATTGCCTAGTAGTATTCCATTGTGTGAATTTGCCATAGTTTATCGATTTATCTGTTGATAGACATTTGGGTTGTTTCAAGTTTCTGACTGTTAACCAAAACTACTCTGAACATTCATGTACAAGTCTCTCTATAGACATGCTTTCTTTTCTCGGCTGAATATCTTAAGAGTCGGATGGCTGGGTTCTATAGTAGATGTATCTTTAATGTTTTGAGAAACTGCCAAGCTGTTTTGCAAAGTGGTTATACCATTTTACATTTCCACCAGCAGTGTGTGAAAGTTCTACTTGCTTCACATCCTCATCAGCACTTGGAACGGTCAGTCTTTTTGATTTTAGCCAGTCTAATAGGCATGTATCACATTATTGTTTGATTTACATTTCCCTAATGATTAATGTTGAGTATCTTTTCATATACTTATTTGCCATCCATATATCATCTTTGGTGAAGTGGCTCTTCAAACCAGTTGTCCTTTTTTTTTTTTTTTTTTTTTTAATGTATCGGATACAGGTCCTTTATGAGATATATTCTTTTTTTGGCCACGCCTTGTGGCTTGCAGGATCTTAGTTCCCCAACCAGGGTTCGAACCGGTGCCCTCGGCAGTGAGAGCTCAGAGCCCTAACCACGGGAATTCCCTCAGATATATTCTTTGAAATATGTTCTCCGAGTCTGTGGCTTGTTTTTGTATTCTCTGAACAGTAACTTTCAAAATGCAAAAGTTTTAGATATTGATCAAATCCAGTTTATCATTTTTTAAGATAGATTGTGCTCTTGGTGTCATGCCTAAGAAAACTGTGCTAACCCAGTGTCATAGATTTCCTCCATATTTTCTTCTAGAAGTTTTATAGCTTTAGGGGTTACATTTAGATCTATGATCCATTTTGAGTTAATTTTTGTATATGGTGGTAGGTATGAATTTAAGTCTTTTTTTTGCATGTGGATATTCAGCTGTTCAATACTTTAACTTTTTAAGTGGTTACTGTTTCAAATACTGACACCTACTGTAGTTTATTAATTGACAAAACATTTGCTAATAATTACATAGATAAGAATTTAGTCAAGGGACTTACCTGGCAGTCCAGTGGTTAACACTCCGTATTTCCACTGGAGGGGGCACGGGTTCGATCCCTGGTCAGGGAACTAAGATCCTGCATGCCGCACTGCGCAGCAAATTAAAAAAAAAAAAAAAAAAGGGATTTATTCAAAACAAAGGGATTATGGAGATTAATCATGGAAAATTATTGATTATAAAGTACATTTATTCCTCCGAAGAGATGAAGGTTTGCTCATCTTCGTTAAATATGTGAACTCTCTAGCTGTTTTAGTGGTGACTCTTTTCCAGTACCCCCATGGCCACCAGTCATGGACAGACCACCTAGAGAGGAAGAATACCCTTGCTGGTTTGCTTAACTTTTCTTTCCGGCATCTTTCCAGATCCTCGAGAGCGTGTGAAAGAAGATGACTTAGATGTTGTTCTCAGCCCACAGAGACGAAGCTTTGGAGGGGGCTGCCACGTGACAGCTGCTGTTAGCTCCCGGCGCTCAGGAAGCCCATTGGAGAAAGACAGTGATGGGCTCCGCCTGCTTGGTGGACGAAGGATTGGCAGTGGGAGGATAATCTCTGCTCGGACCTTTGAGAAGGATCACCGTCTTAGCGATAAGGACCTGCGAGACTTGAGAGACAGAGACCGAGAGAGGGACTACAAGGACAAGCGTTTCAGGGTTTGTCTTCTAGATCCTCTGGCACCTTGTGTGTTCACTTCGTTTATACCGGGTTACCTTGAAATGCTGGGTGAACATAGCCCATTGTTAAGCCAGAGGGAGGAACAGAGAGCTGGGGGTGGGGAGGGGCTTCAGGTCTATAGCATAGCATCTTCATTGTACTACTGAGCGTTATTTAATTCATCAGTCCTTGATTGAGGTAGAAATGCCGTAACTAGAATCCTGTTTTTTATTTTGCATTATGTACTTTTCCAGAGGGAGTTTGTGGATAGTAAGCGTGTCTTTGAGCGTAGAAGAAATGACTCCTACACAGAAGAAGAACCAGAATGGTTCTCAGCTGGACCCACAAGTCAGTCTGAAACCATTGAGCTGACTGGCTTTGATGATAAGATACTGGAAGAAGACCATAAAGGGAGAAAAAGAACAAGGCGACGGACAGCCTCTGTGAAGGAAGGTCAGCAGAAACTTTCAGAGGAAAGCTCACTGTTCTGAAATGAGATGTGCTTATAATTGGCTTAATTGTACACTTAGGAATAGGCACCAGTGTTAAAAGTGGCAAGTTTTTAATGTTGAAGCCTGATTTTGAAACTTCTTCCTGTGAGTTCACTGTGTGTAGATTGTACTGTCTCCTCAATTTGTCCTGCCTGCAGTGCTAAACAGAAAAGTCTCCCATTACCCAGTAAGAGCACTGTGTACACGAAAGTGTTCCCCAGAGGTAAGAGCATGTGATAGAAATAATGAGGGGTCTCATTTATTGAGCATGTATGTGCTGGACACGTGGTAAGCGTTTTGTCTATGTAATCCTACTTCTAACAACCCTGTGAAGCAGATATTATTGCGCCCATCTTACAGATGAGCAAATGGAGATGCAGGCGGCTTGTGTGACTTGTCTGTGGACACTGAAGAAGTGAGTAGGGAAATTGGGAGTTGAACAGGATGCTGTGCTTCAGAGCCCACCTCCTTCACCATGGTGTTAGGGTTCATAGTGTTGTCACTTGGCTTCTCCCAAACTCACTTTTCTCAGGTATCCTCCTTGCTAAACCGAAGAAGCCAGAGCTAATGTGCGAGGGGTACCTGGTGAAGGGTGGGGGCCCACTAGTCGTGTTCAGAGCAGTGACCAGGCTGGTGGTCTTGGGAGGAAGCAGAGAAGAGGCAGGTGGGTAACTTGGGAGACTTTGCTGTTAAATTGCCTTTGAGAGATGCCTTTGTCTCATGCTCAGATTAAAGCAGCACCAGCAAGTGTGGTCTTTTCACCTCATGGTAAAGATCAGGCTTCTGATGAGAAAAAGCCCATCTTTTTCTTAACTGAGATGAAATCTGAATTTCAACCATTCTTGTATCAACACGGGAGGAGCCAAAAGTAGCAAAATATATCAGTAGTGTCACCTCCTCACCTTACAGATGCAAAGAGACAGGACTGGAAAGAGGTGACAACCAAGACCCTGTCCCGTGGGTTTAATGGCGGCACCTCAAGTATCAATAGAATCCAGAGGTCCGGGCTCTCTCACCCCATTGGTTAGTTGCCCTAGCTACTGTGTTTAAGATAAACAGGTACTCTAGTTGCATCTTGGCTGCAAGAACGAAAGGACGGGGAGGGATGATGAGTGCCTTTGAGTCCATTTATGTCTGTGTTCCAGCTTTCCATTGAACTTGGTATGTAGAGTTCTCTGCAGGCATGTAATAGTGCTGGGAGTATAGCCATGGACAAGACAAATGTGTTCCTTGCCTGCATGATTTTAATACAAGTGTGTGTTGAGCACCTACTCTACAGGGCCCAGTGCTAGGTATTGTACATATGGTGATGAATGAAACAATCTGAATATGTATTTCACTTATAAACAGAAAAAACAATTATGTAGAAGGAGGAAATGGTTAAAACCCTCCACTGATAGAAAATTTTAATTTGTATTCTCTCTAATGAAAAGTATATGTTCATTCTGGACTTCCCTAGAAGTCCAGTGGTTAAGACTCCACGGGGCATGGGTTCTATCACTAGTCGGGGAACTAAGATCCTGTATGCTGTGCAGTGCAGCCAAAAAAAAAAAAAAAAAAAGAAAGAAAAGAAAAGTATATGTTCATTCTGAAATGTGGTAACACTTGCCCTTAGTTATCTTTCCTGGGTCCCTGGCTTTTGAGACTATCATAATAAATGGCCAGTTGTGTTTGTCTGTCTGCTAATGCATGTTCCTACCCATTCTCAGTTGTCAGGCCCCGTTTGCTCTCAAGCTGGCATAAAATTACACATGGGGCACTTTTGCTGCTTGCATCTCTGTTAAGAGATGTTCTCATCTCAACACAAAATAAAAGAGAATAGGAGAAATACTAAAGTTTTTTTTGTAAGAGTATGAACTAAGTACAGACTCTGTCTTCTGGCTCTCATCCTAAAGTAGGTAGACAGGTTCTGGTGGGTTAAATGAGTTAGAGAGAAGCACTGCTCTAGTGGAAAAGGACACAAACTTGGCATTGATTAGGCTATTAAGTTGTTTACCTTTTCTAGGGCTCGGTTTCTTTGTCTGTAAAATGAGGAAAATACCTCCACCAAAGTAGTCGTTTTAGTTAAATGTCAGTCTTTAAGGAACATCGTTTACCTCTGCTGGTTGGCAGTAAGTGTGTGCTGACCCACTGGAGAGGCTGCCCGTTGCCTTGTCCATGGCTCATAAACGTCCATCTCGCCAGTTGCCTTAGGCCCTCAGAAGGCCCAGGGTTCTGAGGCGGCAGGCACCTCTGTGGAGGGGCAGTGCTGCCTTACACAGCACAGCATAGAAGAGCACTGCTGGCCCACCTAGGGTTGAAATTTCTGCCACCTGCTAGTATTGAGACCTTGGGTAAGCAAGCCACTTAACCTTTCAGTTGTTGTCCCCTGCCTTGCTGTCTAGCCTTTTGAAGTGTTATTGGAATGAAAGCAGATGATAGCATTTAGCCTCTCTTGGTCTAGAATATCCTGGATGAATAATGAGACTGCAGTCCTGTTGGGGCCTTTTGAGAAGGGATGGGTCCAGGCTTTGGCACTTTTTTTTTCCTAGGAGGACTTCACGTCTGCTGTGATCTTGAAACTATAGGCAGCTTTTACATCGGTGCTTTTGCAGGAAGGGGCTTTAGGAGTTCTGTTCTTCAAATTAAAAAGTTGATTTTCCAGTATCTCAGTGCACTTATTTTAAAAGGAAAAAAAAGTCTGTTTGTATCTGAAGGATTTTTCCTTTTGCCCATCCTCTGGCTAAAACTAAGATGTTAGCTTCCTTAAATGGAAACTTGGTAGCTTCTCTTAGACCTTATCTTCCCATCCTAACAACCAGACATAACTCAGTTTTAAATGAACCAGGCACTGCAGAGTAAGACAAAGCTGATGAGAGCAGCTTTCCTGCCTCAGAAAGCTCAGTCTCACCAGACTGTTCCTATAATATAGTGTGATAAGTACTGTGAGAGATAACACAAACATTATAGAGAAGGCGGTGATTAATTTTTTGGTAGGGTAAAAATGGGTAGGCAGTGCAGACTTCCTAGTGGAGGTGACATTTGAGCTTTGCCTTGAAGGATGAACTACAATCAGTAGGCAAATGAAACTTGCCCTTGGACTAGGTTTCACATAAATACCTTAGGTTGCTGAACCCTGACTTAAAGTGGTGATGCAGATGCATGGGTGAAAGCAGAGCCAAATTAATTTCATTCCATTTTTAAGCAGCAAGAGAGGCTCAAAAATTGTCCTTTAAAATAAAAAATTAGAAAAAAATCCACTACATTATAGAAAACTTGAAGAATGGGCAGAGGAGGGATCATAATCCTTCCTAAATCATGTTGGTGTTCTGGCTTGTTATTAAGTCTTTTTTCCTCCTCTAGCTCCCATAGGAAGGGAACTGTTTTACTGTTGCAAGTGCTGCACTGGCACAAGAAGTCTGCTTTTAAAGTCATCTGTGGCTCTTCTGCATGTGTGATGATGCTGAGGCCACAAAATATGTCTGGAGCAGTTTACATGATCAGACTGTCTTTGTCCGGTTTTGCTTTCAGGCATGGTCGAGTGCAATGGAGGAGTGGCCGAAGAGGATGAGGTGGAGGTCATCCTTGAACAGGAGCCTGCTGCTGATCAGGAAGTGCCAAGGGATGCCGTCTTGCCCGAGCAATCCCCAGGAGAATTTGACTTTAATGAGTTCTTTAACCTTGATAAGGTGCCATGCTTGGCTTCGGTGAGTGTAGCAGCATGCTTATAAACATGGATGGAGCAACTGTAGGGTTAGATTTGACCTGAGTCTTTAAGATACCTCTTTTTAAAGTTTTGTTTTGCTAGATGATTGGGAGTTTTTTGGCTTTTATTCGTAAATATTATGTTAACTTTTGTTGGCTTCGTTTTGAGAGGCTAAGTGGAAATGACTAAGTGAGAATTCTATACCAGTTAACTCTTTTTCCAGGTTGTTAGCATTGGACTAAGAATTCTGCAGATGTTTAAGAACATTGTCTGCTTTTATTTTTAAGTAGTTAAGTGTTTGTTGTAGAGCCTTATTGTGGAGGTGGATTTTTATAACTGATGATCAGTATCATACTGATCTGCATTCCTTGGGTAAGGCTGGTTAGGTGGTACCTGTGTGATGTAATGGTTCCGAAAACCTTTCATGAAAAGGAGTGTGGGATACTATCGCTGTTGCTGTTGAACTGTCGAGGTCTAATCTTTCTCGACTTTTAAAGTAGAAACAGTAAGACATCCCAAATCTTCACTTGGTACCTGCCCTTGCTCCTGTCCCCTTTGGCCATTTAGGGATTAGTAATGCCTCATCAAATTTTGGGAGAAAAGATGAAACTATGGCCTATGCCCCCAGAATTGAGATTTTTCTGTGGTTGCTGAAAGAGTGCATAGGACTGATGAAATAGAATTTTAAAAACCATTTGACCAAAAGCATCTGTACGTCCCAGATGTCCTTTACAGGACATGAAATACAGCAAGTAAGTTTGACCAGTCCTTTAGAACTAGTGGTTCTAACTTAACTTACTCTACTCCTTAACTGTAACTGCTTCTTGTTTGATCATTGCATGAGTGGACAAAGCTGGGCATGACAGAGAGGCATGCCTTTGTCATTTGCCTGCCCCCAAAAGCCTAAAAGATGGCCACCCGGAATAGGTGAGCAGACACTGCATAGCACTGATAGGTACAGGGCCACAGGTGAGTTCTAGGGCAGTACTTCTCAAATTCTCTATGGTGAAGGCCAGGTTTTATTTCCAGTCCATTGAGGACCAGTACTTTAGTATAAAGTACAAATATCAAAGCAATGCTCAGTTGCTATAAAAGTTGCTAAGCATTTACTCCAACTCTCAACTTACCTCATTGTGGACCAGCTTGGCCCAAGACCACACTTTTCTACAGCGCTGTTCAGGAATATGTGGAGGGCGGCTGCAGATCAACCGGCAGCTGCATGGTTTTGCTCCTTAAGTTCTAGCACAGTTTTAACTGTAAGTCCTCTAGCCAGATACGTCACTTACAGTGAGCTGGCCAGTAGTCCTTTGGGTCACTATGAGCAGAAGGGTTGCATCCAGATATGAGTTTAATTTACTTGATGTAAAACTGAGTGATCCTCTCAAATTCTTAGCTTTTGAGGGGACAGTAATTTTTTATTTTTATACCAGCTGTGTTTAGTGACTTTTTTTTTTTTGCATTCTCTTAGAAGACAGATGGAAATCTTATTGTAAAAAGTTTTCACAGCAAAAGGTCAAAATTTAGAGGCCTGTACTTGGCTCCAAATGTGAGTACCCGTGAAACTTACCTGTGTACCTAGGCAAAGGAAGAATTCAAAACTAAACTTTTAATAATAGGTAACATGCATACAGTGCTGATTGTTTTAGGCTTTATATCCAATAAGTCATTTAATCCCCACAAAACCCTTGTAAGTTAGATTACTACTGTTTCTGTTTTACAGATGAGGAAGGCAGGCACAGAGAGGTTTAAATAACTTGCCTAAAGTCACATAGCTAGTTAGTAGTGGAAACTGAATTCTAATTTTTGTAGTTTCAGTTAACAGTCTTTACTCCTAATTCCCCCCAACTATACTGCCTATAAAGCATAAAAGGGAGGAATAGGAACTCAGCACCATCTTATCCTTTGGCCCTCACCCTCAACCAAAACTTGGTTAATTCTGAGAAGGTACCTAGCTAGGAAATCTCTCCATGTTTTTCATGGAGGTACTGCTCATTAAGGTGTATATTCTATAATAGATTCACTTAAAAGCAAAGCTGGGATCAGTAAAAAGAGATGCTCTGGTTGTGCTGTATAACCAGCTGGACTCTATTATTATGCTCAGAAAATGACCAGTCAATTGGGAAAAATAAGAAGGGCTATATATAAGATTTGAATATCAACTGACAAATGATATAAAGTGTTTGAAGTATAGTACCTGGCACTTAGTAGGCCCCACAGATGTTGGGTATTAATTGGCATAAACAGAATTACACCCTATACTTTTAAGCTATATTTACTGGCATTGCAATACATTAGAAGTTGACAGCCACGAAAATCTGTACAAAATGAAAATTTAGATCACATGTGCAAATAATTTCAGTTACGTAATTAAAAATAAGCTGATTTTAGATATGCAGCTCTTACTACAGTACCTGACACATAACAGGTACATAGAAGTATTTTGAATGAAGAAAAAGGAAATCAAAACAGAAATCCTAAACTATGTAGAGTGATGAACAGGAGCATGACACAGAAAAACCTTGGTGGAATAATCAAAAGTGTGCTAAGATGAAAGTGTGTAGCCTTAAATGCATTCATTAGAAATCCAAAGAAAAATCAAACTAGAGTGAAACAAATACAAAAATATGGAAATTTCCATAAAAGTGGAAAGTAATAAAAGAAAAGCATTGATCAGTAAAACTTAGTAATTGTCAAAGAGCAAAAATATTTCACAATATCTGTATCAGAATAATATGAATCCTAGGATATGACTAGTCTAAATGACCTTTGACGGACCAAACTAACAGTCATATAGGTTACCTTAAAAATGCTATTAAAAATGTAGTCTAGAAAGAGCAGCTGAAACATACCAGACTGCAGTTCACAGCCTCCTCTTCTTGACTAGCTTAGGCTGTGGGATGTAGCAGCAGTCAGCTGAGTACCAATGTGCATAAGGGGAGGGAGGGACTGGTATTAGAGTATCCCTGCTGGCTCTGTGGTAAAAAATGACTGACTAGATAAACTCTTAAGATTCTTTTTGGGTTCAAAATGCTCTAGCTTCTTGAAATTGGCATTTCTAGTAAGTGGTGTGTAAAAGCGACTTTGTCTCTACTTATGTTTTAGCTATAATAAAACTTAGCTTCTCTAACAAACAAAGTTGGTCACTGATCAAAATATGGAAATGACTTTTTTAACACTTACTGTCAAATCTTTAGAAAATGTCCAGATACCTTATATTCACTTCCTTTACTTTTTCATGTTCCTCCTGTGTATCTTCTGGCTTTTTTCCTATACAATATGATCAGAGGAAATAAAAACAAAGTGCAAAGCTATTTTTACTATTTTTAAAATTTCAAACTCTTTTCAAAATTAAAATATTTTAAACAGCTCTAGCTTTTACTTTTAAAAATTCCTGTTTATCACCAAGGTGGTTGTGTTTTGGGTACAATTCCCAATTTTTCACAGTGAAACATCACTTTATAATGCTTCTCCTATAATTTAATGATTGCAAATTAGTGGACTTGAAAGTCAGCATTTGCTGGCACGGCCTGTTTGTTTACAATCATTTTGTATCCGTGTCTGCAGGGTTTGCCAGTACTTGTCAAAGCCAAATCCAGTAAAAAAATCGGTCTTTTCCCTAAAAAAAAGAAAAAAAAAGTCAGCATTATTTAAGGTATGAGAGTCTACAAGTGGAATGTGATTGAAACTGTTGAATAATACCTAAGAAAATAGAAGTACCACAAGTAATCAATGTCTCATTCTTGTGCTCAAGAGAATTATTTGTGGCTTAGATTGGGTATGTGTTATGAGAAAATTCTTCCAGATAAGAATAAAAGAATAAATCTAACCTTCCACTGCTGAACTTTGACTAGAAACTGGGGGTTTTAGACTTCAGATAAAACAGTCCCTAACTCTGTCATCTATGTACCAGCCTTCAGAAAAACCTGTTTTCTGTTTATGCCTTATTGTCAAGGATGTGCCTCATTTTTGGATTGATATTTGCTTTATCTTGTCTTTTCTAAATATTGATAAGAGAACTGCATAAAGATCAATTTGGATATTTAATTAGATTTATAATAGGGTACAACTGAAAATTTCATTTTCAATGCTTAAATTTAGTTTTTAAGAAGGATTGGTAATAGAAATTACTGTTATGAAACAGCATTGAAGAAATTACTTCTGATCATAGTGCATCATTTAATTGCTCTTATTATTAAACCAAAAACTGTGGAGGTCAGATTTAAAAGAAAACAAACACCTGAAAACTTTCTATTAAGTTCAAACAGATATTAGAGATCAATTAAAAGTTCATCTTTCACATTCTGACTTGGACTTTGACTAGGAAATATGACTTGGAAATATGATCTTTATGAACTCTACTTTTTAGCTTTTGGGTTCTGAAATTGTCAGCATTGGATTTCATGATGTTCATTACAACCTTGAGGATGCTGAAGTCTGAAGCAAGGGTTTTCTTTCATCAGCTCTCCATACCTGATGCTTAGTTGAAGGTCACTCATCAGCTTGGCAATGGAATGCTTTACTCTGGTGCTGATTTTTATTTTGAAACTATACCCTCTTAGAACATTCATGGATTTTCTAATGAGGCAAAGATAGAAAACCAGAACACTTTCTGTGGCACAGAGGTTTTGCTTTATATACTTAGAGAATACATGGTTGGTTATGCCCAAGTTTGGGTTACTCAGAAATGATCCAGGAGGGGAAGAAAAGTTAAAGATGTTCAGAATCCTAAGTTCTGAGGGTGTTTGCCTTCAGGTCAGCAGCATCAAAGGAAGTTTCAAAGTAAGTGACCCTTTCTTAAAATTTGAACCTTCTTGTCCTTTTCACCTAGAAACTATTGTCTTAGCTTCTTTTATCTTTCCCTTTAGATGATAGAAGATGTTTTGGGAGAAGGGTCAGTCTCTGCCAGTCGATTCAGTAGGTGGTTCTCTAACCCGAGCCGATCAGGAAGCCGATCCAGCAGTCTTGGGTCAACACCGCATGAAGAGCTGGAGAGACTTGCAGGTAAAATTGCTTCAGGTTCTGGTCTTGGATGTAGACTTGAGCTTTCCCTGATATGGTTCATTTTGTCTTCATTAGTCAGGGGTCCATTAAAGGGTTTCTGGATACTGAAAAAACCCTTCAATTTGTGTCCTTTTAATACTGTTGAAGATATATTTCTGTGCTTTATTGGGACCAATTAATTATGAATATATTTACTTGCAATACTAGGTCTGGAACAAGCCATCCTCTCTCCTGGACAGAACTCGGGGAATTATTTTGCTCCTATACCATTAGAAGACCATGCTGAAAATAAAGTGGATATTCTAGAAATGCTACAGAAAGCCAAAGTGGATTTAAAACCTCTCCTTTCCAGCCTTTCTGCAAATAAAGAAAAGCTTAAAGAGAGCTGTAAGTTTTTATTAGAGTCTGCTTTAGATATTTGAAACATTTGGATGCTCTGTCTTAATGGCAGAATTGGTTCTAACAGACTGCTATCTCATCAAAAGTCAGATAGATGGTGGGTT
Organism: Balaenoptera ricei; assembly: GCF_028023285.1. Taxonomy (NCBI): domain Eukaryota; kingdom Metazoa; phylum Chordata; class Mammalia; order Artiodactyla; family Balaenopteridae; genus Balaenoptera; species Balaenoptera ricei. Next base: position 20,630,310 of record NC_082652.1, read on the forward strand.
TTGTTTAATGTTCTTCAAAAAAACTTTTTATCAAACAGTACCACCTCTTTGAGAATCTGGTAGTCACTGGATCACGAGCTCCATGGTAAGAACTTTTCTTCTACGTCCTCCTTACCTGGAGCCTGAGTATAACACTCCCGTGAATGTTGCAGTCCTCCCGAGCATAACTTGGCAGCTCCTCACACCTCTGCCCCAGTCTGCTATGTTCTTGCTTAGGTTATTAAGCCCTCAACATACAACCTTCGTGATATAATAACCATAGTGCAGGTAGCACTCTTGCTTATGTTGGGCCATCTGGGATTCCTGTCCCTGGTAATAAGTCTCCAAAAGACTCATTATAAGAAGTCCTCCTGCAGGATCTCAGTGCCTTCAGTTTGTCTATTTTTGGTGTCAGCCTTTTCTGACAACCTCACTTCAACTGTGAAATAAATTATTTTCACCTTAACCATCATGGTATACAAAGAGAATTCCTACCACATATTCCTTTGCTTCTCTTAACCTGGACTTTCTCAACCTTTCAGCACATTCAGGGGTTGTGCTTTCAGTGGAAGAGGTAGAAGCAGGGCTCAAGGGCTTGAAGGTGGACCAGCAGGTGAAGAATTCAACTCCCTTTATGGCAGAGCATTTAGAGGAGACCCTGAGTACTGTGACCAGCAATCGACAGCTCAGAAAAGATGGAGATATGACTGCGTTCAACAAGCTAGTGAGCACCATGAAGGCAAGTGGGACTTTGCCTTCTCAGCCTAAAGTCAGCGTAAGTATTTGGCACAAACCCCAACCTTTTCTCCTTTTCCCTCTTTCTATTCCACTTCCCACCCAATAAATGGCTTTTAAAAAAGGTATTCCGAGTAAGTTGGAAATTCTTTAGTAGTCAGTTGGTCCTTGCTACTTTTGTGTGTTCTTTGATTATCGCTATACTGTTTGTTACTTGAAAAAGCAGGCTTGTGGTTAATCTGTAGTTACTGTGCATGACAGTACAGCGATTGAAAGATTCAGACATAACTTGCTTATCTTAACTCACTGCTGAAAAAAATAAGGTGTAAACATACCTTTTGGGGTGAGCTCCAGAGAAGGTTTTCTGTTTATTCAGCTACTTAAGTTAAAGTAACTTACCATATTTTTAGAGTAAAATCTTTTCACAACTTCTAATTACTCCCAGATACCTGAGATTACTTGCTTTCTTGATTAGGCAGTTGACAGGTATACATATCATTTGTAAAGTATCTAAGATGAATTTTTCAAGACAGTTGCATTCTGTTAATTTACTAATAAAAAAAGCTGTGACTCCAAACTTATAAAACACCTTTAGACATGAAGTTGGGTTACAGGGTGACTGCATGTCAGTAAATGCAGGTGTGTAACACATACTGGTCTTTGTCATAACACATTTAGAGGTCTCCTCTCAGCCATGGTCTGTGTGTTACTGTTGCTAACCCTTGATGATACAAAGTGAAAGGGAAATGGTAAATCTGAACAATAAATAAAAACATAGACTTACTCTAGTTGCTAAGTTATAGCAAATTTACCAAACTGAGTTTTGCCTCTTGTTTTTCCTGACACCTTCTTGTCTGAGAACTACAGGTTAACCATGGGAGAAGTAGCTGTTTCATTGTGCCTTGTACCAGTAGAGGGCAGCTGATTTTTGATGTTTCTTTTCTGACCAGCTGTTAGTGCTAGATCCTAACAGACGCCATTGTTCCTGGCCTACCTACCTGACTCTCTGCCTCTGAAAGGAGGCATCTCAGATAGGTAGACTTATTTCTGTGTATCTGACCACACCATGCCAGTTATAGGGGAGTGTTCCTTGTAAGCTGCTTTAGATAATTTCCATGCAAAGAATTACTAGATATAAATGCTTTCAAATGAGGACCAGATTACAGGACTGCAAACTATCCTGTTCAGCTTTCTTGTTATTGGGTTGGCCAAAAAGTCCATTCGGGGTTTTCTGTGATTTAACGGAAAAACCCAAACTTTTTGGCCAACCCAGTACCTTTATGTCATGGTGATTACATGCTGACTACAGTGGTAGGGGTCAAATCTTGTAAATAGCCACTTTTAGTGTAAGTAAAGAAATGGGAGCAGGAGAATTCAACAGTTTACCTGATGCTTTTGAACATCTTGTTTCAGATATGATTCTAGGGTTTGCTATTAACACAGTTGACCCAGATTTGTGAGGATAACTGGTATGATGTTGGGGTTTCAGTGCTCTGAAATATATCTGGCTTCAGCTGAGGGAATGAGCCTCAAACGAACACACGTAAAGGAATGGATGATATAATTTAAGGTGCTAGGCAAAGAGTAACACAAACTCAACCTAGAAAAGAAAGCAACAAGGAAATAATGTAATAAGTGCACCGGGCATTATCCCAAAATATTACTTGATTTGCATGTTGTTGTTTAAGTCATGGAATTCTTCCAAGCTTTTAGTTACTGTGACTGTGTGTGTTATGTATACTATTTCTGATCTGCCTCTGTTTTGGTTCAATCATACTGTTTATCCCCAAAATAGGACATGTTGGTTCAATCTAAACTCTATTTCAAATTAAATTGTAGACGCTGTCCTCCAAATATAGTAAGCCATGTAGTATAAAGTTGCCTATTTGTTTTTTTTGTTTTTTGGGTTTTTTAAAATAAATTTATTTTATTTATTTATTTTTGGCTGTGTTGGGTCTTCGTTGCTGGGCGTGGGCTTTCTCTAGTTGCGGCGAGCGGGGGCTACTCTCCATTGCGGTGCACGGGCTTCTCATTGCGGTGGCTTCTCTTGTTGCGGAGCACAGGCTCTAGGCGCATGGGCTTCAGTAGTTGTGACACGTGGGCTCAGTAGTTGTGGCACGCGGGCTCTAGAGCGCAGGCTCAGTAGTTGTGGCGCACGGGCTTAGTTGCTCCGCGGCATGTGGGATCTTCCCAGAGCAGGGCTCGAACCCGTGTCCCCTGCATTGGCAGGCAGATTCTTAACCACTGTGCCACCAAGGAAGCCCGCCTATTTGTTTTTGTTAAATGGAATTAAATGACTCTTGAGGAGATCTTATTAAAATCATTTACAGTCAGTTCCAATTCCAAAACCAGCAATGAAACACTTGGATATCTTTGGGCTATTTGTCACTCCCGAGGACATTGCTGTGGACCTTGGCAGTTCAGCTTGTGGAAGGGAAACTGACAGAGAAAGCACTTCAGGCAGAGCTAAATGGACACAAGGATGTCCTGAAGCACCAGAGGTAATACAAGTTCGATGCAAAACATAACTGCTGCTGCATTAAAACAGCTAAAAGTGAAGGATACGAATTTTGCCCTGTATATGAGACCCATTTGGAGTAGCTTGTTAAAAAATAATAAAGTTTAAATTTCCTGAAATATGAAACTCTGAAATATAACAATTTTGGCCAAACTCACATGTTGTTTACTAGGTTTTTCATACCATCTGTGGTCTATAAATCTTGTTAAAGACAATGGGTAGCAAAGGTTGCCTCGAAAATTAAAATCTATAGATTATCAAAATTTCCTACTTGTGGCTTCTCAGTAAATAAGTGTTCCCCTGTTTCACCATTTTCTTTTCCCCTTCTTTTGGTCACAGTGTTAGAAATAGTAAAATGGACTTAGGGTTACCACAGAAAAGAGCTTGTCTGAGGGTCTCTGAGTGGACTTTGCACGTACATGTGAAAATTCTTTCTGTTCCAAGATCTTTGGGACCTGTGTGATGAGAGAGTGGGACAAGTTGATCTGACTTTTCTGTGATATGGACATCATTCTGCTGTTAAGTGCCAACTCCCTGGGGAGTTTTTATGTTTTCTTGTGGTCCCCAATTAATCTATAAGTTAAGTATGTAAGAAGGTTAAAACCAGTTTTCCTTTGATTTTTTTAGCGAACCCTTGAAAGCCATTTGATGTCCCCTGCTGAGATTCCAGGCCAGCCTGTCCCTAAGAACATCTTGCAGGTACTTCACAATCTTATACCGAGGCCTTGGAGTCCTGAACAGTAGTCCTCCGAACTGGTTTTGTGTAGTGGTCCACTTTTGGGCCTTAGAGAATGATCCATGTTGCCCGGCAACGAAGGATACGATGTTGCTGCCTGACATAGTTCTGTGTCGCTTGTTAACCTCAACGTCGGGTGGGGAGGTGGCTAAAAAAGATGATGAAGTAAGCGCTTGGTTTCCAGTTTGCAGGTTTGCAATTTCTATGGAAATTTAAAGTATCTAACTTATATTTGTAGCACTAACTTAAAGGAAATGTTGGTAGCTGAACGTTCAGAGAAATTTGTTGCATGTACATGTGCCAAGTCCTTCAGTGCAGCAGGAGGGAGATTCATCATTGGCTTCCAGAATTTAATCCACAACCTCTGACTAGGAGGAAGAACTAGGTTTGTTCACAAGGATTTGACTTTTCTGCCTTTAGGAACTTCTGGGTCCACCTGTTCAGAGACCTGCTTCTTCCAATCTTCTGAGTGGCCTTATGGGGAGCTTGGAGCCTACGACATCTTTACTGGGCCAAAGAGCACCCTCTCCTCCCTTGTCACAGGTGTTTCAGACGAGAGCAGCCTCAGCAGACTACCTTCGTCCCAGAATACCATCACCAATTGGTAAATGCTTTTGTGCGTAGATGCCTATCTGTCATCATTTCCCCTTCCCTTCCCCTAGGTTATACCTCTCCCTTAAAACTGGCAAAGTCTTTTTCATGGGTATCCTTGAAGAGTTTAAAAAGAAATGTGTTAATTTGTTATGCTTTTTTCAGGGGGTGGTAAGGACACATGTGGAAGATAGTTTATTATCCAGCTGCCCTTCTAGATAAATAGGTTCATGTTGCAGTTTTGTACTTTTTCTCTTGAGGTTGATCTAAATTGGATCCAGCTTTTTAGTCATCTTCCTTATTTTGGGAATTCAATCTAGAAAAGTTAATTTGGCTCCTTAGGTTTTTCCTTAATAGATAAGTCAGAGTAGTGGCTCTCCACCAACCTGGTGAAGTTGTACACGACCAAATGGGAGGTCTTGTGGCTAATTCAGAACATGAATGGAAGAAGAACTTCCACAAAGCTGTCTTAGCAAAGTGTTGTACAGAATCTCAGTGTTCCTGCACCTGCGACCACTTTAAGCTGCTGGCTGCTCTGGCCCCTGCCAGTCATACCTTGAGAGGAAGTTTTTGTAATCTTTCCACAATTAGGGAGATACAATGGAAAGAGTATGAACCTCAGAGCACTGGCCGCTGCTTTGGTATCAGCTGGTGTGGTTGCAATGGGCCAAATCACTGGCTAGAAAAGCTGTTCTCTCCCAGATAGAGGTCTCGCCTCTGAAAGAAACAAAGCTGACAGCTTAGCTAGGAAGATAGATACCAGCAGTTTGAGTCATTAATTAGCTCTGATTGAGGTCCACATAGCCCACTGTGGGGCACAGAAGAAGAGAGACATCATCAGCCCAGGAAATCAGTACTTCCTGAAAGAGATGGTGTTCAGCGAGGAGCAGCATGCATTGGTGATAATGCCTCTTGGAGGGACAGGTGCTGTCTTGACGCGCACTGAATCTTTAACCTTTCCAACAGGTTTCACACCAGGACCACAGCAGCTTCTCGGAGATCCATTCCAAGGCATGCGCAAGCCCATGAGCCCTGTCACAGCCCAGGTCTGGCTGAGCTCTTTCTCAAACTTAATCTGTTGCTTGCTTTTTACCCTTATTGTTGCTTGTGGGATAGAGAATTGCTGCAATGCTTGGAAGTGGTTTTGAATTATAACTCAAGCCCAGTGAAGGCTAGAAAATTGGTGAAATTATGTCATACTTAAATAGCTAAAATTCTGTTCAGTGGATGGCAGCACAGTTTAGTCAGGTTTGCAGTATCTAATTTCTCTCAGCTGCTGCTTACACATACCTTTTCCAAAAGAGCAAAGAGAGACCTTTGTAGAAAGTGCACTGACTGTCATTCTTCTGCTGACCCCCCCTCTGCCACTTCTGTTCAGCAGATGAGCCAGCTAGAATTGCAACAGGCAGCTTTGGAGGGGCTGGCCCTGCCACATGACCTTGCAGTGCAGGCAGCAAACTTCTACCAGCCTGGTTTTGGCAAACCGCAGGTGGATAGAACCAGAGATGGATTCAGAAACAGGTAAATTATTAATCCTACCCTTGTGGAGATTTGCAAATTAGTTATCCATAGTATAACTTCTGTTTTACACACTGATATATTATACAATATATGGTGACAGTTCCATCTCCCGAATGTTCAGTAGAGGAAATTGTATGATTGAATTCTAGTGCAGGGGCATAGGCTTTTCATCCTATATAATTTTATTTATATTTTTCATTTAACAGATTCCTTTTTACATATGTAGCTAGCATAGCTACTTATTTGCAGTTATGCTTATGAAATGATGAAAAGTAAAACTATACCTAGCTTCCTCCCCCTCAGATTCCTTGTTGAGTATCAAACTGTGCCTTGATTCAGGTTTGTTGATCAGAGCTGTTAACAGATGATTACTGACTTCACTCTCCTCTCATTCTCTCCACTAGTTTCAACAAGTAGTGAAATGAAATGAACCATAAGTTGGGGAGGAAAGGGTAGCAATATTGTTCTTTTTTATTGTAAAATAAAACAAGCAGAAAACTGCATGAAGCAAATATATGGCTTATTGTAAGGTAAACTCTTGTTAGCTACCCAGAAGCCCTCCTTGTGCCTTATCTCAATAATACCCCTTTTCTCCAGAAGTGACCATTGTCCAGTCTTTAAAAGTAATCACCACCTTCGTATTTTTAGTTTTATCACCAAAATGTGCATCCTTGAACACTATACTCCTGCCCCATATAGTATTTGGTACTTAAGCCGTATTTGTTTTGATGTGATTATTAAAATTGCTGTCTCAGTGTCTTCCTTTAGCTGGTTTTGTATGTTGAAACTTTCAGAAAACATTGGGACCAGTAAGTACCCCATTCCCTTGCATAAATGTATCTGATCTATAGCCCTCAGCCTAAACAGAGAGCTCAGGACTGGTCTGCCAAGCCCCTTCACTGGACTTCTCTCTACAACATAACGATTTGTTGACCTTCAAAGCACTTTTGATATCCACAATTTAATTTGCTCTTGGCAACAACTCCGTGAGGTAGATGGGGTAAAGAACTGCATTTTACAGATACAGGAACTTAGGTTTTTTAAATGTGACTTAACTTGAAGCTAGCAGGTAGATCCAAGTCACTGTCGGTGGAGCCTTCAATTTTTAGATCAAATGGCAGGCCTTCCCTGAATACCCTGTACACAGTTGTGTCCCCCAACAGACATGGTTTCTCCTTGCCTTGCTTTACTTTTTTATTGAACCTATCACCGTCTAACATACTATTTTTTTTTCTGTCTCCCTGCCCATAGTAACCCCTCTACCCTGCAAACACAAGAATGTAATGAAGCCAGAGATTTTTTTTTTGTTTACTGCTGTATCCCCAGCACCTAGAACAGTGTCTAGCACATAGTAGGTGCTCAAATATGTTTATCTGAAGGAATAAATGATAGGTCGTGCAGAACCACCAGATTGGAGGTTACCTCTTAGTCACCCAGAGTACTACTGTCTCTCTCTCCCCTTGTCGTCATACTCAGAGTCTCAGGGTGGCAGCACTGGGGCTTACCTGGTACAGACTGGAAAGAAGCCATGAGTTTAGGATTCCCATCTGCTTATGAGTCAGAGAACTTCCAGAATCATTGACTGTACTTGGAGCTTTGGCCTTTGCAGTACAAGGTCTGACATGGCTGAAATGCAGTGAAGCTTTGATTAGCCAGTGAGCTCACATAGTTCATTCTTCTCTCAGCCTGTTTATGTCATGATCAACTGTTTCCTGTTTTCTTCCAAGTTAAGAGAGAATAAGTAGGATGTCTGGGGAGAGAAGGGAAGTCTGCTCTTTTAAACTTTATTTGGGAAGCCTGGGACCAACCCTGTGTGTAGACCAGGAGTAGCGGGAAATGCTGCATGTAACTAGGTCCTAAAATAGCTCAAAGTCTTGGTGCTCTATTTGACTTGAACCAGTGTCTCACAGAGCCTCAGTTCTATGCCAGGCACTGTGCCTGCTCAGTGTTGCTCCCTACTTTCTGGAGCACAGCCTGCCCTACAGAATAAAGGCCCTCCCTAGCCTACCTCACTGGACTAGTCAGCAAGTAAACTACACACTAGCCCTGGATAACCCTACATTCCCAAGGCCTTCTCGAGTCCCTGTACCTGTTCCTTCTACCTGAATCATTGTTCTCCGTCCGTAGTTTCTCATTGGCACACTCAATGCAGCTCCTTCCAAGAGAAGCTTTTGCAAAGTCCCTGCATTGTAGGGGTACCCTCTCATTCCTTCTACCCCTCATTTTCCCATTGTACTTTGTTGGTACCCTAATATTGACATGCCTTGTTTGCCCTAGGTTATTAAGTATCTCCCCCACTAGATGAGAGTTCTTGCAAGGCCCGGGACCATGTATCATTAAGCTTTTGTCTTTCCTCAGAACTTAGCACATGGTTTTGCATATGTTAAACACTTATTAAATGCTTGGGAAATTGAATTGAAGAAAGGAAATGGGATGCTTCCTAGGCTGGCCTTGAGTTTTATGTGGTTTTAGAACTTGGAGTTTGAGCAGCTTGGGGCTCACACTGATAATTGATTTGTTCACAGGCAACCGCGAGTGACCAAGTCACCAGCACCTGTGCACGGAGGGAATTCCTCTTCCCCTGCCCCAGCCGCCTCCATCACAAGCATGGTCAGTGACCTTTGCCTTTGTGAATGACTCCTAGGCCTCTCCCTGTTTGGTTGTGCCTATGTTGGATCACTGTGTACCCCAAAATGTCCTTGAGTGCCTTCCACAGGAGTCAGTGATTTAATAGACTTTTATACCTGCCTATTTATTAGGTCCTCCCCTCTCAGGATACAGTCTAACTCTTAGGATTCTAAGTTCTAGTGAAGCCCCTACCTTGGGGAAAGTGTGTTCCAGCAGATAGACAAGTAAGGGCCAGAGCATACAGGGTGGTGTGATATGTTCAAACGAATGAAGAATTGGAGTGGGGAGCAGGGGAGGACAGGGGTAAGGATGGGAGGTGAGGTGACTGGGCTTGGAGCATGGGAAGTCGAGAGAAACGTGGTGGGAGTTCACAAATTCAGATTCAGGTCTCAATACAAGTTAAGGCCGGGATAGAGAGGTTTGCTTATTTGTGGTGACAACTCAAGTTTTACAGCCGACTCGTGTACCAGCATTATTTACCTTTTTTAGGTTTCATCCCCCCACAGACCTTAATCACCTAGTCAAAGCTGATAAGGGGAAAAGACTATTGCTCTGTACTTCAGGACCTCAAGTGGGTCTTTGCACCAAGCACCCTGAAGGCAGGATCTAAGAGCTTTTCTGTTCGTAATTCATGCCCTGTCTCCTATCATCGAGGATTTGGGGTTGTTTAATGAGAAAAGTTGCATGCATAATAAAATCATCAATGTAAAAGTAGGCAATAAAGAGGTGGGAACAAATGACCCCAAATAGTGAGTACTGGTGGCTGAGGAGACCTTTAAGAAGATAATTGTGGATTTTCTGGTAGCCAGGTTAAGATGGGAAACATTAGGAGTATAGAGAAATTTAGGTTCTGTGGTTGTCGCTGAAATGTCCTTTCCTAGCTGGGAGGGCTGCTGTTTCAGGGTATACTTCTGGCCATGTTCTTTCCCCCTTTCCAGCCTAATCCTGAAGCAGAGGCTGCATAGGCAGATCCCCATCACCGCAGACAGGTAGGTTGAAGCTTCTGTGCTTCAACTACCTTTATGCTAGAGCTAAATCTAGGTTTTGATGAAATTGTGAGCATGGGATGGTGCACTTGGGCCACCGCCTATTTGGCCCATCCTGTTGCTTTTCTTCCAGCAGCTAGAGACCAGAACGTTGGAGTTGGCCTCTGCCACATGTAGCCAGAAGGGGACTCTTCAGCTTCAGTAGTTGGCCAGTTGATTAGGAAAGGCATTTAAAGAATATGTTAATACTGTTTTTCTCTGCAGCTTTCTCCTTCCTTCACTCCTACCTCAGTGATTCGTAAGATGTACGAGAGCAAAGAGAAAAGCAAGGAGGAGCCAGCATCTGGAAAAGCAGCTCTTGGTGACAGTAAAGAGGACACTCAGAAGCCCAGTGAAGGTACTGCAGAGCTGTTGAGGATGTACTGCCCAATAAAGTATGTGACAGAGCATCAGCCTGCAAAGCCCTGGGCAAGACTAACAGTGAGAAGGGTTGGACCAGCTCACAGTTACTTCAGCCACTTGAAATTCTGACCCATCTAACAGTGGCAGGCATGAGTGCTGGTATTAGGAAGAACAAGCATTAGTTTAGGATCCTTATTTTGGCTTGAAATATTAGTACATTTATTTGGCAAATTAATAAAAGTTCAACCAGGTTTATTTCTGAAAGGTTCTCTCCAGTCTGTGGAGACTAATCATCCAATAAAATCTGTGCGATGGGTGAAGCATATAGGAGGTGTGTGAGAGCCTTTTATAAATATGTAGAAAATGTAAGAGGTTTTTAGGGGTTGCACAGTTGGGATTTTAAGGACATAGTGAAACATTCTAATGAGTGAGGTTTACATAGGTCTAGAGTATTGGTCTGAGAGCTTTTTGCCTGTGAGAAAGCTTCTGAGGAAAAAAAAAAAAAAAAAAAAAGGAAATCCTGTTGGTCCTACTAAAAGGCAGTTCAGATTCCTTCACCAGACTATAATTACTCTTTAAGCTTTCTGTTGTAATGGATTTGCATAATTTTACTCACTTGATTTTCCCCTTAGACTAGAAAGCGTGTTAATCCCAAGCAGCTGACTAGGACAGGACTAGCTCCCACACAGATGCAGACCACAGGCGCATATGGGCAGACCAGGGTGCCCAACTGAGTTAGACCACCAGACCTGATATGCCAGGCTTGCTTGCCCATAGCTATTCCTGGATTGGGAAGATTATAAGAACAAAGATGTGGGCTTCTTAAAAGTTATCTCATTTACAACTTCAGAGTCTTTGGTTTTTTAGAGTGTAGCAAAAATAAACTCTTGCAGCAAGGTGTTGGAAGACTGGAAAACTTGGGGTCTACTCCCAGGTCTGTCCTTAACTACCCATGACCTTGACTAGGCCTGTTCATAAGGCCAAACGATGGTCCCTACAATGCAATCCTCTAAATCTGTTGAGGGGATCAAATAAGGATTGTGAGCTTTCTAAGAAATGAGTTACTGGATCATTGGGAGGAAAATGTGTTTGAGAAAAGTTTGCCAATACCAAAATATTCTCTTTCTGGATCCTTACAGAGACCCTCCTGTCATCCAGCTCTGTGCCCACTGCTGATCGAGACTCTTCTCCCACTACAAATCCCAAACTATCAACCCTACAGCGGTTTTCATGTTCCACCCCACTATCCCAGACCAATCGTTACACCAAAGAACAAGATTATCGACCTAAAGCAACTGGGAGAAAAACACCCACCTTGGCATCTCCAGTTCCAGGAACACCTTTTCTCCGCCCTGTCCACCAAGTCCCCCTTGTCCCCCATGTCCCCATCGTTCGGCCTGCTCACCAGCTTCACCCAGGGTTGGTCCAAAGGATGCTGGCCCAGGGAGTACATCCACAGCATCTTCCAAGTTTGCTCCAAGCTGGTGAGTTTCTGACCTGGCATGATGACAGTTGCTAGAACTGATGAAGGTTTTCATCCCTAAAAAGATGTTACTAGGTTTTTTCCATTTTAACCAGTGGGTCCAATCTGATCTATCCCTTAGTCGATTAAAAGATCAGGAACCTAGCATTGAGCATTCTTCATTCTTAATAAACTTTCTGATTAGCAAAACTGTATAGTCAGGCTTGAAAATTTCCAGGTAGATTATTTCTCACCAGTTTCTTCTTTCTGCCCAATAGGTGTGCTTCCTCCTGGGATGGACCTGACTCATTTACAGGGACTATCTGGCCCAATCCTGGGTCAACCCTTTTACCCTTTACCTGCCACTAGTCACCCTCTCCTAAACCCTCGTCCTGGGACACCTCTGCATCTGGCAATGATGCAACAGCAGCTACAGCGCTCAGGTAGGTTCAGAAATGGGCCAGGTGAGCTGAGGATGGGCTCAGGCTTAAAGTTTTTGAACCAGTTTCCAGTGAAGGGGATAAAATGACACTGACCATTCACCCTAGCAAGACTGGAATAAGGGTGTAATCAGAGAATAGGATGAAGTAAACCGACCTCTGTGGGATTTGGAATTCCTGTGAAGCCAGTGGGAGAGCCAGGTGTGCTCTGGCTTTTTTTTTTCTTTTGTCCCTTTGCCTCTTAGGGGAGAGGAGGCTGAGAATCCTTCCGACAGATTCAGCATAGGGACTGCCGAGAGTAGATGCTCTCTCACCAGCTTATGTCATTGCTTCTGCTTGTCTTGGGAAGTAGTAGGCATGTCATCTAGGATGGGCTCTCAATATGGATTGCTTCTGAATAGCTCAGCTTTCCAAGGTACTGTCTTCTGGCATTTTGCAAAGGAATTTCCTAAAGAAGCCTAGAATCAATCACATGGTAAAGAATTCTGTTTGGAGTTTCATGGATAGGATTTGAGTGAAGCAGGGCCTGCTGGAGAACTACCTCCCCTCCTTGTGCTCTGAATGATAACCTTCTTTCTTATCGCCACAGTTCTTCATCCTCCAGGGTCTGGTTCCCAGGCAGCTGCTGTCAGCGTTCAGACGACGCCTCAGAATGTGCCCAGCCGGTCAGGCCTGCCTCATATGCACTCCCAGCTAGAGCACCGCCCCAGCCAGAGGAGCAGCTCCCCCGTGGGCCTTGCCAAATGGTTTGGCTCAGATGTGCTACAGCAGCCCCTGCCCTCCATGCCTGCCAAAGTCATCAGTGTAGATGAACTGGAGTACCGACAGTGAGCAGGGCAGCAGGCTTGTCTAAGCCTGGACCTTTTGGTGGCACCCTGGTCAGGACTCTGCTTCCTCATCTCATGTTGGTTTATGGGCTTTTACTTTGTAGCACTCTGTGCGAAGCTGTTTAAGGGCACCCAGGCACCTGGTGTTGTCTGCATTATGATGGAAGGAACTTATTAACCAATCGAGTGGAGCCTACATGGTCTGAATACAGGATGCAGTGTTGTCAGTCCTGAATACAGGAAACAGTCTTTTTTTGTAAGATATGTGAATGAAGTGTTGGTGTCTTCACCAAAAGGTGGCACCTTAAGGGTTCTGAGGAAATAAATGTATAGACCCTTATGTACAGACCTGTGTATAAACAACTTTTGTACATACATATAGGATAGCTTTTTTGAACTTATACAGCTGTACATAAAAGTAGCTGATATTAGTTAAGCCTGTGTCAACAGTATGGATTTTTTTTCACTTGTACATTTGGGACTTTTTCTTTTGGTTGATTAAAGTTGCATATGCTAAGTGTGTGAATGAAGTGAATGGCATTGTTGTGTTTATTTCTTCCTGAATCCCTTCCTCTTCACTAGGTTCTTTGAGGGAAATTATCTTAAAAGTTTTTTCTTTAAAACTCATGGAATTGAACTCTCATTTGGGAGAAGGAGCTATGGCCCTCTTTCTTGAGCCTTAAAGACCCCAATGGGCCAGTTTAGGCTGGGCTGACCTTACAGGTAGTATTGATTGTGGCTAATAATACCAGATGATGGTGTGCAATTTCTAAAATTAAACCCACCTAGTGAAACAATTTGTTTACTGGGGTAAAAGTCAACAGTTCGTTGCCTTCCTGTTCTCCAGGTCAAAGTTCCCTATAGGGAAAAATGGGGCCTTAGAGTTCTGATTCAATCCATAATATTTTTCCATATAAAACTTCCCTCAAGACTCTGGTGCCTGTGTTAAGTGATTTCTTGTGTGCTTTACCTCATTCCTCAGCTCACAATTATTTTAATTATTCATCTTAACTACATGCACAACATTGGAGAAAAGGATTCTACTATAATACTCTATGGCCTCAAGTCCCCTTTCCTCGCTGAAGGTTTTTTAGTCCCACCAATCTGAGGTGACAAATCTTCTTGAGCTCTTCAAGTTAACTCACCCAGTATCTCGATACTTGTCTATTTAGGGCCATCAAAGCTACTTTGACTTCATACTAGAGGGTCAAATAATGAGGCCATTCTCTGATTCACAGGTGAAATGAACAAGATGGGTGGATTTTGAGTACAAGGGTGAAAAACAGCCTGAGTGTTAAGGGTGCAGCCTATAAACCTGGAGCTGCCCACCCTGCCCTAGTCTTCCAGGAACACAAGAAAGCAGGTTGCTTTTCAACCAAACCTGGCTTTGTGAACTGAGCATGAGGTCTGTCTCTTCCTAGTACTTCAACTTCGTTAGCCCTCCCTCCCTGCAGTAGGATTTGCTGAGTGATTCTTCAACTTCAGAAATAAGCCCTGTTTAGAATTCTCACAAATGCTTTGTTTCTATAAACAAAAGCTGGAAAACAATCTCAAGTAACAGTGGCAGAACACAACACCTGAATCTAATTCCATCTTTCCTGTGTGTCCTTTCACCTTACCTTTCATGTTGAACCAATAGTTAATAGGTGTAGAGTGGGGAGGATTGGCTTGAAGTTGCCAGTGAGGGCCTCCTTTTCAGACTAGAAGCTGGTGTGACAGAAATGAACAAATGCAGGCACCAAGCAGAGGGCAAAGTCATTAGCCAATAACTGGTGAGATGGAGCCAGAAGGAAATAAAGGAGTGTTGCTAAGAATAGCACAGCAGAAGCTAAACGGCACAGATCTTAAAACTTTTGGTGAATGGAAGAGTAGAGGCAAAAGAATTTAATGCAGTCTTCAGGAGCTAAAAGCCAGATATAGAGTAAGGGCAGGAGGACTTGATGACATGATGTCTCAGCTAACAAGATATCTTACATGGAGCAACTTTGGGAAGTCTAGCAGGCATGAAATGAGTTTAGAAGTAATCAAGACTGGAAGGATATGCAAGGCCTCCTCAAAGTAAAAAGGCAGAGGGCCACAGAGAACCTCGTGGAAGTTAAGGAGGGGGGTCAGGTAGGAAAGAATAGTGCCCCCGCCCCCAAGGAAGCAGTTGAGCAGCCAGTACTTGGGAAGTTAGTAGTAATCAATGAGAAGTAGGGGGAAAAAAATGGGAAAGTACAGCCAGGCCTTCTTCTAGGAGACAGCTGTTAAGTATCTTATAAGCCAGGCTCTTAAGATGGAAGGGAGGTCAGGTCCACTGGCCTGAATGAAAGAGACAAACTCCAGGAATGAAGATAACTTATTGGAGTACACTGATTCAATAGTTCTATTCCCTTTATCAACAACTGGTTCAAGAATGGGAATGAGACGCAGAGACAAATTGGCTGGGCAGCTTCTAGGAAATGGCTTCCCCAAAAGATAAGACTCAGCCCTCTTTAGTATCCTCTGGATACTGATATAAAGCCTGGGACTGAGCAGACATTCTTCGACAGTGAGGGGAGCCAACTGCCCAGCAAAGCCAACAAACTGCAGTGGACAAGAGTAGCTTGATGGAAAGAATTGGGATCCTCAATGACATACCAGCTACCATAAGCCCATCTGAGCTCCAGAAAACTTATGTGAGAGACCAAGTTTTCTTCCATTGCAGCTGGTTAATAAGTTAGCGTCTGCTATTTAACACAGCTAAAAGCATTCTAACTAGTTAATGGCACAGGATAGTGAGTCTGATTAGCTGTGCTATAAAAGATTAGGAAAGAAAAATGGAAATTCACAGGAAATTCAAGCCATGCTGTGATAGCCAAACAACTCTAGCGCTGGAGTTCATGAAGAGAAAGCTTTGCGCTATAGGAATAACCCTCCTTGGTGGCCCTACCCAGGCAGCATTCCTAATACAAGACTGTACCTCTCTCCCAGAACTCCCAAGTCTGAGCCCAAAAGAGAGAGAAAGGAGGGGTAGGGTAATGCTCTCCTCAAACACCAGGGGCCACCGATGGGGGAAGGGGAGGGTGTTGAATGATGGAAGCAAGGCCTGTTCAAAGCACATCCTGACGCCTTGGATGAACTTGGATTTCAGCATCCTCTCCCCAACATCCTGGCATTTCATTGCCCAATGGAAGTGAATCTGAGGATTCCCCCAAAACCCAATGTATGCCCTGGCTGGAAAGTAAACCTTGCTGGAAATCCCATAGCTCAGAAAGCCAATGTCTCTCTGAAGAGCCGGGGTAGGTTCTAAATTATGGCCTCTATCATGAATGTACCAGTGATATCAAGGTCTACGCCCTGCAAAGTGACTAGGATACCAGGCCTGAGAGGCTTATCTCCTGGCTGTGGGGACAGTGCTAAACCCAGGCTCTAGGAAGACTATGAGAGGGAAACAACTGTCACTAAGGTAATAGGAGTAACAAGTACTGGAAAAGGCTGAGTATGTGGAAAATCCCACATCCTCATTCCTCACAACCTGCTAGAAGCTCTAGCTCACTACATCTAAAATCAAACTCTGTCTTCCTGTAAATCTGTTTCCCTTCTCGATTTTCTCAGGGACTACCCTTCTCTATCATCCCTGTAATCCATACTGAAATAATCTTTGACTTCTCTTCCAAAGAGCAAGTCAGTCAGTTACCGAGTTTAGATTTCTCCTCTATAGCTATATGCCCACTCCCTCCCTCTCCCCATATTCTCACTAGTCCAGTCCAGCACACAAAGATTTCTGCCAGTCAATTTTGCATTATCAAGGCAATCCCTTTAAATTCCTTATTCCCAGTCTAAAACCTCTAATTATGTCCTTAGTACCCTCTCAAGTAGTCTTGACCCCACCCCTCCTTATAACCTAACCTCCCACCTCCATACATATGTGTACCCACAAACCTGCTCTGATCACACTGGTTGCCTCACTTGCAATGTTCTGCCTCCGTGCTTTCACTCGGGTTATGTGGTTGGGGCCAGGGCTGCCATGGGAGTTCAGGAGAAGGGCTGGGCTATGGGAAGGGAGACACTTAGTGGTGCCCAGCTGGCAGCATGGTTCAGCTCAACTTTCAGCCCAACACTGATACACAGCTGTGCCCTAATTAAAGGAAAGGAACCAGTGAAAACAAGAGCCAACATTCACCAAGTACGTATATGCCAGATACTGTGCTAGTAAGCATTTTACAAGTACCATCTCTCTTAACACTAAGAATCTCCACTCTAGAAGGTAAGTGTTATTACCATCTCCATGTTACATGAGAAAACTGAAGCTTATAGAGATTGAGTAATTTATGCAGGATTCCACAGTTAATTAGAGGTGAGCCTGACATTCAAAGCCTGATGTGCCTGGTCAGAGTTATTTTACTCAACCACCACACTACACCATCTCCCAAAATGGCTAGCCTTGCAGGGAATAATCAGTTAACTTACATCAAGTCCTTCCTTTCTCCAGTATCATCTGGGAAAGACCACCTGAAAGGACCAAACCCCACACTGAGTTGGAAGGGTTTCTCACAACTAACCATCAAGTGAGATGTTGCAGTCACATTTTCACCCATTTCACATACAAGACCAAGCTCCCAAGTACTCCTTCTGCAGCTGCCTCACTACACATACCCATCCTCATTCAGTCCTTCTCAAAACAAATTCTGACAATGACACATGAACTGTACATAGCTGGCTGGCCTACCAGATCCTTTATGCAGCTCAACATACAAGGTGACACCAAGTTAAGCCAAGTGAAGTTCCAATTTGGGTGCCTCCATCTCCCTCCCCTGTATCCTGATCCAGTGGCTGCCAAAGCCAGGAGGGGCTTGGAGTCAGGTGTTTGATCATGGAGAAAGCTGCCATGGTTGGCCCGGCAGATGGTGAAGGGGATGGTGTCACTTCTTCACAATCTGAATGACATCCTCGTCCTCCAACGTATGGTCTTTACCCACTTTTTGAGGATTGTGTTTCACAGAGAGACCCCACACCAGAGCGCTGTATGGAAGGGAAAAAAGAACAGTTAGTGTAAATAATCACCTAGCTTCTATCTACCTAGGTGCCACTTTCTGCTCAGATTTAGCATTCCAGCTCTTAAGAGCCAAAGGCCTGCAATATCCAAGGTCCCCTGTCCCCAGTCAAAGCCCAAAGGCTTTAGCTTCCCAAGCAGTGTAGCACACTGGAGCCTTCACATAAAAAGTGGCAAAGATTTTCGCAAGTTGTGTGGTTCCTCTTGCTCCAAAGCCAACTTATGAAAGTCAAAGAGAAAAAATACAAATGAGAAGTATGACAAGACTAATTTAAAATTAAAAGGAGAAAGCATAGGTTTGTAATAGAGAAAAACCCTGAAATAACTGATTGGAAATTGATTCCTACAAATGCAATGTCAGTTACAGACTGTTAGAGAATACCAGTTTTTATGGGGTCTACTGAAACCATCAGTGGGTACTGATAAGAAATGTAGGACCTCCTTCCTCAGCCAAACTAGGAAAACTCTCCTTCCCTATCAAGCAACCATAACTGATAGGTCTCCTGATTTCTTAGAATATAGGAAGGTAATTTTTATCCATGGGCTTCAATGAGTGAACAAGACACTGAGACCAGCCTCACGGAGACTAAGAACTATGTACCAAGGGGTAGAAAACGTTGGCCATATTATTTTTATATTGTCTTTGCTTTAAAAATCTATATTCCCCCCAAAAGATAATCACTAAACAAGATTTCACTTTTTTAAAAAACAGATAAACAAATAACAAGAACAGATACATCACCATTAGTAAAACAAATATATATAAAATCTTTCAAATGTACTAACAAGCAAGATAAATGCAACGTAACCATTTTACTATCTAAAGTTAGAAAACTAATTTTTAGCAGTCAAATTCAATGCCTGCAATAGAGTCAGTGCCTTGTATTTTGCTGATGGCAAAATGTAAACAGGTTCAGCCCTTTCGGAAAGCAATGCAGCAAAACATAATAAGCCATATAATCATTAATCCTACTTTTGGATTAAAGAAATAAAAAGGGAAAGGTCTGTGCGTTAAGACTAGAAACTTACATAAGTAGCAAAAGATAGGAAAACTATGGTTATAAAAATTATATATATAAATCTTATAACACAGAGGAAACGTTTATATAGTAAATTATCAAAGGATGTGTGCATGTGGTCAAGGACACAAAGGGAATGCAACAGGGACACGTCATAATTAGTAGGCCTAAAGCTGAATTTTTTTTTATTATTAAGACAGTTAAAATGCTATTTGTGCAATAATTTAAAAACAAAAACAGGAAAATAGTGACCAAATAAAATTCTATTTGCTTTCATATGTCTCTTCTCCAAAATATTTTTCTCCCCTTTCATTTAATTCCTTGGTTAAGCTACAATTCAGAGGCTTTGAACAGTGTTCTGTTACTATGGAAGGCAGGAACTATCCAGAAATCTATAAATTTTGAAAAAAGAAAATGTCTAACTTCTCCCAAGATTCTCCTTCACTGATTCAAGTATGTGCCAAAATATAATGATTTGAGGGCAGCAGAAATTAGCACCTGTGTGTGGATACAGTTATTTTTGATAAAAGGAATGTGAAGCTTAATAAAGGACTTCACTCTTTCAGTATTCTTAGGGTCAGAAACAAGTATTAATGTTTTAAAAACTATTTCTGGACTTCCCCTGCAGTCCAGTGGCTAAGACTCCACGCTTCCACTACAGGGGGCATGGGTTCGATCTCTGTCAGGGAACTAAGATCCCTCATGCCATGCAGCCAAAAATAAATAAATAAAATAAAATAAAATAAAATAAAATAAAAACTATTTCTATGCTTTCCTAATTTTCTACAATTATTTTCTATTTTCTCTTGTTTTTAAAACAATTTTTAAAATTTCAGCCTGTAAAGATAAAAAGAATTATTCATAAATACTGTAATTCAGTTAATATTTCTCACAGAATTATAGGTTGCAGGTCTGAACTACTTTTTATATATACTAGAATTAAATAAGTAGATTATAGATAATGACAGCCACGTTTCTCACTGCTGGAGAGAGAAGTTAAAATAAGAAAAAGGAGAAGGCTAAAATGAACCCTGTGGTGTTGAACTGGAATCAGAGGTAACAATAAATAAACTGATGGTTCTTAATATAGATAGATAAGGATGGATGGGTAAATTAAATATAGATACATAAAACAAGAGAGATAAAGAAATACAGATGTACTTGTAAGCACAGGTTAGTATCCTTACATATATTTCCTACCTCTGTCTGCTAAGAGGGCCTACAAGCAACAACAGCCCACTAACAATGAGGATGCCTAGCACACAGATCTCGTAAACCCAGGCTTCTTGGATAAGTGACTGATTTCAGGGCTGGTGTAGGAAAAATCACTATGAATCAGGAATATCTAGTAGTGCCAGAAGGTAAGGAAATGTTTAAAAAAAAAGATGGCTTGGGCTTCCCTGGTGGCGCAGTGGTTGAGAGTCTGCCTGCCAGTGCAGGGGACACGGGTTCGAGCCCTGGTCTGGGAGGATCCCACATGCCGCGGAGCAACTGGGCCCGTGAGCCACAATTACTGAGCCTGCGCATCTGCAGCCTGTGCTTCGCAGCAAGAGAGGTCACGATGATGAGAGGCCCGCGCACCGCGATGAAGAGTGGCCCCTGCTTGCCGCAACTGGGGAAAGCCCTCGCACAGAAACGAAGACCCAACACAGCCATAAATAAAAAAAAAAAAAAAGATGGCAGCCTATCAAAAGAACACAGGAGCCAATCTGAAGGAGCTCCTAACGGCAAAAGCTGGAACAACTTGAGTGACAAAATAATGACAGGATTGGATTATAACACCATTGAATAAATATCCAAGAGCTCATACTAATATAAATAAATTATGAATTAAATTAATAAACAGGGGAGAAGAGCTAGCTGTAACTCACAATAGAATTCCAATAAATAAATGTAAAATGAAAGAGGGAAATAAAGAATCACCATTAAGCAAACAACACAGCAATATATGTGCCGACAAGCTCCACCATAGATGTTAAAATCAGCAGGTAAACATCTGAAGAGAAACAGATCTTCATAGTCTCAAAGTACCTCCCCAAGACATTTATCAAATAAGAGAGAACAGTATCTTTACAGTAGAGAAACCCAGCCAACACCAACATAACCAAGTTATCAAAGTAAATATTACCATCAATAAGATATATCAACATCAGGCTTCCCTGGTGGCGCAGCGGTTAAGAATCTGCCTGCCAATGCAGGCGACAAGGGCTCGAGCCCAGAAAGATCCCACATGCCGCGGAGCAACTAAGCCCATGCTCCACAACTACTGAGCCTGCGCTCTAGAGCCCACGAGCCACAACTACTGAAGCCTGCACGCCTAGAGCCCGTGCTCCACAACGAGAAGCCACCACAATGAGAAGCCCGTGCACTGCAATGAAAAGTAGCCCCCACTCCCCGCAACTAGAGAAAGCCTGCGCGCAGCAACTAAGACCCAACGCAGTCAAAAATAAATAAATAAGTTTTTTAAAAAAAATAAGATACATCAACATCATGAATCCGGTGATATGATGCAAACTGAGGACACATCATCATTTTTGTGGTATTCTTACCAAAAATGCATAATCTCACTTCAATCATGAGAGAACATTAGACAAACCCAAAGTGAGGGACATTCTACAAAATAACTGATCAATACTCTTCAAAAGGGCCAAGATCAAAGACACCGAAAGACTTAAGGAAATATTACTGGGAGACTGGAAGACTAGGGAGAAGTAACAGCTAAAATCCCATGTAGATTCCTGAAACACAAAGAGGATGCTGGTAGCAAAGGTATTAAAATTCAAATAAGGTCTATAGTTTAGTTAATAATATTGGACCAATGCTAACCTCTGTTCTTGATGATTGTATTATGCTTATGTGAGCTGATAATGTTAGGAAAAGTAGGGTGAAGAATATAAGGAAACTCTATTACTATTTTTGCAACTATTCTGTAAGTCTAAAATTAGTTCAAAATAAGATGTTAAAAGAAGTATTTTTCGGGACTTCCCAGGTGGTCTAGTGGTTAAGACTCCGTGTTTCCAATTCAGGGGGCATGGGTTCAATCCCTGGTCAGGGAACTAAGATCCCACATGCCACACATTGTGGGGAAAAAAAAAAAAAAATTCCACCTGTATCAGCAGTGAGGAGTATGAGAAAGATCAGGGGGATTTGGTCATGCAAAAGGTTTAGAGAGGCCCTCAGTACCCAGTGAAGCCCAGTATAATGCTGGCAGGAAGAATTAACATTTTGTGTTTGCCAAGAGGAAGACGAATTAAAAAGAGAAAGTCAGAGCACTTTGTACTGTCAGCCCTCCCAACCTGAAAAGGCTTTTAGGGTTCTTCCTGCTCCAAGCTGGCATGGTTTTAAGAAGACACTGCAAAGTTCTAACCAAGCAAGCATCTCCTGATGCCTAATTTCTATAATACTATCCTAAGAATTATTAGTAGAACCAGTACCTCACAGGGAAAAGAAGGCACCATGGGCCCACGATACTTACTATTTAAATTCTTTGATAAGGTTTTTGTGAATCTTCATGCAGAAATCCTCCACTGTGGTCCTGGAGTAAGGCAGCACCACTGGGGATGTGTAATCTGGCAACTGGCCTTTGGGTTTGGTGTAACTAGAACACAGAGGGAACAGAGGTTGCCTACTTCTTGGAATGTTTCATGTGTGAATGCAAATCAACCCTCCATCACCCCAGAGATCAGACCCAGATAACCTCTATCTTGAGGAAGAAAGTGCCCTCAATATAGCCTCGCAGATGATAGGAATTAACTTATTTATATCTCCAAAAATAGATTATGTTAATGAGCTCCAGAGGGTATCATTTTAGGACAGTCTGATTTAAATCCTACAGTAATATTACCCTATCCACTAAGACTTACATCCTCACTAGTTTCAGATAGTCCCAGATCTTTTCCAACAGGTCATCAAAATTCCAGCGGTGATGCGCAGAGATGGGTACACAGTGAGGCACCTTATAGATGATATCCAATTCCTCAATGGAGATCTGATCAATCTTATTTAACACATAGATACAGGGGATATAGACTCTGTAGAAGAAAAACAGTATGTGAGTCTGGAGCCGTGGACAAGACTTGTCAGTCTGATTATCAGCACCCTCTCACCCAGGACCCCAAATCAGAGACTCTTAAATGGGATCATAAGAAAGTCAGCCAAAAAAAGAAAAAGCTTCCTACCAAAATAAGGCAGAACATCCAAAAAGTGAACTATGGGTTGAGAAGTAACAAAACTCAAGCCGTAGTCCCTAGTCATGCAACTAATTACTGAGAAAGCATCCTGCAGTGGAAAGAACACAAGCTTTGGAGTCACAAAGAATGAATTTATTCCCAGCTCTGTCGCTTTCTAGACATGTGTCCCTGGGCAAGTCTCAGAGTCCAGTTCCCAGAGTTGTTTTATGAACTGTAAGAATGTAAATATATTTCTAATAATATAACTTTTAAAGAATAAAAAAAAATTTTTTAATACAACATCTAGCAATGTCATAAATCAATAGGGCAGCTAAGGTTACTAATAATTAGGCAAGCCACAACTTCTCAGGCTTCAATTACCTCACTTCCAAAACACGTAACTCAAAGCACTAGCTTTTATTTGTTTTCAAAATGCCAGAAATGGACTTCCCTGGTGGCGCAGTGGTTAAGAATCCGTCTGCCAATGCAGGGAACATGGGTTTGAACCCTGGTCCGGGAAGATCCCACATGCCGTGGAGCAACTAAGCCCATGTGCCACAGCTACTGAGCCTGTGCTCTAGAGCCTGCAAGCCACAGCTACTGAGCCTGCGCGCCTAGAGTACATGCTCCACAACAAGAGAAGCCACCGCAATGAGAAGCCCGCGCACTGCAACGAAGAGTAGCCCCCACTTGCCGCAACTAGAGAAAGCCCGCGTGCAGCAACGAAGACCCAATGCAGCAATAAATAAATAAATAAATAAATAAATTTATTTATTTTAAAATGCCAGAAATAATTTTAACAGTAGTTTCAATTATTATTTAATTTCAAATACTAGTAATAGTAATGTCTCATGGAATAGGGTTTCAGCTCTGTTCCCTTAGAGAAAATAGACACAGCCAGTCTGCTCTCAGTTCTGCAGAACAGCCTACAGGATTTCTCAGATGGATTAATTCTGTGAGAGCAGATTGAGAACCTACCCTCTTCGACCATCATATGACACAGAGCTTAGGGGATAGCCTAGTTCACAGCAAGTAACTGAAACAAGCAATTAGATTATCAGGATCAAATTGCAGAGCAAAGAAGGATGTCAGCAATCAAGACCAACCCTTCATTTTACAGCTAAAGAAAGCAAGGCCCACTATTATTTAAGATAACGGCACAACTGGAGTTAGAATCAATGTTTGCCAGATTCATAATCCAATGTTGTTTCTATTACAAGTCTTCAAATTCAAACTCAGGCACATTTAGTCAGTACCTGTTTCCTTCCACCACGTCAATGAGGTCATCTGCTGTGGCATCACTACGCAGAGTCACATCAGCATTATGGATTTTGTATTCAGCCAGAATGCTCTTCACAGTTTCAGCATCCAGTTCACTCTGAGGGCACTGAATGAGCATAGAAGACAATGACTGGTCAGAGAGCAAAAAAAAACCTCCTAAGAGTATCTACTGTACCTGGATAATCCTAGATAAGGTGCAAACTTATTTCTAAAGACCATTATCCTGGATGAGAGTATCTGACTCTTAGTAGGAAATACTCAAAAACTAAAAATCTTTCGTTTGGAGAAAAAAAAAACACTAAAAATCTTCCTTCTTAAAGGAAGGTGCTATGGTATGAATTGTGTCCCCATCCCCACCCAAATTCATATGTTGAAGACCTAACCCCAGTATCTCAGAATGTGACTGGAGATAGGGTCTTTAAAGAGGTAATTAAATTAAAATGAGGCCATATGGGTGGGCCCTAATCCAGTGTGACTCACATCCTTGCAAGAAAAGGAGATTAGGACACAGACACAGAGGGGAAGGTCATATGAAGTAGAGGAGAAGACAGCCATCTACAAGCCAAGGAGAGAGGCCTCAGAAGAAACCAGTCCTGCTCACACCTTGATGTCAGATATCCAGTCTCCAAAATTAAGAGAATTAAATTTCTGTTGTTCAAGCCACCCAGTCTATATAGTACTTTATTATGGCAGCCTTAGCAAAAATACAGAAAGAATGTTCAAACATTATGACAGGATAATAGAAAAGATCTTTTGGGCAGGACAGCTTAAACCTATGCCAGTCAAATAATCTGGACCTCTAGAATGTTAAATGTTGTAGGAAATTCTCAGTCCTCAATTATATGACTTAGAAGCAGCATTTGACAGAATTGATCGTTCTACCAATCTGCAACACTTTCTTTAATTGGCTTCCAGGATTCCAAACTCTTCCAGTTTTCCTTCTTCTTTGTCTGAGATGTCTTATTTGCTGATTCTTCCCATCTCCCAGCATCTAATCATTGTGGGGGATGGAGGGAGGTGTCACAAAGCTCAATCTTTGAACCTCTTTTCTATTTATACTTGCTTCCTCAGCTAAGTTATGTCAGCTAAGCTCATGGCTTTAAAATTGATAACCACTAAATGTACAGCTCCAACACAGATCATTCCTCACATGCCTATTTGACAGTAACACTTGGAGGTCTAATTTGAGTGTTACTGGCATCTCAAACTGAACATCTGATCTTCCCCTCCTCTCCAAACCTATTCTACACAAAGTCCTATTTTAGTCATGAGAGTCCATTTTTCTAGCTCAGGACAAAAACTCACCATCACCTCCTTCTCTGACAACCCATATCCAGTCCAGCTGTAATTCCTACCAACTATTTCCAAAATCTTTCCACAATCAACCACTCCACATCTCCTCCAATGTTACAACTCTGGTCTAAGAAGCCATCACTTCTTGACTAGATTATTGCAATAACCTCTTAAATGGGTTCTGTGCTTCTGTACTTAACCCATTTCAGTCTGTTCTCAACAAACAGTGAGATTGATTCCATTAAAACCTGAATCAATTTTACTCCACAGACTGGAACCCAACCAAAAGTTACCCATCTCCTGCAAAATAAAAGCATGTTTGGCCCTATGCTATGACTTTGTTTCTTACCACTCTCCTGCCTGCTCACTCTGCTGTTCCTCAAACGTGCAAAGGAACCCTCTACCTCAGGGCCTTGCACTTGGATGTTCCCTCTACATGAAACGCTCTTCCTCAAGATATTCATTTGGTTCACTCCTTCATGTCACCCCAGTGAAGATTTCTCTGATCAACCTACTTAAAACTGCAACCCTCCCACCAACACTCTCCATCCTCTTTCCCTAGTTTACTTCTGTCCTTAGTTTATCATTATCTAATATACTATAATCACTCATTAATTCTGTTTGCTACTTTCCCCATTAGAATATAAGGGCAGGAATTTTTGTCTATTTTGTTCCCTCTTCCATTCCCCCTGAAAGCCTAAAACAATGTGTGGCCCATGGTAGGTGAGGTGCTCTATAAATCTGTGTTGAATGAATGAAAATAGATGATATCTGCAGCCATCTACTTCATGCAAACATAATATTGGTCTTTAGTCCCATACCACCCCAAATAACCCAAAGGAAGAAATAAAGTCACAAAGGTAAGTCAGTCTGAGACCGACTCTTGTCCTACTCTCTCAGTCATTACGACATCATTGGTTACCTCAATTAGTGCTGGGAGAAGCCAGGCAATTTCCAAATGTCAATGTCCATGTACCACAATCCACTCTCCACCCCAGTCCCTTCAGCAACCTGCCCCATATCACCTTTTCCACTTACAGTGGCCGTGAGATTAATGCCTCCTTTATCCTTCTTCTTAAAGCCAATGTTGGGGGGTTTGCTGTTCAAGCGAATGCCAAAGCCTTCCAGCTCATTTTCTATTATCTTCTTATGTCCCAAGGGTTTCAGGACATCCAGAACAATCAAGATCAAGTTACACGTTCTGGCCACTGAAAGATTGAAAATAAAATTTTTTTCAAAGCTCATTAAAGACTTAACATAATTCAAATACTCCAAAAGGGGGAGGGGGTGGTATAGAGTTCCTACACTTAAGAGACAAAGGATTTTTTTTTTAATAAATACACAGACACACATGAAGTTCTTAAGCTTTCCAAAGATTTATGCCAGAAGTCAATCTGCAATGTATTCTTTGTTTTCTATTAGTGTATCTAGAGGATGTGTCAACTTCTAGATACACTAGTAGAAAAATAATTTGGAATGAAGATACAAACCAGGCAATAACCTGAATCCCTGAAAAAGTTCAGAAAGATTTAAAACAGTAAGAATTCTAAAAGAATAAGATTATCCAGTTAGCATATTTTTTGTCGACTTTTTTGAGATATAATTTATAAAAAATAAATAGTGTTAAGCACATGGTTTGATGACAAATGTATATACCTGTATAACCACCACAGCAACTGAGATTCAGAGTATCTCCATCACCTCCAAAAGTTCCCTTATACCCCTTTGCAATCAATCTTCCCCTCAATTCCCAGTCAACCACTAATCTGCTTTCCTTCTTTTTTTTTTTTTTTTAATTTATTTATTTATTTTTGGCTGTGTTGGGTCTTCGTTGCTGCTGTGCACGGGCTTTCTCTTGTTGCGGTACGCGGGCTTCTCATTGCGGTGTCTTCTCTTGTTGCAGAGCACAGGCTCTAGGCGCGTGGGCTTCAGTAGCTGCAGCATGCGGGCTCAGTAGTTGTGGCTCATGGGCTCTAGAGCACAGGCTCAGTAGTTGTGGCGCACGGCTTAGTTGCTCCGCGGCATGTGGGATCTTCCCAGAGCAGGGCTCGAACCCGTGTCCCCTGCATTGGCAGGCAGATTCTGAACCACTGCGCCACCAGGGAAGTCCACTGATCTGCTTTTCTGTCACCATAGATTAAGTTGCATGTTTTAGAATTTCATATAAATTGAATTATACAAAATCTAGTCTTTTGTGCCTGGCTCTTTTAATTTAGCATAATGTTTCTGATAGTCATCCATGAATGACTTCAAACCTATAATTCCATAAATAGCTAAATTAATAATATAAGGGTAGAATAAAAATATTTTCAAAGATGAAAAGAAAAACCAGAACAATGTACCTATCATTCACTCTTTTTCAGTAAGTTTCTAAAGAATGTGCTTCAGCAGAACATGAAAATAACCCAAAAAAGGTAAGACGCTGACTCTAAGAAATAGGGGATCCCACACAAGAACAGAAAAGAAAATCTCAGGACGACAGCCATGCCAAAAGCCTAGAGCTGCATTATCCAATACAGCATCCACTAGCCACCTGGGGCTATTCAAATTTAATTAAAATTCAATAAAATTTAAAATTCAGTTACTCAATTGCACCAGGCACACTTTAAGTGCTCAACAGCCACACATGCCTACAACTACCATATTGGACAGCACAAATTCAAAACATTTCCATTACTGTAGAACATTTCCATTACTGGACAGTGTTGGTCTAGAAAGCAACCCATCCAGATTGAAGCATAAAGACAAAGGGTAAAGGAAGGTAGTGTCAGGGTTGAGGGGAGATAATGAAATCAGTAAGACTGTATTTGGAACTGTATTCAAGTATCTAGAAAACTATTGATTAATAGGCATTTGATCTATTGGAACATTTGAAAAATATTAACAAACAGAAAAGTAAACAAAATAAAACAAGAACCAATTATTAACTCCATGAAAAACAAACTTCAAAAACAGATATCAACAGAAAAGAAACCAAGTCATAACACACTACTTATCTCAGCACAACAAAAGTCAGACAGTCATTACATAATAATATATACCATGACTAATGAGTTAACTAAAAATTATGATACAACTTCTTTGAAAGAATAGGAAAAGAGACATGGAGTATGAGAGAGCTAATTTCCTACCATAACATGAAACCAATAGATGGTATCTAAAATTAATTAATCATGAAACAGCAATATAAGCATAACATTTTAAAATATGAAATAGAAGA
The DNA here is from genome assembly GCF_028023285.1 of Balaenoptera ricei. Classification (NCBI taxonomy): domain Eukaryota; kingdom Metazoa; phylum Chordata; class Mammalia; order Artiodactyla; family Balaenopteridae; genus Balaenoptera; species Balaenoptera ricei. Next base: position 20,659,131 of record NC_082652.1, read on the forward strand.
AACAGTTGAAGACTTGACAGTACCTGCCAATGGGGAATGACAGTAAAGGTGAAAAAAGGTGGGGTAGCAGATTATGGCAATTTATGATTAGCCTTTTTTTTTTTTTTTTTTCCGGCCGTGCCTTGCAGCCTGTGGGATTTTAGTTCCCCGACCAGGGATTGAACCCGGGCCCTCGGCAGTGAGAGTGCAGAGTCCTAACCACTGGACTGCCAGGGAATTCCCCTATGATTATCCTTTTATAGTATTTTACTTTAAATAAAAAGGAAAGAAGAAGAAAAGGCATAGGTGGGAGTCAGGAAACCTGAGTTCTAGCTCTGAATCTGCCACAACAGTGCAACACTGCACCAACGCACTTCACTTCTCCTGTCCTTAGTGTTTCTCTGCAAATGGGGATCTGGACTGTTACTCTCTGAGGTCCCTTCAAGTTCCGACATTCTACTCCAGGGAGAAGTCAGGTAAAACTATGCCCTTCATTGTGGTACCAACTCCAAGCCCAACAGTCCCATCTAAAGGAACAGTACCCAGTAAAGGGATGATATCCCAGGATGGTGGCCCTGGAACACTCACCTGCAATGACTTGACGGCCTCTACCTTTCCCATCCTTGGCACCCTCAATGATACCTGGGAGATCCAGAAGCTGGAAGATTAAGGAGAGAAAAGGAAAAATTGATTATAAATCTGAACAGATCAAACAGAATGATTTATTTCTCAAGTATTCAAAATTTAGGAGATCCAAATCCAATCTTCCTTATAAGTGAATGTGTAAATCTTACTTTTACTAAGCATCTACTAAATGTCAGCTGCAAGGTTCTTACATACTTTATCTAGTTCAAAATGCCTAGTAAGTCTGTGAGTAAGGATACTGGTTGAGATTCATAGAGGTTAAGTGGTTTGCCCAAAGTCACAGTCTTAATAAACAAGATTATAATCCACATTTTGGGGGCCTGAATCCATTATTCTACATTAATATTTTTCAATATTCCCCCACTTTTCAGAAGGTTGATCCTCCATACAAATTCCTTACTATAGATAATAACTGGATCATGACATTCACAAGCAATAAATCCTGAGACCTTTGTGAATCCTCCAGTTCACAAAAATTTCTGCAGCCATCCTTAATCAGGCAAGCACATAATAATCACCTATAAAACAATTAAAAATGCAGATATCTGAGCTTCATCCATGTATATTCTGATTTGGAAGGGTCAAAGTAGGATTCAGATATTGATCTGTATTTCAAAAGGCTCCATGGGTGACTCTGATAGGTGTCCCCAGTTGAAAATGACCACTCAATTGCCCAGGAAATGCAATAAAGTATAACTTCACAGAAGTCACAGTGTACGTACTTAATGATGAGAACATCAAAACCAAATCCATAGCACACATGATTCAAATTCACAAACTATAGTTATAAGCCCTTGAGAGTCTGTTAAGAGCATATGTAAAATCTGAAAATACCAAGGGCCATACTATTGTATGGCCAATACTGAATTATCCACATGAAGAGACAGGTATATAGTTGCAGCTTATCAAAACATCATCTAAAACTAGCCTTTGCTGGGGAATTCCCTGGCGGTTCAGTGGTTAAGACTCCGTGCTTTCACTGCCGAGGGCCCGGGTTCGATCCCAGGTCTGGGAACTAAGATCCCACAAGCCTTGCGGCAAGGCCAAAAAACAGCAACAACAACAATAACTAGCCTTTGCTATAAGCATATCTGATATTACAGAAATAAACTTCACATTAAATAAACCACAAGGAAAAAGAACGAACTCAGGAGGTGCTTAGAGAGTTCAACTTTTCCATTCAAGAATCTGCTCAAAGGCCGCGATAGTGAGAGGCCCGCGCACCTCGATGAAGAGTGGCCCCCGCTCGCCCCAACTACAGAAGGCCCTCGCGCATAGACGAAGACCCCACACAGACATAAATAAATAAATAAATAAACCCAAAAAAAAGTTAAAAAAAAAGAACCTGCTCAAAATGTCCTTCCTATTCCTCACTACATAATAAATAACATTACCTCCTCTAAAACTGATACATCAGTTAAATTGAGCTACTCTTTCTCTTTCAAAAAACGTAATTTGTGTTCAATACACCTGCCTTGACTTGGAAACTTTAGTTACACTGATTTAAAAGGCTACGTGGGGGCTAATGAGCACACCAGATCTTGATTTCTAAACATCTGTCTCCAATAAAAGGAACGAGCGCTCTTTCAGAAGTGACTGAGTCCAGGGCTGGGGCAGGGAAAATATAAGATTAGCCTGGAACATCATGTGGTACCAAAAAATAAGGAATTACACACAAAAAGATGGGGGTCTCTGGAAAGAACAAAGGAGCCAACCTGAAGGAGTTCCTAATAGTCATACCTGGAACAATTTGAGTAATAAAATGATGGTAGTACTGGATTATAATCCATAAAATAAGATAAATATCCATGAGCCCACAATGACACAAATTCAATAAATAAATGGGAGAGAAGGAACAGCTCCTCCATATAATAGAATTCCAATTAACAAATGTAGTAGGAAAGAGAAAAATAGAGAATCACCATTAAGCAAGAAGCACAGTAATAACTTGCAGATGAGATCCAGACGAATGCTAAAATGAGTGGGCAAGTTTGTGAAACAGGATTTGTATCTTCTCAAAGTATCTCCCCCAAGATATTTATTAACTACAAAAAGAAAGATAATAGCTTTACAGTAGAGAAACCCCACAGACACCACTTTAACCAACTGATGGGAGTAAACATTACCAATAATATATACTAACATCATGAATCCCTAAGATGCACTGAGAAGGACATACCACCATTTCTGTAGTATGCTTGCCAAAAAAATATAATACCTCAGGATAATCATGAGAAAACATCAGAGAAATCCAAATTGAGGAACAGTCTACAAAATAACTAATCAGCACTCTTTTAAGAGTGTCAGGATAGGGCTTCCCTGGTGGCACAGTGGTTAAGAATCTGTCTGCCAATGCAGGGACACAGGTTCGAGCCCTGGACCGGGAAGATCCCACATGCCGCGGAGCAGCTAAGCCCGTGCGCCACGACTACTGAGCCTGCGCTCTAGAGCCCGCGTGCCTAGAGCCTGTGCTCTGCAACAAGAGAAGCCACCGCAATAAGCCCACGCACCACAACGGGGAGTAGCCCCTGCTCACCACAACTAGAGAAAGCCCACGCACAGCGGCGAAGACCCAACACAGCCATAAATAAATAAATAAATAAAAAAGAGTGTCAGGATCATGAAGGACAGGACTGAGGAACTACTACAGATGGCAGGAGAATAGGAGAAAGAAACGAACCTAACATGGGATGATCGCAAATAGAATCTTGAAAAAGAACATTGGTGGGGAAACTGGTAAAAATTCAAACAAGTTCTATAGTTTAGTGACTAGTACTGCACCAGAGTTAATCTATTACTGATAATTATTCTACGTTTATGTAAGGTGCTAACATTAGGGGAAGCAGGGTGATATAAGAGAACCTCAAAATAATTATGCTAAGTGAAAGAAGCCAGCCAAAAAAAAGAGAGTACATTTATATTTACACATGGTCTTTATATAAAACTCTTAACATGTAAACTACAGGATGAAAGGGGCATAAGGAAACTTTGGGGATGATATGCTCACAATCTTGATTGTGGTGATATTTTCACCAGTGTATAGATATGTCAAAACTTATCAAATTGTATACTTCCTGTGCAGTTTATTGTATGTAAATTACATTTCAATAAAGATGTCTGAAAAAACAAAAAGTCTCTCATCAGTTGTTCCTAAGAAATTAAGTCTAAAGTGTATTTCTTCAGCCCTCCCAAAGACTCTGTAATCTACTTCCATCACTTTGTAAATCCCTGTCTGCTTAAAAAAAAAAAAAAAAGTATTCCATCAGCAAAAGGCTTTATACTGAGACAAGAGAGCAAGAGCTTTCTAACCATGGCAGCTGAACATGGTGGAGAAATTTATTGAAGCCCCTACAAATGTAAAAGCAAGTTAACTTTAGCTTTTCTTGAGAGGGAAATATTTAAAATTACATTAAACTATTTAAATATTTAAAATTACATTGAACTATTTGAATGTGGCAACTAAATTTCAGCCAATAAAAACAGTCTATGCTTTACATTTCTGAATTTCAGATTACAACCAAGAGATGAGAAAATAAAAAATATTTCTTCAAATCATGTAACTGTAGGATTTTAAGAATTGTATGTTAACCTACTTCAAACTCAAACGCCTTCAGAGATTAAAGCAGGTACATGTACAAGTCTATATATATACACATATATATATATATATATATATATATATATATACACACACACACATATATATGTATACACATATATATGTATACATATGTACATCCCTGGTTAAGTGGTGGTTCAGCCATTACTCGAACACCTCCAGACATAGTAATTAATTACTTCAAGAGGTACCATTCCATTTTTAGGCACCTTTATTGTTAAAAAGATCTTCTTTCCAAACAACAACAACAAAAAAAACAGAACTCTACCTCTTTATAATTCTTATTAAGCAGTTCTAATTTTGTACACCATTTCCCACCAAGTCACAGATAATGAGTCCTCTGCCACAAAACAGCCTTTTAAAAAAACATTTGAGGGCATTTTAATCCAGTTAAACACACCTACTAGTATGCTTACTTAACTTGGTTTCTGGAGAAAGTCAGAAGGAAAAACAGAGGCAGAGGGCACAGACGGAAAAGAAAGTACCATGGAAAAAAGGAAGAAAAAAACCTGAAAAGGTCAAGAGACTGAAATAAATGAAGGTTTTGAGGAAAAGACAAGGAAAGAGAGAGGTTAAGTGGCTATTTATTCTGATATACCCAGAAGCCCTGAGAGAGGTGCCATAACATCTCATCAGGAAAGAGGTTACTCTCTGAGCTGCCAAAGACTCTGAAACCAGATGAAATTAAGCAATGGTCCAGATATGCCCAAGTGTCCTCATTCTTGTTACTATATACATTTGCACATGGAGTCCTAGAAAGGTACATGTCCTAACAGTATCTGCATGGGTACCTAACCAGAAAGAAAAAAAGCCACTGAAAATACCACCAGGACACTGGTCCTTCCCTACTTCAGATTCTATAATAAAGAAGCATGAATGTACTTCACAACTCACTGTGTAGCTCAGCAAGAGGGAAAACAAATGCCTACACCAAGAGTTTCCAAACGATGTGCCAAGGCACTCGGGGCGTTCTAAATTTTCAAGAGAAACAGCAGTTCTTAATATCTGTCAGGCACTAAGGGAACTACTAAATCCAAGAAGCTCACAATTTCACCGTTAGATCCTACTACACTGCTTTCAATCACATCAGATCCGAATCTTTGGGAAGTTGGATTTTTCAGCGATTACTATGGTAAAAAATAAGCACCACACAAAAATCAGTGTGGAAAAGGAAACAAATGTGGCAGTATCCAATCTGATGCCAAAATTTGAGAAGTTACATGGTATCCAACAGTGCCCATATCCCATTAGTAAATAACTGTAGCTGTAAGGACATAAATAATTGTTTGGATCTAACTATTTAACAAACAGAACCATTAGGTTATTTCTTTTGGCCTGGAGCACCATAAAAAATTACTGGGACCAGAAAAGCTGTCAGGAAATAATTGCTGAGACACTAAGGGTGCTGTGAACCTAGAAATTTTGGGAACCTCTAGTCTAGATTCAAATGCCATGAAATTCAGAACCTTACCTTCTTAGCTGTGGACCAAAACAGAATGTGTTCCATTATATTTTACACATACCTTCTTTCATACCCAAGCGGACTCCTCATTTGGGAGCCCTAAATCTATCATCTATCTGAGAACTTCTGAAGACGACAACTTCATTAAGCCTCACAGATAAGAATTATTTTCTAAAAAGGGTCTGATCATGGTATTTATTAAAGTTTCTGATGGCTCCTAGCTATGTACAAGATAAAATTCAACTTCCTAAGCAGGCACATAAGATCCTTCATAATTCAGCTCCAACCTACCTTTCCAGATTCAGTTTCTACCACTCCCTGTCCCACAGCTAAGCTCACACCACAGCAGGCTGTTCACGGTTACGGCTGCTTAAAACTGTCCTTTACATTCTCCGGCTGGTGAAATTCTATTTGAACTTCAAAACCCACCCCATTGTCACTTTCTACATGAAGCTTTTTCTGTCTTACCAGACCTTCCCCCACCTCCATCCTCAGGTGGAAAAAGGAGTCCTTCCTTTCTCTGTGTTTTCACAAACGATATCCCACTGTATTATTGTTTTTATGTACTGCTCTATCTCCCCTACTAGACACTGAGGGCCTGGTAGATCAAAGATCAGGCCTGGCGTTTGGAGAGCTCCAAATAAGTGTTTTTTAAATGAAAGAAAGAATTGATTTCTTCCCTTCCTTGGCCTGCAGGCCTGACTCACCTGGATCTTGGCACCTTTGTATCTGATGACACCAGGTACAGTGGTCAGAGTAGTGAACTCATAGGCTGCCACCTCGGAATATACCCCTGCCAGGTTACTGAGCAGTGTTGACTTCCCCACAGATGGAAAACCCACAAACCCAATTCGAGCATCACCTGTCTTGGCAACGTCAAATCCTAAAACATCAACAAATATAAAAAAGAGGAGGAAAGTTATCCTTGGGAGTGCTGAGACTCATGTAATTCCTTTTACATTCTGGTTGCCTATCCCTCTAGAACCTATTTCTCCAACTTTTTACAGTTTATCTCTAGGGTAGAGCTTAAGCACACAAAATTCCCCCATAGCAATTCACAATATTTAATGGAGTGTTTGATGTAAAAACTTTACACCTCTACATGTTATATAACTTTTTAGTACCCACAGTATTTAGGGCCCAAATATTATATAACCACTGATCTAAAAAATCGGTTTCTTTTTTTTTCTTACAAACTCTGGGGACTGTGTCACTGACAGAGTTTTCTTTTCTTACAATGGGTTGCAAACAAATTCAAAGCCAAATTTGTGGCCCTTCTCTAAGAAATGTACAGACCTTATGACATTACTTTTCATCCTAACTTTATCTCTCGGCTTCAACTTATTCTTTCTACCTTCATTTCCCTTTGTATCAATTTCCTTTATCTTGTTGACTATTTATTTACATATTTCAGTGAGCCAACGTAAATCTATTTTGGATCAGTACAGGATATACATAAATAAAACCCTAGTTCACTTAGAGAATATTCATTCGCCTTTGAAATCAGTAAAATTGAGAATTCCCTGGTGGTCCAGTGGTTAGGACTCAGTGCTTTCGCTGCCAGGGCCCAGGTTCGATCCCTGCTCAGGGAACTAAGATCCCACAAGCCGCGTGGCATGGCCAAAAAAAAAAAAGAAAAAGAAAGAAATCAGCAGAATACAATAAAATAAATATAATTCAAGAATTTAGGCTTAGGAAACACAAATCAACTTTGATATAAAATTTTAAATTAGTTTTAAACCATATGCCTTTATTACTTTAATAAAAATTACACCAAAAAAAGAAAGTCGAAGCAAAACACAAACCTTCTCCTGGTCCACCACCACCACCACCTTTTGGAGTAATGAGCTCCCTGCGAAGCTTAGCAAGGCGAGCCTTAAGCAGCCCTAGATGGTGTGCTGTGGCCTTGTTCTTTTGCGTCCGAGCCATCTATAAGGGAGGAATCACAGCCATAAATCAGAAGCAGTTCCTACAAGTTAAAACATCCAGAATGAATGCTCCCCCAGCTCTGAGAGAATGATGTTTTTTATCTAGGTCCTACTAACTTCAATACACCCATTTTAAGTCAGACTTAAAAGAGTAAAAATCCATTCTCTCCATCACCCAGACCATTCCCCGCATTACAGAGCAAACAGCTGAGGCCCAAACAGAAGAAACATGACCAAGGTCATTACAATCAGCATTCACAGATTAGACTAAAACTCAGTTGCTGATTCCTTTTCAACTGCTTGTACCTGGTGTGCCCCAACCGATTTTAAAGAGCTCTGAGCACTTCAGACCATACAATCACACAACAATCCAGGTGGAATCAACAGCCACCGCAGATGACAATTTACGTCCAGATCATATTCCCGGGAGCAATACTCTGGGAAAGGGGGTCATCAAAGTAGAGACTGGGGAAGGGGAGGGCGGTTCGAGGGACGATAAGGAAAGATACTGAAGTACGCGAGCAGGTCAGGGCAGAAGTGGGGGGACAGGATTCAGTGTTGCTCACATAAAAAGAGAAAACTGAGAGAAACAATGTTCAGACAGGAGCAGAACGCTGGAAAGGGGCACTGACTAAGGCGCACATATGTAGAACGCGGGCCCGGGCTGAGGGGAGTCGGGGAACGCGGGCCCGGTCCTGAGGAGGCTGAGGGAAGTTCAGGCAGGAGAGACGCCGCCGAAGAGGAACGCTCGGACGGAGTATTCGAGCGCCCATTACCTCGGCTTCGATCTCCGCGATCTTAGCTAAAGTGCTGCTCATGGTGGTGAGTCGCGGGGGGCGCAGTGGCCTCCACACGGACAGTCTCCCTTCGCACACCCGCCAGCAGACCTTCAACAGCCACCAGACGCTACAGCAGTGCGCAAGCGCGGTACTTCCTATTTCTCGCGAGAGTTCCGCGCGAGGCTTACTGAGAGATATACAGCGTGAAGTGGTCTCCTCCTCCTCAGCCAACCGCGCCCCGTCCCGCGAGCCAACGCAGTGTCATAGAGCCCGCGGGAGTGGGGGCCAGAGAGGCCGCCCCGGTCCTTACCACCCAGAGCGCGCCGAGGGTCGCGCGCTGTTCGGCCCCGCCCGGCCGGACTTGCGCCCCGCGTCCTGCTCCGTGCCCAGCCCCCGGCGCGTAGTGTGTGATGAGCGACTCTTCGCTGCAGGCCTGCAGCTCTCTGGCCCTCTTCCTGAAAAGCGCACTCGCGGCGTCCACCCGTCTTCTTCGCCGGCACCGACGGGTCCTGGGGCCCCTTTCACTGCTGGGAAGACACGGCGGGGGACTCCTCGGCCTCCTGGGTCGATGTAGAGACCGATCTTCAGCCTGTCTTCTTGGGAAAAGAAAATGCCCCCTTTCCATCACTCAAAACTATTTTTAGGTGTTTGTCTTGTTTACCCCCAACCCCGAGTAGAGTGCGCGGCACATAGTGAGCCCACAATAAATGCATGATTGACTGGATAATTCCCAGAGAACTGGTCCTTGAAATACTGAAAAATTCGAAACTATGTGAAGGATAAATAAATAGTGGTACCTCTGTGCTGTGAAATACTATTTCAGCCGTTAAAAAATAGATCTGTGTGGTCTGACTGGAAGGATGTCCAGGACATATTGTTTAAAAAAAAAAATGGTAGAACTGCACTAGGTTGTGATCCCATTTATGTTAGTTTTAAAATTAGATGTTAATTTATATAGGTGTACATGTCGGAAAGCGCATTGTTAAATGGTCTGAATAAAAGGATACAGTCTCAAACTGTTGACAGTGGGATAGGATGCAAGGAAAGGCAGAGAAAGCCTTTCACTTGTTATTCCACATATTACTGTGTCGTTCAATTTTTTTTAAAGATTAACATATCCATGTATTATTTGTGTAATAATTATAATAGAATTTAAAATTTCAAAAGACTCCTCTTCCCCAAGTGTCTTGTGAAGAGGATGCCAGGACGCTCAGGAGCTGTGTGCTGATTTTGAAAGCTGCTTCCTGTAGGATCAATGAATTCTTGTTGATAGATTGATTGATCCATCGGGAGTCCGCAGGCCAGGCTTAACCTGCAGGGCTGGGCCCCACTCAGCCCTGGGAGGGAAGTTTATTTATCTAAATTTGTAAGTAAGACCAATTCCAACTTGCCAGAGACACAAAAGGAGGTTATATCCGGCACAAGGGAGGGAATGGGAAAAGTCAAGCTTTTACAGAAGGTCCCGAAGGGCTCAGGAGTTTCTTTCTTTTCTTTAACCTCAGTCTTTTCATAAATAAATTAAGGAGTGATGAGGTAATTAGATCCCACACTGTCAGTAATGGAGGAGGGAAGGAGAGGAGAGGAAGTCCAGCTGGAATGGGATATGATCAAAGATCAGTCTTAAAAGACAGATAAAATCAAATCAGCAGGACTTTGCTAACTTAGAGTATTTAGGAATTAATTGGCTGACAATATCAAGGGTATGATGCTCTGTGAGTAGGTTCTACTTAGCAAATCTGTCACAGGAAGCCTGCGGCTAAGTTAACCACTTCATTGCTCAAAGACACCCCAGGACCCACCTTAGGGGCCCAAAACTGTCAGGATTGTGCCAAAGGGTAATATTGACCTCCCCCAGGGCCCTGGGTGGCCATCTTATTCATCCAACAAATATTGACTGAGCTCCTACTGCTGTTTGGCACCATACCAGGTCTGAGAACAGAGCAGAGAGTGAATCAGACACTGTCCCTGCACTTAAGAAGTATCTAGGTTGGGAAGCCAAGGCCAGGCCTTTAAGCTCAGCTCCTAAGAGCCAGAGCCAGGTCTGCTGGGCACTAACCACAACAGAGGGCCTGTTTGCCGTAGGGCTAAACCACTAGTGCCTTGGCACTGTATTTCTTAAAAAAAAAAAAAAATTAATGAAACAGAGGAAGGACAGAGAGAAAAGCTTTGTCTCTTGCCAGGACACTCCAATCATTCTGAAATAACTGGTTCTTCAAATGGGCAGGTGTTCTCTGCACTTGTGTTTTCTGCTCAGTATGCTTTTCTCCCACCCTTTCCTTCTACCACCCACATCTTTTCTGATCCACACAGTCTCTGAGATGCTTTCCTTGGAACTCAAGCTTGGGTAGAGGCCCACCGATGGCTGCCCCAGGTTCTTACCCCATCAGAGCACAATCACCCTGCTTGGTTACTCCTCTGACTTCCCAGCAACCCCTGAGCCCACGAGGGAGGAGCAGCATAAATCTCCAACACCAGCATTGGGGCAGCTACAGCAAGCCCTTGAAACATATTTATTAAACAAATGGAAATAAAAGCAAGGGGACAGGAAAAAAAACTTTTTAAGAAGAAGCAGGAAAGATATTTTTTCTTTCCTAAATGAGCATTTATACCTTATTACAGACAGCATAGTAATTGAGAGCTAAACACCTGTGTCTGGTTGGTGGCAGGAGAAATAACAGGATAATGATACATGAAAAATCCATGTTACCACTTTTTTAAGCTTAGCTTCTAAACAGATCGAAATTCCCACATATCCTAACAGTAGAGGGTGGGAAGCCCTCCATGAAGGATAGGTATTAATACCACTAGTGAGTGATGTATGTTTTGCTTTTAGATGGGGGATTCTCAAGAATGTGCACATCTAGGGCATGATGAAGACAATTCTCTACAAACACTTTGCCTCTTAGATGCAAAAAAATGAAAATACACAAAAGTCTTCACTAAGTAACAGTCTGCCTCTTCTGCCATTCAAGTGGGTGATTCCTTGACCCATATAATAGTCTAGTCATTTCAGTTCAGTACATGTTATGTGCGAGGGACGGTGCTAGGCACTGGGGATACAAAGGTAAGATGCCTTTTAACCCCCAGGAGAGGAGTAAAGGTATGAAGATACCCAAAATTCAGTAATACAAAGCCCAGTGAGTGAGGCAAGTGTCAGAAGAGATACAAACAAGGTACCTTGTGGGGTTCAAAGAAGGAAGTGCTTACATCTGGTTTGGGTCAGAAAACGGCTCTGCACGAGATTTGCCCGGGAAGATGGAGATGAAAAAAAGGGAACATTCCAGGCAGATGAGCAAAGGCAGGGAAGAGGGAAGCACAGCACACATCTGTGGGCTTCACAAGTGCCACTGGACTGGAGCGAGTGTGTGTGCTGAGGATGTCCCAAAACAGGAAATCATTCCTAAACATCAACAGACAGCCTGCTCACCTGAGATTGTGAATACGGTCATCATGGGCAGTCATTTTTTGGGTAAAGAGCAAACAGTGCTTTGCTAAAAGATAATTCACTTTCCTTCCTTAACCTTCTTCTGAGAAAATTGTAAAAATATCCCAAAATGTGTATTGTTTGTTCTAAGTATGCTCAAAACTGAATAAATGAACTAATGAGAAATCTTATTAAAACCCTGGACTAGAAATGTCAACCTAGTTTAGCAAAATGGATGTAGAATAGAGAAATAAATGTGCCTCCAAAGGCTTACTCATATTTAATTGTGGTATGTTAATAAAGAAATAGACATTCGATTCTGATGTTAGCAAGCAATGGGAAGGTAACAGTGGTAGAATTGAAAAGTATAGGAGATCTTCTAAAATAACAGGAGGGATAAGGAATGTGATTAAGGCAGCAAAAGTAAGGAAAAAGAAAAGAGAAAATCATAAGGTAGAATAAATAGTAAGCACAAAATAGAATGAAAGGAATAACATCCAATATATCTGTTATCATACAATAAAGAGACTGAATTCCCCTTTCAAAAACAGAAATTTGGATTTTTAAAAAATCTAGCTGGATCTTAAATATGAAAAAAACACCTAAACAATTGACAAAGAAAGGTTAAAAATAAAAGAATGAAAATAGACTGATACATAGATGGTTAAAGATGTGCCAGATAAATGCAAACAAGAAGAAAAAGAGCATTGTTCATAATAGGTAAAAAGTGGAAATAATCCACATATCTATCAACTGATGATGGATAAATAAAATGTGATATATCAATAAAGTGGAATATTATTCAGTAATAAAAAGGAATGAAGTACTGGTGCATGCTACAATACACAAAACCTTAAACACGTTATATTGAGTGAAAGAAGCCAGTCGCAAAAGACCATATATTATAAGATTTCTTTTATATGAAATGTCCAGGACAGGAAAATCTATGGAGACATAAAGTAGATTAGTAGCTCCCTAGGACTTGGGGGTGGGGTGGGAATGGTGAGTTGATGACTGCTAAAGGGAAGGGGGTTCTTTTAGAGGCGATGAAAACGTTATAAACTTGATTGTGGAGATAGCTGCACAACATTGTGAATATACTAAAAACCATTGAATTGTATTTTTTTAATTTTCTAAATAGTCCAAATAGTAGAGAGTATATAGGCTGTTTTCTCTGAACAGAATCCAATTAAACTAAATATCAGCAACAAAAATATGAGGAGAATGTAACCACTTGGAAATTAAGAAACACTTTCCTAAATAAATTTTAAAAAGTGAAATTTCAAAAAAAAAAAAAAAAAGTGAAATTTCAGGGGCAAGATAGAGGTATAGTATTAAGAGATACAAACTACTATGTATAAAATAAGTAAGCAACAAAAATATATTGTACAGCACAGGGAAATAGAGCCATTATTTTGTAATAAATTTAAATAGCATATTGGGAATTCCCTGATGGTACAGTGGTTAGGACTCCATGCTTCCACTGCTGGGGGCCTGGGTTCAATCCCTGGTCGGGGAACTAAAATTCTGCAAGCCACACAGCGTGGCCAAAAAATTAAAAAATAAATTAAATAAATAAATGGAGTATACTCTATTAAAAAATTGAATCACTATGTTGTACACCTGAAACTAATATAATATTGTAACTCAACTAAACATAAATAAATAAATAAATAAATAAATAAATAAATAATAAAAAGTGAAATTTCAAATTATCTATAATCTTATGAATAAAACGTTTCATACAAAACCATAGGAATACTGCTAAAGTTGTACTCAGAGGAAATTGGTTTTAATTATTTTAAAAAAGATAAATGAGTAACATATTCAAAATTTAAAATTAGTACAAGAACAATGTAAAGTAGAAAGAAAATTCTAAAAAAAATTAATAAAATAACAGTTTGTCAAAACAGTTGAAAGGATTCGAAAGGCCCAATAAAATAGAAAGGAAAAATATCCTGGCAAGCCTGAAACATGGGTAAAGAATAGAAAAATAATAATAAACAGTAACCGTGAGTCAGAAAGGACATATAACCACTAATAATAGCAATTAAAATGATTACAAAAGGCTATTCTGTATAACTCTATACAAAAGGATTAGAAAATCTAAGGAAATATTGTCATTCCTGGCAAAAAAATAAAATACTACAATTCCCCCATCAGAGAAAGAAGACCTAAATAGACCAGTATGTAACTCTAAAGAGTTTGGAAAAGTAATCAATCATTTTAGAAGGCACCAGGTTCAGATGGTTTTACAGCTGAGACGTCTTCAATTTTAAAAAACAAGAGGAAACTTGGGGGTTATAGATATGTTCGTTATCTTCATTTCTTTATTATGGTGATGGTTCCATGGGGATATTCATAAATCAAAACTCATCAGCTGTACACTTTACATATGTGCTGTATGTCAATTATACCTCCAAAAATATGTTTACGAAAAGACAGGGAAAGTAGGACTTCCACTTCCAATGATGAGGAACTAATCCTTTAATTCTAATCAACTATAAGACTGGACAAAATCAGAGGCGATTGCTTTCAGGCTTTGGAAAACAGGCAACACAGACTGTGATCCTTGAGAAAAGGGAAATAGACAAGATGAGCCCCATGTTTGTCCTGGCTTTCTGCCTGGTGACAATTTCCCAACTGCAGTGGATCCCAAGCAAAGGAGTGGTCTCCCTGAGCTGAAAAGGCAGAAATCAGTATTTGGGGCTGCTGAAGCAGCAGGAATTTGCAGGTCAGGGTACAGGAGCAGCACAACAGCGGGTGGGAGGAGGCAAAAGTCTACACAGGAATTCCTCTTGATTCTTTGGCCAAAGAAGGCTGGGCTGTGGGTTCTGTGTGTACAGAGTGAGACTCTGTGAGGCTCAGCAGAGAGCAACCGCTCAGGGCTGAGAGCTGAACAGAGATACCAAAGTTTGCTCAATATTAGAACATGGAGTTCAAGCCCAGCCACAGTGGACGTGCTGAACATTTGGGGCATTCAGTTGAGACTCCCAAAAGGCCATGCTTTAGGAGTAAGAACTAAGTCCTAGAGTAAAGGCCATGCCCAAGGACCAAAGACAAAACCAAAAGAGACTCTCCCAAACACAACTTAAAACCAAACCTGACAGCCACTATGGAGAACAGTATGGAGGTTCCTTAAAAAACTACAAATAGAACTACCATACGACCCAGCAATCCCACTACTGGGCATATACCCTGAGAAAACCATAGGTCAAAAAGTGTCATGTACCACAATGTTCATTGCAGCTCTATTTACAATAGCCAGGACCTGGAAGCAACCTAAATGTCCATCGACAGACGAATGGATAAAGAATATGTGGCACATATATACAATGGAATATTACTCAGCCATAAAAAGAAATGAAATGGAGGTATTTGTAATGAGGTGGATGGAGTTAGGGTCTGTCATACAGAGTGAAGTAAGTCAGAAAGAGAAAAACAAATACAGTATGCTAACACATATATACGGAATCTAAGGGAAAAAAAAAAAAAAAAGGCCATGAAGAACCTAGTGGCAAGACGGGAATAAAGACACAGACCTACTAGAGAATGGACTTGAGGATATGGGGAGGGGGTGGGGTGAGATGTGACAGGGTAAGAGAGTGTCATGGACATATATACACTACCAAATGTAAAATAGATAGCTAGTGGGAAGCAGCCGCATAGCACAGGGAGATCAGCTCGGTGCTTTGTGACCACCTAGAGGGGTGGGATGGGGAGGGTGGGAGGGAGGGAGATGCAAGAGGGAAGAGAAATGGGAACATATTGTATATGTATAACTGATTCACTTTGTTATAAAGCAGAAGCTAACACACTATTGTAAGGCAATTATACTTCAATAAAGATGTTTAAAAAAAAAAAAAAAACAAACCTGAAAGGAACAAGAGGCTCCATCAGTAACTTAACTACCTGCCAGACCAAAACTCAAAACCCTTGAAAAGAATGCAGGAAAATCCAGACTCCCTACAATGTATCATTTATGTCTTCCATGCAATAAAAAATTATTACCTGTGCAAAGATGAAGGAAAGTGAGATACGTAGTCTAGAGAAAAAAATCAATAGAAAAAGACCCCAAGAGGACCTACATGTTGGAATGAGCAGAAAGGATTTAACACAACTATTATAAACATGTTTGAGGATTTAAAGGAAGAAGTGGACATAATGAGGGAACATCTTAGCAGAGACATGGAAAATATTTTAAAAATGGGATTTATAAAACAGATAAGTATAATATCTGAAATGAAAATTTCACCTTATAAAGTCAACAGAACATTAAAAAGTGCAGAGAAAAGCTTAAACTTGAAGAATCAATAGAAATTATCTAAATTGAAAAACAAAGAGAAAAAAATTGGGGGAAAAAAATGAACGTAGTCTTAGTGGCCCACAGGACAATATCAAACTGTAACATACCTGTATCAGGAGCCCAGAAGGGAAGGGGAGATAATAGGGTAGAAAAACCATGCAAAGAAATAAGGGGCAAAATTTCCCAAATTTGGCAGAAAACATCATCCTACAGATCCAAGAAGCTCAGCAAACCTCAAGTAGGATAAATACAAACACACACCTAGGAACATAATACCCAAAGGGCTGAAAACCATGGATAAAGAGAAAGTCTAAGCAGCAGCCAGAGGAAAAAAGACATATGGGGGAAAACAATACAAATGACAACTCACTTCTCATCAGAAACAGATGCAAGAAGACACCAGAGCAAGGTCTTTAAAGTGCTGAAATAGAGAAAGTGTTCTCTAGAATATACAATAGAATTCTATCCAGTAAAAATATTCTAGGAGTGAATTCTCTGGCGGTCCAGTGGTTAGGACTCCGCACTTTCACTACCGAGAGCCTGGGTTCAATCCCTGGTCAGGGAACTAAGATCCCGCAAGCCGAGTGGTGAGGCAAAAAAAAAAAAAAAAAATTCTAAGAAAATGAGGGTGAAATAAAGACGTGCTCAGATAAACGAAAGCTGAAGAGAGTTCACTGCCAGCCACAAGAAATGCTCAAGGAAATTCTCCAGATGGAACTCAGATGAGCAAAAAGGAATGAAGAGCACTGGAAATAACAAATATGTAGATCAATATTTTTAAAATTGTCTTTTAAATTACATATTAATTATGTCTTAGTAAAACTGGAAAATTTTGTCTTTTGCATTTTCTTAAAAAGACAACTATTTAAAGCAAAAACAGTAATACTATATTGTGAGTTTTGTATATGCTCATGAAACATAAGACTCTCAGCACAAAGGACAATATTGGGGGTGTAAATGGCATTATATTATTATAAGAGTGTCACGTTTTACATGAAATGGTACAATATTAAATCTTTTTAAAAGGACTACAATCAAAACTATTAGAAGAAACTTTAGGAAAACATTTATAAAACCTTAGATGAGCGAAGCCTCCTAAAATAAGACAAACCCAGGGGCCTTAAAGGAAATGACTGGCAAATTTAACTACAAAACAACATATTTTGTTGCATGTCTCCTGGACTGCAGGAGACACTCAAAACAACATCAAATATAAATAACCAACTGGTAAAAAATACTTACAACACATATGAAAGACAAAGGTTTATCATTCTTACTATACAAAAAAGCCTCTACAAATTGTTGTGAAAAAAAGATGAACAATCCAACAGAGGAGAGAGCAAAGGATATGAACAGGCAATTCCAAGAAGAGAAAACCCAAATAGTAAATATAGGAAAAACTGCTTACCCTGTCTACTGACCAGGGGAATTCCAATTAAAGAAACAATGAGATAACATTTTGTCCCCATTATATTGATAAAAATAGAGAAATGACATCCAGTGCTAGTGAGAATGTGGGAAAAAGGAGCATTCTCATTCCTTGCTACCAGAAAGGTGAATTGTTATAATCCTTTTGGGAAATAAGATGACAGTATTTACTAAAATTTAAAACATACATGCCCTTTGACCCTGCATTCCCACTTTGGGGAATCTATCATATAATTCCTGAATAAGTACAAGAATGTTTATGGCAGTACTGTTGGCAGTTCCCACCAAAAAAAAAAACAACAAAAACCTGAAACAATCCAAAGTCCATCAGTAAGAAAACAGTAGAATCCATTCTGTATATGAACAATATAGAATTATACATAGATACTAAAAAGGAACGAGTAAGATCTTTATTTTTTTTAACTAGGTGGGATATACATGATACTTTTATTTTTAGGTGGAAAATTAATTTATAGAGTAATAGGTACAGTTTACCTAATTTTTATGAAAATACAAACAAAAAACCTCAGATAAAATCCTGCAGATACAAGTTCCCAATGGCCAAAGCTAGAACAATTTGAGCAATAAGATAAATAAAGAAGTATAGGGCTTCCCTGGTGACACAGTGGTTAAGAATCTGCCTGCCAGTGCAGGGGACACGGGTTCGAGCCCTGGCCCAGGATGATCCCACATGCCATGGAGCAACTAAGCCTGTGCGCCACAACTACTGAGCCTGCACTCTAGAGACCACGAGCCACAACTACTGGAGTCTGCATGCCTAGAGCCCGTGCTCCACAGCAAGAGAAGCCACTGCAATGAGAAACCCACGCACCGCAACGAATAGTAGCCCCCACTCGCCGCAACTAGAGAAAGCCCGTGTGCAGCAACAAAGACTCAGCTCAGCCAAAAATAAATACATTTATTTATTTATTTAAAAAAAAGGAAAAGAAGCATATAGCCAAAGTATAAATAATAAATATCCATGAGTCCATACTGGTATAAATTATTGGTTAATAAATACATGGGGAGAAGTGACAAATCTGTGCAGAATGCCAAATGATTTACGTAGGTACTCTGTCCACGAGAAGTCCCCACTACTTAGGTGTGGGCTCTACATACTGACTTCCTTCTAAAGAGTATAGCATATATGGAGGGAGGTGGTAGCTTGACCCTGGAGAACCCTGAAAACACTGTCTCAACCAGGTGATCAAGGTCAACCTAAACAGTGACAAGTCATGTAGATGGTATGTACCCTGGATATGATGTGATGAATGGTGGTCTTCCTCCTCCAAAGCCATAACCTCAGTCTAATTATGAGAAAAACATCAGACAAATCCCAGTAGAGGGACATTTTACAAAATACCTGACAGATACTCCTCAAAACTGTCAAGGTCATCAAAAACATGGAAAGTCTGGGAAGCTGTCACAGCCAAGAGGAGCCTAAGGAGACATGACAATTCAATATAATGTGGTGTCCTGGATGGGATCTAGGACATTAGGTAAAAATGAAGGAAATCTTAAACCATGGACGTTAGTTAATGATAATGTATCAATAATGTTCGTTCATTGTAATAAATGTACCTTACTAATATAAGACGTTCATAATAGGGGAAACTGGGTGTGGGGTATATGGGAACTCTCTATACTCTCTCCTCAGATTTTCTGTAAATCTAAAACGGTCCTAAAAGTTAAAGTCTGTTTTTCAAAAATCCTATACATACATGTAGTTATATTTATCCACAGATATGTGTATGGGTGTGGAGAAAGAGGTAGAAGGACACACACTGGGCTGCAAAACCTGGTTACATTCATGGGGTGGAAAGAGAGGCTAGTGGGAAGAGATGATTAAGATAGTTTCACCTCTGGGGACTTCCCTGGTGGTCCAGTGGTTAAAGCTCCTTGCTCCCAGTGCAGAGGGCCCGGGTTTGATCCCTGGTTGGGGAACTAGATCCCGCATGCCGCAGATCCCGAGTGCCGCAACTAACACCTGGCACAGCCAAATAAATAAATATTTTTTAAAAAAGATAGTTTCACCTGTTAAAACAAGTATGTACAGAATATTGCTTCTGAAATTTAAAATTATATATTAAAAATAGTAATAGAAATACCAATGGACTGTAATTGTACACATCTTAAGAAGTCAGTTGAAATGAGGGATTTTGACTCTATGCCTCTATGGATGGTCCCGTGTTGCCCTTCTGTGTCAAAAGTGTAAAATCCTATGACCGTCGCCTGACCATTCTCTTTCCCAAATCTATCTCAATAGGAACACACTACTCCATTGAACCTAGACCCATGAAATGGAATACATCCCTGGAAAAGGTAGGATTCATCAGTTCTTTGTTTGCTTTTTAATTAATTAACTGATTTTAATTTTTTAAATTATGTTTAAATTATTATTTTAACAAATGTCTTCTTGGGAATTCCCTGGTTGTCCAGTGATTAGGACTCGGCCCTTTCACAGCCGGGCCCTGGGTTCAATCCCTGGTCAGGGAACTAAGATCCCACAGGCTGCAAGGCAGGGTCAAAAAAAAAAAAAAAGTCTTCTTGCAGACATATACAAAAATGTATAAGGAAAACAATATCAAACACCTACAGCTCCAGTATCCACTATCATTATTTTTTGATTATTTTTTAATTTCCTTCTAGGGCTTCTTTCAATGCACACATGGAGTAGTTTGATTTTTTTCTCATTACAAAAATAATAAATATTCAATACAGAAACAAATCTTCAAAACAGAAAACACGGATATACAAAAAGAAGAAAATGAAAATCACATATAATCCCACCACTTAGCATTTATCCATGTATCCTGCAGACATTTTTCTCTGCATTTACTTTTCTCTAGACAAAATTGGGACTCATTCTTTTTTTTTTAATTGGAGTATAGTTGATTTACAATGTTTCACAGTACAACAATGTTATTCAGTTATACATATATATACATATTCTTTTCCAGATCTTTTTCCATTATAAGTTATTATAAGATATTGAATATAGTTCCCTGTGCTATGTTGTTTACCTATTTTATATACAGTAGTGTGTATCCGTTAACCCCAAATTCCTAATTTATCCCTCCCCGCCCTTTCCCCTTTGGTAACCATAAGTTTGTTTTCTATGTCTGTGAGTCTGTTTGTTTTTTTTTTTCAATAATTAAATAATGATTTTTTAAAAATATATAAATTATTTTATTTATTTTTGGCTGTGTTGGGTCTTGCTGCGCGTGGGCTTTCTCTAGTTGTTGTGACCGGGGGCTATTCTTCGTTGTGGTGCGTAGCCTTCTCATTGCGGTGGCTTCTCTTGCTGCGGAGCACAGGCTCTAGGTGGGCGGGCTTCAGTAGTTGTGGCACACGGGGTCAGTAGTTGTGGCTCGCAGGCTCTAGAGCGCAGGCTCAGTAGTTGTGGCACATGGGCTTAGTTGCTCCACGGCATATGGGATCTTCCCGGACCAGGGCTCGAACCCGTGTCTGCTGCATTGGCAGGCAGATTCTTAACCACTGCACCACCAGAGAAGTCCCGGGAATCATTCTTTATATCCAGTTTTGTTTCCCTTGTTTCTTTGAACTCAATATATATCATGAGCACCTTTTCTCTTCATTAACAATCATGGTTCATCAGAGTCCCTGCGGGGATATACTCCTGGAGCTCACCTCTCCTTCAAACAGGTGTTTTCCGAGCACCTGCTCTGTGCTACAACCAACATATTGCCTGGCCTGGAAGAGCTGACACTCTGGTGGCGGAGGCAGGAAAAAACCCAAACACACGAATCACTATATAATCACAATTTGAAGAAGTGTTATGACGGAAATAAAGAGGGGATAGTGATAGAAAAAATATTGGGGGTGGGATTTGTTGGGGTGGTCAGGGGAGGCCTCTGTAAGGAGGTGGTGTTTAAGCTGAGACCTGAGACTGAGAGGAGGCTGGGGTGGGCTTTGGCGCTGGCAGAAAATAATCTTATAGATGTATCTGGAACCTCGTGAGGTCCTGCCCAAACTAGCAGCATCACTGGAGCCAGAACACGACTCCTAGCTCCCCATCCAAAGCTCTCTGCACTTGACTGCTGTGGTTAGTGTAGGCTCCACTGCGCTGAGGTGGGGAACAGCCACACTGGTATCACAGATGTGCGACCTATATAGTCCCACGGGGCCCTCCCCCAGAAGGGCCTCGCACTTGGAGTTTAATGCTCTGCTGTCACTGTCTTGAAATTCTTAATTTATCTTTGAACTGGTGTTTTGTAAGTGAAGGCCCATGGACAGTCAGCAGAGGAGAGAAGTACAACATGGGTTTGCTTATGTATAAGGATGTATACTGATACGTTGAGAATTGTCCCAGCATTCTCGATGCCCGGTGAGCACAGATTGCAGTGGACCCATGCTGCATGGGAATTCAGCGAGACTCAAGGCAAGCACAAGGTAAAAGGGTTACTCTGAGAATAAGTGGAGACATAGCCCTGAGAGGTCATGCCTTCCATCTGAGTTGGGACTTGCTTGAATGCAGAAAGAAGGCGCCAATGTTCTAAGAAAGATGAATGACCAAAGAACCCTATCATATTCTCTCTTACTCATGTGCCTTTGTGTTAGCCAACTACTTATGCTGAAGATGACAGCAGAAGGAAAAGAAAAGACAGAGCAACCCAGAGTTCCTTTTCCTTCCAGTCTTCCCTGACTCATCAGTAAGCTGTGGCTGGAACGTGCACGTCTCAAGAAGTGAAATAAAAACAGTTGAGTATATTCTGTGCAGCACTTCCACTGCTGTGGCAAGCACAAAATACAAACGCGTGGACAAGTTACAAAATGCAAACTGTGTAATTCAGTGATTCCACACGTGAGCTAAACTCTCATAGATGTTTGCATTTAAAACTGGCATTGAGGGACTTCCCTGGTGGCACAGTGGTTAAGAATCTGCCTGCTAAAGCAGGGGACATGGGTTCGTGCTCTGGTCCCGGAAGATCCCACATGCCGCGGAGCAACTAAGCCCGTGCCCCACAACTACTGAGCCTGCGCTCTAGAGCCCGTGAGCCACAACTACTGAGCCCGCATGCCACAACTACTGAAGCCTGTGCACCTAAAACTCTGCAACAAGAGAAGCCACCGCAATGAGAAGCCCATGCACCGCAATGAAGAGTAGCCCCCACTTGTCGCAACTAGAGAAAGCCCGCGTGCAGCAACGAAGACCCAGTGCAGCCAAAAAAACAAATAAATTTATATTAAAAATAAAATAAAATAAAACTGGCATTGCACAATGTGAACACAAATGGTAAAATTCATGCTGATAATTTACAATTTTATTTTTTCTTTCCTTAGAACAACATTAAATAGCAAATGAAAAACACCATGACAAGTTGAGATAATAGAGAGACCACAGAAGAAAGGAGAAAGCCTTACATGCTATTACTTTCAACAGCACTTTTCTTCCTGTCTTTTGTACAAGGGGCCCTGAATTTTCATTTTGCACCGGCTCCTGCAGATTAGAGAGCTGGCCCTGGAGGCAGCCTAGAGAAAAACCCGGGGATCTATCTCGGCTTCCGAGTGAGGCACATGAGATAAAAGAAGAGAAAAAAACCTGGCTGAGACAGCAGCACAGTTTATTTAGCTTTAATTCAAAATGATATCAGCAGCAACATGTACCTACATATGTTAAAAGCTGATGCTCAACTTTTTTTTTTTAAGATTTTTTTTTTGACGAGGACCATTTTTTAAAAAGTCTTTATTGGATTTGTTACAACATTGCTTCTGTTTTTTTTTTTTTTTTTTATGTTTTGGTTTTTTGGCCACAAGCCATGTGGGATCTTAGCTCCCTGACCAGGGATTGAACCCATACCCCCTGCACTGGAAGGCAAAGTCTCAACCACTGGACTGCCAGGAAAGTCCCATCAATTTTTCTTTTTTAATTTGTCTTTGTCCATTCTACTCAGAATCTTTAAAATTTGTTTTAAAAATCATAAGATATACGTAAGCTCTCCGTAGTTAATTCAGAAACTATATAACGAAGCAATATGTGCAAATTTCCTTTTGCTGCTCACTGAAATCCCTGGCTCCACCCAGAACTTGTGGCAGCGAGTCCCTGGTTCTGCGCCCTTTTCTCTGAGGCTCAGAGAGGGGAGATGAGCCACTCACAGTGCCCAGCTCATAAATGGAAGGATCTGGACTGGTATCCAGATGGGTCTGCGTCCTGCATTGAGTGTGTTCCCCTCATGCCTTCAGCAGAACCATTAGTAACACGAGGAGCCAAGGCAGACACTGGAGAGGATCACGAGTGTGTCTGGCCCAGATTCTGCTCCATGATGACAGGCCTCCGCGGCTGCCTGGGAAATCCCAACCGGATATTAATTTCACCACCGTCAATGGCCTTCATAATATTTTTGTTTTAAAAAATGATGATTCCAAGTAAGAAGATCAAGTACATTATTAGTTCCTGTGATCTCAACTCTCAGATGAATTCATGCAATTTAGTGCCTCCTAATGCAGTCAGATGGAAGTTGCAAAGCAGGCTGTGTCGGACATAACAGATTTCTAAATGAACTTGACTAATATAAACACAGTATTGGGGGCAGGGGCAGGCTCTACTGAGTGGAGATGATATCTGATCGTCTTTGGATGGTCAGGGCCCAGTAGAGTGTCTAGCTCAAGGTAAATACTCAATATGTTGGCCAGACTGAATTAGTCAGTGTGCACAAAGGTTTCTCATCCTTATGTCCTTAAAAGGAAAAGATGCCCCAGTTTTTCTGGTGTTCCAATGCAACATAGCAAAGCTAGCCCCTCATTTGTGAAGATGCTTTCAAGCTTAGCAGCTTAGCAGCTATGACACGATGTAATTGCACCAGGAAGACCCCTCATCTTGTAAGGTATCTGACCAGTTCATAACAATCCACATTTTCTGAGAACTGCCCTCTCCCCACAGTGGGGAGTCATTTGTTAGGACAGGACCGCTTCCTTTCTCCTGGCCACAGGGCATGGTACCAGGGTGAATAAGATACCTGAATTGGGCTCATCCAATTCTCTTTCCAAGGGACTAAGCATTGGGGTTCAGCAGTTCTGGTTGGTTTCTAGTATGACTGGGATGAGGAAAATGACAAAATTTGGGATCCATACTGTAGCCCTCTTGTGCCATGTGCCTGTATAGATAGAGAAAACCAATCTGTAGAGGGCAAGATTGCTTGGGAGAAAGAAGAGATGAGGGCTGGCTCCTGGCAGCCATATTTGCACCATGTGATCTTGCCTTTGACCACAGCTGACTGGACCCACGTGGCAGCAGATCCAAGTCTGGCCAGTGAGACCTTCCCCCAGGAATTTCTCCATGGCTGGAACTACACATGTGGCATTTGGAAACTAGGGAGCAGACATATTCTAGACCAAAGAAGCAGAGAATCTGGTCTGCACGCAGCCTGGGAAAAGCATGTCTGTGACAAAGGCGAGAAAGGCCTTCGTTGGTCCCCAAAGTTCTCTTCTCCCTCCTTCTGGGCCCGCTGGCATTCCTGCTTGTGGGTTCCAGGAGACACAGTGGGGTCTTTCAAGTGAAGTCCTTTTTTTTTTTTTTTTATAAATTTATTTATTTTATTTTTGGCTGCATTGGGTCTTCGTTGCTACACATGGGTTTTCTCTAGTTGCAGCGAGTGGAGGCTGCTCTTCGTTTCAGTGCACGGGCTTCTCACTGTGGTGGCTTCTCTTGTTGAGGAGCATGGGCTCTAGGCATGTGGGCTTCAGTAGTTGTGGTGCATGGGTTTCAGTAGTTGTGGCACACGGGCTCAGTAGTTGTGGCTCATGGGCTTAGTGGCTCCGTGGCATGTGGGATCTTCCCCGACCAGGGCTTGAACCCATGTCCCCTGCACTGGCAGGTGGATTCTTAAACACTGCGCCACGAGGGAAGCCCCGTGAAGTCCTTTTTTATTTAAGGAGCTTGAGTTGACTTTATTACCTGCAACCGAAAGAGCTCTAACTGATTCTCAGGACTCCCATGTCTTGTGCTAGGCCTCCTGAAGCACCCATTACTTTTGGATTCGGTGAGATGTGACAGTGCCCTTCTGGTAAATTCATATTCTCTTCACTTAAGCTAGTTTGAATACGTCTTTGCTGTTTGTTTCCAAAAGAGCTTCCACTTCCAAAGTCCGTTCCACTTCATTTTAAATGCTGCATAGTATTTCATCCCAGAGAGGAATCTTAATTTTCACAACCATTCCCCCTTCATTGCAAGACCCCATACTGGGAACTGTGGTAGTTTAATGATAGTAGAATTCATAGATACTAGAATAGGGCTTCCCTGGTGGCGCAGTGGTTAAGAATCTGCCTGCCAATGCAGGGTACATGGGTTCGAGCCCTGGTCCCCGAAGATCCCACATGCTGCGGAGCAACTAAGCCCTTGCGCGACAACTACTGAGCCTGTGCTCTAGACCCTGCGAGCCACATGCCTCGAGCCCGTCCGTGCTCTGCAACAAGAGAAGCCACCGCAATGAGAAGCCCGCGCACCGCAACAAAGAGTAGCCTCCGCTCTCCGAAACTAGATAAAGCCCGCACACAGCAACAAACACCCAACGTGGACAAAAATAAATTAAAAAAAAAAAAAAGATACTGGAATAAAGGCTAGAGATCAAGAAAGACTTCATTCTTAACATATACACACTACTATGTATAAAATAGATAACAAGGACTTACTGTACAGCACAGGGAACTACACTCAATATCTTGTAATAACCTATAATGGAAAAGACTCTGAAAAAAGAATATATGCATACCGAACATATACTGAATCACTTTGCTGTACACTTGAAACTAACACATTGTAAATTAACTACACTTCAATTAAAAAAGAAAGACAGATGGGGACTTCCCTGGCGGTCCAGTGGTTAAGACTTCTCCTTCCAATTCAAGGGGTACGGGTTCGATCCCTGGTCGGGGCGCTAAGATCCCACATGCCTTGCAGCCAAAAAACCAAATATAAAACAGAAGCAATGTTGTAGCAAATTCAATAAAGACTTTAAAAATGGTCCACATCAAAAAAAAAGAAAATCTTTAAAAAAAAAAGAAAGGAAAAAAGATTTCATTCCATATGAACTTTGAATGTATTACCTATGCAAATGAATAGATACATGAAAGTCTTCACAACGGAGCTGAAATCTGTGTTGACTGTTGAACAACAAGCAGGATGTTTTTCTAGAAGAGAAAAATGTAGGGAAAGGGGAATTCCTAATAGAGGGACAGCAAAAGCAAATGTGTAGAGGCAAGAAACAGAAGTGGATTATGGAACAGACTTTTTTATCTAGAAAAAGGAGCTGGCATCTCTAAATTCGAATCTGCATTAGACTAACAGTCCCAAATGTTAAGGTATACTGGTCATCCAAAAAAAGTCCAACTTTTAAAAAAATTAAAATAAAAACAAAAGAAAAGGAGTTGGGAAGTGACAAAGTCAAGATTTAAACCCAGGCCTGTCTGGCTCCTACGTGCTCACGAGTGACCACTGTCCCTTTTGCAGGGATCTGGGTCCCTTTGGATTTGGGGCAGATTGCTTCCCACTTGGGGTCTGTTAAAGGAGGATTGAAGTAGATGATACCCAAGGCTCAGTCTAGGCTTACATCCTGTGAATCTAAGTTCCAACTGACCACATTTCGTTTGCCGGCCACCCTGGATCTGGTGGATCGGATGAGACTTTCAAGGATAGGAGATTTTGCAGGGTTTCTAGGAATTTCTAAGAAAGCTCTAAGTTTCTCAGAGGCAACCAGGGACTTGTTTCGAGGCCCAGGCCGCATCTCAGAACGCTTTTGAGATGGGAGTACAGCCTGCAGGCTCAAAGCATTTGACCTCCTGGCCCAAGATCATATATTACATCCCAATGGGGGAGAAATGTCCACCAGGGAATTCCAAGAGCCATTTCCAGGCACATCCAATGGCAAACTGTGAGTAACGGGATTCCTCTGAAAGGACCCACTCCAGGGATGATAAACTGGGGACTGGAGGCCCACTCGGGCCCTCTGGCCTGTTTCAGCAGCACAATGTTCACTAAAAATTTTGGACTACTTGACACACATTTAAAAATGGGAGATTTCCAGATTTCTAGATTCTCATGAAAAATGGAAAGACCTGACAACACTGGGCCCTTATTCCCACGACCCGCTGGACCCTGGTTGCCCCTGTGTGGTGGCGCCTGCCTCACCCTGGAGTTCCCACTTGCCTCACACACCTCACCAAGTCAGCCTGGCCCCTGGAGGCACGTGAGTTTGAGACCCTTGATCTAGGTCAACGCTCTGGTTTTATAGGTGAAGAAACTGAATCCTTGAGAGGGGAAGGGACTTAAGGTCACAGAGACTGGAGACTCCAGCTAGTTTCCAAGGTCCGACTTCCAATCCTGTGTTTCTTTTAGAGCGCAAGCCAGGAACCAGAAAACCAGCAATTCTTGTGCCTGTCGTGAAGGTTGAGGGCCTACTGTATGCCAGGTGCCTCTCACAGAATGAAGTAGCAGTTCCCGCTGGGCTGCTGTCCCCAGAGTCTCAAGTAACCCCCCACCCCCACCCCCATCCCAACAGGTTTGGGAATCCCTGCTATATTCTCACTCAGAAGGGTCCAGCTGCCAGAAGAGAAATACCCTGGGCCCTTCCTTCTTTACCGCTCAGCATTTGGCCATGGCTCCCTGTAGGAAGCCTGCCCTGGCACCCCAAGGCTGATTTCCATCATCCCTGATATGAGTTCTAATTCTTGTGCTTCCCTCATCAGGGCATTTAACACTGAATTGCAGGTAACAACAACAACAACAAAGACATCAATAAAATAGATACCATTTGATTAGGCATTTACAATGTGCATAACAATACTCTCACTTATCTCTGTAAGAACTCCCTAGGCTCTGGGAAGTAAAGTAAATTGACCCCAAATCTCACAGCTGGAAGGGGATTCAGACCTCCTTGCCTGACAAGAAGCTGATGCTCTTCCTATTTTCTGTACCTCAGTTGCTAGAAAGGGGTTTTCAGAATCAAGGGAGACTGGAAGCCCTGAGGATGTGGGTTTACCCCATCACCTCAACTTTCCAGGTTCTGCACATGAATCTTACAATGTCAGGCCTGCACAGATGGAGCTTGGGAGTTGCCCTAGGAGGGAACCGCAAGGGGCTTGGCAGGGGTTTTGTAAATGTGGACGGTGGATTGCAAGCTTCTGCAGGTGTCCTGTCCCCCACCCCCGCCAACCCCTCACCCCAGCTCAGGACTGAGGTGAGTCACCACTAACCAGTTTGGATTGACACCCCAAATTTCTGAGCCAGAGTGGAGGTAAGGCTCATTTAGCTGAACTCTGGTAATTTATATGATAATTCTTATTTTAAAATCCAAGTTCTAGGGGACTGCCCTCGTGGTCCAGTGGGTAGGACTCCATGCTTCTAATGCAGGAGGCCTGGGTTCGATCCCTGGTCAGGGAACTAGATCCTGCATGCATGCTTCAACTAAGAGTTCGCATGCCACAACGAAGATCCCAGGTGCTGCAACTAAGTCCTGGTGCAGCCAAAATAAATAAATAAATAAATAAATAAATATTTTAAAATCTAAGTTTTGGACTTCTGAATAAATTTCTTTTGTTGTAAACCCCCTGCCCAAATTCTATTTATATCCCACCCCTCCCCCCCAATAAAAAACACCCTGTGAAAGCACATTGGCCCGACAAACTGTCTCCCTCTATTTCCAGCCTAACGTACAAAATCAGTTGATCATTTAAAAACTTCTGCTATGTTTGATGTGCAAAGATGTTCATCTGAGTGCTGACTCTAACAGCAAAGAAAAAGAAAAAGAACACAACCTAAATTTCCAACATGGAAACTGATTAAAGAGTCAAGGTACTACCATCCACGCAGTAGGAAACTCTGCAGGGAGTGAAAATATGTACTTATTTTATTTTTTAATGTTTATGTAATGACTTGAAAAGTACTCATGATATTATGGATTCCTCATTGCTTTTCAAACTACAAAAGTAATCCCTTTTCACTATAAAAATAAAATAAAACACTCCAGAAACGTTTAAGGTAAGAGATGAAGCTGCCCCACAAACATACCTACCTCCAGCCCCAGTGGTAACATGCAGTGTATTCATGATATACTGGTACTTTAAGAATCAGGATAAAATTGTATATATTCATTAGTATCACTTTTTTAAAAACCTATGCATTGGAATAGAAAAAAAGCGTATTTATACACCCATGTTCATAGCAGCATTATTCACAATAGCTAAATGTGGAAGTAACCCATGTGTCCATCAATGGATAAATGGATAAGTAAAATATGGTCTATCCATACAATGGAATATGAGTCAGCCTCAAAAAGGAAGGAAATTCTGACATACGCTACAACATGGATGAACCCTGAGGACATTATGCTAAGTGAAATAAGCCAGTCACAAAAAGACAAATACAGTATGATTCCACTTATATGAGGCGCTTGGAGGAGTCAAAATCATAGAGACAGACAGTAGACTGGTGGTCGCCAGGGGCTGGGAAGAGGAGGGAATGGGAAGTTATTGTTTAATGAGTACAGAGTTTCAGCTTTACAAGATGAAAAGAGCTACAGAGATGGATGGCAGTGATGGTTGCACAACATTATGAATGTATTTAAAACCACTGAACCGTACACTTAAAAATGGTTAGGATGGCGAATTTCATGTTATGTGTATTTTACCACGATAAGAAAAAAATGGGGGGAAAAAAGGCTAGACAAAAATACACCAACATTTTAGTACTTCTGTTTGGGTGATGGGGCTGTGGGTAATTTTTTTTTTCTTTTTCTTTCTGCTTTTCTTCATTTTCCAAATAATCCTTTTCGGGAAAAATAAACAATAAAAATAAAAATGATAGATTGAATCTTTTCTCTTTCTTCATCTTACTTCACCCAAGAATCAGTACTAGTTCAAGATTCCGTTTGTGTAGAATTTGGCTGCATCCAAGCCAGGCTGACCACCACCATGGCAAGCCATAATAATGAGAGTTACCTTTTTTGAGCCAGCTTGTTGGTAAGGAAACTGAGGCTCAGAGGAGGTCAGTGATGTGGGAAAAGTCCGAGATAGAGACCCAGCATGGAGATCCATGGGAAGTCACCCTGTGGTCTCTCCATTGAGGTCAGTTCAGTTCAACAAACGTATTTTGTTTTGAGCACCGAGGGTGCGCCAGGATCTGTGTCCTGTGCCAAGGGCTGGGGAACGGGAGTGACCCAGGGACCATCCTGCCTTATAGTCTGGTTGTGCTGACACAGAGTGCTCAAAAGGAGCTGGTGGTTGGGCCACATGTTACCATGGAATCTCCAGCTAAAAGTTTAATTCAACCCAAGCACCATCACCTTTGTTCATGCAACCAACTGATGATTTCCAGTTTTCATTATTAGAAACAGTGCTCCAGTGAACATTCTTGAACCTACATCTTTTTTTAAAATAAATTTATTTATTTTATTTTATTATTGATTTTTGGCCGCATTGGGTCTTTGTTGCTGCGCGTGGGCTTTCGCTAGTTGCTGTGAGCGGGGGCTACTCTTCCTTGCAGTGTGTGGGCTTCTCTTGTTGCGGAGCACGGGCTTCAGTAGCTGTGGCACGCGGACTCTAGAGCACAGGCTCAGTAGCTGTGGCGCACGGGCTTAGTTTCTCCGCGGCATGTGGGATCTTTCTGGACCAGGGCTCGAACCCGTGTCCCCTGCATTGGCAGGCGGATTCTTAACCACTGCGCCACCAAGGAAGCCTATTCCTGAATAAACATCTTAGAGCACAGCTGTGCTTATTTCATCATTTCATTCCAACAAATGAAATTGCTGGATCAAAGGGTAAGTGTATTTCCTACGCTTTTAAAACATATTGCCCTTGACTGCTTTCCAGAAAGCTGCACCAATGTACCCTCTCAGCAGCAGGGTATAAGGGTCCTTTTGGGCCCTTGCAGCCATAATAGCAGTTAGCAAAATATTTGATAATTTGATAGCCAAAAATGATTTTTTCATAGATTCATTCAAGTATTTATGAGTCACATGCACTGTGCTGGTCAGTGGAGATACTGTGGGGACAAGATAGGAGGAGTCTCTGCCATGGGAGCCTCTGTCTAGTGGGAAAGAAGACAATTTAAGGAGTAATTATTACACTGAGAAGTAGTGGTGTCAGAGGTGTTGTGAAAAGGGGAAAGGGGCAGCTTTGGGCACTACTGGAAACATAGGAGGAGTTAACTACTTATGGTGTCTGGGGAAGCCACATTTAAACAGAGACCAATTAGTACACTGGAAATAGTGTTTGGTTTTTACAGGCCATTTGCATTTCCTCTTTTTGTGCGTTGCTTCCTTGTGTCCTTTGCACATTTTTTCCTTTAGGGTTTTCTTTAAAAAATTTTTTTTAAATTAAAGTAAGATTCACATAACATAAAATTCAACATTTTTGGACTACCCTGGTGGCGCAGTGGTTAAGAATCCGCCCGCCAATGCACGGGACATGGGTTCGAGCCCTGGTCCGGGAAAATCCCACATGCCACGGAGGAACTAAGCCCATGTGCCACAACTGCTGAAACCCGCGCGCCTAGAGCCTGTGCTCTGGAACAAAGACAAGCCACTGCAATGAGAAGCCCCCACACCGAAACGAAGAGTAGCCCCCGCTCGCCGCGACTAGAGAAAGCCTGCGCGCAGTGACAAAAACCCAACGCAGCCAAAAATAAATAAATTTATTTTTAAAAAATGGTTCCTTTAAAAAAACACTCACCACTTTTTTAAACTTTTTATTTTATATTGGAGTATAGCCAATTAACAATGTTGTGATAGTTTCAGGTGCACAGCAAAGGGACTCAGCCATACATATCCATGTGTCCATTCTCCCTCAAACTCCCCTCCCATCCAGGCTGCCACATGACACTGAGCAGAGTTCCCTGTGCTATACAGTAGGTTCCTGTTGGTTACCCATGTTAAATATAGCAGTGTGTACATGTCGATCCCAAACTCCCTATCTCTTCCCCCCACCCTTCCCCAAACTCACCGTTTTAACATACGTAATTCAGTGACATTTACTAATTCACAATATTGTGCAGTGCAGAGTTCTTTTTTTAATTAATTAATTTATTTTGAAAAATTTCAAGTTCACAGAATGCTTAAAAAGCAGTGAAACAGGGACTTCCCTGGTGCCGCTGTGGTTAAGAATCCGCCTGCCAGTGCAGGGAACACGGGTTCGATGCCTGGTCCAGGAAGATCCCACATGCCGTGGAGCAACTAAACCCGTGCACCACAACTACTGAAGCCCGCGTGCCTAGAGCCCGTGCTCCGCGACAAGAGAAGCCACCACAATGAAAAGCCCGCGCATTGCAACAAAGAGTAGCCCCCGCTCGCCACAACTAAAGAAAGTCCGTGTGCAGCAATGAAGACCCAATGCAGCCAAAAAAAAAAAACGGTAAAACAAATACCCTAAATTGGGATGATGTTTACTTTTTAATTGCACTTTAAGAACTTTTTCCATGTTAAGGATATTAACTCCCTCTCTGGCTTCTGGAGCCAATTTTCTTTGGTTGGCCACTTGTCTTTCACGTACGTGTGTGTGTGCACGCATGCGCACGTGCGACAGTTTATCATCTGCCATGTTTCTTGTCCCCATGTCACCAGTGGCACCATAACTCTCCTTCAGTTAATTAGGAACAAAAAAGAAAGTCCTCATAGATTTGCATATAGAAAAAATAAAACAATTACATAGAAAGTTTTTTTGCTTTTTTTTGTTCCTGATTAAGTGAAAGAAAGTCCTGCTGGTGACAAAGAGGCAGGAAATATGCCTGATGATAAACCACAGCCCATAGGGTCCCTGTCAGGCCCTGGAGACCACAGCACAGAGGGGTCGAGATAAGCCGGGTGGGGGTGGGGAGGCAGGAACTCCTGGGCCTCTTTCAGGATCCTCAGTGAAGCTCAAAAAGCTAGGCCTCCAGAACAGGCATATGATTTGCACACTTCCCAGTCACAAAGGAAACCCAATAGTCAAGAAAGAAAAGAGGCCCAGGGTTCGGTGTTAAGAGACTGGCTGTTGGACTCAGGGAGGGCTGTACTCGACTTGGACCCCACCCTCTACCAGTGCAGGCTTGGACGAACCACCTAACTTCCCAGTTACCTTACCTATAAAAAGAGGGCAGTAAGCCTATCCTCAGAGGAGGGCTGGGGGCACTAAACTTCTGGCACAGTTCACCCAAAGCTACACTGTCTGTCTGGCTCCAAACCCTGAGTTCCGCTCCTGCACGAGGTGCCATGATGGCTCAATGAATGATCTTCCTATTGTTATTAGGAAGCCAAACACAGCCCAGCACTGAAGAGTCAGCAAAGGAAGCGCACTGGCGTCACAGGCCTTCTAAGCAAGCCTGATAAAGGTGAGAAGGGCGCTTTCTTGTTGTCCGGCAGAAAAGAGGGTGCCCCTCCATCACCCCCTCCTGTTGGGTCCCTGGCTCATGGCCAATTACTCAACCAAAGCCTGGCAGCCTGGATTCATGGGGAAGGCCCCAGGAGTGGCCGGGGTCTAGGTGCCACTTTGTCTTATGCACACTCGGCCATCCCTGTCCCTTTCTCATCTGGCAGTTGCCCAGTGCCCTTATCTGTAAGATGAGAACCCCAGAGTAGGTACCTCACAGGGGAGTTTCGAGAATCACAGAGGGTAAACCAAGTAATGCTCTCAGTACCACACCTGGCAGTTAGTGTTCAATAAATGTTCGCTGTTATTGTTAACCCCCTGTTCCCAAACAGGAACACCGAAACATGTTGGGAAGAAAATATATTGTTATGAGGCAAGATTATAAAGCAGTATATAAAATAGGACCCAATTATTAAAAAAAAAAAATTATACATATGTAGAAGGGGAAAAAGACCAGAAGGAAATGTTGGCAGCACTTAACTCTTGGTGATGAAATTATAAGGAATCTTTTTTTTTCTTTGTGTTTTCATGCATTGTCTACACTTTCCTGCAATGCACGTATCACTTTTGCAATCAGGGGGAAAAAAAAATAAGCACTGTGAGAGATGAGAGGAGCTATCACTTGGATCTGGGCTTGTGGAGAGGATACCCCAGAGGAAGTGGGTTTTGAGCAGGGCTTGGAAGGATGGGAGAATTTGAAGAATGGGGGAGGAGAGCCAGGAGAAGCCTTTTTCATGTCCTTGTTTTTTTTGTCTGTCTCCTCCCCTAGGCTGTGGGCTCCTTGAGGGCATGGTCCATGGTCTAATTTGTTCACTGCTGTATCCCTAGCATCCAAAACAAACAAATTTTAAAAAATCTGAAGAACTGGTGCTTAGTAGGTGCTCAATAAATACGGATCTAGTGAGCAAGTAACCTTGAAGCTCCACTTAGCTTGGGAGACAAGGATGCTCTCAGTTCGCTGTCCAGCTGGTGCACTGCCAAAACGGAGGTGCGTGGTTTCCATGGCAACAGAAGAGGGCCTGCCAGGCCAGCAGCAGGAGGCAGACGCAGGGACTGTGAGCTCTGCATCTTGTCAAGGTGCGGCCTGGAAATTGGGAACATGGCGGTGGGCTCTTTCAACAGATGTTGAGAAAAGAGAAGGAGCTTCATAATACAGTTAACTTAGTTGTTCACTGGACAGGTTTGTCAAATCAGTGAATGCTCAGGCAAGTAGTTCAGGTCTTCGAAGGAGGTTGGGAGGCTCTTAGTGGGTGGAAGGCTAGGGACTCTGGAAAGTTTGGTTCTAGTCTGAACCTTGCTGTGTGACCTCGGGCAAGTTACTTAATCTCTCTGGGCTTCAGCATGTTTATTCATAAAATGAGAGGTTTGATCAGCTTTAAAATTGCTCATAAAAAGACGTGTGTGGTAGTAATATAAAATGGTGCAGCCACTGTGGAAAAGTTAAACACAGAATTATCATAGATTATCATATGATACCAATTCCACTGGTAGGTATATACCCAAGAGAACTGAAAACAGATACTTAAACAAATACTTGTACTCGAATGTTCATAGTGGTACTATTCACAATAATCATAAGCCCATCAACGGATGAATAAAGGAAAGGTAGTATATCCATATGGTGGAATTCAGCCATAAAAAGGAATAACAGTGCTACAACGTGGATGAACCTCGAAAACATTATGCTAAGTGAAAAGAGCCAGACTCAAAAGATCAAATATTGTATGATTCCATTTATATTAAATATCTAGAACAGGTAAATCCACAGAAACAGAATGCAGATTGGTGGTTGCCAGCGGCTGGAGGAAGTGGGGATTGGGGACAGAATTTTCTTTTAGAAACAGAAGTGTCTTGGAACTTGACAGAGGTCTTGTTTGCACAATATTGGGAATGTAATAAGTGCTGCTGAATTACACACTTTAAAATGGTTAATTTTATGTTATGTGAATTTCACCTCAATTACAAAAAAAAAAAAAAAAAAAGAAAGAGAAAGAGCCTAAGAGATAGGCAAGACTGAAGGTTCAGTTATAGATGAAATTGGGAGATCATCACAGCCCTCCCACACAATTACACCGCCAAGATGACATGCAGGAAAAAGCTCCCAGTTGCGGTCAGGACTGAGATCTGGATCTGTGTCTGGCTACTTCCTCATGGTGGGATCCTAGGCCACTCACTCAAGCTCCCTGAGCCTCAGGCTTCCTCTCTGCAAAATGGGGCTGGTGCATCTTCCCTGTTTTCCTCAGAGCACTGTGGATCAGTGTTCTGAGAGCACTCTGTGAACCCACGTTCACAGCGTGACCCCTCTGGGAGGAACATCTCAGCACCCTGTTTTCTAAGCACGGCAGACTGGGAACCAATTCCTGGTTCATGTGGAGACACTGAGGGGGTTCAGAAGCCACTGGCAAGGAAGGGGCACACCCGGGTTAACCGGTTGGATTCCTGGCTCCACCACTATCTGTGTGGCCTTGGGCAAGTCATTCATTTTCCTGTTTCTTCATTGGTAGAATGGGAATATATTTACCTTGGAGAGAGTCTGTGTGTATACTGTAGGCCCTCAATAATCAGATCCCTCTTTCTTTGTGGCTGCTCTCAAACACAAAAATTGCCGGTTCCCAGAATCCACCAAAGAATCTGAGCTGTGGGTCAGAGAGGTTAGGGCACTAGCCCGAGGTGGCACAGCTAATTTGGGCTTAGAACACAGATCGCCTGACTCCGGGTCCGGGGAACTTCCCTCAGTCCTCTAAGCTTCATCATTTATTTTCTCCAACAGGCATTTGGTACCTACTACGACCTAGGAAGGGCGGAGTTGTGTAAGGAGAGAGACCCAGCCCAGAATTATGTGCTGTGCAGACCTCACCACTTCAAGAGACAGGTGCTGCTGTCCCCGGTTTACATATTAGGAAACTGTGTTTAATTAAGGCTCAGAGAGGCCAAGTGACCGTCACCAAAACACGCAACCAGAGAGAAGTCGTGTCGAATTCGAACTCGGGTCCTCCCGCAGCGCCACCCCCGGAACCCGTGGGCGCGCGTGGCTCTGCGCAAGCAGGGCGCGCGGCGGTGGGAATCCCGAGCGGAGCTGGAAGCCTGGCCCGTTCATTTGCATGCTAATACCCAGAATGCTTTTCCCCCGCACACCGCTTTTCTTAATGGAAGCGCTCAGTTTGGAACCGTGGAAAGTTTGGAACACATACTTCGCTCCCTCTTTGCAACTGTGGGAACTTCCCGCCCGCACACGCGGTGCCTGCAGCCCAGGGCTCCAAGTTGGGCTGCCTGGCAGCGGCCGCCAGCTCTTCCCAGAGAGATGAACCTCTGTGTCCAACCCGCGCGCGGCAGCATCTCCCGGACAGCCGGGACAAAGCGCCCAGGCCCGCCAGCGGGGCTCATGGCCCGAGCGCTCGGCGACTCGCTGGGCTGCGGGCGCCAGGGATGCTCCGACCTCAGGAGGCCAAAGGGTGCTCCCTGGAGGGTCCAGTACCCCCATTTTCCTAGGGTGCGCGGGGATCCCTGCCCCTTCCCATCGCCCGTGCCTCTATGTTGTCGCCTCCCCGAGCTGGTTACTTTCCGCTCCCTGGGGCACAAAGCTTGGCGTGTGACGGTTTGGGGGAGAGGGTGGACGATGGCCTCGTACCCCCAGCTCTTCCGGGCGCGCAGCCCCCTCAGTTCAGGCAGTGCGCGGGATCCAGAAGCAGCTCCGAAGGTTCGGCCTGCCCCCAGCTAGGACCCCGAGCCCTCTCTGGGGTTGGTAGCGGGGAGGCGCTTGCAGGCGACTTCTGGGGATTTCGGGCATCGAAGGGGGGCTCCGAAGGGTAGCCAACGCCCGCTCGACTTACGGGTGCACATCGCTGGCTGGGGGGCCCACATCTGCCCCCCTCGGTCTCCCCCCACCCCCCGCCCCGTCCGCTTTCCGCCACTCTTGGCGGGGAGGGAGGGGCAGTGGGAGCTGGTTTGCTGGCTAGGCGCTTCGTTTGCATTGGTCCGGGGGGGCTGAGACTGCAGCCCCCGGCCCCGCGGGCGGGGTGGCGAGGCGGGGGCCGGACGGGGGCTCAGTCTGCGCTAGCATTGGCGGAGCAGGGGACTGGGGAGGGGGGGCAGGAAGCGGGGGGGAGCGGAGCTGCGGGGGGGGTGTATAAATAGGGAAGGGGGGACGTGCATCCTCGGCTGGGTGAGGGGGGGGCGCTCGGCACAAAGAAAGTGGAAAGTTTGCAGCGCTGGGCGGTCCGGGCCAGGGATTCGGGTGCGCACGTGCAGGGCCGGGGGCGCCGGGGGCCCCCCAAGCCGAGCTCGCTGTTTCTTTTTTTTTTCTGCAAGCGGAGGGGGGGTGTTGTTGGTATCGCCCCCTCCTTCTCCTCCCCCCAGGGGTGAAAGTGCAAGAGGAAGTGCAGCCGCTGCCATCTTTCCTCCGCTCCGAACACACGGAGCCCGGGGCCGCAGCGCCGCCGCTCCGCCACCGCCTTCGCTCGGCCCGGGAAAGGGCCCGCCCTACCGCTGCCGCCGCCCGCCCGCTCCAGCCTTCGCTACCGACTCCGCCCGCCAAGCTCCGGGACCCGGCCCGCGCTGCCGCCCCGGTGCGCGCCCCGCCGCCGCCTTAGCCTTAGCCTTTTGTTTCCTCCGCTCCGGCGCCCCCGCCCCGGCTCGCGCTTTGCAGGGGACGCAGCGCGCGCCCCCAGCGGGCCCGGGAAAAACCGCGGCGCGCGCGCCTGCGCGACAAACCCCTCCTCCTCCTCCTCCCTGCGCGCGCGCGCCCCTTGGCTGCGCGCCGGCGCCGCCTGGCGGGCGGGAGGGGAGGTGGCAGGCGCGTTTGCGGGAGGGGCGCACCTCTGTGCTCGCGTACCCCCCGGAGGTAGACCGAGAAGGGGAGGCGGGCGGGCGGAGAGGAGAGAGGAGTGCACGATCCAGCAGGGGTGGGGGCAGCTATGTGGGAGGTGGTGTGCCCTGCCGCCTAGACAGTCCGTTCCGGGCAGGGGGCGTGTGCGCTCCGCGCACCTGCGAGACTACAGAGCCCCGGGCCGGCACGTGTGGGGAGTGTAGACACATTCGTTGCACCCCGCTTCTTGCTGCCTAGGGGAAGGGAGTGGGGCTGGCAAGTGACGCGGCCCGGTTTGTGGGGAGGGGGCGGCGGCCATGGAGCGAGTGAACGACGCTTCCTGCGGCCCGTCGGGCTGCTACACCTACCAGGTGAGCAGACACAGCACGGAGATGCTGCACAACCTGAACCAGCAGCGCAAAAACGGCGGGCGCTTCTGCGACGTGCTTCTGCGGGTGGGCGACGAGAGCTTCCCAGCGCACCGCGCGGTGCTGGCTGCCTGCAGCGAGTACTTTGAGTCGGTGTTTAGCGCCCAGTTGGGCGACGGCGGAGCTGCGGACGGGGGTCCCGCTGACGTGGGGGGCGCAGCGGCGGCCCCGGGTGGTGGGGCTGGGGGCAGCCGGGAGCTGGAGATGCACACCATCAGCTCCAAGGTGTTCGGGGACATCCTGGACTTCGCCTACACTTCCCGCATTGTGGTTCGCCTGGAGAGCTTCCCCGAGCTTATGACGGCCGCCAAGTTTCTGCTGATGAGGTCGGTCATTGAGATCTGCCAGGAAGTCATCAAACAGTCCAATGTGCAGATCCTGGTGCCCCCTGCCCGGGCCGACATCATGCTGTTTCGTCCCCCTGGGACCTCGGACTTGGGTTTCCCTTTGGACATGACCAATGGGGCAGCCTTGGCAGCCAACAGCAATGGCATCGCAGGCAGCATGCAGCCTGAGGAGGAGGCAGCTCGGGCGGCTGGTGCAGCCATTGCGAGCCAAGCCTCCCTGCCTGTGTTACCTGGGGTGGACCGCTTGCCCATGGTGGCCGGACCCCTGTCCCCCCAACTGCTGACTTCCCCATTCCCCAATGTGGCATCCAGTGCCCCTCCCCTGACTGGCAAGCGAGGCCGGGGCCGCCCAAGGAAGGCCAACCTGCTGGACTCAATGTTCGGGTCCCCAGGGGGCCTGAGGGAGGCAGGCATCCTTCCATGTGGCCTGTGTGGGAAGGTGTTCACTGATGCCAACCGGCTCCGGCAGCACGAGGCCCAGCATGGTGTCACCAGCCTCCAGCTGGGCTACATCGACCTTCCTCCTCCGAGGCTGGGTGAGAATGGGCTACCCATCTCTGAGGACCCCGACGGCCCCCGAAAGAGGAGCCGGACCAGGAAGCAGGTGGCCTGCGAGATCTGCGGCAAGATCTTTCGTGATGTGTACCATCTCAATCGGCACAAGCTGTCCCACTCGGGGGAGAAGCCCTATTCCTGCCCCGTGTGTGGGCTGCGGTTCAAGAGGAAAGATCGCATGTCCTACCACGTGCGGTCCCACGATGGGTCCGTGGGCAAGCCCTACATCTGCCAGAGCTGTGGGAAAGGCTTCTCCAGGTGAGGAATGGTGCCCACCCCCCATGACTTGTCCTATTCCTAACTCATGGAATAGCTCCTCTCCAAGAGCTGGGGGTGTGACACTTGCAGGGGGCTCACTTGACCTTGCAGGGCCATGTCAGGTTTGGGGAGAGTGTTTTAACGGCCCTGATTTTGAGATGATGTGGCCAAGAGTTGCTTTCTCTTCCCTCAGGGAAGTTCTGTGGCACTAGGCGTGCCCTACCGTCTCTCTTCCTTGGGGCATGTGGGAAGGGGCCAGATTCCTCAGGCCGCAGCCACCGGGCCTCACCATTCTTCTCCCTGGGCTCCCTTTGTGTTTCCGGCACCAGGCAAGGGGCCCCCTCTGGGGGCGGGAGGCCAGGCTCCTCCAGCAACTTTCCCCGCTTGAATGGCTGCCGGGGGAGGGACTGAAACAAGTGCATCTGGGACTCCTTACGCTCCCACGCCTCCATGTCCCCCCGCACAGCACTGGCAATCCTGGGTCAGCAGACTCCGGCCCTGCCTCTCACGGTCCCGGAATCACGGGGCACAGAGCTGGGCACCCAGAGTCTCTTCTGAACAGCGAAGCCTTTGATCTGCTCTGACCTGGTGGCTCCAGAGCCCACCTGAACCCACAGATCCCCTTTATGTTCACTGGACAGAGAGGAAGGAGAGCAGGATGTCGTTTTAGATTGACTTTTTAGTGAGCCTGATAAGGAACTGAAGACTTGTCTGCAAGCAGAGGGTTGTTTTTCCTCTTAAGAGAATATTCAGAATAAAAGGCTCGTTTTAACTTGCCTGGGTACTGAGGGCCTTGTGTGTATGAACGTAGGGATGGAGAACTCCCTCAGAGGGGCCCCAAGCAGGAACCAGTCTTACCGGTCAGGCAGCCCCTGCCCACCTGCTCTGTCGGGCATCTGGTTTACCAGCCCAGCTGGAGGCTTAAGGCTTCATCCCTTGGCCTCTGGGGACTGAATTCCATCCGGGTGGCATTCATTGGCTGCTGTGGCGGGAGAGGCTGGGGGAGGGGAATGCTGAGTTTCTAAGGGGCTTTAGTCTGGACAATGAATCACACATACCCCCTCCCGGAAAGGCTGCAGTAAGGCAGCCCAGTCTCATTCTAAAGCCCCCTCCTTGGGTCCTAGATATCATTGAGTTTCTGGTGGGGGGAGGCGGGTAGGCAAGGTCAGAGACAATTGCTCACTCCCCTTCCCCCTCTAGAGAAATCCAGGGCAGAGAGGCCTGGGCCTCAGGAGCCAGAGCTGGGTGGTGACTTTTCTTTGTCATGCTGGGGTGGGGTGAGGGAGTCCTCTCCAGCCTTGTGGGGGCAGGGGTCTGGCCAAGTTTGTAGCCCCCTCTCTTAAGGTCTTGTTTTAAAGTCTCTCTTGGTTCTCTTTTCTAGGCCTGATCACTTGAACGGACATATCAAGCAGGTGCACACTTCTGAGCGGCCTCACAAGTGTCAGGTAGGGGCTGGGCCGGGGCAGAGATGGGCTGAAAGAGAATGCTGCTGTCCTCACAGCTACGGCCGTGAGCCAGCTGCTGTGCGTGCTGGGCTGGCTGACTGACCACCGCTGTGCACACCTCCCCCTCTGTCCCCCCACCGTCTGTCTGCTCTCCTCCTTTGTTCTCCCCCAGCCCCCTCCCTCCCACCGCTGATGTCCCCTCCTTCCTAGTCGCTGGGTCCTGGTTTCCAACCCGTCTCTGTCTTTGCTCTGTTGCTTGGCTTTCCTCTCCTGGCGTTTGCCAGCTCCTTGGATGGTGGGCCACATTGCACAAGTGTCGTCCTGGGGGCACTGGCACCCCACTGGGTCCGGCTTCTGGTTCCCAGCAGTTTGCAGGGGCCACCGTGGGGTGGGAATGGCTTCTTAAGGGCTCCTGGTGGTCCAGCCAACAACTCTTCCCCTTGTATGCCCGGCAGCCTGACCTGAGTTGGAGCTCCTTCTGGGTCCCCTCAGCTCAGGGCACCAGGCTGCGGGGGTGGGAGTGAAGGAGGCAGGGAGTGGTGCGATCACTGGCACCTGCTTAACCCATCCTGAGCCACGTGTGCACACAGCCAAGGGCTTCTGAGAACTGGAAAGCGAGGTGGTTTCCTGTCCTTGAGAGCTCTTTGTGTAGCAGTAGGTAGGAGAGGCTGGGCAAGATTCTCACCCTTGGTTTGTCTGCTTGAACAATATCTGGGGGCTCTGTGATGCTCAGAAAATTGAGCTTCCTCTCCTGGCCACTGAGCATTCCTGTGTGGGTGGAAAACACACTTCTATCTTCTCCTTGGTCGTCCCCCCTTTCCTGGGCCAAGTTCCCACCATCTGAGTGGGAGACAGAGTTGTGGGGTGCTTATTGCAACGTCTGGTGGGGTGACCTGCTTCTCTTTATCCTGTTGGTGGCAAGGACGAGGGTCTGGGGAGACCGATAATAGGGAGGGATGGACGTGCTGTAGGTGGGGCAGAGAGCCCCCAGGGGCCAGGTGCGGTGGTGTTCCCAGACGGCCAGGCGACCAGGGGTGGGCCTGCTGGGATGCGCCTGTGCCTCGCTGCCTCCTCTCCCTCTGTCTCTCATCACGGAGCACATTCTGACTCTCCCAGGTAGTGTGCTGAGCAGCCCAGCAGAGTAGGAGGAGCCCAGAGGGCAGTGGGGGCATGCCCGGTGGCCTGGGGGGGTAACCTGCACTCTCTGCCCTTTTTCCAGGTGTGGGTTGGGAGCAGCAGCGGCCTGCCGCCCCTGGAATCTCTTCCTAGCGACCTGCCATCATGGGACTTTGCCCAGCCTGCTTTGTGGAGGTCGTCCCATTCGGTTCCTGACACCGCCTTTTCCCTTTCTCTAAAAAAATCCTTCCCAGCCCTCGAAAACCTGGGCCCGGCACCCTCCAGCAACACTCTCTTCTGCCCAGCCCCGCCGGGCTATCTGAGGCAGGGTTGGACTGCCCCAGAGGGCAGCCGGGCCTTTACCCAGTGGCCTGTGGGCTAGCCGGGGCCTCCCGAGAGGGTTTTCTGTGGAGGGGAACGGCAGTGGCAGTGGTCTGAGCCCCCTGCTTTTGGGAGAGGCCAGCAGAGTGGTCCCTGCCCACCATGCCCAGCTCCTCCCTGGGTGACTTGGACTCTTTCCCAGCTCAAGGACCCCAAATAGGGGTAGCAAAAGGCTCCTTCCTGGGTCCTCCCCATGGTCTCCACGTTTCTTTCTGGGCTCTCTTGCCTTGTTTTCCCTCTTTAGCAGATGGCACCCCTGGGTGTCTGTCCTTGCCTGGAGGTTGATGCTTTCCTAGGAACTAAGCCACCGGCTTACATGCTTCCCCTCCCCTGGCATCACCTCCCCTAAGGGGTTTCTAGAATGGGGCCTGGCCACCCCTCCCCCAATCCTGGGAGTGAATCCTCCTCCAGAGGAGACTCTGGCGCAACTCCAACTGGGCCAACCATGCTGCCCTCGTCCCTTCCCACTCACACAGGTCCGCTTTCATTTCTGGCTTGTGAATTAGACTTTTGTGGTTTTGAGGTTTATTAGCAGGTCTGCTCAGGAACTAGATTAACCAGTAGCTTTACATTGGGTCATCCCAATATATGGCTTTGGGTGCTGATAAAGCAGATGTAGACCTCCGTCGCATCCCAGTGGTGTGCCCTTCAGCCCCCGCGGGCTCTGCGGGGATAATAGGAGTGATGATAAAAGTTTTCATTCTAACATTTGAGGCTTTGTGTGTTTTGTCCTTGGTCTGTGTCATAACACTGACATCACTGTCCCTTGGTGTACGAGCCTGCTCCTGCCCTGCCCCTCCGACACACACACTCTCACAAGCCTGCTGGCCCTGCCTCCAGCCCCACAGCCAGAACTCCCCTAACAGTGACCTGGCAGGTGCAGGTGAAGACGTGCTGCCTCTCAGGCTCTGAGCTGGCTGGCCAGGTGTGCCTGGGCTTTGTAACAGCAGGGGCATCTGTTTTGCATGGTGTGTCTGCTGAAAGTATCAGAGGTGAAGAGACAGCTCTCTGGGAGTTGGTTCCTTTAGCCCCTGGCAGAGTTGGGCATGGGCCATACCTCTCGGTCCCTCCTGATGCCACAGAGGAGACAGTAGGGGCCAGTTATAGAGACGGGTGCCACAGCTTGAGGGGAAAGGCCCTCCGAACGTGGGGGCATGGGGGCTCAGGCTTGGCAGTGACACGCAAGTCTCCTTGGGGTTTGGCCTGAGTGTCCTTAAATGGCCCAGATGCCCCAATGCTGCTCGATCTGTTAGTGCTGTGGACTGGGACATTGACCCCAGATGGAGTTCAGCCTGAAGCCGAGAGGCTAGAACAGCTCAGACCTCTCCCATTGCTCCCAGTGGCCCCACTTCTCGGGGGCTGGTTGGGGCGGTTTGGGCTGGAGGGATAACTCATTAGGAATTGAAGTGCGAATAAGGGAGCTGACACCCTTGAGAAGAAGGGGGCCAGCAAGGCCCATGGTGCTGAGCCCACATGCATTGCCCTCAGACTTTTCCAAGGCTATGGAAAAGACTACTTAAGATACCCCCTGAGGCTGCCAGGCTCAAAGGCCACCAAGAGGAGG
Source organism: Balaenoptera ricei (assembly GCF_028023285.1). NCBI lineage: Eukaryota > Metazoa > Chordata > Mammalia > Artiodactyla > Balaenopteridae > Balaenoptera > Balaenoptera ricei. Next base: position 20,703,952 of record NC_082652.1, read on the forward strand.
TGTGCACCGGTGCCCGTGGTACCATTGAGACCCCATTCCTGAGCTGTTCAACCCTTGGGAAGAAAAGCATTCATAAGTCTGGGACAGGGAGAAACTGGAAGGGAGGGAAGGGAGCCTGGCTGGGGCTCAGTGTTGAGTGGTGATGAACCTCTCTGGGGGCTGGGCCAGGACCTGGCAGGTGTGCTTCCAGCAATAGCAGGCTGCCTGTGCGCAGGGCTGGGGGCGAGGCGGCCGTTCCCAGCACCACCGGCGATCGATTGGGGTGCTGATCCCATCAGGGTCCCTCTGCCTTCTCCCTGCCTCCAGGACAGGAAGTGTTTTTCTCTTGAGTGGCCCCAGCATGGAAGTTCCGGGCACCCCCTTCTTTGAGATCCATCTCTCTCCTCAGCCTTTCTCTCCTTTCTCTCCTGGGTTAAGTGACCAGGCCTTTTATGTTCGGTGTTGTCTGAACTTCTGGCAGGCCTAGACTCGGACTTGGGCACTTTCACAGTTCCTCCAGAAAGCCTTGGGTACTCCAGCCACAAAGGGTCAATCCTGGCACAGAGAAGCCAACCACCATTTCAGCTTGGCTTTGTAACACGGTGATAGTTTTTGTTGCATTTGTGTTTTGTTTTGTTTTCCCAGCAGCAGATTTACATTCCTAATTATGTTTGCTCAGGCTAAAGTTTGCTTTCATTCCTTGAGAGATAATCAATGGAGGACAGGGTGGGAGAACTCAGCCTGGTCTGCGGTTTTAATTTTGCTTAGCTAATCCCCCAAATGGATAATCCACTTTTGGATAATTGAGGTCTGGATGTCCATTATCTTTCGTTAGCACAGTATGACAGGCAGTGCTTTACGGGACACATCCCAAAAGAAAGTTGGCAAGAGAAACAAGGCATCTCTTTCACATCCCTCTAGTGGCACCCTCTCCCAGGGGAGACAGAAGGTGGGATCCTGAATGAGTGCTTTCAGCTGCATTTTCTTACACCTGGTCCGTGGTTGGCTCCTTTGAGTTCTGCAGTGTAGACCACACTGCCTCTTGTCATTGTGGCGGTGGTCCTCAGGTTGCTGTCCAGCCAAGCCGGCTCTCGTCCCCAGATAAATCGACAGGTGCACCCCTCTCTCCCGCAGGTGTTCACGGCACCCCTTACTCTGGTTTACAGTCTGGTGGGGCTGGGGGAAGATTCAGTTTTCCACCCACTGTGGCCTATGATTGGGTCACAGGGTCCCTGATGGGGGGCCCACCTGTGGCCATGAGACCAAGCACCCATGGTGCTTTCTGAGTCACCTAAGTGCTCACGTTTCCCTGCACAGATCCTGTCACCTCTCTCAGGACAGCCCTGGCTACCAAGTACACTGATAAAACCTATCCACACCTTTCACCAGAAGCTACCTCTGCTGAGGCTGGAGGTGGTAAGAACACATGCTCAGGGGCTGGTTCTCAGTCCAGCTGCCCCGAGTCCTCTCAGGACCTCTGTCTGCCCGGCTGTAAATCGGGGAGGAGGGGAATACCCCAGGGTGGCCAGGAGGATCGGTAGGGCACTGGCCTGGCAGTGGCAGGGTGTTGCTTTCTCTAGTAGCTGAGCCCTGTGCTTTGTGCAAATTACTCTCTAAACTTAGCTCCCTCATTTGTCAGATGAATAAACTCAATATATAAAACATGAAAGCAGTACACTTGACCCTTGAACAACATGGAGGTTAGGGGCGTCGACCCTCCGAGCAGTCAAAATACACATATAACTTAGTGTCAGCCCTCTGTGTATGTGATTCTTCCACGTCCGCGGTTCCACATCCGCGGGTTCAGCAAACTGCAGATGGTATACCACCTACCGTAGTATTTACTGTTGAAAAAAAATTTGCGTATAAGTGGCCTCGTTCAGTTCAAACCCTGGAAAACTGTTCAAGGGTCAACTGTATTTTATTAGCATAAATTCTTCTATTCAAATGTGTAACATTTATTCAAAAGATAACGACTAAGAAGAGCTCAGCTGGTCCTGATGCAGACATTTGGGGTTGGGGTAGCAACCACGGTGTCTTCTACCTCCACAGCATTGAATGCATTTGTTTCTCGCTCTGATTGTACAGTAAAGCAACAGACAGACGTTGTACATGGTGACAGTGTTCAGACACTTACCTTAAGGTCTCAGGATCTCAGGATCTGTTTCTGTTCAGTGGAGCCGCAGGAACACCTCCATTCTAGCCAGTTAATGGGGTGGCGGGTCTTCAGTGGGTTAACGTTCGGTCTGTGATGCAATTAAAGGTGAATGTTACTTTCTTTTGTGGCTCTCAAGTAGTAAACAGACACATACAGAGAAAAGAAATGAGTCAACCTTGACTAGAACTCCTGAGACACATCCATAGATCCAAAATAGTGAAGGTCACCAGATTCAACTCTCCTGAGGGCTTTCCCGATGTTCCGTGACCTCCACGGCTGGGCAGCCATGGAGGCCCGGGCTGGGGGAGAGATGTTAGGGGTGGACCTGGGGCTGCCTTCCCAGGGTGTGGTACTGACTGCAGCTCCTGGCCGGTGGGGTGAGAGCACGGCCTGCCTCGAGGGCCACCGTGAGGATGCACTGCATGCGACGAAGGCCTCTGAAGGTGGAGCCTGGGGCCTGCCTGGCACGGTGGGGGGCACTGGTCAGTGCAGGGTGGTGCCATCCTTGTTGGCACCAGCACTGGGATTCCACAGATGCCCCCGGAGCCTCCGGCCCTCATTCTCTGCTAATTTTCACATTCGCAAAATTGACACTGTCACTTTATGGGCTGCTTTCTCAATACCAACGCACACGGATATTATGAAGAGTAATCTCTGTGTTCTGTCCTGCCTTTCCTTTCCATTTCCCTGTGGCCACGATTAATGTCGCTTTTGAATAAAGTGAGTAAATTGGATTCTTTGTATAAAGCAACCAGGGGAAACCCAGGGTGGAGAAGGTGAAGACTGTTCCGTTTATATGCCAATAGCTCTTCTGTAAATTCACTGACAGACAATGCAACTAACATCAGTTCTTAAATGTTTAAGAATGAAAAACCCCTAGCTCTTTTGTTTTGCAGAACTCAGCCTGCCATGTAATGTGCATGTTGGGGGATGGTGGGAACCAGTGATCCTAGCTCAGGGGTCCTGTGGGGAAGACCATGGCGGGTAGGAGCGGCTTACTTGGCATCTGGGGAGGAAGCCTGGCCGCATTCTCAAGTTCTCTTTATACAGGGAGTCCCTGTGTTGGCCGGAAATGGCTTTGTGCCACAGTGTGCTTGGTAGGGAGTTGGGTGTGGACGCCAGCTTTTACCTCACCCCGTTTTCCTTTCTGCCCTCAGACCTGCAATGCTTCTTTTGCCACCCGAGACCGTCTGCGCTCCCACCTGGCCTGTCACGAAGACAAGGTGCCCTGCCAGGTATGCGGGAAGTACTTGAGGGCGGCGTACATGGCAGACCACCTGAAGAAGCACAGCGAGGGGCCCAGCAACTTCTGCAGTATCTGTAACCGAGGTAATCTCCCTGCTATTTCCTCATGTCCAGGGGATGGGCCTGAGCCTGTGTGGGAGGCCGAGGGGTGTCTGACCACCCTGCCTCAGGCTCCAGTCTGCACGGCCAGCCCTCCCTCCCTTCCCACTGAGCGATAAACACCTTATCCCCCAGCTAGCTGTTTGTCACCCTTTCCTTTCCAAGAAACCTGGGGTGCTTGGAACGGGAGTTGCCAGGAGCTCAGCAAGTGGGAACAGCAGAGAGTGTTGTTCCCAAGCTTGGGCCCATGACACACCTGCTGCCCAGGGGGCAGGATGGATGCGCTGAACTACTGAGGTTGGTGGGAGTCATTAGGCCCCAAGAGGTGGGAGAATGAGGGGTCCTGCTCAAGAGCTTTGCTGGCTGATCCACTGGCACGTGAAAGTCAGCAGCCAGGTAAGGACGTCGAGTCTGGAGATGGACAAGGGCTGAAACTTTCTAGCACAAATGGTCAGAAGAGCCCAGGCCCAGGTAGATTGTGGCCTTGACGAGAGCGGAAAGTGGCAGGTGCTCTGAGCAGGGCAGCGTGCTTGTGGCCGAGGTTGGCCTAGGTGGCATCTGTGGCCCTGGTGTTGTGTTGGATGAAGTCTGGCCTGTCCCTGAGCTTCTGCCAGGGCTCGTTGGCTGCTGGAAGGGCTGAGGTTCGTGTTTTGCAAGCAGCGTCAGTGGAGGAGGCTGCGCCTTACATGCTGAAGGAGTTGGGGCAGCTGTCTGGTGAGCGTGAGGATGCTTCTGCATGGTGCGCTTGCTTTGGCCAGGTGGGGACGTGGCTGGAGAGTCCTATCTCCTGGGACACTCTTGTCGCAACACTTCTGGAAGTCTTGAGTGTGGCTTAGTGGACTGAGCACTAAGCCAGGAGGCAGGGGACCCAGGGTTTAGCTGGCCCCTCCCACCTCACCCTCCTGTGTGACCTTGAACTCTCCCTTCCCCTCTCGAAGGCTCAGTCTCTTCATCTCTAATTGGGGTTGAGAACATCCCCCTTGCCCACCTCACAGGGTTGCTGTGAGGATCCCGGGAGACAAGGTAGGTGAAAGTTCTCTGAACCCTGCAGGCAGCAGCACACTTGGGAGGCCCTCCTTACACTTCGTAACTGTCAGGAAAGACACAGCTCGCTGACGCTCTGATTTGGACCAGGTGCAAGCCCCCTGCAGTCCTTGGCTGGAAACTTTGAGTCCTGTGCTATCTCCACATGCCCTGAGGTTGCTGGTGGAGGGAGCCTGCTGAGTGGCTGGGTGTTCTCTTGGTGCCCTGAGCTGGGTTCCTCCCGGGGACTGCACACCTGGGGTTTGCCTTGAAGGCTATTCGATGTCAACGTTTGTACCACCAGGAAACCTGCTGTGGAAGCAGGGAGGTGGTCAGAAAAGCTGCTTAAGCATCTGTCCTATTTTCTGATATGTCAATAGAGCCCTTTCTGGCAGGAGCTTCCTCCAGGGAGCTAGCAGTGGGGCTGTGTGTGGAGAGAGCCATCAGGCTGTGGCTGCCCAGCTCTAGGAAGAGATGGTTCCTTGTCTCGCTTCATCCCGTGGCTTCCTGACCGCGCCCCCAACTAACTCGAGACCTGCTGCAACGGTGCTGTCAGCGGGTGTTCTGTCGGGGTTTCAAGGTTGAAGTTCTCAGCCTGAGAGTTGGGGTCAGAGACCAGAGGCGGTAAACCAGTTAGGGTGGAGGAGGATGCCAATGAGGAAACTGAGATAAAGCCTGGATTACAAAGTGGCGGGGAGCTGAGTGGGGGACCCAGGGCCACAGCCCCTGTGGGCCCCGCTCAGGAGGAAAGAAAAGCTGCGAGCAGCCGGGAATAGCAGGGAAAGTCGACCCAGTTAGGAGACAGCTGATGTGGCAAAGCCAACAACTATTGTACGTCAGGATTTGTTTTCCCCGGGCTGGTAAAGAGGACTTGGGCAGCAGCCACAGGCCACGTGGCCGGGGTGGGGGTGCCTGGAGAGTAAAACCAGAGCCCACCTTTCCTCAGAAAAGCCAACGCTAGATCTGGGTCGTAAGCAAAACAGCTTTGGGGGAATTCCCTGGCAGTCCAGTGGTTAGGTCTCCGCGCTCTCGCTGCCGAGGGCCTGGGTTCAGTCCCTGGTCAGGGAAGGAGGATCCCACAAGCTGCGTGGCATGGCCAAAAAAAAAAAAAAAACCCAAAAGCCAAAACAGAAAAACCCAGCTTTGGGTCCCAGAGTCGGAGCAGGAAGTCCCATTCCTCCAAGAAGACAGAAGAGGGCTCTAGTCTAAACCACCCTGGATCCTCAGAAGGAAGAGAAAACAATTTTCGTCTTCATCAGAAGAGAAGGAGCAGGATTCTACCTCTGGACTCATTTCTTCGGCAGAAATGGGAAAAGACACCTCCCTTCCCCTCCAAAAAAAGAAGAGGAAGGGGAAGGCAGTTTTTCCAGGAAGAGGATAGGCCGCCAAGACACTGAGACACTGGAATCAGAATGCAGGGAGCTCTGGGCCGTCCTTTCAAGGCTGTGACTACAGAAGGAGCTGCAGGAATAAATGGATGTTCTCTCTACAAGGGTTCAAGCAAAGGCTAACGTTCAGCCAGCCGGTTAGCAGGTGAGGCTGGATCAGGTGAATATCCAGGTGCCCTGAGATCCTCCAGTCCCAGCAATTCTTAAGCAATCAGCTTAACCACCCATCTATCTGCCTACTTTCAACCACACGAACAACTCTTGCCTGTGAAGAATGGGGGAGAGGAGATGCAGCCGGTGGCCCAGCCCCACACTGGAGACAGATGACCTTGTCTTTGTCCTGGAGACATATCAGGACGTAGACCATCCCATCTGCAGAGAAGATAACTTGCAGTGGGAGGAGTATGATGGCAACAAAAGCCTGTTTCCTCACGTTCAAGTTGAGGAAATCAGTTGAGTTGAACAGTGGGAAAGACCTGGTAGATTGCCACGATTTCCCTTCTTTTTAAGTTTCTGTAGCCCGGGTCTTTGTGTAGATGTGTATGAGGGAGGGAGCGGGAAAGCGTATTGGGATTCCGTCTTTGACCGAGACAACACTTGCACTCAAATATCTGCTTAAAGGGTAGAGAAAGCCTTCTTTCCAGCCAGAGGCAAGCGCCAGTGGTAGACGCAGACAGCCTGCCGTCCCTGGACTGAGCTGACCCAAGCCTACTTGGTGCCCTCCCTCCAGCACGGCTCAGTTGGGCACAGCCCCACCAAGGTGTGGACAAGAAGAAAGCCGTCCCTGACCCCTGCACAGATGTGGAAGCTGCCAAGGAGGGTTTGCTTCCAGAGTGCGAATTACAGCACACCAGGCAAGAAAATGCAGTGGAGGAGCAGTAGCCTCGTGGTAGCATATTCTCCGTATCTGGAGCGCGAGAGAGGGTGGCCTGTCGGTGGTGGTGGAGTCACGTGTGTGCTCAGTGTCCCCATCACTCTGATGCTTGTATCAAGCTTCCTCTTTGGTTCTTGGTTAATCAGTGGTGAACGGGCAGGTGAGTTTAGAATTCCGGCCAAATGCGTCTGGCTTCAGAGATACGTTCACAGAAACTCGGCTTCTGTTTTACCCCAAAACTTGGCTGCTGAGCTGCTCTGTGTTTAAATTCTGGGCTTTAGGTGGCAACTGTGGATCCACGCCTACCACCCGCCATGTGGTTTTGCTATAGATAGTAAGTAGTCTGCGGCTGGGGCAGCGTCAAGGGGACCCTGCCACGTGGTCCCCAGACCGTTTTTCGGGAGAAAACAGTGAGTTTTCATTGAGCATCTGCTGTGTTCCCCAGCATAGCTTTTCCCTCAAGGAGTAAATATAATAGTTCCTGGTGCTCCTTCCCTCCTTTCCCGTCCCTCTTGATTGCAGTGGCCCTGCCCTGGTGCACCGTGCAGAGAGCTTCAAACCACTTCAGAGGGCCCCGCAAGGGATTAAAAAACAAAGAAAAAAATTCCCTTCTAAAGTGGTATCATCGCATCAGTCGGAAAGTCCTGATATTTCTGTTGGTTGCCAGGGCCGCAGCGCCATCCATGGGGCAGGGCTGAGATCCTCTGTCCTGTGAGTCTCATCTGCTCCTTCCTGACCACAGCCTCCCTCCGAGGAGTGTTTATATGGGACCCTCGTATGTCAGTCTGTCCCCTGCTTGGCCCCAGGCAGACCAGTTGGTCACAGCGCAGGACATCGTGCTCTACCAGGCAGGGCAGGACAGCAGCATCTGGTCCAGGAGGGTCTTCTTTGTCAGGAAAGGAAGGAAGATTCACCCAGCCCTCCATTTCCCTCCAGAACCACCAGCTGCTACCATCGGGGGGATGTTTGTTGAATAAGATTCCCACAGGTCAGCCTGTCTACCAGCAGCTTTCATTCTAATCCACCAACATGGCAGAGAGATACAGGAATGTAAATGGTGATAATGGAGCCTACTGCAAAAGTTGAAGGGATGTTTCTAGGGCCAGGACCAAGACACAGAGACTATTAGAGAGTCTGCCCAGTGGTGAAGGACCACATGGTGGCACATGGTCCTGGGGCTAGAGTCCAGGCTGTGCCATTTAGCAGCTGTACATGTGGCTGCAAAGCACAGAGTGATGCACACGGTGCGCTGGGCCGGCACACCTCTGTCACTCGCTGAAGGTGACCTTTATTGTAGTTCCAGCAGCATTCGAAAGCCCAGGCCAATTCAGACTTTTTTCAAACAAGTCTTGTGCAGACATTACACAGTACTCTCCAGCCTCTGGCCCATTAGTAGTGGATCCCACTGCTACCCCGTGACTGTAATTTAACGAGGGAATGAAAGTACCCGAGGATGTGTCAGCTGCATCTGGAGTGGACTAAAGGAACACCATCTAGGCATAGCGCCCCAAGTGGGCCTTTTGCCGAAAAGTTTTGGTTCCTGCCGAAGGCACTTTTGGATCCTTGAGTATGGGAGGATTTGATGTCCCAGCTCCTTCCTGCGGAAACCCAAGTGGAAATCCTTTGACTGGCCCACCTGGTTCCATCTCCTCGGACTCATGGCTGCTGTGGAAATTGGCCCGAGATCACTCTTCCCAGCCTGAGGCATCTCGAGGCTCAAACTGACTGGAGCATCTGGGTGGGTCTGGAGCAGATCCCAGAAGGTTGGATTGCCCCTCCCCCAAAATAAAGACAAGGATTGTGCCTATTTCTTCTCCCTTAAGTGAACCTGTTGGATCCTCCAAAACCGAACCAAGAAGACCACCGTGAATAAGAGATGACTGCACACCCCCTTTAACATAACTTCCTATTTTCATTGTTCTTCAAAAGGTCTAAACAGTTACTAAACCCAGTTATTCTAAAGGTGAGAAAGTTTGCAAAATAGAGCATGTCTTAACAGGTAGAAGAAGGGGGACTCCCGGAGGCATTTCTTTGGGATTTCATCTTGCCTCTGTCTGGCTTCTTGCGCAGATGGTTTGCCTTCACACGTGTTCAGCGGCATTCTGCCGGCTGGAGTCCCGTGGCTGCCCTGGAGCCCCATGTACTTTCCTGACAGTGTTTCTAGCCGTGGTCCCTGCAGCTGGTCTGGGGCTGTGGACCATCCGTTCAGACCACTTGTTACTGAGGTGCCAAGTGAGCCGAGGCAGTTGGCCTCTGGCCCTGGCTGGAGTGGGATCTCAGGCCATCCCTCCAGGCAGCCTCCACAGCCTTGCAGAGCGGGCTCTGCAGAGAAGCCGACTCGAGGACAGTGCCACCCTCCCTCCTGAGCCAGGTGGCTCCTGTGGTTGCAGCGCCTTTGAGCCAAGGAGGGGCCCCTTCTAGGAGTGCTAGCCAGTGCGGCCAGAGGAGAGGCGTGGGGGAAGCAGAGAGGTGTCTGTGTGCCGGCTGCGGGATCTCATCTCCTTTTGTCTTGTTTAGGTTTCTCCTCTGCCTCCTACTTAAAGGTCCATGTTAAAACCCACCACGGTGTTCCCCTTCCCCAGGTCTCCAGGCACCAGGAGCCCATCCCGAATGGGGGAGCAGCGTTCCACTGCGCCAGGACCTATGGCAACAAAGGCAAGCGACCCCTTGCTCTGCACTTTGCTTCTCTGCGCAGGCTGTGTTGTGGGGGCGCTGGGCCGGGCGTGGGGAGGCGTGAAGGCTGCCGGCTTGCTGGCCGCCTCAAGGAGGCTCGAGATCTGAGTGGCAGTGGCCTCCAGGACAAAAGTCACAGTGGGGAATCTCACTCCAGGGCGGTGAGTGAGGCTTTAGGGCCCTGCCGAGATCCAGCCCCCGCCTCCTCTTCCCCAGCACCCGCCTCGCTCCTGGCCAGCCCCCACGTCCAGAGCCCTGCAGGGACGACCCGGGCCCAGGGCAGGAAGAGGAGCCCTGCATGATGAGCCTCTGGGCCTGTCCATTGTCTGTGGCCCTTTAAGGATGGCGTGGAGCTGTGGCTGAATGCCTTCTTCTCCTTTGACCCTGTGGGCAGGGGGAGCCAAGGTCTGGCTTCCCCCTCGGTAGGGGTGGTTGGTTGCTGTGACCAACCCTTTCCGGAGAGCCTCTGGCCGCGTTTGTGAGATGCATGGTGCCGACTCCGAGTTGGTTTGCGTAGAGCTCCCTAGGCCCCACCTCCACTTGGTGATTCGGGTTGTTGTGTGGTTTTTCAAGTTGTTGTTGCCTTGGGGATGACGCCAGGGGCTTGGCAGATGGCAGAGATGGCATGCTCCACGCTCCCATCACCGACTTCCCTTCCCGGCATGGCGCTCTGAACCCAGGCAGGAAGGAGCTCATTGTGGAGGATTCACGTGTGGGCCGGGCAAGGCAGATCAGTGAGGGCTGTCTCGAGGACCAGCTTGTTCTGGGCCCTGTGTAGGGACAGCTGGCCGATTGAGTTGTTTAGTTCCTTCTAAGCTGTGTGCTTTGGCAACTTGGCCTGGAAGGCTTCTGGCAGGCAGAGGCAGTGAGGGCAGGGCTTGTGTTTGCAGCGTTGGGAAAAGGACTGGCTCTGACTCAGCTGTCGATAGGGTCTGCCTGGGTTGAGGAGCCTGCGGCTCTGGTTCTGCCTTGCTAGGGTGCAGCCAGTCTGCTGCAGAGGTGAGGCCACTGACGTACCTGCTCAGCATCATCACAACAGCTGTTTTACCCTCAGAGGCACCCAAGAGAGCGCCTAGGAGCTGGGGGTCTTGGGTTGTCCTGGGTGGAGACAGAGGAGGTCCCCTCTCCATACCCTTCCTTGAAGCAGGCCGAGATGGTGGTGAGCGGTACACGTGCGCCTGCATGAAGAGTCCGCGGCGAGGGAGGCTGGCAGCCCCAGGCCCTGCTGTCTCACCCCTGTAGGCACGCCAGGCTCCCTGACTGACCAGCTGAACCTCTGTGGGTTCTGCTGGGCGGTGGCTGGCCATCGGCTGCCCTCCACGAGCCTGTGAGCTGGCCCCTGGCGACCCCTCCGAGGGGGCATCCCCATAGCCTGGCCTCACCGCTCCTCTGTGTTCTGTTTCCTCCTAGAAGGCCAGAAATGCTCACATCAGGATCCGATTGAGAGCTCCGACTCCTACGGCGACCTCTCGGATGCCAGCGACCTGAAGACGCCCGAGAAACAGAGCACCAATGGATCCTTCTCCTGTGACATGGCGGTCCCCAAGAACAAAATGGAGTCTGACGGGGAGAAGAAGTACCCCTGCCCCGAGTGCGGGAGCTTCTTCCGCTCCAAGTCCTACTTGAACAAACACATCCAGAAGGTGCATGTCCGGGCCCTCGGGGGTCCCCTGGGGGACCTGGGCCCTGCCCTTGGCTCGCCTTTCTCTCCCCAGCAGAACATGTCTCTCCTCGAGTCCTTTGGGTTTCAGATTGTTCAGTCGGCGTTTGCATCATCTCTGGTAGATCCCGAGGTCGACCAGCAGCCCTTGGGGCCTGAGGGCAAGTGAGGCAGATGCTGCGTCCCGGCAGAAACGGCCACCGGGGACCGCTGAGAAATGCTGTGAATGCGGAGGGAAGTGGTGTCTTTGGGTTCTGTAGCTGAGAGATTTTTATTCATTTTTAACTCCCCCTCCAGCCCTGTCACCCACCCCTATCTCCCAATGGTCTTTAGAAATAGATTCTCATCTGATACTCGGCAGAAATATCTGCGAGACCCGGTATGGGATGAGGGCAGAAAACACTACACAGGCCTCCAAGGCAACACCAGGGCTGGTTTCTCTAACGGGCGGAAGCTGGAGCCCCTGGTGCTCAGTCTTAAGTGACCCCAGTTCCACACCCGCACCTGACAGCATTCTGGGACCTCGGTGATTTTGGTCCCCTGCCCCTTCTCTAATCCCTCATTCCCCCTTCTCATATCCCTCAAAAGATACCACAGTAGGGTCTGCGCCCACTTACACAATGCTGATGCCCAACTGTTTTTAAGGAAGCTGGAAGCCTACAGCATCCCGTGGACCATGGGGTGAGTGTCCTCTGAGAGCCCCCTGAGCTTGACCTTTGACCTGGAGGGCCCCAGACCTTTCTGAGCCCCGCTTGAAGGCTAGCATTTTGCCACTAGGACAAGCTTAGCAATCGAGGACACTCCTACCCCAAATTCCAGTTCTTAGGTGATTTTAACCATTCAACTTGCTGTTGGGTTTTAATTCTCTAATTATTATTATTATTGTTATTATTTTTTAGGACCAGTTGTAGTGAATTGCTACTGAAAGTTATCCCAGGTGATACAGAGCTCTTTGTAAACCGCAGTCACACGTTAGGGTTTAGGATTAAACTTTGTTTAGATGTACCATAATTAACTTGGCTAGTTGATGTTTGGAGTCTATGGAAGAAATAGTTTTATGCAAAATTTAAGAAATGCCAGTCTGGTCAGGGAGGGAGGGGGTTTCAGTGCTGTTGGAAGGCAGGAGAGCTGGCAGGTGGGGACATCATACACCTCGGTTGTATCACACGTGAGCAAGCCCAGGTTGACCCTGTGATGTGAGTTGATCTGATCAGACTGTATTAAAAATGTTAGTACGTTACTCTGCCTGCTCCCCTGAGTCTGGTTTTTCTCTGGGACCCAGAGGGTGGGCAGTCTGTGACCCTGCACCTGGGTTGGGTGGGATCCCAGGAGACCTCTCTTCCTCTTCACTGCACCAGTCCCACTGGGATTGACAGGTGGGTGATTCCCCTGCAGACTCAGCTGCCACCATCCACCTACCTGCTCTCTCCTGGTCTTCACTGCTCTGTGCCCCAGACCCTGGGGCACAGTGGTACATGGGACACCCTTGTGGAGCTTAAAGGGAGAGAGGGAACCGGTAAGCAGATTTAACCAAAGAGTTCAGATAGGGAGACATCCAAGGAGAGAAACGGGCAAGGGAGGGATAGTGATGGCGGGAGAGCAGGTAGGTGGACCAGGCTGGTTAGAGGTGGGGGTGGGACTCTGGGAGGGAGACCTGGAGCCAGAGACGACCAAAGAAGCTAGGACCTAACGGGGGATGTGGGCAGGGAGAAAACTCTCAGGGTGGCTCTAAGAAGCTCAGCAACTTGAGTCCCCCCCAACCCTGTGTTACCCAGGGGTCAAGTAAAAGGCTGCTGTACCCTTAGTGTGAATGTACGAGGAGAAGGGGAAAGAGAACAGCAAATAGACAAGAAGTGAGCACAATGGAGAACTAATGGGAGCAAGAGTCAAAGCACGAGGGCACGGACAGACTGTTGGCAGCCTGGGTGTCGAGGGAAATCCCGAACTAACAGAAACAGCATTTAAGCTCCAGACAGGTAGAAAAGAAAAGAGTGACAAAGGGGAGAAAAATAAACAGACCGGGAGGAGCAAACAAAGCACAAAATGATTTAGACCCACATTAATATTAGTAATAACATTGTTCTGGCTTAAAGGCAAAGACTGAGCTGGATGCCTTTTTTTTTTTTTTTTTAATTGAAATATAGTTGACATACATTATGTCAGTTTCAGGTGTACTGCATAATTTGAGGTTTGCCTACATTAAGAAACCGTCACCAGGGCTTCCCTGGTGGTACAGTGGTTAAGAATCCGCCTGCCAATGCAGGGGACATGGGTTCGAGCCCTGGTCCAGGAAGATCCCACATGCCACGGAGCAACTAAGCCCATGCACCACAACTACTGAGCCTGCGCTCTAGAGCCCGCAAGCCACAACTGCTGAGCCCACGTGCCACAACTGCTGAGCCCACGCACCACAACTACTGAAGCCCGCGTGCCTAGAACCCGCGCTCTGCAACAAGAGAAGCCACCACAATGAGAAGCCCCTGCACCCCAATGAAGAGTAGCCCCCACTCACTGCAACTAGAGAAATCCGCATGCAGCAATGAAGACCTAACACAGCCAAAAATAAATAAATAAATAAAATTTTTAAAAAATCTTAAAAAAAAAAGAAACTATCACCAGGATAAGTCTAATAACCACCTGTCCCCATACAAAGTTATCACAACATTACTGACCGTATTTCTTGAGCTGTGTATTACATCCCTGTGGCTTGTTTTATAACTGGAGGTTTCTACCTCTTAATCCCCTTCAGCTATTTTTCCCCCGCCTTCCACACTTCCCCCAACTGGATTTTTTTTTTTTTTTAAAAACTCTAAGCATCTACATGAAATCTTGGGTAAGTTGCTGGTCTCTGTGGAGCGTGCGGGATGGAGGCTTTGGGCCCTTTGGGGTGAGTGTCAGAGGAAAGGGCAGGCCTAGAATGCTGAGGCCCTGTGGACGGGCAGCCTTGTGACCACCACAGAATCTGCCAGCTGGGTACACCCAGTGGGCATTAAAGCAGAGAACCAGGCCTTGAACCAAGGTCTTCATTGGAGACATTCTCGGTCCTGCCCCCACAAAAGCCCCGGTCACGTCTGTGGACAGGCAGGCGCCTAGCCACAGTATCTGTCACCTGGCAGGAGCGGGACGACAGAGCAAGCACTACTCACTGAGGCCTGGGCAGCAAGCAGAGGCCCCTGGCCCCCGGCCTGGCGTCTCCTCGGGCTCCTCGGGCCGTGGGGAGAAAAGCTGTGCAGAATGTGGTGCATAAGGGTGGGGCGGCTCCTCTTGTCCTGGTCAAAGGTGAAGGCCCTAAGCTCTGGCTGTCCAGCCCCACCATCTGCCCACCCGCAACCCTGGGCAAATTTCTGAGCCTCAGTTTCCTCACCAGTAAAACAGGCTGTGAAGACTAAGGAGGCCTGAGCTAAGTTCTGTGCCTAATTCTCAGCACAGCCTGTGAGGTGGGTTCCATTACTCCCCCTCCTGCAGATGAGCAAACAGGCTGAGAGGTGGAAGCATCCCTGCCCTGCCCCACCCTCGCCCTACCCCAGCCCTACCCCACCCGGCTCCCACCCCCATCACATAGGAACGGGCTGAGCCAGGATTCAAACACAGGTCTGTTCTCTGACTAAAGAATCTCTGTTCCCAAGCTCCAGTGACAGTGTCTCTATACACATGAAAATGCCCACTACTGTGGCTGGCGCAGAGCAGGCTCTCTACTCTCCCAGTCCCCCAGGACAGGGGCCAGCACAGGGCAGCAGAAAAAAGCCACAGAGGAAGTCAGGGTCAGTGCCAGAGGGAGTGCCCAGAGAGCTGAGTGAGTGAACACACTCTTCATCCTGAGACTGACCCTCTGGGCTCCAGAGCCTCCCTAGGCCCCCACTGAACGAAGGTGTTCCTGGCACCACCAGCAGCCTGGCTGACTTGCTCTGGGCAGACCTGTCACACCAGGAAGCCTGTCCAGCCACTGCCCCATGGCCTGGGCCAAGGCAGGAGCACTGGCCTCACCTCCCCAGGACAGTGATTACCCACAGGAAGGCCCCGTGGCACCAAGGGACCCCGGCACATATGGTTACAAAGAAACGTGACCACTGACAGCCGGGAGTGGGCGGGGCCTGTGGGCCTGTGGCCAGTCTCAGGAGGTGCTTCTGAGATACTTTTACAGCTGTGGCGACTCTCCAGGCCTTGGCCTCCCCTCTGTGAAGTGGGGACGACAGCACAGACTTGCAAGGTTGTAACAAGGCTGAATCACACACATCCGGTGCATCCTCTGGGCGTGAGAGAACCCCGGCCCCTTCCCTGGCCCCGTTTCTAGTCTCTGCCTTTCTCTCTCCAGAGCCTGTGGGGGTCCCCAAAATGAACTCTCCACAGCAGCTTGCCTCCTCTGGATTTCCCTGCTCCAATCCCACACTTTCTACTAGGGACGCCCCAAGCACAAGCCCCGACTTGTGCTCTTGTTTTCCACATATCAGGCCTTTATTTGGGCCAACCTGCAGTCACATCCTGTGCTTAACAACAATAAGCATAACAACAATGGTACTAAGTGCCAGGCACCCTTCTAAACACTTTACACTTATAAATCTGTTTGCCCTCCAATCTCCCAAAGACGTACGTGCTGTTATTACAATTAAGCAACTTGCCCCAAACACATGGCTTTGAGTGGTACTGTAAGGACCTGAACCCAGGCCCAGAGTCTGCGTCTTCATTGCGACCCTACGCTGGGGCATGTCCTTGCCGCTCGGCTCCACACTCAGACCCTCCCCTTCTCAGCAAGTCCCACCTGGCCCCAGCCCCAAGCCTTTACCCTGGAACACCCTCCACCTGGAAGGCTCTTCCTTCACAGCCCTGTGTGTCTGAGTCTTACCGTTTCCATGGCCTTCTTTGCCTCTGCCCTCCTCCGACCTTCCACAGCGCCGCACCTGCCCCTTCCCTGGGCCATCACCAGGGGCCCTGGCTCATGGTGGTCTCCAGAGATGGCCAGTGGATGCAGATCCCAGCACCACCTCTTTCTAACCGGGTGGCCTCTGGCAGGTGCAGCTCTTATTCTCGCAGCTGCTGTGAGGATTACACAGGCTGGTACCTGTAAAGCAAATTAGGAAACACTCAGAAAGCTCCCTTTTACTTTGCCCGCATTATTATCTCCTCCACCAGACTACACCCGCACAAAAATGCACAAGAGCAGGGACAGGCAAACTTCTGTAAAGAGCTAGAGGGTGAACATCATCAGCTTTGTGAGCCGTGTGGCCACTGTCACAGCAGTTCCACTCTGCTGTACAGGAGTAGCCAGGCACAGACATGGCTCGGTTCCAACAAACCTTCATTGATGGACACTGAAATTTGAATGTCATATACTTTTTACGTGTTACAAAATATTCTTCTTTTGATTTTTTTCCCCAACCATTTAAAAATATAAAGCTCATTGGCTGTACAAAACCAGGTGCAGGCTGGCTCTTGTACAGCCCGAGTCTACCAACCACCACTCAAGACCAGCTTCTCTTTCTGCTTCTCCGGGCCTCTCCTGGCTTCAGAGCTCAGATTTCCCCCAGATTCGGGTCCCAACCTATGGGACATAAGCTCACGGTTTATGTGAGTAAAATGGATCTGACACCCAGAGCTTGTGATTTCTTGGTCTGCCGATCAATCCATTGATCCCTGCAGAGTGCAATGCCACGTCCCCCAAACAAGGGCGTTCTAAGGAACTCCAGAGCCCACACAAAGGAGAGCCTAGTGCGCCCAGAACAAGAACTGCCTGCCCAGTTTTCTGGTCATTTTGTTTTCATTCATATCTCTTTTGGGGTCAGGGGCAGAGGAGGCAGGACAGAGGGAAGAGGGTAGGTGGGGAGCTGGCAGATGTGGGAGTGGGAGAAGTGGGGAATGAGGTCAGAGACCGAGTCCTGTTCTTGTCTGCTCTTGTTCTTCCTGGCTTTCCCCGAAGGCTTGTGCTCAGAGGCACCAGGGATGAAGTGAGAGCTGCCAGTTTTGGCAGTGAGCTCAGAATTTCAGTTCTCTTGAGTGCCTTGCAGGAGGAAATTCCACAGGCGTGCCTTCTCTTATGTTGAGTGGTGAGGCCAGACTCGTCCTAAAGTTATCCCCAGAGCCCCGCCAGTTCCTTCCAGTTCCTGTAACCATGCCAGCTGCCCAGCACCTGGCAGCAGGCCTCCAGGACTCCAGTCTTTACACACCCCACCTCTACCCTTCTCTTCGTGGCCACCGGCCTGACCCTTCTGGGACCTCCCGAGGTGCCTGTTGGACCCTGAGGCTCACTGGGGAGAGCGAGGGGGGCAGAATGTCTATCTGGACCTGCATCTCTCGCTAAACCGTGTGAAAGGAAACACCAAACATTCATCTAAGAGATGAATCTGTCCTAAGAAAACAAGACTCTTTTGAAGACAAGGCAGTGCGGAGGTAGGCACCTCTGAATAAAACTCTTTGTATCGCTGTGGATGCCACAACAGGAAAATCACTGACTTTTGCTTCAGCGAAAGCCTGTGGCCTGCACTCAGCCTGGTGCCCCACCCGGGGCCAGTCCGCACCGGGCAGAGGCTGAGGCCTGCGGCTCTGAGGACGGACCTGCGAGGCTGTCCTCACCTCTCCCTCCTTCAAGGGCATTCGTTCTCTTCTGATTCTCTCCTCTTCCGAATCAGAATCTGTGCCCTGAGCCTGCTGGATGTCCTGGTGTCCACACTGAGAAGCACAAACTCCACGCGTGGCAGGGCCCGTGTTTACTTTTTTTTAAAGCTTTTCTCTGGATGGTGATAAACTATTTGCTTTTTCATGTCGTTTCCTCCACCTGTAAAGTCCATATCTCCTGTCTCCCTGAAAAACTCTTATTCATCTTATTCAGCTCAAGTGGCCCCTTGCCTACAAAGTTTTCCCCACCCCCTCCAGGAGGAGGCAACTTTCATCCTCACATCATTGCTTTGTGCCACGAACTGTGCCAGGGCCCTCACGTACATCAACAACCCTGTGGAGTAGGTACTGTTTAATCTCACTGAGGCCCAGAGAGGTCAAGTAATTGCCCATGTCACACAGCTGTGCAGTGGCAGAATTAAGATCCGAATCCTGAACTGTCTGACTGTGGGTCCCAGGGCCCCATCACTGTGTGCCATCTCCTCTGTGCCAGCTCCCTGTTCTGCACATATTACTTTTACATCATGCTTTTATGGATCTATCTCCGCATATGAGGCCAGGTTTCCCAGCAAACGGGGTTCGTGCAAAGATAGATAATTTGTTTCTGTATTCCCAAAACCTAGAATAGTGCTTGGCACTTAGCAGCTGCTGATTTATTTGACAGATGTTCTGAGTGGGTGACTGTGCCAGGAAGGACTGAATTCCTGCTCTCAAGGAGCTTAAACACACAAAGCAGGACAGGACATGGGACACACACATAAGCAAATGTCTGAACCACAAGAGAGAACGTGACATGAGAGGGGAAAGAAAGTAAATGCTACGATGGTTTGGAGAAGGTCTGAGAAGGTGGTGGCATTAGAGCAGGACCCTGGAGCATGCTTAGGACTCGGAGATGTAGGGATGGGTGTGGGAGAAATGGGGGGGGGGGGGCGGGGGTGCTCAGAGAAGGGAGGAGGTGGGCAAACCTGCTCTTGAAGTCCAAATACCAGCTGACAAAGTGACAGATGCCTTCATGTCATCAAGGGAGAAAAGGGCCATTTCAGACTGTGTAGGAGCTGCTAGAAAAAGTCAGCCAGCAATCAGACAGTGAAGAAGAGCTGGTTGGGGCAGATCACGCTCCAACGCCTGAACAAAGACATTTTCCTAAGAGGACTACTGCAGCCAGCTTTTTAAAAATTAATTAATTAATTTTAGTTTTGGCTGCGTTGGGTCTTCATAGCTGCATGCGGGTTTTCTCTAGTTGTGGCGAGCAGGGGCTACTCTTCGTTGTGGTGCATGGGCTCTAGGCACATGGGCTTCAGTAGTTGTGGCTTGCGGGCTCTAGAGCGCAGGCTCAGTAGTTGTGGTGCATGGGCTTAGTTGCTCCGTGGCATATGGGATCTTCCTGGACCAGGACTCGAACCCATGTCCCCTGCATTGGCAGGTGGATTCTTAACCACTGCGCCACCAGGGAAGTCCCTGCAGCCAGCTTTAAATAACAAATCTTCTCTCATTAAAATAGTAACTCCCCCCCATTTATTCAGCACATGGTTTTTCTGATTCTCGTGACTGTGACTGGGGCAGTCATCCCCATTTCACAGATAAGAAAACCGAGGCTCATATATCTAGCCCAGAATAAAAAGCCTGAGATTTAGAGTCAGCAGATCTTGGCTCCAGGGCTCACTCTTACTTTCCTGTACTGACAGCAGAACTTTTTTGGAAAATAATTTGTTAGAATTTATCAAGAGTCTAAAAATGTTCATATCCTTTAAACCAGTAATTCTACTTGTAAGAAGCTATCTAACAAAGTGATACTAATGAGCTTAAGACACAAAGATGTACGTAAAATGTGAAAGCAGCCTAAATAGCTGGTTAATACACAGCCACTTAAAAATGATTACAACAATGTTCAATATCACAGAGGGAAATGTTTATATTAAAAGTGGTTATGAGGAGAGGAACCAAGATGGCAGAGTAGAAGGACGTGCTCTCACTCCCTCTTGCGAGAACACCAGAATCACAACTAGCTGCTGGACAATCATCGACAGGAAGACACTGGAACTCACCAAAAAAGATACCCCACATCCAAAGACAAAGGAGAAGCCACAATGAGACGGTAGGAGGGGGCGCAATCAGAGTAAAATCAAATCCCATAACTGGTGGGTGGGTGACTCACAGACCGGCTAACACTTATACCACAGAAATCCACCTGCTGGAGTGAAGGTTCTGGGCCCCACGTCAGGCTTCCCAACCTGGGGGTCCGGCAACGGGAGGAGGAATTCATAGAGAATCAGACTTTGAAGCCTAGTGGGAACTGATTGCAGGACTTCGACAGGACTGGGGGAAACAGAGACCCCACTCTTGGAGGGCGCACACAAAATAGTGTGCGCATCGGGACCCAGGGGAAGGAGCAGTGACCTCAGGGGAGACTGAAGCAGACCTACCTGCTAGTGTTGGAAGCTCTCCTGCAGAGGCAGGGTGTGGCTCTGTTTCACCGTGGGGACAAGGACACTGGCAGCAGAAGTTCTGGGAAATACTCCTTGGCGTGAGCCCTCCCAGAGTCTGTCATTAGCCCCACCAAAGAGCCCAGGTAGGCTCCAGTGTTGGGTTGCCTCAGGCAAAACAACCAACAGGGAGGGAACCCAGCCCCACCCATCAACAGTCAAGTGGATTAAAGTTTTACTGAGCTCTGACCACCACAGCAACAGTCAACTCTACCCACCACCAGAGCCTCCCATCAAGCCTCTTAGATAGCCTCAACCACCAGAGGGCAGACAGCAGAAGCAAGAAAAACTATAATCCTGCAGCCTGTGGACCAAAAACCACAGTTACAGAAAGATAGACAAGATGAAAAGGCAGAGGGCTATATACCAGATGAAGGAACAAGATAAAACCCCAGAAAAACAACTAAATGAAGTGGAGATAGGCAACCTTCCAGAAAAAGAATTCAGAATAATGATAGTGAAGATGATCCAGGACCTCGGAATAAGAATGGAGGCAAAGATCGAGAAGATGCAAGAAATGTTTAACAAAGACCTAGAAGAATTAAAGAACAAACAAACAGAGATGAACAATACAATAACTGAAATGAAAACTACACTAGAAGGAATCAATAGCAGAATAACTGAGGCAGAAGAACGGATAAGTGACCTGGAAGACAGAATGGTGGAATTCACTGCTGTGGAACAGAATAAAGAAAAAAGAATGAAAAGAAATGAAGACAGCCTAAGAGACCTCTGGGACAACATTAAACGCAACAACATTCGCATTATAGGGGTCCCAGAAGGAGAAGAGAGAGAGAGAGGACCAGAGAAAATATTTGAAGAGATTATAGTCGAAAACTTCCCTAACGTGGGAAAGGAAATAGCCACCCAAGTACAGGTAGCACAGCGAGTCCCATACAGGATAAACCCAAGGAGAAACACGCCGAGACACATAGTAATCAAATTGGCAAAACTTAAAGACAAAGAAAAATTATTGAAAGCAGCAAGGGAAAAATGACAAATAACATACAAGGGAACTCCCATAAGGTTAACAGCTGATTTCTCAGCAGAAACTCTACAAGCCAGAAGGGAGTGGCATGATATACTTAAAGTGATGAAAGGGAAGAACCTACAACCAAGATTACTCTACCCAGCAAGGATCTCATTCAGATTTGATGGAGAAATCAAAAGCCTTACAGACAAGCAAAAGCCAAGAGAATTCAGCACCACCAAACCAGCTCTACAACAAATGCTAAAGGAACTTCTCTAAGTGGGAAACACAAGAGAAGAAAAGGACCTACAAAAACAAACCCAAAACAATTAAGAAAATGGTCATAGGAACATACATATCGATAATTACCTTAAACGTGAATGGATTAAATGCTCCAACCAAAAGACACAGGTTTGCTGAATGGATACAAAAACAAGACCCATATATATGCTGTCTACAAGAGACCCACTTCAGACCTAGGGACACATGCAGACTGAAAGTGAGGGGATGGAAAAAGATATTCCATGCAAATGGAAATCAAAAGAAAGCTGGAGTAGCTATACTCATATCAGATAAAATAGACTTTAAAATAAAGAATGTTACAAGAGACAAGGAAGAACACTACATAATGATCAAGGGATCAATCCAAGAAGAAGATATAACAATTATAAATATACATGCACCCAACATAGGAGCACCTCAATACATAAGACAACTGCTAACAGCTATAAAAGAGGAAATCGACAGTAACACAATCATAGTGGGGGACTTTAACACCTCACTTACACCAATGGACAGATCATCCAAAATGAAAATAAATAAGGAAACAGAAGCTTTAAATGACACAATAGACCAGATAGATTTAATTGATATTTATAGGACATTCCATCCAAAAACAGCAGATTACACTTTCTTCTCAAATGTGCATGGAACATTCTCCAGGATAGATCACATCTTGGGTCACAAATCAAGCCTCGGTAAATTTAAGAAAATTGAAATCATATCAAGCATCTTTTCTGACCACAACGCTATGAGATTAGAAGTGAATTACAGGGAAAAAAATGTAAAAAACACAAACACATGGAGGCTAAACAATACATTACTAAATAACCAAGAGATCACTGAAGAAATCAAAGAGGAAATCAAAAAATACCTAGAGACAAATGACAATGAAAACACGATGATCCAAAACCTATGGGATGCAGCAAAAGCAGTTCTAAGAGGGAAGTTTATAGCTATACAAGCCTACCGAAAGAAACAAGAAAAATCTCAAGTAAACAATCTAACCTTACACCTAAAGGAACTAGAGAAAGAAGAACAAACAAAACCCAAAGTTAGCAGAAGGAAAGAAATCATAAAGATCAGAGCAGAAACAAATGAAATAGAAACAAAGAAAACAATAGCAAAGGTCAACAAAACTAAAAGCTGGTTCTTTGCGAAGATAAACAAAATTGATAAACCATTAGCCAGACTCATCAAGAAAAAGAGGGAGAGGACTCAAATCAATAAAATTGGAAATGAAAAAGGAGAAGTTACAACAGACACCACAGAAATACAAAGCATCCTAAGAGACTACTACAAGCAACTCTATGCCAATAAAATGGACAACCTGGAAGAAATGGACAAATTCTTAGAAAGGTATAACCTTCCAAGACTGAACCAGGAAGAAATAGAAAATATGAACGGACCAATCACAAGTAATGAAATTGAAACTGTGATTAAAAATCTTCCAACAAACAAAAGTCCAGGACCAGATGGCTTCACAGGTGAATTCTATCAAACATTTAGAGAAGAGCTAACACCCATCCTTCTCAAACTCTTCCAAAAAATTGCAGAGGAAGGAACACTCCCAAACTCATTCTATGAGGCCACCATCACCCTGATACCAAAACCAGACAAAGATACTACAAAAAAAGAAAATTACAGTCCAACACCACTGATGAACATAGATGCAAAAATCCTCAACAAAATACTAGCAAACAGAATCCAACAACACATTAAAAGGATCATACACCACGATCAAGTAGGATTTATCCCAGGTATGCAAGGATTCTTTAATATACGCAAATCAATCAATGGGATACACCATATTAACAAATTGAAGAATAAAAACCATATGATCACCTCAATAGATGCAGAAAAAGCTTTTGACAAAATTCAACACCCATTTATGATAAAAACTCTCCAGAAAGTGGGCACAGAGGGAACCTACCTCAACATAATAAAGGCCATATATGACAAACCCACAGCAAACATCATTCTCAATGGTGAAAAACTGGAAGCATTTCCTCTAAGATCAGGAACAAGACAAGGATGTCCACTCTCACCACTATTATTCAACATAGTTTTGGAAGTCCTAGCCACGGCAATCAGAGAAGAAAAAGAAATAAAAGGAATACAAATTGGAAAAGAAGAAGTAAAACTGTCACTGTTTGCAGATGACATGATACTATACATAGAGAATCCTAAAAATGCCACCGGAAAACTACTAGAGCTAATCAATGAATTTGGTAAAGTTGCAGGATACAAAATTAATGCACAGAAATCTCTTGCATTCCTATACACTAATGATGAAAAATCTGAAAGAGAAATTATGGAAACACTCCCATTTACCACTGCAACAAAAAGAATAAAATACCTAGGAATAAACCTACCTAGGGAGACAAAAGACCTGTATGCAGAAAACTATAAGACACTGATGAAAGAAATTAAAGATGATACCAACAGATGGAGAGATATACCATGTCCTTGGATTGGAAGAATCAATATTGTGAAAATGACTATACTACCCAAAGCAATCTACAGATTCAATGCAATCCCTATCAAATTACCAATGGCAGTTTTTACAGAACTAGAACAAATCATCTTAAAATTTGTATGGAGACACAAAAGACCCCGAATAGCCAAAGCAGTCTTGAGGGAAGAAAACGGAGCTGGAGGAATCAGACTCCCTGACTTCAGACTATACTACAAAGCTACAGTAATCAAGACAATATGGTACTGGCACAAAAACAGAACTATAGATCAATGGAACAAGATAGAAAGCCCAGAGATAAACCCACGCACCTATGGTCAACTAATCTATGACAAAGGAGGCAAAGGTATACAATGGCGAAAAGACAGTCTCTTCAATAAGTGGTGCTGGGAAAACTGGACAGCTACATGTAAAAGAATGAAATTAGAATACTCCCTAACACCATACACAAAAATGAACTCAAAATGGATTCAAGACCTAAATGTAAGACCAGACACTATAAAACTCTTAGAGGAAAACATAGGAAGAACACTCTTTGACATAAATCACAGCAAGATCTTTTTTGATCCACCTCCTAGAGTAATGGAAATAAAAACAAAAATAAACAAATGGGACCTAATGAAACTTCAAAGCTTTTGCACAGCAAAGGAAACCATAAACAAGACGAAAAGACAACCCTCAGAATGGGAGAAAATATTTGCAAACGATTCAACGGATAAAGGATTAATCTCCAAAATATATAAATAGCTCATTCAGCTCAATATTAAAGAAACAAACAACCCAATCCAAAAATGGGCAGAAGACCTAAATAGACATTTCTCCAAAGAAGACATACAGATGGCCAAGAAGCACATGAAAAGATGCTCAACATCACTAATTATTAGAGAAATGCAAATCAAAACTACAATGAGGTATCACCTCACACCAGTTAGAATGGGCATCATCAGAAAATCTACAAACAACAAATGCTGGAGAGGGTGTGGAGAAAAGGGAACCCTCTTGCACTGTTGGTGGGAATGTAAATTGATACAGCCACTATGGAGAACAATATGGAGGTTCCTTAAAAAACTAAAAATAGAACTACCATATGATCCAGCAATCCCACTACTGGGCGTATACCCAGAGAAAATCATAATTCAAAAAGACACATGCACCCCAATGTTCATTGCAGCACTATTTACAACAGCCAGGTCATGGAAGCAACCTAAATGCCCGTCGACAGACGAATGGATAAAGAAGTTGTGGTGCATATATACAGTGGAATATTACTCCACCATAAAAAGGAATGAAACTGAGTCATTTGTTGAGACGTGGATGGATCTAGAGACTGTCATACAGAGTGAAATAAGTCAGAAAGAGAAAAACAAATATCGTATATTAACGCATGTATGTGGAACCTAGAAAAATGGTACAGATGAGCCCGTTTGCAGGGCAGAAGTTGAGACACAGATGTAGAGA
The DNA here is from genome assembly GCF_028023285.1 of Balaenoptera ricei. NCBI lineage: Eukaryota > Metazoa > Chordata > Mammalia > Artiodactyla > Balaenopteridae > Balaenoptera > Balaenoptera ricei. Next base: position 20,729,323 of record NC_082652.1, read on the forward strand.
ACAGACATATGGACACCAAGGGGGGAAAACTGCGGTGGGGTGGGGATGGTGGTGTGCTGAATTGGGTGATTGGGATTGACATGTATACACTGATGTGTATAAAATTGATGACTAATAAGAACCTGCAGTATAGAAAAACAAACAAACAAAACAACTAAAAAAAAAAAGTGGTTATGAAAAAACAGCAGGTTATGAGAAAATAAAATTGCCTAGGTGGTAAGATCTGAACAATGTTAAAAAGATGCGTGGAAAAAGAGTGGAAGAAAATGCACTTGCAACTGGTTTATTGGGGCATCTCATCCTGTATAAATGTGAATCCTTTTTTATATCTTTCAATAGCTGCCCTTAGTAACACCATGTCTAAGCCCTCTTTCTCACTGGCTAGCTTAATGACGGACACCATAGATTCTCAACTACTTTCAGAAATTAGAATAGTCTCCTTCTGGTTTCTCAGATTCATTTAATATGTTTATACAAATAAAAATACTCACTTAAAAATGTCCAGGTCAAGCTCTCCTTCAAAGCTCTCGGCCTCCACTCCCAGGGAAGCTAGACGTGGCCATGGCCCTGGTGGCCTGAGTGGAGGGTGGCAGAAGGCGGTCTGTCCTCTGCCACTACCCCCCTGCTCCTGTCTGCGGCGGGGCTGTGGACAGGGACCGGGAGGCCATGGGGAAGTGGCCGTCTCTCTGTTGGTTGGCTGCTGCTCTTCAAGACTGGCTGGCTGTTGTCTCTCTCTGCGTGGCAGCATCCAAAAATTGGCTCTCTTGTGCAGAACCCTTCTGAATCTCAGCTTTCTTACCTGCAAAATGGAAAGAAAATGCACTCCCTTATGTGGGTGACGTGAAAACAGAGTAAGATAACATGACTGGGAACACTGTCAACTGTAAAGCACAACGTAAATGTCTTTAGCTATTATTATTCCTTTGGGGAGCCTATTCTTTGAAACATCTACTGTTATTTGAAGTGGATACCTTCACTCGCAGAATGTAAAAACAGAACTGGTGAATTTTCCCTCAGACCTACTGTTCTCCAGACCCCTCACCTCAGTAAAGGGTAGCACGGACTCCTGGGGATGCAGGCCAGGCCTCTGCAGGCAGCCCGGGCTCTCTCCTCCTCTCACATCCAACATTCACTCCACCTGCAGGCCCTGCTGGCTGTCCATTCAACCGTATCTGCAAGTCAAGTGCTCCTTCACTTCTGCTACTACTCCATCCAGTCCACCTCACCTCTCTCCGTCCTCCAGTTGGTCCCCCTTCCCCGCCTTTGCCTCCCGTGATCAGTCTCAGCAGCCAGAGCGAGTCTTTTTAGACATCAGTTGGTTCATGTTACTCTGGGCTCCAGACCCTCTGACGGCTTTCCATCTCACTCAGAGCGAATCCAAATCCCTCACCGAGGTGTACAAGGCCCCTCATGACCTGGTCCCTGGTTCTCTCTCTGACCCTCCCTCCCTCGCCCAGCTCCAGACACACTGGTCTCCTCGCTGTTCCTCTCACAAGCAAGCACGTGCCTGCCTCGGGGCCTCTGCACTTGCTGTCCCCTGCCTGGAATATTTTTTCTCCAGGTAGTCACAGGGCTTGCTGCCTCACTTCAGCAGGGCTGTTCTCCCTGACCACCAAATTTAAAACGACATACTCCTACCTTATCCCTTTCCCCTGCTTCTTTTTCCTTCTTAGTACCTAGCACCCCTGACACACTATATACTTATATAAGTGTACGGTCTGCCTTCCCCCATTAGAATGCAGTCCACTGTCCACCGCTCCATCCCCACCACCCCGCACAGAAATTAATTCCTTCCAAACGTTTCATTATAAGGACTGCTTCATAGTTATACCTGCCCAAGTCCAATGGCAATTTTCATGCCCTGGGGTTCTTCTGGATTGGGTTCCCTTCCTTGTGTATTGGGGAAACGCTATACCCTGAAAGGGAACAAAAGCCCATTTTCCATGTTCAGCTCAGCGTGCAATTACCCTGGCACTTGGGGCTTGGGGTTGGAGAGAAGAAGAGGGGCTCTGCCCTTAGCATCTGACCATCTTCAACCCTCTTTCAGACACCTGCAGCTGGCTGGAGTCAGGCGAGATGCATTCTGCCACAGCCCACTTTCTGGGAAGTTGTGCTGTGGAAAAGACAAATACACGTAAATAACCAAGAAATGTGATGGAAGGGGTGGACAGGTGTGGGGAATTTATTATACTTACAGACGGTGGAGGAAGGAGCCCCCACAGAAACATGCACCCAGAGTTCCGCAGAGTCATTACTTGTCTTAAGAGCTAGGAGGTGGGGTCATGTATCCCACGTGGGACCGTGAACTCTGGGGATGCTCCCACCTACGTTCACCACCCTCCTGGCCTCAATTTTCACAGAGGCTGAGATAAAACTCTGTAGCCCCTCTGCCTGCCTGGTGACCATGTCTGACCCCAGGCTGCTTTGTCTTAAGGGGAGAAGGAGCTCATCTCTATTGTCAGTATAGGCCCCAGTCCCCACACAAGGACCAGCTCATTTACGGGCCCATGTGGTCTTCCAGTGCTGAGGCCTCAACCCTGCCCTTCTGACTTTGTGGGCAGTGGCCCACCTTCCCTGTCCCTTACCCAGAAAGTTGCCCTTCCCAGAACGGTTCTCAAGCTGCTCTTCTCCTCCTGACACCTGCCTGGACTGGCCTGGGGAACTTCACAACAATGTTCTACTTTCCCTTGGCAGAACTTGGCTCCGGCTCCAGTCTTATGCCACCAGAGGCACCTATATGCAGCTGCCCAGGAGCGGCCAGCAGGGGGAGACAGGAAAATCCAGACTGCAGCTGGACAGAAGCGGTGTTGAGGCTCAGGTAAGTTCCTCCTCATTTAAGATACACAGAACCAAGTGCACTGTTAAAACAGCTGAGTGTGAGGTTCAGGTGAGTGGAAAGCCAAACAGAATACATCCAGTCAGTCATCAACAACTCGTTATTAAGCACCTTCTACATGCCAGCCTAGACCCTCATATAGAGAAATTCTTAGCCTCCAACGTAAGGGATGACGACCTGGGAGAGCTGATGAGTGGAGGTCCAGGCACTGGGATCACAGGGAAGAGGCATGACAGGTTCCCAGGACACCGGGAGTGGGAGGCACAAAAGAACAGAGTTTGAGGCCAGAAAATTCCTGTGATTCTGCCAAAACAACAACACTGCCAGAGAGAGAACGACGGGGCCAATGAAGCTGCTAAAAGCAATCTAAATGAGAGCTCACATCCTAACATCTGAGGGAAACTGCTTCAAGAATAAGTAGAGGGCTTCCCTGGTGGCGCAGTGGTTGAGAATCTGCCTGCCAATGCAGGGGACACGGGTTCGAGCCCTGGTCTGGGAAGATCCCGCATACCGTGGAGCAGCTAAGCCCGTGTGCCACAATTGCTGAGCCTGCGCGTCTGGAGCCTGTGCTCCGCAGCAAGAGAGGCCGTGACAGTGAGAGGCCCGCGCACCGCGATGAAGAGTGGCCCCCGCTCTCAGCAACTAGAGAAAGCCCTCACACAGAAACGAAGACCCAACACAGCCAAAAATAAATAAATAAATTTATAAAAAAGAATAAGTAGAAACTGAAAACTTGATCAATATACTAATTTTGGTTCAAAATAATCCAGTGGGGAGAGGGAGCGAAAGGGGGTAGAGATGAAACACGATTGGCCATGTATTGATAATTCCACAAGCTGGGTGACAGGTACCTGGTAATTCATTACATTATCCTCTCGACTTTTGCATCTGTTTGAAAATTCCCATAGGAAAAGTTTATATATACCAACAGGTTGGTCAATAACCGCTAGAGCCAAGTTTCACAGAAGATATCCTATTTGTTATGGGAGAAAACGGGGCATCTCTGCTCATCCAAAATCCCTAAAGAGCTCAGGACACCCTGAAGCTGTGGACTTTCTCTCCTGCCCCTTATCTCACAGGTCTGCTGCCAGAGCCAATGATCTTGATCTGTTAAAGAGCAGCACAATGCGTGCAAGTCATTTCGCTGGGTCTCCTTACCTGGTTATTCACAAGAGCAGGGAAGAAGAAACTCAAGACCTCCCCTGGGGAAACTACTGAGATGTAAATTCTATCTTCTGTTGCCCAATAGGAAAGGAGTGTTTGGTTAGGATGATGAGATGAGCATCCATGGGAGTGAGGGACAAATTCTGTTCCTAGTAGCACTGTGTGGTCATTGGGCAACCTGAACAAGTCCCATCCTCTCTGGGAGCTCCTCCTTTCTAAAGACAGGGACATATTACATATGGAAACAGCACTTGTAGGTGCTTGTTTCGGCAGCATGAGAGAAGTTCAAAAGATAGTTTTTTCCCATGTGTCTCCTCATCAGTATGACATCTCAGGGATAGTAATTTACAAAAAAGTATTCAGCAGATCCTAAGGCTGGTGCCACTCCTGACCTCTGGAGAGCTCTGGTTCAAGAAAGAGGTCAGAAATTCAATTCACAACTGGCAGGAAGTAGTGGGTCTGGGCTGAGGCAGGTGGGAGTGGTCCAAGTTTCTGTCAGCATGAATTAAAAAACGCAGCCAAAAAAAAAAAAAAAAAAAAAAAACGCAGCCAGCATTCCCTGACATCCAGGGGGTGAGGCTTGATAGCTAATGAGTCTGGGTCCAGAAAAAAACAGTGCAAACAAGGCTATCTAAAAGAGTAAAAACCAACCCAGAAAACAGGGTGACATAAGAGTTTGACAAAAGCAAGCACAGCACAGTAAGGCAATAAAACAAACACTTCATAATTATTTTAAATGACAAGGGTACTAATTATATAAATGATCCACACAGAAGTACATGCTCCAAAAATAAAAATGAAAATACAAAATACTAATCACAATACACAAATGTACTACATATCAGAAGCACATCTAGGGTAATAAAAGTAGAGCATTCAAAAAGTTATATTAATAAAAATAATATAGTGCTGGCATAATGATAAACACATATATCATTGGAACAGAATTGAGAGTCCAGAAATAAATTCATACATCTATGGTCATTTGATTTTTGACAGGGGTACCAAGACCATTCAGTGGGGAAAGGATAGTCTTTCAACAAATGGTGCTGGGACAGCTAGATATACACATGCAAAATACAACACCAAAAAAAAAAAAAAAAACCCACAAAATATAACACCAAAAGCACAAGCAACCAAAGAAAATACAGATTAACTAGACTTCATCAAAATTAAAAACTTTCGTGCATCAAAGGACTATCAAGAAAGTGAAAACACAACTCACAGATGGGAAGAAAATATCTCATATATGATAAAAGTCTATTATCCAGAATATATAAGAACTATTACAATACAGACAAACAAACCAATTAAAAAATGGGCAAAGGACTGCAATAAACGTTTCTCCAAAGAAGGTAAACAAATGGCCAAAAAGCACATGAAAAGATGTTCAACATCTTTTCATTAGTCATTAGGAAAATGCAAATCAAAACCACAATGAGATATCAGTTTTCCCCACTAGAATGGCAATAATTTTAAAAAGGGGAGGGGGGATAACAAGTGTTAGCAAGGATGTGGAGAAGTTGGAACTCGTATTGCTGGTGGGATGCAGAGGTGCAGCCACTGTGGAAACAGTCTGGTAGGTTCCTCAAATGGTTAAACTCAGAGTTATCCACAATTTCACTCCCAGGTATACACTCCCAAAGAACTTAAAACAGGTATCAAACAAAAACCTGCACATGAATGTTCATAGCAGCATTATCCATAACAGCCAAAAGGTGGAAACGACCCAAATGTCCACCAACTGATGAATGGATAAACAGAATGCGGTATAACCATGCAAAAGGAGGTTATTCAGCCGTAAAAAGGAATGAAATACTGGTACACTCTACAACATAGATGAATCTCGAAAACATTATGCCTAGTAAAAGAAGCCAGAAACAAAAGGTCAAACTTAGTGTGATTGATATGAAATGTCCAGAATAGGCAAATCCATAGAGACAGAAAGTAGAGCAGGGGTTGCCGGAGGATGAGGACCGGGCAGGATGGCTTGGGGGGGTGGGGGTGACTGCTAGCAGGTAGTAGGCTTCTTTTTGGAGTGAAGATGTTCTGGAATTAGAGAGAGGTGTACAACCTTGTGAACACACTAAAAACTGCCGAATTGTACACTGTAAAATGGTGAATGTTATGGTACCTGAATTATAGTTCAATTTAAAAAGTAGAGCATTTTTTTATTGTTAAATTTACTTAATTTCATTAAGTTTTGTTTTTAAATGTGTCTGTGTCTTGATGGCGCAGAACATACTGACATCTGAAGGCTTGTGTGCCCCGCTCTGCAATGTATTCGCCACCATCAGTTCCTACCTCATCCTCAATCTCCAGCTGCAAACCGATCCTCTAGACGTTACCTGAACACAGACTGCCAAGCTCTTCCAGGCTCCAGTACCTGTACTCATGCTATTCCTTCTGCCTGGAAACTTGTTCCCTCTGTCCACCTCATCCAATTCCATCTTGTCTTTTTTTTTTTTTTTTTTGGCCGCACTGAGTGGCTTGCGGGATCCTAGTTCCCTGACCAGGGATAGAACCCGAGTCCCTGGCAGTGAGAGCGCCAAGTCCTAACCACTGGACTGCCAGGGAACTCCCCCTTGTCTTTCGATACCAAACACAAACGATACTGGAAACTTGAAGCTCCTCTGACTTCGCCCTGCCCCAGCTCGGAAGATGTTCCTTTCTCTGTACATTCCTCTACAGTGGCATTTCTTATATTATATTGTAATGGTTTGGTCCCATGTTAGTCCTCTTCTCTCTTCCTTCTCCACCCCAGACTAGAACCCCAAGGAGGCACAACTTTCCTCTTCCATCTTGAGCACCAGTGTAGTGTACCATCCCTATCTTACAGATGAGTAGACAGGTTCAGAAAGGTTGAGTAATTTCCCCAAGATCATTAGACTTGTTAAAGGATGGAGTAGAGGAGCTGAGATCAAAACTGGACCATCTCAGATCCAGGGTTCTCCCTATCAGCACAGTGAGGTGGTTATTAGCAAAGGCTATGGGATCAGACTGCCTGGGTACATAGCCTGGCTCTTCCACTTATTATCTTTGTGGCTTTAGGCAAGTTACCTAACCTCTTTATGATTGTTTCTTCATTTATAAAACGAGGATAATAGTCCTACACGCAGGATTTTTATGAAGAATAGATGAAATAGTATATATAAAAGCACTTAGAACACTATTTGGCACATACTAAAGTGCTCAATAATGTGAGCTATGATGTTTATTACTGTCCCACATCGAGCTACTGTTTGGTAAACACTGGATGGCTGTGCATCATTCTATGCAGAGATTTCTGGGTTACCCATCCCACTGCCAAGTCAGGAATCCAGAGAGGGGATGTTAAAGCTCCAACAAGTAAATATACTACAGTGATAATACTTTGACCTTTTTAAGGCTCTTTGGGCTGACCATGGCCACAAAATGGAGAGGAAACCAAGTATTTTCTACCTCATTTCTAGATAATTTGGATTTTCTTAAGCCAACCAGCATCACCAGAGAAAAATCAGAGGCTCGGCTGGGTTTCAGCTTCTAATCCAAGATGGTGGCAGTAACAACAATAATATTAATGATAATAGCTCTTAATACATATGAAGCATTCTTCTAAATGCTTTACATATATTAACAACGTCATGTTTATTGGAGCAGATTTTCCTACTATAGCCAAGAGAGAAGAAAGTCAGAGGAAAAAGCAGAGTAAAATGGCTGATGGCAGAGCCACTCTGGGAATGGGAAGATTTCTCATAAATCTGATGACTTGTGAAGGTGACAAAAGGCCTCTCAGTGTTGGAAAGGACAAGCTCCTAGAAAGTGGAAATGCCCCTCCACTGCCTGGGCAGCAACAGCCTGGCTGCAACTGGGTGGAATTTCTACTTCTAATATCAGGACAATAAGGAAAGCTGCTGCCAATACTGCTTAAGACTCAAGAACATTCAGTGGTGATGGCTGAGTTCCAGCTGAGCCATTAAGGTAAATGTAGAGGAAAGTGCCAGGTAGAAATATCACTGGAAACTCACAGAACACATTGAGTGTTTGAAGCTGGTACTTAACCTCCTATCTTTGAAGTCAGGGTCTTGCCATGACGGGGCCAAACCGAGTCCACTTACGACGCCCCCTAACACGCACGTTTCTGTTATCTGGACTCCACAGTAGTAAGATGTTCATTCCCCTCATCCTTGTGTTTCCTTCCAGCCACAGTCACTCTACGATCGTGTTTGGGATTTTTTCTTCTTCTTGGTTCATTTTACTGTAAGAGTCTGAAGATTATATATTACATTTTTTTAAAAATATTTCCGGACATAAAAATTCTTTAAAGGATATTTCTTAAGAGGAGATGGGATAGAGTTACCTGTGGGAAAAAGTGGGTGAAGAGAACAGTGCGTATGATGGTGTAGAACTGGAGAGGGAGAGGGAACTGAGGGTAAAAGGAAGAGCGGCCCCTGACACAGAAGCTGCTCAACAACTGTTTGCTGACTGAGAGAATGAACAGCAACAGTGGAGTGAAATACCAGCATTCAAATTGTTCCACCTTCTGAATTTTTTTTAAATGTAATATCTTCATTTTGTCTTTTTAAAAAAATATGTATTTATTTATTTGGCTGCACCGGGGCTTAATTGCGGCATGCGTGATCTTTAGTTGGGGCATGCGGGATCCAGTTCCCTGACCAGAGATCAAACCTGGGCCCTCTGCATGGGGAGCGTGGAGTCTTAGCCACTGGACCACCAGGGAAGTGCCCCACCTTTTGAATTTTGATGTTTTCCCAGCTACCTTGTTATTCCCGCATCCAGGACAGATTTAACAGATAAACACCTGATTTACATATTGTAATGCTAACTACAATCACATATAAATTAAAAGTAATTCATGGCAAACACCACGATCGATCAGGGCTTGGCACACCTGAAATACACAGATGAATGTTTTTACATTTTGAAGACACAGCAAAGATTACGGCAAAAGTGCTGCCTCCCTAAAGTCAGCCCACAGAGCCCATCACTCCATATGACTGCCTAGACTATGCCTAGCAACTAGCCAAGGTCAATGGCTCCAGCTCCAAACCCAGGCCTTTCCTTTCCCGCTCCCTCTCCCCGATAGCTTACAGCTCCTGGGCTCCACCTCTGACCTCCCCTGTTCACGGTGAATGCTCTTGATAAGCTCTGAAGTCTGAATTTGAGGCCTGGTTCCTTACCTCCAGCACCTGGCCTCATGGAGTTCACACACCCTCACCATGCTCATGAATTCTAAGGCTGCACCCAAAGCTCCTTTGTGCCTTCTTGCCAGCCTGCCTTTGTTCTAGTAGCTTCCTAGCTCATCCCCCCTCACCTGGGTCCTACTCAGGTTTTCCTGTCCAGTCGCCCAACACGGGTCCCATATCAAACTGCTTGCTGGGCACTTCCACATGCACCCCTTGCCCCTATGTCAAATTCAAAACCACAGAGGCCAGACCCATGACACATCCCCAAATCAGCTCCCCTTCTAAACCTCCCTGGCACGGCTACTGACAGAATGGACGCACCACCACTCGGAAACCCGCCTGACAGTTCACTGGGTCCAGCGTCTGCCTTGCCCATGACCCTTCCAGCCACCCCCGGTCCTCCTCGCTCAACTTCCTGAAGGGGTTGTCTGTTCTCACATCTCCCCTTCATCATCTCCTTTTCCTTCCATAATCCATTCATTTAGCCCCGGCCCCCAAGCCCCCAAATCCTTCCTGACAAAGTCACCGATGGCCTTCTTGCTGCTACAACCAATGTATGCTTCTTCTTTTTTAAAAAATTTATTTATTTATTTATTTATTTGGCGGTGCCTGGTCTTAGTTGCGGCACGCAGGATCTTCGTTGCGGCATGGGGGAATATTTAGTGGTGGCATGCGAACTCTTAGTTGCAGCATGTGGGATCTAGTTCCCTGACCAGGGATCGAACCAGGGCCCCCTACATTGGGAGCATGTAGGTTTAGCCACTGGACCACCAGGGAAGTCTTAGGCACAGGACCACCAGGGAAGTCCCCAATGTATTCTTTTTAGCTGTTCTCTTACTTGACCCTCCTGGCAGCGTTTAGCGATGTGGGCCCCTCCCTCCTTCCTGAAACAACTTCCCGAACCCACACTCTCCTGGTTGCCAGTTACGTACCTTTGGCCACCATTTTCTCAGCCTTCCCCCAGCCTGCTTTTCTTCCGGCTCCTGATCTCAGCGAGTGGCACCACCACCTGACGAGCTCCCACACCAAAGCCAGCCTCCTTAGGTCTTCCCGCTTGTTCCCGACACCCCCTTGGTCACAGAGTCCTGCTCATTCTTCTTCATCGATGCGTTGCCTCTCCTCAGCCTCACTGCCTACATTTACGGAGCACAGACTATGAGCTGGACAGGTGTGTTCTAAGTGCTTTAATCCTCACAACAAGCCTCTAAGGTAAATTTTATTATCATCTCCAATTTCAGATTAGGAAACAGAGACACAGGGTGGTTAAGTAACTTGCATGAGGTCACACAGCTACTAAGTGGCAGAGCAGGATTCAAACCCAGGTGACCTGACTCAATTCTGGGTCCAGGCCCACTGTTCTCTCATCTAGATCACTGCAGTGGTCTCCTTGCAGTCTTCTGGCTCTGACTTGGCTTCCTCTAATCCTCCACCCTGTGGCCTGACTCAACTCACTAAGACAACAGTCTGACTCTTTACTGGATCCGCATGGCCTTCAGGATAAGTCCACATTCAGGGACCTCCGTAACCTGGTCAGCAAGTGTTTCCCTCTTTGGCTTCATGCGTTTGTTTCTTGGCCTCACTTTAATCGCCGCCCTGAAAGCTCCACTAGCCACAGTGACAGCCTCCACTGCCAGGTTTCTGTACATCGTCTGACCTGCCAAGAACACTAACTCTGGACTTCCCTGGTGGTGCAGTGGTTAAGAATCCACCTGCCAAGGCAGGGAACACGGGTTTGATCCCTGGTCCGGGAAGATCCCACATGACGCGGAGCAACTAAGCCCGTGCGCCACAACTACTGAGCCAGTGCTCTAGAGCCCAAGTGCTGCAACTACTGAAGCCCGCGTACCTAGAGCCCGTGCTCTGCAACAAGAAAAGCCACCGCAATGAGAAGCCCGCGCACCGCAACGAAGAGAAGCCCCTGGTCGCCACAACTAGAAAAAGCCTGAGTGCAGCAACGAAGACCCAATGCAGCCAAAAAAAAAAAAAAAGAACACTTAACTCTTTGCCCTTCAGATTTTACTTTTTCTGATAAGCCTTTTCTGACCTCCTGAAACTAGGCCATATGCCCCTCCTGTGAGCCCCTGTAGCCCCTGACGGTAATCCCTACTGTAGCATTGATTTCTCTGTGTTGTTTTGCCTGTCCACTGGTACCTGCTCTATCACAAGCCTGTGAACTTCTCAAGAACAAGGACCTGGTTAGGGTCACTGTTGTATCCTCAGTACTCGGCTTAGTGCCTGCCTGTGCACAGCATTTAATAAATAATCAGTGAATCAATAAACCTTTATTGTTTGTGTCATACTCTTTAACACCTACTTATAAATGCCCTATGTTGCTTTTATTTTCATATGTGTTAGCCTGATCTTTATAACCAGATTGCAAGTTTCTGGAAGATAGCAAATGTGCTCAGTACTTCTAAGTCAGAGGTTACTGACACATCATTAAAAACTAACAATTAGGGCTTCCCTGGTGGCGCAGTGGCTGAGAATCTGCCTGCCAATGCAGGGGACACGGGTTCGAGCCCTGGTCTGGGAAGATCCCACATGCCACGGAGCAACTGGGCCCGTGAGCCACAATTACTGAGTCTGCGCGTCTGGAGCCTGTGCTCCGCAACAAGAGAGACCGCGATAGTCAGAGGCCCGCGCACCGCAATGAAGAGTGGCCCCCGCTTGCCACAACTAGAGAAAGCCCTCGCACAGAAACGAAGACCCAACACAGCCATAAATAAATAAATAAATTTAAAAAAAAAACAAAAAAAAAACCAAAAAAACCCCCAAAAAACTAACAATTATTCTGGGCTCAATGAATGTCAACAATCCAAAGATGTAGGTACTATTTTTCTCTCTCTCTCCCTCCATATGAGGAAACTGAGTCAGGGAGTTTAGTAGCTTCCCTAAGATGACACAGCTAGTAAGCAACAGAGCTGGGATTTGAATCCTGACATTTGTGCCTGTATTCTCAACCCCTATAATCAGAGGCTAAGGAAACTTGGAATTACAGATGTTAAGTAATTTACCCAAGGTCATACTGTAGTGCTGAGACTGGGACCCAGGTCTTCCCAAAGCCTGCACTCTTAATTACACTGCTTCTTTTGCTTAAATATCCGTGCTAAAGCTCATACTGGGTGTTGATAAATTTTGAAAGCTGCAGATTCAGTTTACTGAGATTGGAGAATATTAAATTCCCTTCCAAAAGAAGCATAATTGTAGCTTACCAAGTTAATTTACCTTAAAGATCGCCAGCCTAGTCTTACCAGCCAATTAAGTTTATGGTCTCTACTTCTCTCCCTTCGGCGCTGAAGACTGTTTTCCTCAATGTGAAAGCCATGTTTTCTAAGACTGGCCTCTAACTCAAAATCAGCTATCATTCAGGAATTTACTCTTCGCTTTATTTCCCAAAACCAGGGATGTGATTGATGTTCCCAAGTTCCCTGCTCTTGTGGCCCCTCATCTCCCCAACGTGGAATGTCTTGTTTCTGAAAGTAGCCTGTGATCCACAAGCCTTCTTGGCTGTTTTATTGCTTACCCTTAAAAAATTACTATTCTCTGTCGGCTTAGACTCTTTTCCTCACATACTCTGCTTTTTCCCTTTATTGCAAACGTTTATTAAACACTTAACTATGTACCAATATGGACATAATCTAACTCACTGAAGGCCATACTTTAGAAACGGCCTTGAAGTTTAGATCTTTTGACTGGACTATGATTTCCTTAACAAACTTCATAAAACCATCTCCTGCTCAGTTTGCAGTTGTACACCCAAATATCTCTCAGCAAAATCTCAGTGGCCACTTCCACAGCACATAATATCCGGAGTCAACTCATTAGATCTTACCACGAAGAACTTTTTACCAACACCTTGGCCCTTTTGCTGACAAAAGGATTCTTAAGCCTTTTAACAGCGTTATGGCTTCCTTAGAGCTCTTCTAAGTTCAAAACGAACTGTCCAGCTTTCTTGGGAAATGCTCTGGAGGCTCTTTCCTGAGTTAACTGTACAGCTTTGTCTCTCTGGATTAGCACTGATTTAATATGAAACCAACAGTTAAACACCTCTGAAATAGTAAAATATGATTATATTTCACAATGTTGTCTTCAGGATATAAACAATCCAAAGTGACTATTTGGGTAGTGCTGTATCACACTATTATTGTAGTAATATTTTCAGAAGAAATCTGAAGTTTAGAATAACTATAGGCCATAAAATATGGACATATTGCACTAACACATGAAGCAAAGTTCAAATTTGGATTCTAAGAAAAAGACCAAAACATCACCAATGACGATGACAGGCACATCTCTGAACTTGATCTGATTTCCTTGAGGAAGGAAGGTACTGAACCGGTTATAACAGAATATGCCTTTGAAGGATTGAGCAACAAGTCCGTCATTCTCGAAAAAAATCAAATCATCCTGATAAATGTCTTAGTTATAAGGGAGAAAAAGCAGAGATGACTAAGCTGATAAAAATCTCCTCTGGACTGTCTTATATCTCTTCCAGGCAGTGCTGTTCCTCAAAAGACACATGGCACAAAATATGGTTTTGCTGTTATATCAAAGTGTGTAAGTTAGGGAAGATAGCAGTTTTTTAAACAGAAAAATTAGATGATAACAGCAACAGGTAAAGAAGCTTTGGGATTCTGAGGAGGAAGTCCTGGCACCCCTACATAGGCACAGTAGATAAACTGAAAATGGTACACGTGCTGGTCTGAGTACAGCCTGTCTCTATTGTAATCAGGAGGAAGAGTATTACAATCCAGCGGAAGTAGCCCTTCAAAGTCTAAGGAGGAGCATTTCATCAGACAATAATTGAGCACTCACTGCATACAAAGGCAACAGATTAGGTGCTGAGGGATCCAAAAGAACCCCCTGCTTCTCTGAAATTAGAACTGCATTCTCATTTTCTCAAGCCAATGTATTTTATGTAATGAAACAAAATATGCATCATAGATCTCTTGCAGTGGTGTAAGAGTATTCAGGACCTGCAAGGAAAACTGTGCAAAGAACCTTCCCCTTCAGTCTTTTTCCTGTAGAAATATCCTACTGGTTCCCTGAGAATAGTGTAAGCTTTCTTTAGCAAGTGAAATACCACCCTGTTACTCTCTCCCTCTTACCCTGTTTCACTTTTTTTCATAACACTTAAGACCACTTGACATTTTATAGATTTGTCATCTGTCTTTCTCAACTAGAATGTAAGCTTCATGAAGGCAGAGATTTCAAAATATTTTGTTTGCAGATATATTCTCAGTATCTCAGTATCCAGAACTATGTCTAGGGTTTCCCTGGTGGCGCAGTGGTTAAGAATCCGCTTGCCAATGCAGGGGACATGGGTTCGAGTCCTGGTCCGGGAAGATCCCACATGCCGCGGAGCAACTAAGCCCGTGCACCACAACTACTGAGCCTGCGCTCTAGAGCCTGCGAGCCACAACTACTGAGGCTGAATGCTACAACTACTGAAGCCCGCGCGCCTAGAGCCCATGCTCCACAACAAGAGAAGCCACCACAATGAGAAGGCCGCGTACCACAACAAAGAGTAGCCCCCGCTCGCCACAACTAGAGAAAGCCCGCACGCAGCAACGAAGACCCAATGCAGCCAAAAATAAATAAATTAAAAGAAAAAAAAAAGAAATATATCTAGCATGAAGTTGTTGGAGGTTCTCAAAATTTTTTTTTTAAATTTATTTATTATTTATTTATTATTTTATTTTTGGCTGTGTTGGGTCTTCGTTTCTGTGTGAGGGCTTTCTCTAGTTGCGGCAAGCGGGGGCCACTCTTCATCGCGATGCGCGGGCCTCTCACTATCGCGGCTTCTCTTGTTGCGGAGCACAGGCTCCAGACGCGCAGGCTCAGTAGTTGTGGTGCACGGGCCCAGCTGCTCTGCGGCATGTGGGATCTTCCCAGACCAGGGCTCGAACCCGTGTCCCCTGCATTGGCAGGCAGATTCTCAACCACTGTGCCACCAGGGAAGCCCAAAATTTGCGTAAAATTAATAAAAGTGTTAAAAAGACACCTGAATATTATATTAGAATTATTAAGTTATAAAATTTTGGCGTATCTGTGTATATATGGGTGGGTGTGAGAGTAAATTTACAGACTCCATATGGTGTGATTCCCAGTGGACACCAAGTTAGGAGTCAGAGGATCAGAAGCTTGTGTGGGGAGTTAGGAGAGTGATTGCAAAAACAAAGCAACATGTCTTATTTAGTGGATGGAAGGAATCAAACATTGTCAGCAAACGTCTCCAAAGAGTAAACCAAATGTATCTTTCTGTCCCTTCCATGTCTGAAATCTGAGTGTACTGAATTCAAATTCACTTCAGATTAGTTGGTTTGACATTAGCTTTCTTCCTTAAGAAAACTTTTGAAACTTCGGTAGTAAAGTTTTCTTCTTTTCCCTCCTCCCTAAATTACTGCCTGCAAGATGCAAGCCCTCAGATCCAAACAGTCTCCCATTTCTATTTTGAGATTTGCCTGAGTCACAAGGTAGTCTTGGCAAATCACTCTGCTCTATCTCTCAGTTTACTGAGGCTGCCTGGGAACTGGAGTTGTCAGCCAAACAGGAAGAGAGCTGTGTTGCCTAACTCCAGAAGGTCTCGGTCCTATGGATGTGGTGAGGTTTAATGATGGATATAAACGGCTGCAGATGGAATTCCCACAGGGTGGGGGTGGGGGGGGTGGGGGGGAAGGCAAACATTTTACTTAACTTCCTCTATAGGAACTCAGGGCTGGTAGAAAGGCCAGACTATTAAATATAGCTGAGCAGATATCCCAATATGTGTGCATGACATGTGTTTCCAACTAAAGAGACCCCTTCTGTATTCCTACTTATTCCTACATATATGACACCCCAAACCCCAAATATAAGCAAAGGTATGTGACTGATCTGACCCTGGCAAAGTGACACTGTTTTAAAAAAAAAAAAAAAGAGTCAGTGTCTATAAACATGTATAAACTACAAAGGCCCTTTTTCTTTTTCAAGAATGGGTATAAAGAGCTGCTTCCACCTGGATGCTCTGATTTGTGCCCCATCCACGGTCTCAAGTTCCTCCTGGTTGTGTAGCTAGCATGTTCTCCCTAAGTGGTTCTGCCTTAGTCACTGTGATTCTAAACTCCCTGCCCACCCCCACCTCCCAGTGATGCCTCTTGACAAAATTATTCTTTCTGTACTCACACAAATGGAAACAGAAGAGATGAAAGGCCCCGGGGATGCAGACAGTGCAGGTCTCGAGCTGAACCACTGCTAAGCACAACCTGAACTTTTCTGCCTCTCTTCGCTTGGCTGAGTTCCTCTCGTGACTCAGGGTAGAGTGATGAGCCTGGCATAGGAGGCTTAGGACCCAGGGGGCGCCTTTCAGCCGAGAGAAAAAAAAAAAAAAAAAACCACCTCTCTGCAGCAAGCTGGCTGGGAAGCTCCCAGTTCTAAAGAGAGGCTGTTTACCAGAAGAGCATAACAAGGGCAGGTCTGACTGCAAGGCTGGGAACGGGAGGCAGAGTCGCCGCCAAGGGGACCCCGGTTGGACCCTGGTTGGTCAGTCACCTGCAGGACGAAGGAGGTGAGGATGCTGTTGGCCTGGCTGCAAACAATCCTCGTGGTCAGCAACATGCTCCTGGCAAAAACCTATGGATCTGGAGGTGAGATTACTATCTTTCCTTTCTGCAGCAACTTAATGAAGCAGAAAGGGTAGAGCTCCCTATTTCCCAAGCAGGAAGGAAGATGACAGGAAACGAAGCTTTTAGCAGGTTCCTGTTGTCCCATGAAAGCTTTTTTTTTTTTTCCCCTTTCTCCTTTCCCTGCCAGGAGCTTGCAGCTCCATCTTTGCCATTAAGAACAAAGGCAAGTAGCCACTTTCTCTTTCCTTTTCCTTGCCTGTGGCTCAAGAGTGGATGGAACTTGGGGGTTCATCTCCCCTACTCCTAAGTACTGTTCTTTTCAGGGGCTTTGCACGGTGTCACCAGAGCGCAGGCCCTCCTCCCCCAGCCCCTTCCTGCGGCTCTCCAGCTGAGGGGAGTGGGAGTTTGGAGTCACATCCAGGCAGCGATGAGGCAGGTTCCCTCTGTCTGAGGTTCTCTTTTCCGTGACTGAATCAAGGCTTTTGTAGAATTCTCTTGGGAGGGAGTGTTGCCTGTGGAAGTGTGGCCACATCCACGGAGAAGGGAACACCAGAGTTTATGTAACATGGAATGACAAAACAGGGATGGATGTCGGGTCCGGATGCCCACCGACCGAAAACTCCCACCGTCTCCACAGAGAGACCTGAACCCAGGGCTCCCCCGCACCCTCCTGCAAACTGGCCACAAGTTCCAGAGCAACAACCCCTTGCACTTGTGCAGTGCTTTCCGGCTTACGAAAGAGAAAGAAAAGAAAAGAAAAAAAGCTAATACTGAGCGTTGGGGGCCGGGCACCGACTGGGGGCTCTTCACGCGCTCTCTCTCCGTTCTCTTTCCGGCCTCACAACAGCCCTGCGAGGCAGGCGGGGTTTTCCACGTGAGGGCAACGTCTCCCAGCTGGGATGGGCCCGGGCTCCCCTGCCCGCCACTCAGTGTCCTGTCCGGGGGACTCCTCTTCCTCACAGGCTGCTTCTGGGACAACGGCCACCTGTACCGGGCGGACCAGCCCTCTCCCGCGCCGGGCCTCCTCTGCCTCAACTGGCTGGACGCGCAGAGCGGCCTGCTATTTGCCCCCGAGTCGGGTGAGTGCCTGTCCCGGGAGGCGGGCCTCGGGCGGGCGGGCGGGCAGCGGCTGCGTCCCGGCCCCGGCCCATGGCGCCTTCTTTCCCCTCCCAGGCGCCGGCAACCACAGCTACTGCCGGAACCCGGACCAGGACCCACGTGGACCCTGGTGCTACGTCAGCAGCGAGGCCGGCGCTCCCGAGAAGCGGCCTTGCAATGACCTGCGCTGCCCAGGTACCCGCCCTGGACCCCGCGCCCAGGGGGGGCCAGAGAGCCGGCAGCGCACGTGCGGCTGCGCGACGCCGGCCGGCCCCGCCCCGCCCCGCGCCGTCCGATTGGCCAGGGCTGTCTCCAGGCCGCGGGGCCCGAAGCCCATTGGCCGGCGCCTCCGCCTGGAATGAGCTCATCCTCCGCGAGCGCCTAGTAAACAACAGTGGGCGGCGAGGCCCCGCCCCTCGGCCGAGCTCCCCGCCCCATGCACCGCCCAGGGAGCCGCAGAGTCGCGCGTCCCGGGTCTATGCCCTTAGTGAGACCCTGGGGGTTTACGGACCTCTTGTGGAGCGTCTGCTGTGTGTGTGCTAGGCACTCTGCTCACAGCACCCCCGCCATACCCAAGAACCAGTTTCGGGGATCTGAGCCTCAAAGAGAACTTCAGCGATTTACCAAAGGCAGTGGCAGGGTCCAGCTTTGAATCCAAGTTTCTTAGACTCCATAGTGCAGACTTGTGGCTCCCGGCGCAGCAAGACGATTCTCTAGGATTAAATGGGCTATGTAAACATATAACATAGGGATTGGCATAAAGCTTGGGTTCAGCAAACCTGAGCTGCTCAGAGGAGTCATGGATTGTTTCCTGGCATAGAGGGGGGGGCCCCTGGAGGAGGTGGAAGCTGAGCTGGGCCTTGGAAGATGGCAAGGATTTGAGCATATGAAGACGTGGGAGGCAGGAGAGGCCCTTTCTCATAGCCTTCCCCTCACCTTGGCCTCGTCCCAGCTATGGTGCAGCCCTTAGGCCTGGTCTTGCCCCTAGGTCTTGAAATCAGTGCATTCTAAGGTGGGCCCCCTCGTCTCCCCCCAAACTCAAGACACTTTCTGATGAGAGCTGTTTCCCACTTCACCTCCAGAGACCACTTTCCAGGGCCCGCCAACCTCTACAACAGAAACCGAGGAGGTGTCTGAAGTGCCAGGAGGAGATGAGGTGCAGGTGTTTGCTCCTGCCAACACCCTGCCTGCCCAGAGCGAGGCCGCTGCCGTGCAGCCAGTGATTGGGATCAGCCAGCGGGTGCGGGTGAACTCCAAAGAGAAAAAGGACCTGGGAACCCTGGGTATGACTGCCCACCCCTGTCCTTGTGGGATTTATTGAGAAATATTTGCTGATTATCTGGGGTGGAGATAATGGTATACCTTGTGTCCTGTGCTTGGCAGGCTACGTGCTGGGCGTTACCATGATGGTGATCATCATCGGCATTGGAGCTGGCATCGTCCTCGGTTACACCTACAAGAGGTCAGTAGCTTCTCTTCTGGGCTCTCTGAGAGAGGAGAGGAAGGTCCACAAAGTCAAAGCAGACTCCTTTGTGGCATTCTTACCCATAAAGGAAGTGAGGTGTTGGAAGAGGAAAACCAGCTCAAGATGTAGAGACTTGGTTCTAGTCTTTACCAGGTGACCTTGGACAAACCCTTTCCTTTGGTGCCTTTACTCCTCACCCAAAAGCCTCCTGAGGTAGGGGTTCTTGTTCCCCATTTTACAAGTGAGGAAGCCTTCATCAGAAAGGTGAAGTAAGCTTGCTCAAGGTTATACTGCCTGGGAGTGGCTGGATTCAAACCCAGCTCTTTTGACACCACATTCCCTGCTGTCTAATCCAGCGTGCCTGGTGTGGAAGTGAGTGGCCCTGCAGAAATCAGGCTGGGCTCTCATTGCAGGGACCCTGAGATTGAATTCTTTCTGTGAGTTATAAAATTCTGCTACTAGAAAAAGTTCCCAGCCACTGCTTTTGCAGTTGGGGCTTGAATGTCCTGAGCCATAAGCTGTGGGATCTCCTTTAGGACAGGAGGAAGGAAGTGAGTAAGAGGATAGGGAGTCTGTTAGCTACTCTACACCACATATGAGAAAGCCAGAGAGGCTACCTGGGAAACTCAGGGACATGACCTGTGGCTGGGACGGCAGGAGGAGGAATGCTTATTTTGAGAGGTCCCCTGAGATGCCATGTGGAAAAGGCTGTCAAAGCCAGTGACGGATGCACGATGATAAGCCAGTTATGCCCGTTTTTACAGCACTGGCTAACTCTGGGAAAATTATTTGCAAAATCTTGGGCAAAATCAGGGGATTAGACTTCTAGTCCAGAGTATGTGTGATGTTTCTTTTCTATGGTCTGGGAAGGCTTCCTATAAGGGAAGTGATGTGGTGGCCTGCATTTTCCAGTGGTGAGGACCACGTCTGAGCCCACAGTCCCAGTGGGTCACCCAGCATTAAGTAAACTGAGGTGTCCTTAGGGCAATGTAGTCAGCCTCCTCATTTTACAGATGGAAAAGGGGAAGAGTTGGGTAAGAATAATAACAACAATAGCAGCAGTAGCGAACATTTACCAGAGGCCAGGCACTGCTTCAAATGATACGCACACTTTAACTCAATCCTCGCAATCACCCCTTATGAGGTAAATGCTGTTATTATCCCCAGTTTACAGATTAGGAAACTGAGGCAAGAGAGGATATGTACCTTGCTTGAGGTCACACACCTAGCATTTGGTGGAGTTAAGTCTTAGCTCTGCCACTAACTAGCGATCTGTGTGACTTTGGGCAAGTTGCTTCTGTTTGCTACTCCAGGGCACTGCTGTAGCTGAGGCATGCGACTGCCTGGCCCATAGTAAGTGGTCAGTAAACCATAGCTATTTTTCTTTTCTGTAAAATGTGGGTACTGCACTAGCACTCTCTGGGCCCCAATGCTTCTCTGATCATCTGTGATTCAGGAAGCACAGGTTCAGAGAGGGGAAGTATTGACCTGAGCGTGTCTCCTGACTCCCAGTGCAAGGTTGCTGCCCTCAGTGGGATGGTTGACGTGGCAGGTCCAGGGGCACCTGCTTGTCATTTCACAGAGTCAGAGGAAATGATGGGGAGGCCCTGGTTACAGTTCACAGTCAGACCCAAACTGTGTTGGCTGAGTCTAGCTGTTGAAATATTTCCTCCTTCCTCAGCCACTGGATAGCAGTTGGCTCTCCTCCAATCCTGTGACAGTGTCCAGGCCTCCAGGTGCGTGAACTGACTGCTAAACGTCCTTAATTGCAAGCTCAGTTCTCAGGTCCAATGAGGAAGCCAAGCCTTTTTCTTCTAGATTTGTTCCTTCAGGCTGTCACAGGATTGCCCCGAGGCCTTGTATTTATTTTCCTGTAAACTCAGGGCGAGGCACCAAGTCACCAGACTCCCCGTCACTAACCATTGGACCACCCATTCCCTTGGCAAAAGTGCTCTGAGCACAGACTGTACAACAGGAAACCACATGTGGGCTGGAGGCAAGCTCTCAGCCCCCATCTCTCCCCAGAGTCAGAATACAGAGTGTTCTGGAAAGCGCTGTTGAGCGCAGGTCCTGCTACTTCCCTGCACCTCCGTTTCTTGTTTCTTGTCTGTTCAGTGGGGCTGTATCCCCACTCCACACACACACACACATACCCACCCCAGATTACCATTAAGTATTATGTGTAAACAGTAGAACACCAATCAGGTTAAATAACCACTAGCTGCCAGCATTTATTGCATGCTTTCTTAATAAGTGAGGCCCCACTGAATGTCCTTCCCTGATGATCACGCCCAAGCCTCAGGACCACACTAGAAGGACCACTTTTACACCGTTTTACAGTGAGGAGCTGAGAGCCAGAGAAGTTAAGTGCTGTGTCCAAGCTACATAGCCAATAAGGTGTGTCTAAGGATTGCCAGTATCTCCCAAAAGTCCAGCGAGGCCCAGGAACTTCATGCCAATTTGCATTGGATTGCATAGGACAGTAGGAAAAATTGGAACTTTCAAAATAAAATAGCTGGGTTTAAAAGTTAAAAGAACCAGGATCTAGTTCTGGAGCACCCAGTTCTGGGTGTGACAGTGGACAAGTCATTTACCTTCTCTGATTTCCTCATGTGTAAAATAGGGGCAGGAGGTTAGTGATGATACTCCCAGCTCTAATGTTGCCTAAAAAAAGACAATATTACCTGGTGGTGGCTGCAGGCAGTACTGGGTTCAAATCCCAAATCCACCATTTGCTTGAATAAATGATTAAACCTCTCTGCATCTGCCTTCCCATCTCTGAAACAGAGATCCTAATAGATGCCGCCTAGGTTTGTTGTGAGGATGAAATTAGTGTAGTTTGGGCAGACAGTTGGTGTTCCTAACCTTAGCTGCCTTGAGGAACTTGTCCTGAGCAGCAGCGTGGCACAGCACCACTTCTGACTGGGAAGGGAGCAGTGGCTCAGAGTTACATAATAATTTGAAGGAACCCGTGTTACCTGAAGGAGGTCTCGGGTGCCTCCAATCACCCCCCCGAAGAGGCTGTCAGACACAGGCAGCAGCTCCGTCCACACCTGCTCTCTGGCCAGCCCAGCTCCCGGTCCTGGCCCCGGAGCAGTCAGGATAGAATTACTGCAAGCCATGAGCCCCCCTATCCCCCTCCCCACAAAGGCCAGGGAGAGAGCTTTCCCCTGGCCGGGAGGGGCGGGCAGGTACCAGGCTTCCTCTCAGGGGAGGCAGGGTGGCAGGTGGGGGTGGTGAGGGCTCAGCCTGGAGGGTCTTTGTCCTGGTTGTCTGGGCCATGAGGTTCAGGTGGCCAGTCTGCAGCTCCCTGCCCCTGCCACTGCCCCTGCAGCGTCTGTGCTCTGGCTCTGGAGGGAGTGTTTATTTTCTGATACAAAGGCAAGGGAAAAACTGTAAGTCAACACCACTCTGCCTACTTAAGAGAGGAGCTAAGTCAGTGAATAAGTCTTTTGTTCTTTCTTGGCTGCCAGATAACAGCCTGGCTGCCCCCCCTACCCCCAAAAGGTGGTGAGAAGGGGCTGAGCCGCCTGGTGGTCAGTGCAGCAGACCTTCTGGCCTCTCTCAGACCTCAGAAGGGGCTAGGCGCAGCCACCGCACCTCCAGGACTCACAGGCACCATTAACAGGAGGCACGTGGGGTTGGGTGTGTTTTGAGGCTTCTAAATGGAAGAGACTGTCATCCAGATGAGTCCCAGCACCTGCTTCCTTCATTACCCTTGGCTGCTCTTCCAGCCCGTCTCTGCCCCATTAATCCAAATTGATTTTTTCCCCCTAAAGCAGCAGTACCCAACCTTTTTGGCACCAGGGACCGGTTTCATGGAAGACAGTTTTTCCACAGATGGGGGTGGAGCAGGGGGCGATGGTTCAGGCGGTAATGCGAGCGATGGGGAGCGGGAGATGAAGCTTCGGCTCATTTGCCCGCCGCTCACCTCCTGCTGTGCAGCCGGTTCCTAACAGGCCACAGACCGATACCAGTCCACGGCCTGGGGGTTGGGGACCCCTGCCCTAAAGACTTGTGTATGATGCAGCCTGACCATTATCAACAGCTCGGCTGACCACAGCTGGATGCTTGATAAAGTAGGTAGCTGAGGAAAGCAGGGCTTTGGAGTCAGACTCCAAAGCCTCACTTTCTTCTATAAAATGTGCGTGATATTTGCAGTCTTGCAAAGTTGGGTGGAAATTGAACAAAGATGGTACATGTATAAAGTGTGTGGCATCCAGTAGGTGCATAGGTAGCTCTTCTCATGCTGGATGATGGGAAGGCCATTTCCTGGCACCTTAGTGGGTCCTCAGGAAGCATGAGTTCCTGCTTTCCCTCTTCCTCCAGCCCCTTAGATTTTGAAATTCAGGCCTGGCCCAAGACTCTTGGCACATACTCTGCTTCTTTTGTAAATGGACTTTTGGTCTTCTGCTGGCTTGGGGGCTCCCTTAATAAAATTAAACCCAGACCTTCCAAGTTTCTCCCTACATGGGCAGACTTGAAGAATCTAGCATTTTGTTTTATTACAGAGGTAGGTGTTTTTTTCGATGCGGCGGCAGCTGTAACCAATGAGCAGTGCCCAGGGGCAAAGTGAATCTCAGGCTGTGAGTGGGGATGCACTTGGTCCAGACTGCCCTGTCCTCATGGCCCTCCATGGCCCCTCTGGGTGCTCTGGGAGGTCCTCTGCTGCGGGGGTTGGTGGTGTCCAGTACAGAGCCTGATGAGGATGGGTAGGAGCTGCAGGCTTACACATTCAGAAACTCGGCCACCCAGGGTGAGTCAGGGAGGTGAGCTTACAGGTTTGCCTTCTGTGACCTTACAGTGAGAAATAGGGAGTCAGGGCACATGTCATGCGTGGGATCTCACAGAATGTTAGGGTCCGTGGAGGTTATCAAGTCCAACTCCCTGTTTTACAGATGATGAAATGAAGGCCCCAAGAGAAGGGGAGCGGCTGAGGTCACACAAATAATACTCACCTTGGCTGGTCAGTAGGAGAGTTCCCTTGGGAACCCAGATTAAGATAACATTGCTTGGTGAGTCAAGTCGTATTCAGGGCAAATCATAACAGCCTCCTATGAGTTTTACAGCAGTTCCACTGTTTTTGAAATGCTTTCCCATCCATTATCTTATTTGGAGGCAGATATTATCCCCATTTCATAGATGAGGAAACCAAGGCTCCCCGAGGCCAAGTGTCACACAGCCAAGGCTGGGCTGATCCAAGTACAGACAACTGGTTTATTTAAAGACAGTTGTGAGGTACCTGTGCCAGCTCTTCCCTGTCCAGCCCCTGCTGTTTTCTCAGTGTTACTCTCCAGTCTCTGGACACTTCTGTCATCGCACCTCACATGGTGATGGCTGTGTAATCCATCTGATCTCGGCCGTCTCCCCAGGGAGTCTGAAGCAGGCCTGTGTTGCTGCACCAAGTCATCCGTTGGCTACTTGTTTCAAGGCCTCTTTGGGGTGGGCTCCTTCCAGGAAGATTTCCTCTGACAGCTGAGTCCACGTGTCTAGTTGCTGTGTCAGACGATGCTGACCTGCGTGCTGGGGGCTGGTTCTCGTGTGCAGTGTGCTAGGCACACACCAAGCCCCTTGGCTTGCAGTGGGGGTGGCCTGGTCCCATGGGGTGGGCAGAACATGTGCAGCTGGAAGACCGGGTGTGTGAGTCCCTGCCCCACTGTTTCTTTGGGGGTGACCCTGATCGGGTCAGAACTTCTCTTGAGCATCAGTCTGACAGACTTGGGTTTGAGCCCACCATGTCATTCGGAGAGTTCAGTTTCTCTGGACTTATTTCCTCATCTATAAGATGAATGATAAGACCCAATTGTTAGGGTTCAGAATGAAGTGAGATAACGCACATAAAGCTCTTAGCATGGAGCGAGCACTTCATGTGAGTGAAATGGGGCAATTCCACGGCCTGATTGGGTCACTGAGCACCATGAGAATTGGAAGGCGTGTGAAAACTCAGGGTCCCATGGTCATTGTCTCCCATTGACCTGAGCAGCCCTCAGAGTCCTTTTTGGCCCCTGCATGGTCCCTGTTTCTAGTCAGGGCTCACAGCTTCTGGAAATTTTGGATAAGATGTCTCAGAACAGGATGGTCAGGTCAGTTTTCTGGACAATTTTATAGGTGAGGGCTGAAAATTCTCTGGGTCTTGTGGCACGTTGGGCTGAAAAAGCAAAACTCCGCCTTGCTTTAAGAGTCTCTTTCCTACACGGTATCTTCATTGAGCCCCACTGCAGCTGTGTGAGGTTCATGCAGATGAGGTTTAGGGGCTCCTTGCTGAGTTAAGGCAGTCTGGCAGAACAGAAATCTAGGCCATGAGCCACTGACTGGCTGTGACCATGGCCAGCCCCTGCCCCTGCTGGGCCTCAAGATGCCACCTTAGGAGTAGAGCCATGCAGGAGGCACAGCCTGAACGCTTCCCTCTTCTCCTGCCAGGGGCAAGGACCTGAAAGAGCAGCATGAGCGGAAGGTGTGTGAGAGGGAGATGCAACGAATCACCCTGCCCTTGTCTGCCTTCACCAACCCCACCTGTGAGATCGTGGATGAGAAGACCGTTGTGGTCCATGCCAGCCAGACTCCAGTTGACCTTCAGGAGGGCAGTGCCCCCCTCATGGGCCAGGCGGGCACTCCAGGCGCCTGAGCCCCCCATGATGGGCAGGAGCCCATGCAGACACTGGTGCAGTACTGCCTACCCACCTACAGCTGGGAGGATCTACACTTTTTGTTGTGGTTAAAACCCCCCACTTATTTTTTTGGTTTGTTTTTGGTGAATCCTAAGACAAGCAGGTGGCACTGTGGGATGAGGGTGAGGCTGGGTGGGGTCCTACCAATGCTCTTCCTCCATCCCGTGGAGCAGGATTTTGCCCGTGGATGGAGGCATCGGCAGTCCCCACAGCAGTGCTGCCAACAGGGGCTTTCAGTGCCCCGGAACTGAACCAGGGATGGACAGGGAGCTCCCCCAGCTCCTCTGTGCTTTATTGTCCAAGATGGCCTCAGCCTCTGCCTCCCCATGTGTTCTCCTTGGGCTTGAGTGGTGCACACTGTTATTCACAGTTCAGGTCATGTAGGTTGAGAAGCGGTGTTTAAAAAAGATATTTAGTTTTTTAAATATTTGGGATGCAATTCCCTGCTGACCTCTGAGAAATGGAAATGAGTCTGTACGAAAGTCAGAACTGTGGGTTGAGAACGGGATCTAGGTGGGGGGCTGCTGGCAGTGATGTGCCTTGACAACCGTGGGCTGGGCCCAGGGACTCTTCCTGTTTTGAAAGGAAAGGAGGGGAAAAATCGCACTGAACATTCCACTTAGGAAGAGGGTAAAGAAAGATCTGCAGCTGCCTCAGGCCACAGGACCCGAGTGGACCTGGGGTACCCCAGACGGTTTCTCTTCAGGGTGGACAGTGACCTCTCTTCATTCTTCAGGGGTGAGACAGCAGCCAGCTAACCTACGGGAATGACACTGTGGGTGAGGCCTTGTGAACTGCTTCTGAGAGGTTAACCTGGAAACCCACTCGGAGGCAGGGCGATGGAGGGCTTCAGGACTTGGCTCCTGCCTCGGCCCAAATCTGCAGGTGGCTCTGTAGCCTCCAGGCCAGCGCCTTCCTGTGGCGTCAGTAGGGCGAGGGCCACAACCCCTAACTTGTAAAATAATCATAGAACCATTGGAAGGGACCTTAGGGTTCCCGAAGCCTTTTGGACAGAGGGGCCAGAAGTGGAAACTGACATTCAGGGTCACAGAGGAAGCTACCAGCACGGCCAGCCCTGAGGCCCTGATATCACACTCGGAGGCCTTAGCACTGCTTCCCGTCCACGTAGCTTCCTTCCCAAAGCCCTGCCACTGCCTCACATGGAGAGGGGTTAGTGGGGCCCAGTCTCTCCCGCAGGCTGTTCCTGGAAGTGATTTGCTGAGGGGATCTAGGCCTCAGGGGGTCCCTTGTTGGTAGTGATGCAGAAGAGAACATTACTGGTTTCTACTTTTCTATAAAAGCATTTCTCTGTGTACAAGTTTTATATACCTCATTCTGACACCTGCCTATAAAGTGCAGGAAATTGCTCTGCATTTGACTTACATAAATAAAAAAAAAAAAAGACGACTCCATATTGCCAAGTTTTTGTGGGGTATCAGGACCCTCCTCCCAAAAGTTGGGAAGTTTTTGGTTACCTTGTCAACACCTGCATGGCAAGCTCTGGCTCTCTGTCCTTCACTCGGGCCCTGCACCTGGGAGGCAGCAGCAGCTGGATGGTTCGAACTGCAGCCTCCGTGTTTGGGTGTCACCATCAGGAGCTTTTCAGGTCGAAGCTGCAGGAAAGAGGGTGTGTGGCATCCAAAAGGAGGCTGGTCACTGCAAATCCTCTCCCCCTCAGCATTCTTTCAGAGGTAGAGATAGTTAAAACGAACATCAGGCAGCCCCTGGCAGGGGCTGAAGATGGGGTGGTGGGTGGTGGTGCTGTAGCAGCCGAAGAAGGGATGGGTGTGCAGATGGGGGAAGAGTCTCCGGGCTCCCAGGAGCAGCTCTGGGCTGCGGAAGGTCCCTGCGGGGGTGACTCCTAGGGCTCCAGAAGAAGGTACCAACAGGAGTTCGTTGGGCTTTTTTAGCAGGGATTTAGCAGTAGGTTCTCAGCCTCTAGGAACACTTAGGGTGACCTCTGCCCATACCCAGACACTGCTCTATACTTCTAGAAGCAAGGGGCATCCTAGAGCATCAGTTTTTCCAGGAACCAGATCCTGTCCTTCAGTTGGACTCCAGCTTTTGGAGAAATCACCTTTGGCTATGTGGATGCCTAGTGTGCCCAGGATCCTACAAGCCAGATCGCAACATCTTGCCCAGCCGTCACCCTCCACGACAGACCCCGTGTGCAGAAGCAAGAAACGGGTCTCCCCTTGAGCGCTTGCAGGGAAACACCAGGGGTGGGGGTGACTTGCATGCATTTTTTCCCTTAATGAAGGTGGCACCCAGCACTGCAGAGAGGACTCCAGGATAGCCTGGCTATGGGAGCGCACGGATGTCAGAGGGTGGCAGCGTATGGCCCTGAAGGGATGACTCAGCCAGGAGGTGGGAGTCAGACCTGCAGCAAGGCCAGGGCTGCCTCAGGTGGGTCGTGCACATTCTCTGGAGCAGGCTGGTGTCTGTGTAAGGAGGGGAATCAGAGGGGGGCGGGCACGAGAAGTCCCTGCCATGGGGTCAAAGTGGCCAGCACACCCTCCACGTGTATCTCCCTGAACCAGGCCGCAAGTCACTTTCTCACAGCACGGTCGGTTATGTTAACTGCTTAATTTATTTGGTCTGCTCGATGGCCCCGCTTGGGCCCACCGCCCCACACTTGTGGGGACCACTGAGGCACCACCAGCCACACATGCTGGCCTCCCCGCTGCCGGGAGCCCAGGGCTCGACCCTACAGCGAACCTGCACACTCCACACTTAAGTATGGTCTAGACAACAAGGAAACTCTGGCCAGAGGTGACATCTAGTCCCACAACTCATCAGGTCTATGTACAGCATTTCACATAACACCCCACAGATAAAACAAGATAGTCTGAACAGCAACCGTTCTCCTGCATCACTCCCACCCGCCTCCTCCCCCCACCCCCAATATAACCACCATTGCAGTAAGATCCCAAACCCACCCCTAATCTGTTAAATATGGTGCAAGGTCACACTTACGGGGAGGCAAATCTACTTGTGTTCAAGACCCCCACCCCAGCTTGGAAGCCAGGGTAGAGGGTGTCCCCTGGGCTTTTCAGCACACACAGCTGTGAGCTGTGGCTCAGGAGGCTGGGGCCAGGAGCTCATGAGCTGGGCCAGCCAACATGGAAGGTAGAAGCCAGAGAGCCCGGCTCGGGGAGATGTCCCCCCCAGCACCTCCACTCTGGGACTCTGCCACCACCTCTTGCCACCCAAGCTGCTGCCTGGATCAGGCACAGTGAGGGGTGAGCATCGGCTGCCACGAGGACAGGGCCGGGAGACTGCTGAGATTCCCAGCAACCCCCCCCCCCATACACTGGGCCTGCGACCAGCCACACTGCCCTCCAGAACCCACCTAGCAAAATCCCAGGCTCCTGAGGTGCCCACCAGGGTGTGAGTGACAGCAGCCAGGATACTAGAGCTTTCTAGCGGGCAGGGCCTCTTTCCTTCCAGCCCCAGCCTCTTCCTGCACTTGTGGCTGACTGCTTGTGGGAGGCAGAAAGGAAGTTCCCAGCCAGTCTCCAGCAGCTCAGTTTGAGAACACGGGGGGAAGCTCCCCCTCGAGCTGATGTGGCCCCTGGGCCCGGAAGGTGAACAGAAACCAGCCCTTCCCCTGACTCCTGGCCGGACCCACTACAAACCGACTAAGGGACCCTTCAAAACCTACTCCCTTGACCCTGCCCAGGGGAGGGCGGGCTGTGGAGTGGAAGGGGGTAGCACCACTGTCACTTCACATCCTTGGATGGCCGCTCACTTGGCCACGCTCCCATGAGAAGTCCTCCTGCACCAGCTGGACCAGAGGCTTCAGAGCCCACAGGCAGGTGCACCTGGGATCCTGCCCAGCAGGTCCAGGTCGCAATGATTAGTGTAAGCAAGAGCCTCCCGGAATCCACTGCCAGGGAGTTCCCGAGTGGTCATGAGTAACAGATTCCTCCTGGCACGGGAACCAGGCTTTTTTTTTGTTTGTTTGTTTTCTTCTTCACAGCTTTCAGGCGAGTGTTGGATTTACAGACAGTAACCAGGCCCCAGAACCTGTGGAGATGGTTTCCCCGGTGCTGCACCCGCTCGCCTCCTGGGGAGGTAGTAGGGATGGCCGGTTCTGCTTCTAAACAAGCTGCCAATCCACAGGAAGCGCAGAAGGCCCTGCCCACAGCAGGGATGGGGCGCAGAGGGGGCAGTGCTGGCTGTGGAACGCCCCCCCGCAGGGGGCTGGGCCGGGGCTAGGGGGGCGAGTCCCTGGTCAGGCCATATTGCACGCTCACAGTGTGGTCCAGCTCCTCCAGCTCTGCAGGCAGCGGGATGCCCAGGTCCCCAAGGTACAGGGAGAGGGCCTCAAAGGAGTCCTCCAGTTTGGAGAATGCTGGTCTAGAAAGAAAAGGAGTTGGAGACAGGTGAGATACGGGGGTGGTGGCGGGGGGAGAGAAAGGGTGGCACAGAAGGCACCCAGGCCTGTGGCTCCACTGCTTCCCGGGTGTCTGACCTTGGGCAAGCCCCTTAACCTTGGTGTACCTCTGTGGGAAACAGGGGTCATGTAACTGCATAGGTTGCTGTAAAGATGAGAGATAATAACACTGGGAGAAGGCTGGTCTGGCTTGAGGGGGAAGCTCAAAAAAAGCAAGTCCAGGAGAAAAAAAGCCCATCCCAGGTCTTGGAGAAAATGCAACCATCACAGGTGGGACTGGACTAGGTACCCTTTTAAAGATCCTTTCCAGTCCTCAGACTGTTTCCACATCAATGGATCTGCCCTGGGAGGGGCATTTCATAGACTCTGGCAGCCCTTCCCAAGGAGAAAGCGAATGCCTGGCTCCTAGTGCCCTGGAGACAGCTCAGCTGCCCTGGAAACCTGACAGCTCAGGTTTACTCTCCCGCCTCCTCCTTGATTCTGCTTAGATATCTTGTCACCTTCTTGGCAAGGCCTATACTGATCACCGTGTTAAAAATTATAACTTGCACCCTAAACAATCCTCTTTCCTCGGCTTGACCCCTTTTTCCATAGCATCTGTCACTTCCTCATATTCAACACAGTTTGTCATATCTACTGTTTATCACTTCCCCTTGTTAGAATGTGAGTCCCCGGAGGGCAGGCCCCTTGGTTTTGTTCACTGCAGCATCCCAGAGCTTATGAGCACAGCGTCTGGTACGTGGTAGGCACTCAGTAATATTGTCTGAATTAAAGACAGACATTTTGAATGACTGAGAAGGGATATTAGCAAACGAATATTGTGTGGCTTAACATTTTCTCCTCATGCTCTTGTTCTGGTGTGACTGAAGGATTTTGGTCCTTTGGTCCACGAAGGAACAAGATTCAGAGCCTCCCACCAGCAAATCCCAAGTCTAAAGTGGACCTTCGGAAATCATTTAAAAATAAAGGTTATGTGCCAACTGGTTATCTTGGGGGGGGGATGGAGCTGGGGAGTGGGGAGTGCTGAGGGGCACACTGCTCAGGAGATTATAGAAAACGTATACTTCCTGTCCTATATATTTTGGTAATGTTTGAATTTGTTTTTTAAAAGAAACATAATTTTTGATAGCAGAAGCACAAAGGTTCTAGTTTTCTAATGCACGAACTTAAAAAGACTCAGAATAACTTTGGTAATAATGAAGGCTATAACCTGAGAAGAATAAAGGTAATTTTAAAAGATTTCTTTAAAGGAAGAAAATGGCTAAACGCATAAAGATGCTCACAGTAGTAACACCTATTGTAAGGAGAAACTGGAAAAACCTGAACATCTACATTATGTATATTATGTGTTCATACAGTCTCCTAGTGAATTTCACAGTCAACAAAAATGATAATCTGGAATACTGGGTAGTGACAAAATGCAGAGCAAAATGTAAAACTTCTCTATTTGACCTTATAAATGTACAAAAAATATGTATTTGGACATGGACATGGGAATATGGAAACATGGAGACACTTATTCTGTTAGCATGGTGTAGGTTTGGGTGAATTTCCTGCTGTTAAAGTTTCTTGTAACAGCTGTCTCTGGGTTATATCCAGGTTACTTGCTACGATACCCTCGTCTCCCGTCCCCTCGACTGGCATGTCAGGGTTCTCAGGTGGCTTCGGTGGTCGACAGCCATCCTTGAACTCAAGGCTTTTGCCACCCCAGTTCCTGGGAAGGGCTTGGGGATGGCTGAAGGCAAGGGCGAGCATCCCAGGACCATGCAGGTTGGGGGACAGGAGTGGATACCAACCTGCTCTCAGGCTCCAGTCTACAGCAGATGGCGGCCAGGGGGAAGAAGGCTGGGGGGCAGTCTGTGGGGACAAACTTCTCCCAGAAGAGCTTCACGTTGAGGCCGAAGTCCAGTGTTCGGGGCAGGCAATCAGGATCTGCATACACCTGCCCGATGATCTGCAGGTGGAAAGACAGTGGTCAGGAATGGGCTGCTGACGTGCAGCCGCATGGCAGGGGAGGGGCATGCTGGTGTATGGACAGGACAGGAAGGATGGTCAGAAGAGGGAGGTAAAAACTGAGCTTGGAGGGCTCCCCCTCCCCCGTTTCTACAGATCTTGCTAATCCAGACTTGTCTCTCGACTGAGAGTGTGGTTACTGAGGAGGGTTTGGAAGAGGCCTCACTGCAGCAGAAGCACAATATTCCCAACTGGCCTCTGGAGGGGCAGTTTCCACACACCCGACCCTGCCCTGCTCTGTCCCCTTCTGTCTGTGTCCCCTGCCAGAGTTTAGGCCCTGAGAAGGTTGGCGCTGGGTCTGATTCAAGTCTGAAACCCTTTGGCGCCAGACCAGTGCTTTGTACACAGTAGGTGCTCAAGTGATCTCTGTTAGAGAACAATATTTTTAAAAACCTTCCTTCATTATTCCAACAGTCCCTCTTGTCTCCTCTACCACATCTCACTCCGTGGGAAGCACAGAAGCCTTTGAATGTATGTACTCGACTCAGTGCTTCAAGACACACTGAGCTAAGCTCCTGAGGGCAGGACTCTTTCCGTGACTCACTCTGCACCCCACAGAGCCCAGCGCTGTGCCACACGGGCCAGCGCTTCCTGGAGTGGCTGCTTCTCCTTGTTGGGCTGAGGGTGGGGGCAGCACGAGTGCCTGGGAAAGGTGGCACAGAGGGAAAGGCTACATCTGGCCCAAGAGCTAGAAGGACCCTTCTGCCCTTCCTGGTGAAGTTTCGTGTCCCGCCCACCCCCTTACTGGCCGTGTGACCAAGAGCAAGCCACTGCCCCTTTCTGAGCCTCAGCTTCCTCACCTGAATAAGCCCGGCCCAATCCTTCTCATGGCACCAATGAGACTCGAAGGTGTCAACAGATCTGTGATAAACTACACAACCCTCCACTGGTGTTGATTTTATGGCAAGCTACTCATCTTAGGAGGAGGAGGAGCCCCAGTTCTGACTAGGGGGCCAAGCTGCTGGGCCTGCTGCCTCAGGCCCGGCCTCCATGCCGGAGCTCACCTCACAGAGGACGATCCCAAAAGAGAAGACATCCACGGTCTCGTCATAGCTCTTTCCTTGGGGAACACAGGAGAGCAGGCTATTAGGTTTAGTCCCTTCTCTGCTCTGCACTGAGTCTAGAGCCAGGTCAGGCCACAGCCAAGAAACAGGGTTAGAATAGGTTCTGTGGGGATGCCCCAAAGGCTACCCTGGATAGACACCATCTGAAAATCCCCTTTCCTCAGTCCTGGGTGGGCTGCCTTGGAGAGATCTTGTGAAACAACACTGCCCAGAATGAAACTGCATGGGATAGTGAAAGAGAATTGGACCAGGGTTCATATGGACCCTGACACTGCCTGCTGTGTGCTCCTGGGCAGATTCCTGAACCTCTCTGGGCTGCAGACTCCAGAAAGTGTTGTATCGGACCATTTCTGAGGCCTCACAGCCCTGTGAGGTTCAAGAATCCCAGTGAGCATCTCTGGCTGGTTTGAGCATTATCCACAAGGGGGCGCCACACTTCAGTTCTCAGCACGGAGAGAGAAGAAAAGGCAATAAACAGCCTGAGCTCTCAGCTACCCTTGGGGCACGAAAGCCACAGTCAGACCTCAGCGTGGGCCCAGGATGGGGCACTGGCCAGCTTGCAGGCCTGAGCTCAGGGAGGGAGGAGTTTATGAGGTCCAGCCTGGCAGGGGATAAAAACCATCTAGCCCTTAGCTCTGGGTACCTGGCCTTACACTTCACAGGCCTCCCCTGAAGCCCCCAGGGCTCTGCTGAGAGATGTGGCCCCACCTCCCCTCCGGGGCGTCAGGACTCACCATTCAGCATCTCAGGGGCCATCCAGTAGGGGTTTCCCACCACCGTGTAGCGTTTCTTGCGGTCACTCTTGCGCAAGGTACGCTTCTTGGTGGTGGCCTTCTCCACTGGGGGCTTCTTCCTCTCCTCGACTATGAGCCGTGACAGCCCAAAGTCTGCCACCACCACGGTCTTGTCCTGGGAGGACAAGGGCCAGGTTAGCACTCGGTGGGGACATTCCCAAAAGCAGCCACTGGGAAGGGGAGAAAAGGAGTGTAGCAAAGGGGTGTCTTAGCGAACGGGGCTCGGCGTTTGTTTTTTCACTGTCTGCTCTCTGCACAGAGCAGGCTCCCCAGGCCTGGGGGTGTTCTCAGCAGAGGCGCTGGAGCCTGGAGGGGTAAGGCTCTGAGACCCGGAGAGTGGAACTCAGAGGCAGGACAGAAGATTTCTATTGTTTTGTGTTTTTCTCATCCTGCCTTGTTCCCAGAAAGATTTAAGGCTGTGGCTAGAACCAGGATAAGACAGAAAAAGACAAGGTGGAGGCATTCAGTGGGGGGACGCAGGGGAGATAAGCTCTTCAAACAGCTACAAGGCAGTCATGTGGAAAAGGGATTAAGACTGTTTGGTTTAAGTGCAGAGGGCACAGCCAGGGCCAGTAAGTGGATACCCAGGAAGCCACACTGGAAGTCAACAGGAGTAGTAGTAACATTGTAACAGCCAAAGCTGACCAGCGAGGGGGATGGAGGCTGGTCCCAAACCAGTCACTGTGAATTTACTAGCTCTGTGGCCTCGGGCTGAGGCTTCAGGTGCCAAGGCTGTAAAACGGGGTCCTCAGTGAGTTGCTTTCACCATCACAGGGCAAAACCAGGAAAAGCGACAGGGCTCTATGTACAGTTAAGGAACTTCTCAAGTCCCTTCTAACCAAAGGATTTCAAAGGCTGCTACTGGGAGGAGGTGGGATTTGTCTGCATGTGTTAGGAAGCCCCTGGAAGACAGAGGAGGGCACTGGAGGCAGCAGGAGGGGCAAGACAGGAGCCCTAGGTGATACCTCTGGTCTAAAGCAATAGGGGACAGTCTACCTGGTGACAAGGAGGCCAGGAGGACCGCCCTGGGGAGGCCCAGAGTGGTGGGACATACCAGCTTGATGAGGCAGTTGTGCGAGTTCAGATCCCGGTGGATGATACACATGGAATGCAAATAGGCCTGGAACAGAAGTATGAGCTGAGGCCAATGGGCAGTTAATCAACCAGATGGTGACTCTGAAACTGGGGGCCACAGAACCTGCTCTTCTCCCAGGTCATCCCCACCCAGCTTCAGAACCAACCCGGACTCCAGAGCCCTCCTGCTGTCACTCCCTTGTCCCAACGCCAACAGAAAGCCAAAGGCCGCCGGGGCTTCCCCTCTCCCTGATGCCATCTCCTGCCCATCCTCTGTTCACTGACCCAACCCAGTGGATGCTCTCTCCTCAAGTCTCCGACTCCACTGGGCCCTGGCCCTTGCAAGCCTCCATCCCCTCTACCCACTTTACTTAGATGCCCCACCTGGGTGCATCGCTGTGTGCTCCTGGATGAGGAAGGTGCCCCCTCACACCCCCACCCTCACCCCAGTCTCTGGCTTCAGCCACTCTGGATCCTTCCTGCTGTGAAAGGGTAAGTGGCCTCCTCCTGGTCCAGCTGGCTCTGTGCTCCTGACATCCCCCTCCCCTGAGACTCAGCACCCTCCCCGCTCTCTGTCTACACTGAGACGCTCCCCGTGGTCTAGTGGTGAGGATTCGGTGCTCTCACTTTGACCTCTCCCTCTTCCTATCCAGACGTTTCCAAACTGGTCTCTACTTGCTATTTCCCCCCTCCAGGCCTCCGCCTCTGGCTCTTGTCACCCTGGAGCCACTTCCTTTTCCTTCCCTTCCTCATCAAGAGTGGAAGGAGCCACCCCCCAGCCCCCCGCAGCCCCCATAGTACTGCTTCCGTCCCCTGGGCTCCTGGAGCTGCTCGCACGCCCAGAGAGCTCTTCCTGACCTGCCTGCCACCCCTCCTCCGAGGCTGCCCATGCCTCTCCCGAGACACCTGCCCTCGAGACGCCTGCCTTTTCCTTCTGGCCTCCTCAATGTCAGCGCCTCTCAAAGCCACCTTCTCTTCACTGCTGACCCCCACGAACCACCAGCACATCAGCCTCAGCAGATGCCTATCCTATCCTAGCTCTTCCCAAACCCGTTTCCCGACCATCACTACCCACCCCCACCCGCCCCCGGCAGTCTGGTAAACGACGCCACAGTTCTTCTAGGCACCTCAAGGTGCCCCGGGCCCACCTCCCCCCACCCCTGCTCCCTCACTACCAACCAGTCTCCATTCGGACTCCACCCTGCCTCCCAGTCTCCTGGTCCCACAGCCCCACTGTAATTCAGAAACCTGAAAGGTTTCATGACTCCCGACCCAGGTCTCCCTGCCCTGAGTTCTCCCAACTCCCCGCCAACCTACTGACCACACCAGAGTCACCTTCAAAACAGCACAGCTCTGGTCACGAAATGTTCTTGCTTAAAAATCTTGTATGTGTATCTTTTTGGCTTCCTAAATAAAGTCCGGACTCCTTAGCTTAAATGCAGGGATTTTAATGTCCCCCCTGTCTAATACTGTCTTCATGGACCCCACATAGAACAGCAGGCATTAAAATCTCGGGCTTGGGGGTCAGACCAACTGGCCCAAGCTCCTAGCTCCGTCCCTGTGTAGCTCAGCTTCTCATCTGGAACCAGGGCTGTCATGAGGGGTGCTAGTCCCTCAGCTGAGTGCCCGGCTTGGAGAAAGCACTCGGCAGTTGTCACTGTCCCCATCGCTGTGACTGGCACCATTCTTTCCCAGTGAAACAGACTATTTCCTCCTCTCTCCTCCCAGCTCTTTGCTGCTCTCATCACCCCAACCTTGGGGCCTCTCTGCCAAGAGGAACTTTCATGCAATTCTGACCCATCCTTCAGGGCTCAACTAGAACACAATTCCCGCTTCTCTGTTTTCCTGGGCAGTGAGGTTCTCTGCTTGCTCCAAGGGCCCTCAGCACCTGGACGCCCCTGTGACAGCAGGGCCAGGCTGCCTCGTGCTAGTTTGCTTCTCCAGTTCGCCTTGCCCATACCCTGTTTGCTCTTGAAGATTGGGAATTCTTTGAGAGTAGAGTTGTAAGCTGAGAACAGCCAGCTGTGGGCAATTTTCACTGGCACAGAGAGAAGCTTGATAAACAGGTGCTGAAGGACCCAGCCCATGCAGGCTGCCTAGGACAGGGTCTCTGCCTTTCAGTGCCTGCCCACCATCCCTGCACCTCTCCTGACCCCCCACTCCCAATACCCCTGCTCCGCTGGCAGAGCTGTTGGCAGGACTCACCATTCCAGAGGCGATGCCTTTGGCAAAGCTGACCTTCTGCTGCCAGGGGAACGGGTCCTACAGGATGGAGGAATGCCCATCAGAGGCTTCTGGGCCCTGTCCCACTTGTGGTCCGGGCCCCATGGGTCAACATGATCTGCCAGCAAACCCTCCCTGCCTGTGCCCAGTCCCGCCCAGGCATGGCCCTTTGTAGGCAAAGCAGTGGGCCTCTCTGGCCATCATGGTTCCAGAGTAGTGGTGACACAGGTGTCCCACAGACAACCCACCAAGGCTCTCGGGAACTTTGGGGGTGGCGCGCTCACCACGCTGCGCAGAAAGTCCTTCAGCGTGCCTCCCTCGATGTACTCCGTCAGCAGGTTCAGCTTCTTGTCCTTGTACAGCACGCCGATGAACTTGAGCACGTTGGGGTGGTCCAGGCTGCGCATCACCTTCACCTGCAGGAGGGGAGGCCAAGGAGGGCGGGTGGTTTCTTTCTCACTCCTTCCCTCCAAGGAGTCAGCTTGACAAATGTGACCTGTATCTCCCACCTCCTGCTCATGTGCTGTGGAAGAAGGCCCCAGGTGGATGGGGATGGCCTCCCAGGCCTCACCCCTGGGACCCTGCCTTTCTAGGAGCTGCATCGGGGGAACTGGAGTAGGAGGACCCAAGGCCTGGAGGGCAGCACTCAGTGGAGCAATGGAGAGAGGTGGGAGAACCGTGTCAACATTCAAGGTGCCAGGCTCCCCTGGCACGGCGTTCAGGTGGGGTCACAGCATCGAGCTGCACTGAACTGGTCTGTGTTCACGTCCATCACCCCACACTCCACAAGCTCCTCCGAACCACATCTCGCTGTACCCAGCTCATGCTGTCTTTAGTGTTTGTTGCACAAATAATTATGCTGTAATTTAGAGGGGGCAGGGACGTTCCTCTAAATGATTTTTCCTGCCTTAAGAAAGTGACTCCAAACTAAGTTTCCTCTTGAAATCTTTTTTTTTTTTTTTTTTTGGTGCCAAAAGCCGGGATTGAAATCATTATTTAGTAACAACTTCCCTCTTCCAACAGTGACATCAAACTCCTAACCCCCACACTCCCCTTCTTACCTCAGTCAGAAAAGTCTTCTGTGTCTCCTCATCACACCGAATCAACTCCTTCATGACCATCACTTTGCCTGTGGCTTTGTGTGTCACCTAAAAGGAGGGTGACTGTTACTGGTGCAGAGACCAGAAGTGGTTCTGGGGAACTGTGTGAAAATCGATGTAACTGGCCATCCCATCCCCTGGAGGACACACTGAAGTAACCGGATCAAACTGACAGAGCTCAGGTGTAGAACACACAGCACGGGCCCCGGGGGACTAAGAGGGGAGCACACCCTCCTCCCTAGAGAGCTGGGCATGCACAGAGGAGAAGCAAGAATCCAGAAAAGGGACATGTGGGAGGAGGCGGCGGAGGGGGACTGCTGCCAAGCCAAGCAGGGCTCTGGTCACCTGACACAGGAGCATGTCCCCTGGGGGAAAAGGAGTCTGGGGGCAGGAAGGTCAGTGCCACAGACATGCACCAGGGAGCTGGGTGGGTCGGGAGTGAGCTCTCCAGCCCCACTGCCCCAAAGGCTGAGACACATGGCTTACCTGACCCCCCCTCCCAGCTCTCAGCAGAGGAGGAGGAGAGAAAGAGAGGTTAGTCCCCGAGACTATTCAGCAGGGAGGCAGGAGCCACTCCCAGCACCGAGGCCTCTGGGCACCTAAAAACACCCACTGACTGGAGGCGGGAGGGCCACAGGAGAGCTCGTCCCCACCCGAGGCTCCAGGTCCACCAAGCTCACTTCAGCAGCAATGCTGCCCTTCGGTGGCCTGGGAGGGCAGGGGTGCGGCCCTCACACCATCACCTCCAGCCAGGAGTGAGGTCTGGTATCCTGCAGGGCATCGGGGAGGCCATATGATGAGAAATCCCCAAAAGAAGGTGAGAGGGCTGGGGGGCAGAGAGGTGGCACAGCTGCCACCAGTGCTCACCTTGATGGCCTGCCCAAAGAAGCCCTTTCCCAGGACCTCCCCGTGGATCAGGTCACACGGCCGGAAGATCTGCTGTGAGTAACTGCTGGAACAGCGGAGGGATTCTGAGCGGCTGATGTCACGGCTGAGCAGGAGGGGCTCCTTTGGGGAGCTGGGGCCAGGGGACTTGGAGATGCTGTTACTGCGCCTGAGGATGAGGAAGGATGAGGGTAGGGACAGGGCAGTCCTCAGAGACCCGCCAGGAAAGCCTAGAGGCAGGAACCTCAGGTCCGCCCCGTCCATTCCAATGTCTGTAGTTAGGGTGCTGTGATGGGGGAGGGGACTCTAACATCAGACAGATGTGTCATCTGGGGGCTGCAGACATCTGCAGCCCATTTAAGCATGGTAAAATCACATTCAAAGCGGGAACCCTGAGTATCTCTCACCCAGTATCTCTCACCCGGAACGATGGACTAGAGACTCTACTAGCTGACAGCACTGTTGATGGAAATCCACTGCCTTCCGTGCCTGCCTGATTTAAGCCCTGACTGGCTTAGAGCGACAGCCTAGTACCACCCCAAACAAGCAAATGGGATTTCGGATATTTTGCACATCTTTGTAGTACCTGTCTGCATTTCCCGAATTTTAAAATAATCAGTGTGTATGATTTTTAGAGCAATAAAGTCACTATGTTTATGACATTTTTTTTGTTTTTTGGCCACGCCTCGCAGCTTGTGGGATCTTAGTTCACCAACCAGGGATTGAACCCGGGCCCTCAGCAGTGAAAGCTCGGAGTCCTAACCACTGGACCGCCAAGGAATTCCCTGTCCCTTCTTGAAATCTAAAACAACTTTAATTCACCTCTTGCTTTCTAGTTTTCAACGTCTTTACTTACACTTATTAACCCTATCTGTGCCCCTTCTCCAGCCTCTGAGCCCCATGCTTCCCCCACAGGCCATGCTATCCTTCGGGGTCCAGCACTGCTGCCTCCTGTCCAGCTCAGTTCAGTGGACAGAGCCTGACCCTCTGGTTTCTAGGGAAACCTGGCAGACAGCTGGGTCCCGGCTATGAACTGTGATCCCTGGGTGGGGGGAACTGGGTCAGCACAATTCTCATAGCCTGTCCCTGGCCAGCTGGTTCCCTTCCTAACTCTGCTGGCCTCTGAGAGCCGGCTCCACCTCGTCCGAGGGCCGGGCATGAGACAGCGCAGAGCCGGGGCGGGAAGTGGCACCTTAGGGAGCGTCTCCTCAGCGTCCCTTCCAGATTCTCCTTCGTGTCCAGGGGGCTGAGGGTGCCCGAGTGTCTGGCATTCTGCATGTGGGGAGAGAGCCGTGCATCCAACCGCAGCTGGTCCAGGCGCTGGGAGACGGGGTCATGTTCAATCAAGAGCTGAAGCGTCTGGCTCGTCTGGCTAATTGCATCTTCTAC
Organism: Balaenoptera ricei; assembly: GCF_028023285.1. Classification (NCBI taxonomy): domain Eukaryota; kingdom Metazoa; phylum Chordata; class Mammalia; order Artiodactyla; family Balaenopteridae; genus Balaenoptera; species Balaenoptera ricei. The sequence goes on from NC_082652.1 coordinate 20,770,285, forward strand.
CTGTGGCCAAGAGCAGTGTAAGGCTGGCTCCACAGGCTGTCCCACTGCAGGCCACCCACCGTCAGCCCAGATGACCCAAGCCCAGTGTGGCCTCCAGCTGCCACTAGCCACTCAGTGCCCTCTGACAGTCTGGCAGGCCATCCCTGCTGCCCTGGTAACGTGCCAGGCTGACACAGGAGGTCACTAGTGGTCACAGGCTCACTGGCAAGACAAAGAGATAGACTGGGGGTGGGAAAAGGTAAAGGCCATGGCCTGATCTCCCGGAGGGTCTGTTCCGTGTCCCACCCCCACAGGACACACTGTACCTCTTCCACTCGGAGTGTGCGGACGGGGGTCCCATTGATCTCCAGGATGCGGTCCCCAGGGTGGATGGCATTGCGGTTGTTGGGACTGATGTGCATCCGGTTGACCCTGGGCCAGACAAGAGTTGAGGCGGGGCGAAGGCATCTTTAAAAAGTGTCTGACCAATTTCTCTTGTGCAGGGAGGGCTCACCAGGCCCCAGGCCCCTACTGGCCCCCAAGGCCCAGGCCACTCACAGGGAAAGGCCACACTTTTCACAGGGTGCCCCATCTCCGTAAAGGGCACCCCCACTCACCCAGAGGCCTAAGCCAGAAACTTGGACGGCACCCTCCCCATCTGGGGTTCCCTCACTGCCCCCCAACCTTCACCATCCTGAAGAATCCTCCATCACCATAGTCACCAACATCCCTTGCCTGGATCTTGCATCAGCTTCCTAACTGGTCTCTGCACCTCTAGGCCGGCTCCTCTCCCGTCCCACTTCCACGGCAGCCATCCTTCTAAAATGCTCACCTGGTTGTGTCACCTAGTTGCTTAAATCCCTCAATAGACCCGCTGAGTCTTCATAATCCAGGCCCTCCATGACTTAACAGACACCCTCTGGCTACTCCCAACCACCCAATCTACACCAGACACAGCCACAGACTCCCACCTCAGCCCTGAACACAGTTCTAGGCCTAGAGCAGACTTCACCTCACTCCCCCAACCCCAGGACCTCCCCCCTCTGCTGTGAGCACCCAGTGCCCAGCACACAGTAAGTGCACAGTCACCGTCTGCAGGGCTGGCAGCCACAGTGCCTCATTACTGTTATTAGGCAGACAGACTCTTCCCCCATGTGGTCGCTGGCCTGGACCTAGGATGGAGTCTTAAGCTTTTTCTCCTCCTTCCTCCATTCACTCACTCAACCAACGAAACAATAATCCATGCACACCCACTATGTGTCAGGCACTGTTCCAGGCCCTGGGCACGCAGCATTGAACAAGACTAAGTTCCAGAAGGAACTCGTGAGGAGGACACATGATAAACAAACATAACCAAGCCAGATAATTTCAAAGAGCAAACATGATCTGAAACTTGACACGTGAAAGGTGAGTGATTCTGGCGTTAAGTATCTGGTGGGGAGGAGCCTAGGCAGGGAGAACAGTAAGTGCCAAGGCCCAGGCATGGTGACAGCACAGTGAGCCCAGGAGGAAGATACGAGATGAAGATGTGGGGAGCTCTGCTAAGACTCTGGGGTTCCAATCCCTTCAAGGCCCATCTGTGGGCTCTGCTCAAGAACCCCTGCCCCAGACACTCACTCTTTTACTTGCACGGTGGTGGCGTAGTTGGAGCAGGCACTCTCCACGGACACGGAGAAGCCCCGCCTGCCCTCGGTGGTGGCCGGCATGGAGATGTGTGTGACGGAATAGGGCAGCTGGTCCTGGACAGACTCTGTGGAGAGTCTCTCAAACATGGGTGCCAGCACCACCTCGTTGTGGCACTTCCCACTGCGGGAGGAGCAGAAAGGGGGCTGAGAACCTGGAGCCCCACCTGGAAGCCCCCACGTGGCTTCAAGTAACAGTATCCATAGCCCCATGTTCACTGCCCTTGCCCGATTCCAGCTGGCAAGAATAAGCAGCCTGGCTTCTCTGGGGTGGGCTGGGACTGAGGGAGAGACGGCCTGGGTTCTCTTCACTCTGCATCTGACTCAAGTTAAGAACTGGGCCTCAGCCTGACTTTTTTTATCGACAGATAGTTGGACTATCTATCAGTTGGACTGAGTGAGTTCTACGTTGGACTATCAGTTGGACCGAGTGAGTTCTAAGGGGTCTTTGCCTTTAATGTTCTGGGATCCTTCTCCGAGGGCGCCCTCCCAGGCACTCTCTTCCTCTGCGAGGATTGCAGGGCAGTGTGGTTATTCTCCCAGTAGGTAAGGACAGAGGGCAGAGACGTTAATCATCTTGCTCACAGCTTTCAGACCTGGTTAAGAGCGTTGCTGTGATAGGAATCCAGCATGCTGATACCCCTGCAATCTTTCTGCCCAACTCACAGTGCCACTTGTCCCTCTCTCTCGGTCACTCTTGTAGGGAAGGATGGACACGGGGCCATCATCTTACCAGTAGAGGGTGGCGTGCTGCACCAGGGCGTACGCGTCCCCATCCTCAATGATCACCTTGCAGCTCATACAGGCAAAGCACTCTGGGTGGTACTTGAACTCCCCGGCCACCTGTAAGCAGGTAGGGAAAAGGGTGGACAGACATGGGGAGGAAGTGAGTTGTCACTGCTGCTGGAGTGAAGGTAGGGGTGGGTGAGGGACCTCCCATCAAGGATCTACAGACCCCAGTCATAATCTACCTTGGCACTCCCCTCCCTCGCGTTTCCAGAGAAAGGGTCAGATGGGTGCCTCCCTGTCATTTCTGAGACTGCAAAAAACTCTTTCGGTCTCAGCCATGAGAACAGGTTCCCAGTAGTAATCATCCCCACTAGAAAGGCTCATGCTCTCCTTTAAGGCCCTCATCCCATCGTACTGTGTCTCCTCCCTGCCTGCCTACCCACCCACCCCAACACTGGACTGTTAAGTCTTTGAGGGAAGGACCTTACCTGGCACTTAATGGGTACTAAAAAAACATCTGTTAAATGACTGAATAAATAAAGGGAGAGGCCTCGGCTGATGGGAAGACCAGAAGATGAATGGCCACGGGGAACTGGAGGTACTGACAATGGACTCTGATGACCAAGAGGGGCAGAGATGGAGGGATGCACGCACCATGACAGGCCCCGTCATCAGCAGAGAGCATCCATGGCAGAACTCCCCAAACTTCCCCCAGTAGTCCTTGTGGCAGTAAAGCTTCCCATCCTTCTCGTAGTACCAGTTGGTGAGAGAATCCTGGCATTCAGAACATCTGAAAGGCAAGATGAGAACAGAAACTCTCCCGGATCCTTGGAACTAGGTTACACGGGCCGCCCCTGGCTCCCAGGTGTAAGAACAAAATGGAGGGACCTCTTTGATCCAGAGCCAGGACAAGGGAATGTTACAGTTTGCTGCTATCTTCCCAACGGAAGCCAGTCTGAGTGAACAGGACCCCAGAAACCAGCTCTGTATGACCTGCCTCCGCTGGCGGACCTCAACCTTTCTGGGTCTTGAATCCCCTGGAGAATCTGATAAGAGTCAAGAAGCCTCTCCTGGAAAAATGCGCATAGGAGGAAAATGTGCATAGAATTTAGGTATGGGGTACATGTGTATCAAGGGTTGAAGCCTACTCACGGCCCCCATTAAGAACCTCTGGTCTAGACAGCTATCTCGACGAATCAAAGAAGCTCAAAAACCCACCTATTACCAACAGCATCACTGATGTAGCATTCTTTTATTTTTTTAATTAAAAAAATTTTTTAAATTAATGTGTAATTGATTTACAATGTTGTGCCAATCTCTGCAGTATAGCAAAGTGACTCAGTTATACACATATGGACATTTTTTTAAAAAACATTCTTTTCCATGATGGTTTGTCACAGGATATTGAATATAGTTCCCTGTGCTATGCAGTAGGACCTTGTTGTTTATCCATCCTATATATAACAGTTTATGATGTAGCATGCTTGAGAAAAATATGTTAAGCATAAAGAAACAGTCAGGCAAATCCAGAAAGGGGAGGTCATTCTATAAGACAACTGCTCTTTACTCTTTCAAAAAGTTAAGGCCCAGGGATTAAAAAAGCCTAGAGACATAGAAACCAAATGCGATACCTAAACCTTGTATTTGAATCTGGACTGAAAAAGAAAACAGACGAGAATGACATTTTTGGAACAATTGAGGAAATCTGAATTTGGACTATACATTAGATTATATTGTAAAATTACTGTCAATTTTCTTAGTGTGATAATGATACTTTGGTTATATAGAAGAATTTGTAGAAGAAAAAATAGTAAAGTAATAATTAAGGGGAACCTTCAACTGACTTTTAAATAGTTAAGTAAAAAAAAATAAATAAAACATGGTGTATGTGTGTGTGTGTGTGTGTGTGTGTGTGTACAGACAGATAAAGTGGCTTAAAGTTAGCAAATGATGAATCTAGGTGACGGATACATGAGTGTTCTTTGAACTATTCTTTCAACTTTTCTATATATTTGAAAATTTTCAAAATAAAATACTGGGGGGAAGAAACCAAAACCCCATCGGCGCTGTGTAATACATGCATGTTAGCCCCAGGCCTCCTTTCTGCTCCAGTCACTGTGACACTCCACCTTCGGTCAGGCGGGGGGGCGTTCTCGGGCCATGTCTGTACAGACATGCTCGTCCTCACGTCTGATCCTGGCGCCCAGTGCTAAGAGCCCCTCGGCCTGACAAGCCCATCCCACCTCTTTCTCCCTAGTTAACAGACTCTCTTCTCTTGTCGTCGAGGCCTCACACCACCCACACTGGCCACATCCTTGTTTTCTGAGAGGCAGGGTGGAGCTGCCTCTTGGTTTGAATCCTGACCCTCTGCTGCTTACTAGTTATATCATCTTGGGCAAGTGACTTCACTTCTCTGACCCAGCTTCCTTATCTGTAAAATAGACTGCTGCGAAAATAAAATAATCTGTATTAAAGTGTAGACAGTTTGGGACTTCCCTGGCAGTTCAGTGGTTGGGGCTCTGTGCTTCCACTGCAGTGCGCACGGGTTCAATCCCCGGTGGGGAACTAGGATCCTGCAAGCTGCGCAGCGGGGCCAAAAATAAAATTAAAAAATTAAAAAAAATAAAGTATACACAGTTTCTATAAAAGGTCTAGTGCAGTAGGAACTCAGTAAGTGTTCACTGCTGTTAAAGATGATGATGATAATGGAAGCTCACGTTATCGGCCCCTTACTGCCATCAGCTGGGTGGCTTTTGGACAACTTCTCTCAGTAGCTTTTCCTCATTGAAAAAATGTGACTCACAGCATCTATTACAAAGAGCCACTATGAAGACTAAATAAGTTAATGCAAGAGGAAAGCCTTTTGCAAACTGTGAAGGGCAAGGCAAGTGTATTATTATAGTAAATTGGCAAGCACTGTAGATAGAAAAGATAGATATACAAGGTTCCCTACTCCGCTTTCCAAGAGCTTTATAATGAGTTGGGGAAGAGAAATTCTAATCAAAACTTGATTAACAATGCAGGGTGAGAGGCCACGATGGGGGCTTCTGCCACCAGCCATTCCCACCTTTAGCATTTCCTACTTGTCCTTTGGATGCTGAATTTCAGGGTCCTGAGAGCTGGGTCTGGTGTGAAGAGTAAGGATATGAAGTGCCCAGAATGGCTCAGTGAGGACCACAAATTACAGGAGGTAGAGGAGAAGACCCTGTTCTGGGTTTGCAGCTCCAACTCCTCTCAACGTAAAAGGCATGCTGGGGGACTTCCCTGGTGGCGCAGTGGTTAAGAATCCGCCTGCCAATGCCGGGGACACTGGTTTGATCCCTGGCCTGGAAAGATCCCACAGGCCGCGGAGCAACTAAGCCCGTGCGCCACAACTACTGAGCCTGCGCTCTAGAGCCCGCGTGCTGCAACTACTGAAGCCCGCACACTGCAACGACAAGTAGCCCCCCCCCACCCCGCTCGCCACAACTAGAGAAAGCCCACGCGCAGCAACGGAGACCCAACGCAGCCCAAAAAAAAAAAAAGGCACACTGGATGAGCTCTGAATTAGGAGGAGAGACCTGGGTTCAAGTTCTTAGGAACTACATGCCCTTGGACAAGCCCCTTTCCCTCTCTGGGCTCAGTTTCCCCACCTGTAAAATGAGGGGTTAGACTTTTCCCTAGATGATCGAAGGTTCAAGTCTCAGCACCACTTCCCCCCTAAGTGACCTAGGGCCAGCTGCTTTACTCCTCATTTGTGAAATGGCAACATCACCACCTACTTTCGGGGTAACAGTGAGGATTAAACTAGGTTCTGGACGGCTGTGAGGTGCCTAGCACAGGGCTAGCACCAGAAGCAGGGGCTTCCTTCCTGCTGCCACCTGTTGATGTGAAGTTTCTGGGTATCTGCTTTCCTCCTTCACTGGATAGGAACAGTGTCCCACTTACTCCTGGCAGACTCAGCACCTTGCAAAAGGCTGGCAGAGTAAGCCCTTAGCAAATGTTTCCAAAGTGAAAACGGTGGGAGTGGCAAGAACCAGCAGTCCAGGTGGGAGCACAAGAGTTCCGGGGCTCACGGTCACCGGGCCCTACCCCTCTCCTGTCTGCAGGGGAGAAAAGCTGGTGCAGACGAATTTGCACCCAACTGCAGGCCTGGGCCCTGTCACACCCTCACAATGGTATGTGTGCCGCGGGGCACAGGAGCACCAAACACGTCCTTCTCTCCATTGCCAATATCCTGCTTTTGTTTGCTGCAAGTAGCCCTGGCCAGGCCCAGGAGAGGAGGCAGGGAGAGAAGCGAGTGCAGGCATGCAGGAGACAGCCACGCCAGCCTCCTGGGAAGAACACCTGGCCAGAGAGCGACACCACCGATGCACACATCTGTGTCAAGGAATGCCTTTGAAGGGCACAGCCAGCTGCATGGCCAAAGTCAGTCACCACAGGTGTCTCTGAAGAACAGGAAGGTGAACAGCTGATAGGAGGACTAGTTGTGGGTCCCCAAGTTGCTTTGTCACAGAACACAAGTGGTTCCAGGCCACCGGGGAAGTTGCCAGGGTAGACTTAGAGTCCTAGCTTAGACATTAACAGCAGCTATGGTGACCTGTTATGGGAATGCTAACCATACTCTGGGTGCTGTATGAGGTGCCTTACATGATCTCTAACCCTGACCACACCCTGCAAGGTGATAGGATTATCCCTGTTTCACAGACTAGGAGACTGAAAAGCAGGGTCAAGTCACTTCTGCAAAGTTGCCCAGTACACACATGACGGAGCTGGGATCTGAACCAATGTGCACTTGCACCTGACGATGCAGCACGTCCACTAAGCTGGGCCTCGGGGTTTGCATCTTTGCATCTTTGAAAACACGGAGGCTGGAGCCCTGAGAGCTCGCGTTCCTTCTAGTGTTAACACCTGCTGACACTCCTCCTTAAGCCCAAGGACCCAACAGTTAAATGGCACAGCGACTCTCCTCCTCCGCTGAGTCCACAGCAGGCTGGTCCCCAGCAGACTCTGCCTTTTTAAGAAAAGAATCCAAAACACACTCTGGGAAAGTTAAGGTGCGACTCAAAAGAATCCCACCTCAGGTTCTCAGGGGGCCACGGCCACAATATCCTCTCCCCAAAGCCAAGGCTTTTTCCCAGCTTTCAATTTTTTAAAGTTTCAAGTGAAAGTTAACATCTATCCTGGCTGTAGGCCAGAGGGCATCCAACTCAGAGGTGGTGGGGTTGATGGTGGAGCCCAGACCTGGGGTGGAGGCATCAGCCACCACACTCGCCCGGTCAGTGAGCAGAGCTGAAACCCTCCAGCCCACACGCCTTGACAACCTCCAGAACTTTTCCCGAGCACTACGGAGAGCCTGGGTGTGTACAAAGTGGACCAAACCCTGATGGTCAGTTCAGTGGGCAGCTCAGATCCAAGCTGAGGCCTTTTGAGTCAGCAGGGAACACACCGGTTAAAAAAAATAATACTTAGAGTCTCACAAATAACTTTTTTCAAGATCTGGGTCCATATTCCTTCTTTGCCATTTACTATCTGTGTCACATAAAGCCAGTTACTTCATGACTCTTGAGCCTCAGTGTCCTCATTTGCACACTGGTGATGATGAGAATTAAATCACGTACAACTGCCTAGCACGAGCCTGGCCCACAGCTGGTGCCCATGAAGTGTTCACTTCCCCACCTCCGTCTTTAACTTGAGAACACCAAGGGCAAAAGGAGACAGACCCCTTGCCCTGCCATGCCCAAGCAATATGGACCTGTTTCTTGGCCCAGAACCAAACAGATTTCTGGAAATAGAGACGGTTCCAAAATGAATTATTCATCTAGTCCATTAGAAATCAATTGATTATAATCAATTCCTACCAATTAGGAAATAGTTACTGTGCATCTAGGGTGTGCAAGACCAAATAGGCAAAGTGCTGGGAGAAGCCAAGTGAGATAAGACAGAGGCCTGGCCCTCAGTCACATGCAAATTCTCCAGACCAAATGTTTACAGGTAAAATTTCAACCTTATGTGGTAAAAGCAGCACACAGCCACAATTACAGTGGATTTACACAGGTTAAAGAACAAGCCCTCCCATGTCCTGGTTGAGGGCCTGGTTGGATGCTCATCCTTAGCCTCTGAATGAGCAGGAAACTATTGGGAAGAAGCTTCTTCCAGCCCCTGCCTCTGAGCTGTGACCGGGGTGGACAGGAGAGCGGACAGGTCTCTGCCCCTGCCTGAGAGTCACCACTGGGGATGCTACGCCTCCCCCAGGCCCAGGGGCTGCGGAGAGAACAGGGGCCTAGAGACTCCGGTCCATCAGAGCCCAGCGTTCTACCACCACAGACCCCTTTATTACTCCTCCTTCCTGCAGACCCTGTAGACTGAAACAGGCTGTCAATTAAGCTGTAATTATTTTGGATATGTTGTTATCCTGTTTGAAAAAATTAACCAAACACATAATGAGCCTCTGATCAGCAAGAAATAAGTGCTGCCAGAGTGCGTTGATTCAGTTCCAACCAAAAGCCAAGAAGGCTGTAATAGTTTCAAGCAATTTGTGCCGTCGTGCTGCAGTTAAGGGTAGAGCCTCCGGTATTTGGAAAAAATGGAAAAGAGCTTGTGTGTCTCTGAGGAGGTACATAGGTTGCGGAGTTCGGAACCATTCACCTCATCCAAGTCCTTCATTTTTCAGATGAGGAGAAAAAGAGTCCCAAGGTGGCTGCCAAATGTTACTGCTAAGCTGGGCTGGGTTAAGAATAGTTTCTCCCTTTAAACATGGGTTGCTTTAGAATACAAAGATGCACTTGTTTTCTTTAAGAGACAATGTGTAAACCCAACCCATTAAATCAATGTTGGGCATTAAACGGAAAAGCTATAAAAAGAAAAATCCTTTAAAGATGTCAGACAGAAGTCACTCCTTGGGCTTCCCTGGTGGCGCAGTGGTTAAGAATCTGCCTGCCAATGCAAGGGACACGGGTTCGAGCCCTGGCCTGGGAAGATCCCACACGCCGCGGAGCAACTAAGCCCGTGCGCCACAACTACTGAGCCTGAGCTCTAGAGCCCGCAAGCCACAACTACTGAGCCCACGTGCCACAACTACTGAAGCCTGCATGCCTAGAGCCCGTGCTCCACAAGAGAAGCCACGACAATGAGAAGCCTGCGCACCGCAACGAAGAGTAGCCCCCGCTCACCGCAACTAAAGAAAGCCCGCGCGCAGCAACAAAGACCTAACACAGCCAAAAAAAAAAAAAAAAAAGTCATTTACCTTAATTTACCTCTTTTGTAAATTCCAATTTGAGGTGTTTTCTTACTTGGGAGGACGCTTGTAACTGCATCTCACCCCCCAAGCTGGTGGCACCGGCAGCAGAAGACAGTGCCCTCTGCTGAGTGCGACCTGCCAGGCAGGGGTGCCGGGGGCACAGAAATCACATCTTTCATCCCCGGCTCCCTCCTCCCTCCCCTGCGCCCCGTCACGCCAGATCATGTCCCCGTGGAATCTGGTTGTGTCACTCTCCTTGCAACCAGAGCCCCAGAACTCCTGTGTGTTCAAGGCCTGGGGTCAAGGACTTAATTTGTTCCATGAATCTGGCAAGGGTCGTGTTCAGGAACCCAGGAAGTCCAGTCCCTATGCTCTGCAGAGGAGGAAACCGAGGCCCAGGGAGGCGTCAGAGGGTTGCCATGAGGACATACTGTAGTAAAGGAGAGGGCTGATGGCAGAAGCATCTTTCTGACCAGGCAGGGACAGTGGTGATTGATGAGACTGCTACCTGGGAGAGTGGAGGGTCTGGGTGGTCCCTCCTGTGGGGCACAGAGCCCCATGTGTGGCTAGCTCTTCAGAAGTGGCTTCAGGAATGTGGCCTCCCATTTGGGGGAGGGGGCAGCGGAGAGGGTCTATGGCCAGTCAGTCAGTCATCCCCCCCCCCCCCCAACTCCAGCTGGCCAAACAGAGTTGGGGGGAGGGCTGTCAGGTTGCCCAGAGGGGCTGCGGCAGAAAAAGATAAAGGACAGGCAGACCTGGGTGGTTTCAGTGGCCTGGCCCTCAGAGGTCCAGGATGAGAGTTCATTATCTGCTCTAGTGCCTCAGAAGTTGTGTCTTGTCCCTGGAGATTAAAAGGGGCACGTGTTCCTGCTTCTAAGGGAACAACCCCTCCCCCAAGCTGCCTATCCAGGATTAAGAGTAAGAGGGATTAATGAGGCCCTGGCTTAACCCAGTGGCTACTTCAAACACTTGGCATCTTGATTCCACATGGTACAACTCAAGATCAATTCCCACTGGCTCTGCAGAGGAGAATCTCTGCCATCCCTTCATATGCCAGGCACACTACGGGGACCCTTTTTCTGCTCTCTCTCTGCTTCAAGAGGAAAGCAAACCTGAGAACGATCCTGTGGGGGATACATGCAGGGGGAGGTGCAGCCTCCTGAGGATGAGAGAAGAAACTCAGGAATATAGATGAGGCGGGCCAGAGAGACCCCACAAGTTAACTATGTTGAAACCAGTTGCCACATCTGTAAAATGGGGATACAAAACGTCTTGAGGCTGTTGAGAGATCAAAGGATAAAGTGCATAGCAGGATGCCTGGAAGAGTCTGCCCTGAGGACCAGTTCCCTCCCCCTCCCTCAAATCCAGGGGTTTCCCACCACTCTACCAGGGTCTGGCAATTCCGAGAAACCGGTAATTCCGAGAAACCGCATGGTGTTCTGCTTTTCTGCCCAGGGCACAGCCACCTGACTGCGTATCCCAGCAGCAGAGTTAGGGGCAAGGGGCTGGGTTGGGGAAGCCAGACGGAGAAGTCGACCAGGACCATGGGTGAGGGGGAGGCAGACCTTGGAACAACAGGCTGCTCCCAAAGAATGAAAACAAGCCCCACCCCAGCCAGGAATGGCTCCATTCAGGAGGGACCCAGAGGGCCAGAACCCCCCTGGGGAGTTTCTGTTGGAGGAGGGGTGGGGCAGAGAGCAGAGAAAGGCAGGTCGGAGGTAGAGAGGAAGTTTCCACATCTCCCTCTGAAAAGCCCCACAGAAGCTCAGGCCTGGGGACCTGGCAGGCATGGGGGCCAGCCCCACAGCTCAGGATACTCCAAAGCCAGCTGCCCCAGTCTCACTTGCCCAGGCCTCTCCCCAGCAACCGTACTCATAGGGAGCACAGGAGCCCTTAAAGGCCAGAGGCAAAGGTGCCTGCCATTAAGAGAACAAACGTGTATAATGAGAGTGCCTACCGTGGACCGGGCTGCCCACACCCAGGCCTCGCCAGCTTCCATGCTGTTTGGCAAAACCTGCCCATCCTGCTTGTTGGGACAAATTCCTGGGCAGGCGGCACAGCCTGCAGGTAAGACGTGTGAGAGCTGGAAGAACAGCACCCTAGCTGTGCTCTTCCCCTGGAAGCAGTAACACCAAGGGCAGGCCGGGTCGGCGGCACCTCTCGGAGGCTCTTCCAGGTGTGTCTGGGAAGGAAGGAGAGGCCGAGCTCCCCAGGAGCTGCCTTCTGGGCCCACCCCTCACCTCCCATTCCCAGAACATGGGGGAAGCCTTCGCCAGCCTGGTTCTGCTTGGAAGCAGCTTCCACTGGCTTCTGCCTGACACACGGTCAAAGGACAAGTGAAATCTGAGAAGCAGATTCAGGGAGGCATCTGTCCTCCCCTCAGGACAAGGGGCCCAAAGAGGAGATGGGAAGGGGACTTGGAGCCCAACTCACCGGAAGGGGTCTCTGGAGGTGAAGTAAGCCTGGACGGACAAGTAACTCCCCATCTTCTTCCCACATCAGATACACAAGCTCAGCTGCAAACCCGTCTGGGAGGGCCTCTAGCCGGCAGACGGCCACCATGACAGGCCCGGGGCTCCGGCACCGCTGGCTGTGGGCTGGCTGCCCGGCTCACCTCTCCCTCTGGAGGGGCCGGAGAGGTGTGAGCGCTCCGGGCCCCCTGCCCCCCAGCAGAGACCCGCAGGGGCTCATGGCTGGGATGCTGCCTCCCAGTTCTTGGAGGCTGGATGGCCCCTCAGGACTCAGGAGAAGCACCTCTCTGCGGAGGCTACACACACAAGGATTCTTGGGCAGGGGCCGGTGACTAGCCAGGAAAGAGGCGCTGCTGTCAAGTTAGCCTTCTTCTCCAGCCCCACCCCTGCCGGGGGAGGGAGGGAGGAAGGGGAGGGGCTCCGCGCGGAACGAGGTGTGTGGTTGGAGCAGCTATTAGGAAACAGACCTTGCAGGCAAGGGGTGGAGCTGAGCTGGAGGGAGGCTGCAGGCTGGCGCCGCAGACAATAACCAGGACTGGCTGGGTGTCCGTCCCTGAGCTCGGGGAAGGGCAGGGCAGGAGAGGGGTGAGCACATCTGCCCCAAGTATCCCCAATCTGATGAGCTGCCCAAAGGACGGTAACTCTGCTCAGAGGTGAAGAAAAGCACAGGAGACCAGCTCCAGGCCAAGCCACACCCCCTAAAGGGGGGGCCCCTCTGGCAGGAGAGGTTGGTCCAGAGACCCAGGTCCAGAGAGCTGCCCTCTGGGCTGTCTGCTCTGGGCTGGCATCTACTTGGTGCTGGCACTAGGGTCCCCATTCATCCCTTCCCTCTGCCTGGCCTGGAAACTGCCACTCCACTTCTGGGCAGAGCTGCACTGCGGATGAGGAAACAAGGCCCATGGTGTTAACTGACGTCTGCTGTTTCTCTGTGTGGCAAGCGCCGTATGACACTCTCTTATTTCTTTGACATGGGAGTTATCTCCACGGTATACACAAAGAAAGTGAGGTACAGAGAGATTAGGTAACTTACCCGAGGCCAAAAAACTAGTCAGTGGCAGGGCTGGGATTTAAATGCAGACTCATGTGACTCTAGAGCTGGAGGTCTCAGCCCTGAGCTTCATTCTGTCTCTTCAAGGGGAAAGATCTCTTTCAAAGCCCTCCTGCAAGCAGGAGGAGCACAGAGCCTGGAGCCCAGGTCACCTGTCCCCCCCCCTCTCTCTTTCTTTCTTTCATTCATTCATTCCTAGAATGCCAGCCATCGGCCTCAGCAGGCAGTGGTGCTTATTCCACGGTGTCCATGGTAACCAGGCTTCTCAAACTGAAAAACAGGGCATGATGGAGGACAAGGCCCACGGTGTCTGTGGGGATGATTGGCCAGGTATCTGGAGTGGGGCCTGCCTGAAGAGCCCCAGCTGCAGGACTGACCAAACGAGGGCCCACCACTGGGAGAGCCCCCAGAAGAAGTAGGCACGTCCAGACCTCATTGCTGGACTTGAGGGAGCGACACCAGCTCTCTCCCACCAGGCACACACTCCTCTCCACTGAAGTCACCCTGTCACTGTGACAGGAAAGCCTGTGGCGAAGGTGGTGGCTGGGTGTCAAGGGAGCCTTTTCCCATTCCTCTACTGACTGGGCACAGGGATAACAACGAGTGTGATAAGAGAGGGTGTTTGCACCCTGTTATAAGCTAGCATTTATCGAGTGTTTGCACCCTGTTATAAGCTAGCATTTATCGAGACTTAGGACGTTCCAGGCCCCGTGTTAAGTGCTCTGCATCTGTTATCTATCATATTTAAATGGCCAATCTACAGGGTAGATGTTATCACCCCCATTTAACAGATGATGGAACTGAGGTTTTGAATGGTTGTGTCACTAGCCTGAAGACAAACAGCTGGTAAGTGGGGGAGCTGGGCTTCAAATCCCGTAAGAGCCGGGGTTGGGATACTTTTTCTGTAAAGGGCCAGAGAGCAAACAATTTAGGCTTTGCAGGCCTACACGAATACAGACTCTGTCACTGCAGCACAAAAGTGGCCATATATAAAATGTAAACAAATGGATGTGGCTCTGTTCCAATAAAACTTTATTTATGGACACTGAAATTTGAATTTCATGTTACTTTCATGTGCCACAAAATATTCTTTTGCTTTCCCCCCTCAACCACTTAAAAATGTAAAAATCACAGGCCATACAAAAACAGGCGGTGGGCTAGTCTGCTGACCACTGCTCCACAGGCAGCACACTCAACCACACCGTTTCCGGCCTCTAATCATGAAGACCAGCCTTTGGCATTATTGCAGAACTCAGCCACGTCTATCTCCTGCCACACAGACCCCACATTCCAGCCCCAGAGGCAGCCAGCAGGCAGTGAGCACTGGAAGAGCACTCACCCTCACTCACCCTGTCCCAAGCCCTACGCGCAGCACTTATAAGCATAAGTGAATTTTAACCCACACCAGCTGGTAGTCCTGTGATCTCCCCCTTTTTACAGAGGAAGGAACAGAGGTACAGAGAGTTTAAATTCCTTGCCTGAGGTCACTCAGTTGTACACGTGAGAGGTGAAGCCAGGATTTGAACCCAGGCTGTCGAACCTGAACTCTACCATTGCTATGCTGGAGCCCAGCCTGGGCCCGAAGCCAGACTGTCTGGGTTTGAATACGACAAGGCACTGCACATAAGCCCTTGGCACAGAGTCTGGAACACATTAAGGGTTGATAAATGTTAGCTGCTAATATCATTAAGACTATTGTTACTACCACTATGGGCTAGCTATGTGGCCTTCAGCAAGTCACTGCCTCTGTCTCAGCCTTGGTGAGGTCTCTAAATAGCTGCCAGCTTCAATGTTTTTCAGCCCTATGAGGTTGCAGAGGGCTCCTTGTTTTCCTTGGGTCTCAAGTTCAGTTTAAACCTCTTGAGCTGGCCCTGAGGGGATCAGGATCCTTGCCTGGGGGCCACACAAGAGCCACAGAGGAGGTGGGGCAGAGTGGAAGGGTGGGGGGAACAACACACAGGATACCGAAAGGCCGGCCCAGCTGAGAGCTGGGAGCTCTCTTTCTTCCAGAGACACAGCCAACTATTTCTCACCAAAAATCTATTATGTTCCCCTGTAATTCGATCAGGCAAGAAGGGGGCCCCGAATTAAGTCTGGAACTAGCAAATTATCTTCTAATTGCACCCTCTGATTTCCATCTGATGAACAGAGTGTGGATGGAAGAAAATGCAAGCCACAAAGAGACGGGGCCAGGGAGCCCATGAGCATAACTCCTCTTGACATTTCACACAGCTCTGCTGTTCCAGCGGCGGCGGGTGCAGTGAGTCGGTGTCTAGGAATGCGAGCAGGAGGCTGCAGGCGCTCTCCATCCCCCCTACTCCCCTCACAAAGGACTCAGTGGGTGGGTGGGTGGGTGTGTGGGGAACTAGTGTAAGGACCTCTCAATGCCATAAAACTGCCTCCCCCTGGAAGAGGTGCAGCCGCCTCCCCCAGTGCTGACCTGAAGTGGAGGCCCCTCCAAGGTGGAGTCCACTTGACCCCCATAAATCCAGACCGCAGGAGGAACCATGAAGGACGCGAAACCACCAGACGTGAGAAGCCGCTGGCCGATCAGACACAAGCGTGTGGCTCCTCAGGGCCAACTTCAAAGGGCTCCAACCCCCCCAGAACTGGGAGGCGGGAGGTCACAATGGAGGCTGTACTTCCACCCCCTGCCCCTGGATACTGGTTCTGGGTGGAAAGCTGCTCTTCTAGGTACCAGAGCAGCTGGCACAGGATTTAGAGGCTGCGGCTGCCAGAGGCAACTGCAGGGATCCTTGGACTGGCAGTGATGGACGGGATAAGATGGCAGGGGAGGTACTAATCTCCTGCACATTTCACAAGTTGGAAATCTGGCGGAGAGCCCAGCAAACCGACTCCTTGGAACCAGCTGAGACACTGGGCTTCAAGGCGGCTGCGAGGCTGGCAAGGACAGCCTTCAGGGCCAGCGGCCCCAAGTGAGTGCTCTGGGGAGCAGTGGTGAATGAATGAATCATCCCAACCTCTTCTCAGAAGGCAGCTCTGGTCGGATAACCTGAAGCCCAAGGAACTGTGTCCGTGTGGGGCCCTCTACTGGCCGGGAGGACTCCATCCAGGGACGGGAGCTCGGGGACCTTGGAAGGGGAGCGGCGTCATCCCCATCTGCTGTTTTTCTTGCCTCTGCTCCCCCTCAATTCCAGCTCACTTTCCATACTACAGCAGCAGTCAGATGAGGGTCCCAGCAAGTCTACTGCTAGAAATTTTGCCCAGAGAAATATTCCTACAAATGTGCCAAGACCTGTGTCCAGCATGGTTTCATGCTGAAAGATGAGGAACAATCCATGTGTCCATCAGCAGGGGTGGGCTACATGCAATCTCACTTCCATGTGACAGAATACTACGCAGATGTTAAAAATAATGAGGTAGGGGTCTCCCTGGTGGCGCAGTGGTTAAGAATCTGCCTGCCAATGCAGGGGATAAGGGTTCAAGCCCTGGTCCGGGAAGATCCCACATGCTGTGGAGCAACTAAGCCCATGCGCCACAACTACTGAGCCTGCGCTCTAGAGCCCACGAGCCACAACTACTGAGCCCATGTGCCACAACTACTGAAGCCCGCACCTAGAGCCTGTGCTCCGCAACAGAAGTCACTGCAATGAGAAGCCCACACACCGCAACAAAGAGTAGCCCCCGCTCACCACAACTAGAGAAAGCCCACATTCAGCAACTAAGACCCAACACAGCCAAAAAAATAAATAAATTAATATTAAAAATAATAATAATAATAATGAGGTAGACCCTAGGGTCCTGAAACAGAAACTGTCCTGGGTAAGGAATTACGTGAAAAATCCAGGCATCAGAGAGAGTGTACAGTATGAGCCCACCATTTCAAAAGTCTATGCGCGTAATCCTTAGAGACCACCTGGCGGACTCTACCATGTGGCTGTCGGTTTCTCTTCAGGGTAGTGAGACAAGCAGCATGGAGGAAACAGCATTCATTTTCTACCTTTTGATATTGCTTACATTTTTTCTTACACTTAAGTGCTTCTTTTTAAAATGATAAATGGACAAAAACAAACAGAAGTCCTGGGACCTCCCTGGTGGTCCAGTGATTAAGAATCCACCTTCTGGGCTTCTCTGGTGGTGCAGTGGTTAAGAATCTGCCTGCCAATGCAAGGGACATGGGTTCGAGCCCTGGCCCAGGAAGATCCCACATGCTGTGGAGCAACTAAGCCCATGCGCCACAACTACTGAGCCTGAGCTCTAGAGCCCGCAAGTCACAACTACTGAGCCCACTTGCCATAACTACAAAGCCTGCGTGCCTAGAGCCCGTGCTCCGCAACAAGAGAAGCCACAACAATAAGAAGCCCGTGCATCGCAATGAAGAGTAGCCCCTGCTCACCACAACTAGAGAAAGCCTGTGCACAGCAACAAAGAGGAAAAAAAAAAAAAAAGCAAACAAAAAGAATCCACCTTCCAATGCAGGGGATACGGGTTCGATCCCTGGTCAGGGAACTAAGATCCCACATGCCGCAGGGCAACTAAGCTTGTGCACCGCCAACTACTGAGCCCGTGAACTCTGGAGCCCGTGCACCACACCTAGAGAAGCCCGTGAACCGCAACTAGAGAAGCCAGCTTGCCGCAATGAAGAGAAACCCACGTGCCACAACAAAGACCCAGCACAGCGAAAAAAAAAAGTCCCATGGTTTAGAGTAAACACCTCCTCACGTGTTTTTCCTAGTGCTCCTGTCCAGAGGCAAAGCCTGCTTGGGTGCCCTGCACTCGGGACCCCCAGGGCTGTCTCTCCGGCTTCCCTCCTGGGGTCACCACTCTGGCCACCTCCTGCCCCACTCTACTTCCTGACCCGGCCACGTAGGCTCTCCCTGGGCAGTCCCCAAGCCTTTGCTCCCTTAGCTCCTGCAGCCTCCTCCACCTCCAGCTGGTGACTGTCTCCTCCTTTTTTTTTTTTTTTTTAATTAATTAATTTATTTTTGGCTGTGTTGGGTCTTCGCTGCTGCACGCAGGCTTTCTCTAGTTGCGGTGAGTGGGGACTACTCTTCGTTGCGGTGTGCGGGCTTCTCACTGCGGTAGCTTCTCTTGTTGCAGCGCATGGGCTCAGCAGTTGTGGCTCGCGGGCTCTAGAGCACAGGCTCAGTAGTTGTGGCGCATAGGCTTAGTTGCTCCGCAGCATGTGGGATCTTCCCGGACCAGGGCCCAAACTCGTGTCCCTGTATTGGCAGGCGATTCTTAACCACTGCGCCACCAGGGAAGCCTCTGTCTCCTCCTTTTTCCAGGCCCACCTCCAAAAGAGCACTCAGTGTCCTCTGGAAAGGGTTTCCTTGACGCATCCCCAAGCACATCACACACAGGAGGGGCTAGGAGCCCGTACCTGTCTACCTCCAGATCGAATACATGAGGCCCACACCAGGCCCACACCTGACATTTGCAGATGCCTAGTAAATGATTCAGGACCCCCATTACGAGCAACTTCTAGAGTGGTGATAACTAAGGTTTACAATGCGTTTTCAATTTACAAAGGGCTTTTATGCTCATCATCCAGGTTAGTCCCTGCAACAACCTCGAAAGGAGTACGTACAGCACAGACAGGGCAAGGGAAGCTGAGGGATGTTAGGTAATCCATCCAAGGTTACTGCGGGGAGGTGCAGGACTGAGATTAAAAGCCAGGTTTGCTGACCTCTAATCCCATGCCCCTTCCTCAACAGGAACCCTAATGAGGCATTCAGGAATCCAGCCTCTCCAACACCTACCCAGGGCCCCAAAGTGCTGGGTATGCTTAACTCCTCCATCTGATTTCTCTAGATTTTCTGCCCACATTCTTATTGTCAGGATATCATGAAAGCAAATGCCTTGTGGAAATCAAGAGGGTCTCGTGACCAACAACCCGGTGAAAACATGAAGTCAGGTCTAACAAGCCATGACTGATCCACCACTGCTGAATCCTCGCGATCAGCCCCCTTCCTAAATGCTCACTGTCCACCTATTCCATCATCTGCAAAATTCCACAGAATTCCACCAGAATTTGTCCACAAAATCCCATTCAGAATTCTGTGAAGGAGTCAAGTCAGAAGAATTCTAAGTTCACTTTTTCCAGGATCTCCTTTTTTCCTCCTTTTTGAAAACTGGGCCAGTTAGTGACCTCCATTCTTATTTCACTATTAGATCCCCAACGCCTGGTACACGGCAGGTATGGAACAAACTATACTTGGGGTATTACCCCATCTCCACGGTTTCTCAAAAGTAACTAACTGTTGCTGTGCCAATAAGGTCTCCCTGCTTTTTCTTCCTTCAAAATATTAGGAAATAATTTTTCCAGTCTGAAAATCTAAACACATTTCATGTGACTGGGTACCCTCATACATCTTGGGCTTTCTACATTCCCTTCCGAGTTTCAAGGGACTGGACTATATCTCTAAGGTTCTCTCCAGATTTCCAGGATACCTGATTAAGCTGGATGCCAAGGACTGTCTTTTGCCCCGTATTTGTTAACACGACACCACGTTCCAGAAGTCGTGGACACTTGGCTCCCTTTCTGTAAAACACTGACCGAATTCTATGAGCCCCGCACTGGGGTGGGCTTGTTCTCATACCCTTTCATTTAATTCTCATAACCCTGTGAGGTTGGGATGTCATCTCCTTGTTATGTATGAAGAACTGAAGTCCAAAGAGAAGGTCATTCAAGGTTACAGGTCTAGGAATTGGCAGAGCTGGGATTTAACCCAAGACTTTGGATTCCAGGTCCAAGACACTAAAGTTGCCTCAAATAACTATTCTATACTTGCTATTTGATTTACAGTGGTGTTTTTAAGTTTGGTCGAAAGAACTGCAGCATCGGACACCCCTGGGCAGCTTGTTGAAAGTGATGATTCCTGGACCTACCCCAGGCTGATATAATAATAATTGCTGAGAGCGAGCCCAAGTATTGCATTTTATAGAAGCCCCGGTGTTTCTGATGCAGACTGAAAGCTGAAACCACCGCTTTCCTCTTTCCTGTGTGCTCTTCCACTTGATTCCACTCTACTCTCACACGAACCCTGAGAAGCAGGCAGCACAAATCACTAGCATCCCCTTGTTACAAATGAGGAAATGACTGCAAGGCAGCTTGTTCATCTTCTTATTCTGGATGCAGCTTAAGTACAGAAATGTTTGGTGGTTGACATTCTGTACAGCCTTGGCTCGCTGGGGACTTCCACCCTCCTGGCGCTGTTCTTACTCATGTGTAACACACAGTAGCTGCCTCTGTCTTTTCCTCACTGACACCGCAGTGTTGCTCAAGGTACAGTGGGAAAAGGTGACTCCAGAATATAGGGTCTTCTCATGAAAAGGCAGCCTTTGCAACGGAAACAAGTTAACAAAACAAAACACAAGGGCTGACAAAAACAAAAACAGCCTGTGCTGCTGCAAGAGTCAGTGCTACTGATGGGAGCAGAGTGGGGCACCCTCTGTTCTAACCAGGATCACCACTGGGCCGCGTCAGCGAGGCAGGACCAGAAGGTGACTGACACGTAGAAGAAAACCACCCTAATTCAAACCTGGCTTGAGGTACTGGGAGGTTTTTCCTGGTAATGGGGAGGAGTGTAGAGACAGAGAGCTTGTTAGCACCCTTCCAGCACTGCCCAAGCGAGGAGGGATTCTAGCCCTTGCAGGAAAACTACAAGGCAAATTAGCACAGTGGGCTGGGCAGTGCAGAAGGCATGCCATCCCTCAAGGCTGCAGCATTGCTGGTTTTAGACTCCAGAATGGCATTGATAGACGGAGGTCTCATTCTATGCCCCCATTTCAGAAGAAGAGCTCTTGCCTGGGAGAATACTGCAGAACAAAGATATGGGGATGATGTGCACTGGCAGGGCTTTATCCAAGTGTCAAAAGAGAAAGATGGTTGTTCGATAGAAACATGATTCGCCCAACAAGCACTGAGTGCCCGCTGCGTTCTTGGCACTCGGCCGAGCTCTGGGAAACAAAGATGAACTGGATGTGGCTCCAAACTCAGAGAATTTCATACTCCGAGAGTGATGTTAGACGTGTAAACAGATACTGACAGGGCCACGACTGAGGTTATACAAGGAGAGTAACAAAGAGAGAGAAAAAGGCTCCTCTGATTGGTGGGGAGGAGTGTGGGTGCATTCGGGGAGGCTCCTCCACAGAGGACTGGCTGCATCGGCCGAGTCTAACAGGCTGATCGCCAGGCAGACAAGAGGCATTCCAGCTGAAGGAACAACATGTGCAAAAGCACTGAGGCAGAACAGGGGAAGGTCCATCCGTGCAGCGCAGGGCACATGTGAAGAGCAAGCAGAGGGGAGGCTGGGATGGGGGAAGAGGGCACGGCAGACCACCAAGAGCCAGGTCACCCACAGGTGGTGAGGAGTTATCAGAGGTATTTAAGCAAGCAAAGGCTCCCAATGAAGAAAACACAAAGCCTGAAACACCACAGAGAGCGCTGGTCCTTAGCTGCCAGTTCCTCTCCCTGAACGGGCATTTGTCTCAAGTCCACAGCTGGCTGTGTGTACGTCCACTGAAGCCTGCTGGCCAACTAGTGTTCACTAACAGCAGACCAGGGCTTCATCCTCAGACCACGTCTCCACCAAGGTGGTCCTTTTAACACCTGAGATTTGCCTGCATGAGCTGTAGAAGAACAGGGTCGCAACCCCTTGTAGATAATTATCCACTGTTGCTCTGTAACACTAATATTAGAAAACTGAATGTTTAACATTCAGTGTCAAATGCTGTGTCTACACATTCTTCCCCTGACTGCATGGGGTTTGGATACCTTGACAAATCTCCGGGAAATGTCTGGCAGAGAAGACCTGAAAATCTAACCTGGCTGACAACAAACTTGCTGTGTGATCTAAGGCAAGCCATTAAACATCTCTGGGCTTCCATTTCTTCCTCTATAAGAGGAAGGAGTTAGGTGAGCAAAACATTCTACACCAGTAGGTCAATGCTGAAGGGCTGTGGTCAGAGAAACGCTGACTGGCTGAACACCCAGAGACCTCTCCAAGGCTAGGGTCAGCTTGGTGAATCCAGGACCTTAATTCAGGCCTCATTTTTGACCTTTTAGGTCCAGGAACAGGACTTCATAGTATCCAGAGAGGTGCAGACATTCTAGGATGTGTCTATCCTAACCATTTATTAACCTTTGTCCATTTATGAATTGGCACTTGAAATCAGAACACCACATCCCCTGTACAGGTGCTGTTCCCTGATCCTTCCTGTCATCAAGAATCCCAGGAAGCCGAGTTAGGCATCAGAAGGCTGCACTGTGAGCATGGACTTAAAATACAGGGAAATGAGGAGCCATGGAGAGAAATTTCATTCTGGCAGCCATGAGCTAGCCAAACCAGCCCCGCCTACAACAAAGGATGCCCTTCTGGTGACTAAACCCAGATTCAGTATCTCTATGTGGACATACTTCTAGTTTTGCCTGACTTTTCACTTACTGTTTCACTTTTGGCCACTCATTATTCTACTGGTTTTTAAACTAATTTTTAATTGAAAAAAAAATCATTACTTCTTTAGACATGTAACAATCACCAATTCACGTACTATTCAGCCCTGGCAGACACTGGGCTCCCTAGGAGCTACTAACAAATGGCTAACAGTCATGGGCACTCACTCTGCAAGCCCTGGTCCCACCAGGGCCACGCATGGCTTCACTCACTCACCCCTCACAATAACATGATGAGGCAGGCACTAGGCTACTTTCTCCATTTCATAGATGAGGCAACAAAGCACAGAAAGGGTAAGTAACTTGCCCAAGGTGCACAGCTAATAAATGGCAGGACCAGGATTCGAACTCAAGCAATCTGGTTCTAGAGTCTTTCTTAACTACCACACAATACTGCTCTTGTTACACACAGATCCAACTAGTTTAACTCCCAGAGGACAAACTTCATTTCCAAGTTCTTGGGGAATTGCCAAACCATCCACCCCCTCCCTGCCATAAATCACCCACAAGTAAAAGATACTTTTTTCCCCCCACTTTATACTCAATGGGCATCTTTAGCTAATGCCATCCTTCAAAGATTTTTAAAAATTTGAAAAACAAATAAATTTAAAAACTTGCGATTAGAACTGGGATTTGTCAGATTTCAGGACAGTTCATAACTAGTTTGGGCCATAGTTGAACATTTCTCTTTCTCTCTCCAGGGCTTGCTCCTGTCTGGACTGTACCTACAGAGTACAGCTCAAGACCTGCTGCTGGACAGGAGGACTCCTGGGTCAGCCTCTTTGGCTCCTTTGGGGGCAGAAGACAAATCTTTCACTTTTCACTCAACACTTGTAGGCAATTGTCCCAAATAACCCAATGTCCGGAACCAATTCCTCCCTGCCATTTACAGTAACTGCAGCCACGGTGGCTGCTAAGGGAAGGATGTGGGGAAGGGGAAGGGCAGGGAAAGGCCTCGCTTTCATCACATCTCTTGGCCACCTCAGGCAATTCATTCAACAAATATCCCTCCCATGCCAACATGTGCTCAGTGGTGACACATAAGGGGCAAAAAACCCTGTGGTCCCTGACCAAGTTATGCTAGCATATTAGAGACCTCAGGATGTCACTAAGGAGATGAGCAAATGAATAAATGTGAGATTAAACCCACAAAAAAAGCTTCAAAGGGAAGGTCTATGAAAGCATAAAACAGGGGCCACAACCTATTCTGTAACTATTTCCCTGAGACAACCGTTCCTCATCCAGGTAAAGACCTGAAGGATGAGCAGGTGTTAACCAGGCGAAAAGAGGATGAGAGAGCATTCCAGGCAGAGGCAGCAGGATCAAAGTCCTTGTCAAAAGGAAGAAGGGCGAGTTTTGGACCTGTGAAGAGCAGCAAGGTTGAAGTAGAGGAAACGGGAGGCTATGGGGCGAGGCCAGACCACGGGGAACTCTACAGGCCACAGAAAGGACTTTGGCCTTTATCCAAGAATGCTGGAGAGTCGTTGAAGTGTATGAGGACAGAGAGATGACAGAGTGTGACGTGGTCAGATTTTTTTTCTTTTTAAAGATCACTCACTCTGGCGGCTCTGTGGAGAATGTATTGGGGGTCCAGAGTGACCATGGACAGTTAGAAGGCTACTGTGGTCATCACGTGAGGGATGATGGTAACCTGGAACATGGTGGCGATAGGAGAAATGGAAAGAAGTGGACGCATTCAAAGTATAATCTGGAGATAAAACTGACAGGCTTGGATATAAGGATGAGAAAGAAGAGGTATCATGAAGGACACCTGGGTTCTGGCTTGGGCAGTGGGCGGATGGTGACGCCATTCAACGGGACAGGTTACGATGGAAAAGGAGCCAGTTTTGGGGGGAAGACTGAAGGCCCAGCTGCGTCTGAGATGCCTGCAAGACCTCCAAATGGACATGTGAAGTTGACAGCAGGATAGCTAGTCTAGAACTCAGTGGAGAGGTCTGGACTGCACACCAATTCCATCAGTATGTGTAGTATGTGGTCAACAGCATGTGGAGGACAGGACCATGTGGGTGGGTGAGACTGCCCAGGGAGGGAACAGTGAGCCCACCTGGAGGAACGGCAATGTTTCAGAGCTGGATAGAGGCGGGTGAGCAAACTGGAATGACCACAGAAGTGGGAGAAAACGAGGGGGGCATGGAATGTCAGGGAAGTCAAGGGAAGGGAACGTTTCAAGAGTGACTGAGACACTAATAATAAACGTTAACATATATTAAGTCTTAATTACGGCCAGGCACTCTGCTGAGGGCTTTGAATACATGTTCAGATTTAGTCTGCACAACAACCTTTTGAGGTGGGAACCATTTCACTCTTTTATAGATGAGGAAACTGTGGCAAAGAAAGGTTAAGGCTGTGACTCATGAGGAGCTGGGATGGAAACTCAAGCAGCCTGACTGCAAACTCTGATTCACCTACCTCCAGGGCAGCTCGGGAGGCCATACAAGATGAGGACTGAAGAGTGGCCGGTGGACGGACTGCTGAGTCTATCCTCTGGGACACCCCCAAGGGAATGTTCCAAGGGAGAGACAGAATGGAAGCCAGACTACAGCCCACTATTAGGAACGCTCCAAGTTTTGACCTGTTTTTCAGCTGTCTGAGGGAACCAGCTAGGAGATATGACCAGTAGGTCCAAACTGTGTCCCTGACAGCAGCTAACTGGGTGCTTTAATACAGTAGATGATGCTCAAAATGAAATGAGAACGGCTCAGGAGCACAGTGTTGCTACGTGCTGCTGCTGACCCTTTATATCACCCCATCCAAATGTTTTCAGAGTGCTCTCTGATCTGTTACCTCCGTGATCCTCACAACAACTTCATGAGGTGGGTTACTTTTACCACATCTTAGAGATAGGAAACTGAGGCTCACAGCTAAGGAACTTGCCCACAGTTACACAGCTGGCCTGGCTCAGCTAAGGCTCAAATCCAGGTCTTCTGACTCCAGGTCTATTGTTCTTTCGTGGGAGTCACAGTGGAAAAAAGACCCTTCTTTGAAGCCAGAGAGACCTAACTTCGAGTTGCAGCTCTATGTGACCCTGGGCAAGTCACTCTACCTTTCTGGGCCTTCCTGTATAAAATGGGGTTGTAGGGTTACCATGAGGGTTGAATCAGATAATCTAAGTGAAACTCCCAATACAATGCTTAGTAAATTATCAGTCCTCCATCCCTGGCCCCACCCCCACCCCCTCCATCTCTCCATCTCTGCCCTGGACAGCCGATGTGGGGCTTCTACGGGGTCTTAGTTTTCTTTTTCCAAAGAACAGAGCAGAATTAAGGCACATTGAAGGTCACAAGCTGCTGCTACATATTAGAAGTCCCACTCTGTTCATGCTGGAGTCCCTTGTGGGGGCAGAAGAAGGCCCAGGTGTTTGTCCTTCCCCTTCTCTGCGGGGCAGGCCCCAGGCCCCAGTCCAGCAGCCAGCCTTAATGACCTGCTGGCTGGCTGTTTCCTTAGAGATAAACTAGACAAACTAGAATCAAAGGCTTTTGGGTCAATAAATGGGACAGCAACACCAACAGTACAACAGCAGAGGGCAGGGTTGCTCCACTGACTCCCACTCCAGGAGCCAGAGACCCAGGAGAAATTTAACAGCACTTTTATTGACACTAGAGAGTTCATGAAGCCTTTGAACCAATGTCCTTCAGTGCTATCTGACACCACCAGTGTGTGGAGGGTGATTTCTTTTCACCCTGAAGGTACAGAAGAGGAAACCGAGCCTCAGGGAGGGTAAATGACTGCCCTAGTCAGGAATGCAAAGACTCTGGTAAGCAAGGAGTCAGGATGCCTGGGTTCAAATCCCAGCTATGCCAGTTTCTAGCTCTGTGACTGTAGCAAGTAACCTCCATTTCCTTATATTTGTAAAATAGGTAAGACCAGTACCACCATTATTAGGTTGTTGTAGGAATTAAATGAGATAATGTACGTGACATATGCTTAGGACAGTGTCTGGTGCAGAGTAAGCACTCAATAAATGGTACCTGTTACTGTAATTATCATTCTACTGCGCTTGTTTGGATGGGGGTGTGGGTGAGAAAATGAGCACAGCTTTCAGCACCGCAGAAAACACTGTCGTCAGCCAGCCCATTATACCACAGTCTCGGTCGCTACGTGTGTGATTTCTTCACCGGCCTTTCCTGGAGTCACAAATTTAGAGGAAATGGTCTGTAGCTTGATGAAGTGACAACAGGTTTCTATGTGCATCATCCCTTTTCCAGAGCATCGCCATTAGGAAACAGTTCTCAAAAGAGAAAGCTGTTTGCGATCCTGAGAAAGGAGGCCCTGAAAGTTCCCAGGAGCCTTAAGAATGGTGGAGTTTCCCCTGTGATAATGCTGTCAGGAATCTGGTCAAACAACAGAGTTCCAGGTAGGGGCCATAAAGACTAATAGAGGCAGTTTTTCCCTCCTCCCACAATCTCTCCTCCTTGGCCAAACACCTCTGACTAGGGGGAAAGGACAATCAAGGACAATCGTCAGAAAACTCGTCAAGTTTCCCTGGTTTGCCAACATGCCAAGAGACCAGGTCACCATTCATAGCTTCTCATTTTAACCTCAACTACAAACAATGTGCAGTCCGGCTGCTTTCCTGGCCTCCCCCAGTGAGAGGGAGCCAGTTCCTGAGAGCTTCAGAGAGAATGGCCCCAGCTCTAGAACCAATGGCACTGCTCAAGAAGGAAGGCCAGAGGTACGGAGTCCAAACAGGCCCGCTGCGAAGGCTGAGGAGAGGAAGTGGGAGGGCTGGTCAGCCAAGCATCCAGAGATCAGAGAGATCCTGGCTGGGCGCCCAACTGCACCAGCACAATTATGGACTTCCAGGAGGTATGTTCGCTGGCCTCCAAAGTACAGCCCCAGGTCCCAGCCTTAAGTGGCTTCCTATTGTCTGGGCACCTGAGAATCTGGTGGAAGGCTATCGGAGGCAAGAGGCAAGATTACGGATGTGGCTGCAGACAGCGGATGGGCTAGTGTAAGGAGAAGGCGAGAGGAGGAGTTTGAGCCAAACCCCAGCAATTTCTCCATTCAATATCCAGCCCCACCCTGTGACTAGGAAAACAAAGGTATGGGGGAAGGGGAGAAGAAAAGTCATTTCCTTTATTGTAACTGGAGCCCAGCTGGGTAAGAGCGAGGCCGGAATGGAGTCAGGAAGAATGAATTACTTTGGGTAGCACGGAAGGAGGGTCCTGCTTCTAGCAGGCCTGCACCCAGACACTCTGAATTCATCAGAGAATCACAGATAAGCTGGGGTGGAAGAGACCTTAAAAGACTATTCAGGCTAATGCCTCAGGCTCCTCATAACCCAGGTCGCTTCTGGGGCCAGACAAGTACAATCCTCCCCAGCCCTGAAGATATTCCGCCAATTTGGGAAAAAGTCAAATTGGCTCCAAAGCAGCCAGCCTCCCCAGGGCAAATCACCAGGCTCCATCTGAGGGCTCCATGCCATCCAGTTTTCGTGGGAAAGCTCAGGAGTCAGGAGATGCATCCTTTCAGTAGAGCTGGATCAGGACTCCATCCTTGAGGCAAAGCTGCAAATAAGAGACTGAACCGAGATGCTCTGCTTCCCCCACAGGCATGATCTTTGATTTAACTGTGCCAGGGTGGTTCAAAGTTAACCTTAATCCCCAAGGCTCCACATCAAATGACCAATGAGTGTGTTAAGAGAAATACACGTATGCATGTAGGTGTATACAGACACACATTCACAATATAACATAAAGTGACAACTGCTGATTATTAAAGGTTTTCTGTGTGTCAGATGCTATGCTAGGGACTTTACATAGGTTATCACATTTAATCCTCCTGAACAACCTTGTGGGATGAGTACTATTCTCATCCCCATTTTACAGATGAGGTACCTGAAGTTCAGGGAAGTCACCTACGGTCAGTTAATAAACTGCAAAGCCAGGATTTGAAACCAGACAGTCTCTTCCATAGCCTGAACTCTTTCCCACCAGGATAACGTGCCTTACTTCTTTATGAGCATGTATTTGTGTGTCTGTCTCTTTTATACACACACACACACACACACACACACACACAGTGCACTCTAACAAGCTAACATCTTCAGTTCTAGGGCCAGCTCTTTTCTTCCATGGCCTAACTTTTTGACTTTTTGGTTTCAGGCCTCACATCTGTGATATGAAGGAGTTGTATCATATAGTAGGTGGTTCTTCTAGTTATAGGAGAATCCAGAAATCCCAAAGATTAGCTTGTTCTACCCATTCCTGCTTATTTTGGATAGAAGATATTCATACAAATGGGAAAATGGCAGGAACAAATACGACCGTATGGGTTGGAGGCCAAGGAGAGCCTCAGTCTGGGAACTCTTTGGGTTCTGATGCTACTCGTTTGCCTCAGTTGTAAAATGAAAAGACTAGCCAGAGGCCCCTGCAGCTCTGATACTCTGCTCCTATCTTACTAAAAGGCAAAGTAAAAGTGGAATCAAATTCCCTGAGGGTAACCAAGGAGGAGTAACCAAAGCAATCAGATCCACAGAGAAGACTGGAGAGCTCTGAGTTAGAGCTGAAAGGGCAGAAAAATGCTCCAACTCTTCCAGAGGCCAGAGCTCTCCAGGCCAACCCCCCACGTAATTCCCTGGGTGGAGACAAGTGCTTAAAGGTCAATTAAATTTCTTGATATCAGCACAGGGGATGCTTTGCAACATGAGCTGTGTGTGGGAGCTGGAGTTTACAGCACATGGTGCCAATCTACGGTCTGTCTCATTCTCAGATCGGAGCACGGCCCTGCCACTTCAGACCACGGGGGGCCACAAATGCCCACCCAGCCTCCGACGAGGAATGACTGCAGGCCAGGCGCTGTGTTATGCTCTGGAGAATACAAAGACAGGCTCCCACTCTCAAGGATTCCAACCATTCAGTGGGTGCCTACCATGAGCTGGACCCTTGGCATACATGACTTCAATTTCAACAAGTCTGTGACAGAGATGATTAACACCTTTATTTTCCTGATGAGGAAACAGAGTCTCAGAAAAGAGGAACAAATCTGACGTTAAAGTCTGTGATATTTTCAAGAAACCGAGCTGCCTCCAAACAATAATCTAAGAGCTATAATAAAGTTAATAACAAAAAGCAGGAAACTAGGGAGGCATCTCGTGGTGAAGAAGAGCTGGCTCTGCCAGCTGCACGACAAACAACCCTTGAGGCAACTGCGTAATCAGCAGTGCAGGCATGGGAAAGTCGCTCTTTCTCGGCCTCGGTCTCCTCACCTATAAAGTGAGGGTGCTGGGATACCCCGGAAAGGTCTCCCATCCCAAACCCCCCACCTCTAGCTGCACCCGGCCCATGTGTGGCTCTTCCACTTTCACCTGGTGTTTGCTCACGTGCTCTTCCTAGGCATATCCCTTTGCTCCCTGAGCTCCCCCGAAATGGAAACTCTCTAGTAGGAAGCTTGTTTTGTATTTTCCAGAAGATGAAATAGTGCCTGGTCCGCAGTGCACTGGCAAAGACAGGGGTGTGGACCCACTTACCGGAAGCAGGAGCTGTGCCAGGCTTCGCTGACAGTCCTGTACAACCTCTGGTTCAGAGCGACATGGTCTCCACAGCCCCGACACCTCCAGGCATCTTCACCTGCACACAAAACCAAGGGGTTCAGAGGCCGAAGAAGCAGGGGTGCAGGGATGGGATTCCTACCATGTAGAAGAAGACCAAGTTAACGGACTCTCATACTGAAAGGGCTGGGCGATGCTCTGCTGGATGCACAGTTCCCTCCTCCACAAGATCCCTGGTGAGCGCTCATCCAGCTGTTCATCTCCCCGCCACAGGGAATTCCTGGCCTCAAAAGTAGCCTCATTTTTTAAAATGAGACTTTTTAAAAAACGGTTCTGGTTGTTCCTTTTTCTACTGAAACAAAACCTGCCTTTTCCCTTCCTTCAGCCCTTGCTTATAGCTCTGAGTAGATGAAATGAACAAAGTCTCTTTCTTTTCGGGTCAGCCTTTCCTACAATGGTCCCCAGCCAGCACCCAGAAATTTCTCCTCTCTAGGTTACACGTGTTGCTGCCTTTCCCTACTCTTCAAAAGCCCTGGTTGTGCAGATTTTCCATCACCCCTATGGTTCCATCATTCATTCAACCAACATCATGGGTCCTCTTGTTGGACCCATGGGTCCAAGCTCTACATTGGAGGCTGTTGGATAAATTACCCCTGCTCCTCGAAGAGGAAATCCACTGGAAAAGAAACATTCTTCCATATTGTACTTTTTCACTGAGATGTTATTTCAGGGGTATAAGCAAAGTGCTATCTTAGTTCAGAGAAAGAAATTACAAGGGTAGAAGGGAAAGAACAAACATTTAATCCCTCCTATATGCCAAGAACTGTGCTAGATGCTTTCACAGACCCAATCTCATTTAATTCTCAAAACAATCCCATGAGACAGGTATTATTATATTCATTTAACGGATGAGGGAACTGAAGCTTGGGGCCGGGGGTGAAAGGCCAAGCGGCAGAGTTAGCATCCCAACTCAGGTCTGCCCCATTCTAAAGCCTGTGCTCTTTCTAGTTACTGCTCATTCCACTCAGGGGAGCCAGGAAAGTCTTTGCAGGGGAAGCTGAGCCTTGAAAGATGGGGAAGATTTACTACAGGCTGAAAAAGGATGGGGAAGAGCTGTGTAGGCTGAGAGATTAGCATGGGCAGTAGCACAGAGTCAGTCCACGTTCCTCCAAAAGGGACAGAGCACAATATTCCTGGTGTGGCTCAGATGCTAACTTGTTGAAATAAAAGGGCAGCTAAGATCAAGTTGTGGTACCTGACTCAGCCCTAGAAAGCGGGACAAGGTTGTTACAAGACTCCCTTGTGCGCCCCGTGTGTGCGGCTTTGTTCTCTCTGGGAAACTCCAGACTGCCACAGGCACAGTGACAGTCACCGGACCCTGTTTTACAGGCACAGGGGCCATGAATAGACAATGCATGGCTTCGGGCACTTCAGGATTGCTTGGCGGCATTCTGGGGCAGCCAGGGCACAGACAGCTGTCCTCATAGCCCAGAGGAGAGTTAAATGAGCTGGCAGAAGGCTTTAAAGCCTCGACCCACCCGCTCCTCTCCCATACATGTATCACCTCCTGGATCTAAACTTCCTAGACTCTCAAGAGGGAGGGGCCTTTGTGGTTTTTGGGTGGTAGTGGTCGGACAGTGCACCATCAACCTCACAAACTCCAAGGCAGAAAAGTCTGAGACACTCATTCAAACTGGGTTACGGGTGAGACAGTGAATTAGTGAGGTTTTTTTTTTAATATTATTATTATTATTTCTACATCTTTATTGGAGTATAATTGCTTTACAATGTTGTGTTAGTTTCTGCTGTATAACAAAGTGAATCAGCTATACATATACCTATATCCCCATATCCCCTTCCTCTTGCGCCTCCCTCTCACCCTCCTTATCCCACCCCTCTAGGTGGTCACAAAGCACCGAACTGATCTCCCTGTGCTATGCAGCTACTTCCCACTAGCTATCTATTTTACATTTGGTAGTGTATATATGTGAATGTTACTCTCTCACTTCATCCCAGCTTACCCTCCCCCACCCGGTGTCCTCAAGTCCATTCTCTATGTCTGCATCTTTATTCCTGTCCTGCCCCTAGGTTCATCAGAACCATTTTTTTTAGATTCCATATATGTGTGTTAGCATGCAGTATTTGTTTTTCTCTTTCTGACTTACTTCACTATGTATGACAAACTCTAGGTCCATCCACCTCACTACAAATAACTCAATTTCGTTTCTTTTTATGGCTGAGTAATATTCCATTGTATGTATGTGCCACATCTTCTTTATCCATTCACCTGTCAATGGACACTTAGGTTGCTTTCATGTCCTGGCTATTGTAAATAGTACTGCAGTGAACACTGTGGTACATGTCTCTTTTTGAATTATGGTTTTCTCAGGGTATATGCCCAATAGTGGGATTGCTGGGTCATATGGTAGTTCTGTTTTTAGTTTTTTAAAGGAACCTCCATACCGTTTTCCATAGTGGCTGTATCAATTTACATTCCCACCAACAGTGCAAGAGGGTTCCCTTTAGTGAGAGGGTTTTTAATGAACACAGATATCCAAATGAATCTTCCAAATTCTGGAAGTACCAGAGTTTGGGAACTCTTACATGAAAGGGCTTTCAGGCTGTCACCAGCAAATCTCATTATTTTAAGCCACACCTTGTTTCTTGCTTTTACTTTTTAACCGGCAAGGAATAGTCTCTGACCTGACCACCCACTTACTCAACAATTCAACATCTTGGCTCTGAGTGACCTCTGGTTGTTTCCAAAATTCAAAAAGAATCAGGACTTTCCACTATGAAGATATTCGAGATAACTTGTTATGGCCACACCCTCCAGAGCCTGCCCTGCCCTTCAGTCTTTTTTTTTTTAATATAAATTTATTTATTTTATTTATTTATTTTTGGCTGCGTTGGGTCTTTGTTGATGCACATGGGCTTTCGCTAGTTGCGGTGAGCGGGAGCTACTGTTCATTGTGGTGCGCGGGCTTCTCGTTGGAGTGGCTTCTCTTGTTGCGGAGCACAGGCTCTGGGCGCCCGTGTGCCAGTAGTTGTGGCACGCGGGCTTAGTTGCTCCGCGGCATGTGGAATCTTCCTGGACCAGGGCTCGAACCCGTGTCCCCTGCATTGGCAGGCGAATTCTTTTTTTTTTTAATTTTTTATATTTTTAATGCTATTCTTGTCTGCTTACATTCTTTTTATGTACGTATGTATGTATGTATGGCTGTGTTGGGTCTTCGTTTCTGTGCGAGGGTTTTCTCTAGTTGTGGCAAGCGGGGGCCACTCTTCATCGCGGTGTGCGGGCCTCTCACTATCGCGGCCTCTCGTTGCCGAGCACAGGCTCCAGACGCGCAGGCTCAGTAATTGTGGCTCACGGGCCGAGTTGCTCCGCGGCATGTGGGATCTTCCCAGACCAGGGCTCGAACCCGCATCCCCTGCATTGGCAGGCAGATTCTCAACCACTGCGCCACCAGGGAAGCCCGGCAGGAGGATTCTTAACCACTGCGCCACCAGGGAAATCCCCCTCCAGTCTTGAGAAACTCAAAGCCATTCAAACACTTATGTAACACGTGCTCTGTGCTAGGCACTAGGGGCACAAAAATCAAGACTCTCTACTCCCTCCTCTCATAGCCACCTGGTTCCACCTTTGAAATGTCCCTCCAATCCTTCTCTGTCCTTCAGCACAGCCCAAGTTCAGGTGTTTGGCTTCTTTTCCTGGTGTGCTGCACAGTCTTAGCTGGCTCACCCAGACTCCCCAATGTCTACAGAACTCAACTGTTGACTCCACCCCATCCCACCTCTCAGAAGACAGTCTCCACCACCACTCCCTTCTCCACTGGCTCCTTCCAACTGTCATTTAAATAAATTCAAGTCTTTCCCATTAAAAAAAAACAAACCTGGACCCCACTTTCTCCTCAAGCTACCACCCTTGCTTCCCCACGTCACAGCCACACATATTAAAAAGTTGTCTAATAGGGAATTCCCTGGCGGTCCAGTGGTTAGGACTCCGCACTTTCCCTGCGAGGGCGCGGGTTCAATCCCTGACAGGGGAACTAAGATCCCACAAGACATGTGGCGCAGCAAAAAAAAAAAAAAAAAAAAAAAAAGTTGTCTAATAAAAAACAAACTTATGGTTACCAAAGGGGAAAAGGCAGGGAGGGATAAATTAGGAGTTTGGGATTAACAGATACACACTACTATATATAAAACAGATAAACAACAGGAGCTACTGTACAGCATGGGGAACTATATTCAATATCCTGTAATAAAACATAATGGAAAAGAATATGAAGAAGAATATATATATGTATATATATATATAACTGAATCACTTTGTTGTATACCAGAAACTGATACATTGTAAATCAACTATACTTCAATTAAAAGAAAAAAAAGTTGTCTACACATCACTGCCTTCGTTTCCTCACTTCCTATTTACTGCCCAATCCACTGCAGTTTGACTTCCACCCCCACCATTTCTCTGAAACTGTCTCACCAAGGTCAACAGTGACCGCTTATTGCTAAATTCAATGGACACGCTTCAGTCATTCTTTTAGCAAGTATTTATTGCATGCCAACTATGTGTCTAACACCATGCTCGGGAAAGAGCAGCAAACAAGAGAGAGATTAAACATAGAGCAGATATTAAACAATAACATAATTATTTTCATTATAATTGGGGCAAGTGGTAGGAAGAAGATATCAAGTTCATAACTAAGCAAATGGGGTTGGGTAGGGCAAACTAGAACATATTCCTTAAGGAAGTAATTTCCAAGCTGAGCTCTAAAGGATGAATAGAAATTAACCAGGCAAAAGGAGGAGGAAAGGGTAACACTGGAGACTGGGATGGTGGGGAGATCTGTGTAAAGGTCCTGAGGCAGGAACACAAACTCCTCACTCATCACTAAAGCTGGCTCTTGTTAGCTCCTAAGGACTAGGGGAACTAAGACCAGTCCCTGGCCTACTACAGTTCCTCAAGAAATATTTATTGAAAGAAGGGATGGCCCTCCACAAGGTGGCCCCAAAGAACCTTTATCTTTCAACCTCCTGTACAAACGAATGCTCTAGTCACATCTTGATTTATTTTTTATTCCTGCCACACAAATTCATGGTCTTGTAGCCTAACATTCACACCTATAGCTACTCTGTGTGTTTAGGATACTTTATTTACCCACCTTTTCCTCCCTTAATCAGACTTCCATCCTTCCTTGATGGTCCCCCAAAGGCAGGAAGTGTTCGTTTCACTTGGTGTATTACCTGTTTTATATCATTTGTTCTATAACTACAGTTCATTATGTTTCTGTCTCCTTTAGTCCCTTCCTCTCTGCACCACCGCCCCCAGCTCTAAGGGGCAAAGACTGCATCTTGATCATCTTCAAATCTCCAGGGCCTAGCATGAAGTCTGGTGCAGAACTGACACTCCTTTGTGTGGCAAATCCAACTGAAAAACTGGACCCAACTGCCAGCTATAAAGGTAATTTCCAAAGATAAGCTCCAACGGTCAGCAGCAATGATTCACCTGGAATGTGTCCTGGCTCCCCCGTGACCACCTCCAGGTAAAGTCACATGTAGACGCACATGCCTCAGTCTGTCACACTGTACCCAAGGGAGGCTATTCACCCAGAGCCTTCAGCCTCCCAAACCCAGACTTTCTTCAAAAATACTCTTGGCCTCTTCAGCTCCCTTACACAGCCCTAAAAGTCAATGATCCTAACTCTCTTACAACCTTCATTCTAGGAAATGTAAGAGAAATGTAATAATACAAAGTCTTGGAGATTTCTGTGAGGCCTAGTGGAAGACCAATCTAGGGTCCAGTCCGGCTGGGAAAGTCTTCCTCTAGGAAAATACCTCATTGTACCAGGCTGTTCACCTCTCCCTCGACTGTGTTTACCTCTCCTATTTGCAGACTTATCAACAGTGGCTACTGATTGTCAGAGTCCAGAAAGGGAGCTTGACTAAGTAAATGTCCCCAGCAGCTTCAAACAATACGGAGCCCTTGTCAGGTGTTTAATAAACAGAAAACCATGCCTTCATGGTTATTATTGGGATTTGTTGCTTTTAAGAAGTACTAAGTGTGTGATGCAAACAAGGTGAGAATTGTAACAAATGGCTCATTACAAAGTTTCTCACCTTCAGGATCTTTTGAATGCTGGTATAAAATACATTCAGCTTCTATACCCTTCTCTCTCCCAACTTAATAATTGGTGACATGAGCCTCAAACAATCTGTGACTCTACTGCGGTAGGCACTAGGGTAGCAGGATGGTAAGGCTGGAAGGGCCTTTAAAAATCATCTACTCAAACCTAAGCCTTTCATTTTTCTGAAAGAAAAATGGGCTTGGAGAAGAATTGAGTTGTCTAACCATCAGAAAGCTGGTCCAGGAAGGGCTCAAAACCAAGTTCTGAGACTACCAGACCTGTTGCATTTTTATGACCCTAGGCAGCCTCAGACAAGTTGAGACTTGGAAGGGCTCAGCCTGGTACCCCAGCTCAGGGCCAGTGAGTTTCCCACAAGACACTAACATTCACCTTAATCTTGGTCTAAGAACTGGGTTTCTGCAAACTAGTCCTTTTCAACTTCAAAGTGGTGAGAAATCCCCAAGCACTGAGAGCTCACGAGACCATAAAGCTTGGCCTGAACCAACATGCACAGATCCTATCCTTTCACTTGAGAAAAAAAATCGTTGGTGCTTCTCATGTTCCACTAGACTATGAGAACCTGGAACAAAACCCAGCCAATTCAGTGCAGCACAAAACAAGTACGGTAACTATTGTGCCCCCTGGGAGCTGGCAGGTCAGGTATATAAATCCAACTTGTTCCAGGATAAAGCAGGAAGCAGAGGGGCAGGGCAGCAACTGGTATGGAACAACCAAGAGAGAAGAGATCACATTTGAATGAAGTGACTACCAACAAGATTAACAGTAATGATTAACATTCCTCCAGAAATTCTCCCCTGTATCCCAAAGAGTTTTCCTCCTCACTAGCTTATCAAATATTACCAAAGGGAGTGTCTAAGGAAGAAAGATTAGACGATTTTTAAAGGTGCTCCTGGACTTCTCTGGACCTTAGAGTCTTCATTCATAAAAGGAGGGATCAAATTACTCCTAACTCTGAGAGTCTGCGACACTAAAACAGGGGCCGCTCATTTACCAGGTCAAGGCACAGACATAGGCATCTCAGAGGTTTTATTCTTGCTGTTGTTCTCTTCTGCCTCTCCTTAGTTTATTAGGAAGAATTTGTAAGGGTCAAGCAGAAGAACCGGAGTTAGATCTGGGTTTGAAACCTGGCTCTGTGTCCTTGTGCAAATTATTTAACCTCTCTGAGCCTGTCTCTTAATCTTTTTTTAAGAAAGTAAACAAATAACTTTCTCCCCCAGTTCCTATCAGTAATTTTTAATAATTGAAATATAGTTGACATACATTATGTTAGTTTCAGGTGTACTGCATAGCGATTTGATGTTTGCATACATTATAAAATGATCACCACAAAAAATCTAGTAACCACCTGTCCCCATACAAAGTTATTACAATATTATTGACCTTATTCCTTACGCTGCATCTTATATCCCTGTGGCTTATTTATAACTGGAGGTTTGTACCTCTTAATTCCCTTTACCTATTTCACCCCCTTGTCTCTTAATCTTTAAAAAGAGGATATCACCCACCTTACAGCATTACCAAGAGGATTAAGAGAAAGAACATAATATTACCTGAAAATACCTCCCACAGTGCCTGGCACTTAGTTGGCAACTGAATTGTGAGTAGCTTTTCTTCTTTCTTTCATGTATATCTAGGGGACTGGCTGGAGAAAACGCTGAGCTATTAAATACATTAGCCTCTAAAATCTGATGGGAATGTTTTCAAAACAAATTCAGCAAATGTCTTCTATGTGTCCATGTGCAAGACAGAGACTAGGCCACGAACTTATGGGGCCCTTGTCGAGCGCTCATGGGTATGAGGGGCAAGGATATATAAAAAAATAACACACGTCAGAGAGGGACAAACCAGGTACTGGGGGCAGGGCAAGCTTGGTAGAGTAATAAGACACTTGGTAGAGAAACAAACAAGACAGATGGTTCTTGCTGCTTTCGGCTTTCGGGCACTCAGGTTCTCACTTCCAACCATAAGTTTACTTAGCTGTGAATGAGTAGGCATTTTCTTATCTAGGGGAAGGCCTACAAAGAATCTCTTTATCAGAGAACTGGTTAACCAATTCATACATTCTCAGATGGCAGTTCTCAACCCATTGTCAATGGCAGGGAAAAACTACTTTTGAGTCCTTATTATATGCCAGGCAGTGTCCTAAGCACTAGGCAAGCATGAACTAATTGAATATAAAGATTCCATGAAATAAGGACTAGTATCAAAGGACTATTATTGTTCCCATTTTAATGAAAAGGAAACTGAACTGCTCAACTAACAAGTGTTAGAGCTGGGATTAGACCACAGGTCTGCTTACTCCGAAGTCTGTCTTTAACTACATTTTAGACTTTCTTTACTGGAAAAATAAATTACAAGTAGAGAGATCTGACAAAATAGAATCCCAGGATGGACGCTCAAGGTGTACTTTAATAGAACCAAGCAATGGTTTCGTGTTTTAGCTACTGTTGGATGTTAATTAATAGTTAAGAGTCTAATTCTTGCTACTGTATAAAGAAAGGTCAAGAGTGGGAAAGAATATAGACTTGTAAGAGACTGCTACAGCTCCACGCCCTCTCACTGAAATGCCGAAGTGATACCTGAGAGTGGGCTCCACCCTTCCCTAGTATGCCTGAGCCTGAGCCCCCAACCCCAGGTTGCACTGATCAGAGGCCAGCCCTGGGCTGGAAATCAGCACAGCCTCCAGAAGAGGCAGACAACCCACCAGGAATGTGGAAAGCCTAATACTGCCTCTTGAACATGATGGGTTTCTATTCAGCTTTAAAACCTTGTGGTCTTCTTGGACCCTACCTTGCTCCCTCCATCCCATATCCAGAGCCATTCAAGTCACCCAACCCTGCCCATGACATGAGGCATTTTCCTCTGGTCAGTGCCTCCTTCTCCATTCCTATCACTAACAACCTCAGCTCAGGGTCCATTGTATGTACCCACCTCCAGACTGGTGCTTTTCCTCACCCTTGTCCAATCCATCCTGCCCACCAAAGCCAGATTGATAGTATAAACACAAAATGCCCACATCATGACTCTCCCTGACCCTAAACCTATGGTCTCTGCTGCAGATCAGAAAAGTCTACAAGCCTGGCATTAAACCCTCTGCAGTCTGGCTTCACCCACCCTCCCAGCCTTATCTTCCACTTCCCACACCTCCCAATCTTTGCCTCCACCACACATATTAATTCACCACCCCTTGTGAAGATCTTGAAACTCACCTGCCTTTGCAATCCTACTCCCACAGTTTTCTTCCTTACCCCTTAAACCCCCCTGCCCTTTTTTTTTAACCTACCTGAGACCTCTCAAATCTTACCTCCCTCAAGCATTCCCTGACCAAATCTGGTAGCCACCCTGGACACCCTGCTGTTCTTCAAACATGCCAAGCACATTCCTGGCTCAGGGTCTTCCGCTCATTCTCTTTTATTCCTTGTCCAGAATGTTCTACCCCCAGATATGCAAATGGCTCACTCCCTTGCTTCATTTCTCTGCTCAGATGTCATCAACCAGAGAGGTTCCCCTGACCTCCCACTGCACCTATGCCCTTATCATACTTCATCTCTCTTCAGAGCATTTATCCCTGACATATGATATTCATGTATTTATTTATTGTCTGTCTCTTGCCACCAGAACATACACTCCACAAGGGAAGGGATTTGATCTATTTTGCTCCCTGTTGTATCCCCCAGGGCCTAGAAGTGCTTGCCACACAGTAGGAACTCAATATATATTTGTGGAATAAATGTATGAATAAAGTTCTCCCTCACCTTTGAAATTCCCTAATGTTATCACCTATAGGCCTTATAATAGCTTGCCTTGATTTGTTCATTTTTTCCTCAATTACTCTAAATAGTGAATTTCTCAAAAGCATAAACCACATATTATTCATTTCCACAAATACTGTGTGCCAGACCCTGTATGCCTCAAGGACCCCGGAATATTGGAAAGAGCACTGGACAAGTCCTAGGTTAGTCCTGGCTCTACCACTAGTTGAGTAACCCTAGACAAATCCATTTTCCTCCCTAGTCCTCAGTTTCTTAACATGTAAAATGAGGAGAGTTACATTATCTCTAGCATCTGTTAAAATTTATAACGGGTAACACTTGGCCCAGCCCAGTGCCTTAGACATCATCGGTACTCAGCAAATATTTGATTTCTTTGCTGTTGATTCTCCTGTTACACAGGAATCTGAGTTGTCTTGGAACACAGCTCTGACAGAACAAGTAAAAGTTTAAGTCCCGCTTCCTTCTCTGACTCCATGGGCAACCTAATTCTGGTGTTTGTGATACAGAGAGGATGATGCACCAAATTTGAAGCTAGAAAATATGAACTCTGACCACTGCTATTTTTTCGGCTATGGAACCTTGAACAAGTAATTTCTGAACCTTAGTCTCCTCATCCATAAAAAAGCCGTATTGGCCTTCTCTCAGTCTTCAAAGGCACCACATGCCTTTCTGCCTCAGGGTTTTTTTATGTTCCCTCTGCCTGAAAAGTTCTTCACCCTTTCTTAGCTGGACTAGCTTCTACTTATCCTCAGGGCTCAGCATAAACTTGCTTTATAAAGGAATGTGTTCCCTATCCACTTCCCTTGCCCCTGGTGCAATTTTACATATCTCAACTGCTTATCTCAGTTATTATGGCATTTATCTCAATTGTCACCTCAATTATTTACTGTACATTGCTAGGGCTGTAAGCACCACAAAGGCCAAGAATTGTGTCGTTTTGCTCATCATTATACTCCTCAGCGCTTGGCTTAGTGTGTGGCCCAGAAGTATCCAACAAATATTCTTATGGAAGAATGTACAAACTAATGCATCTAGAGGCACTAATGCCTCTAGACAGCTTTTTGGTTCACTCAGAGAAAGAGCTAATAAACACTATTGCACTCCAAGATCTTTCGCAAGTTTCTGAGAATCAAGGTTCAAGACAGGGAACCTATGTTACTCAAAGGTTAGAAAAAATCATTAGAAATCATTTCAGACAAAGAATTCTGGAAACTAAAAAAAAAAAAAAGTAAAATAGGAAGGGACGGAGAATGTCTACCTCTAGCCCTTTTTCTCCAAAAGCCTATTATCAAGAATGAGGAGACAATCCCATGCTCCCATGGTGAGGAAGTGACCCACTGGTGGCCTGGTCCTTTTATTCAGGATGGAGGAAGTGACTGTCCACAGGCTGAAAGCCAGGAAGTGGGGGCAGATATCCAGGACAGCCTCCCTCCTCCATTATTCCCTCCTGCCAGCTCTAGAAAGCTTCTGGACGCTGACCCTGGTCGACCTAGAGGCTGGGCCACCCACACAGGTGGGTGTTTCCCACAACTTTCTGGGAAACAGAAAGTTCCTGGTACTGGGGGACAGGCAAGGAGGGCAGGAAGCTGCAGGGTGGTGTGAGATGACTGGGAGGGGACCGCAGGCCCAGCCAACCTAACCCTGAAGCTACCCTTCACCCTTAGACACTCTTCCTTCCAGGAGGTGTTTGGCCACATTCCTTTCTGGTCTCAGAGGGGCCATGGGAGGGCCCAGAGCCCCAGGAGGCCTACCTGCCTCAGGAAGAAGCTTCAATATCTCCCTACCCCCAGTCGTGTCCTAAACCCCAAGGGAGCCCACAATGCCCTACTTCCTGCAAAGAACCCCAAGACCCAGGAGACCGCAGGCACCAAGATACCCTCCAGAAGCCTTGGATCCCGTGGGAAAGTCATACTCTCCTTAATTTTCCACAGAAAATCCAGAACACGGGGTAACTCTCCATACCCTCAGAACCTACCCAAACTCTGAGGATGCCGTACTCCCCACATTCCCCCAAACCGTGACTCCAAAGGAAACCGGTCCCCTCAGCTTCCTTAGAAAGAGTTTTAATTTGAGGACCTGCAGTCTCCAGGTCCACAAAAAAAGGTGCCCCCCAGCATCCCTTCCTCCCAAGGACCTCAACTCGCGGGAAGCCGCCCACCCTGCCTGCCCCCCTCCCCGCGAGCCCTCTATCCCCGCTCCCCACAACCTCCGAGTCTTCGGGGAGCGCTGTGCTCACTCCCCAAGTTCTCCCTCTAAGAAGCCGGTACCCACGGGGGTCCACTCAGCCCGAAACCCCCGAGAGGTCGCCAGCTCCCCTCAGGCGCCCCGGGACCGGGACAGGACGGCGCAGCCCTTCCTTACCCGCCTGCTCGGCCATGGTCCCAGAGGCGCGGAAATAGGGAAAAGGAGGCCGCTACACCGGCGTCTCCGCTCAGCTCCTGCTGCCGCCTCAGGCGCGCGAGGACCTCTGCCCGGGGCGCGAGCGAGATGCGCCGCCTACGGCGCCCGGGGAGGACCAAACCGCACCTGGCACGGGGGCCCGCCCGCCGACGCCCCGCCCAGCCGACGCCGGGCCCCGTCCCTGGGCCTAGCCCCGCCCCTGGGCCTAGCCCCGCCCCGGGACCTGGCCCCGCCCCCTGGTTCTGGCTCTGCGCCCTCTGTGGGTGCCCGAACTGGTGAGGGTGATTCTGCGCAGGCTGGAGATCTCAACACAGAGGACCCTCTGCCCATTTTTTTTTTTTTTTAATATTTATTTATTTATTTTGGCCTGTGTTGGGTCTTCGTTGCTACCCGCAGGCTTTCTCTAGTTGTGGCGAGCCGGGGCTACTCTTCGTCGCAGTGCGCGGGCTTCTCGTTGCGGTGGCTTCTCTTGTTGTGGAGCACGGACTCTAGGTGCACGGGCTTCAGTAATTGCAGCACGCAGGCTCAGTAGTTGTGTCTCATGGGCTCTAGAGCGCAGGCTCCGTAGTTGTGGCACACGGGCTTTGTTGCTCCACGGCATGTGGGATCTTCCCGGACCAGGGCTCGAACCCGTGTCCCCTGCATTGGCAGGCGGATTCTTAACCACTGCGCCACCAGGGAAGTCCCCCTCTGCCCATTTTACCGATGCGGACAGCTGAGGACCAGAGGGGACAAGTTCGAACCTCAAAATGGCTCAGCTCATTAGGAGCTGAGCTGGGATGGGAACGCAGGCTCTTAATCCCCAGTCGAAAGCTCTTTCCAGTAGAGTGTCTGGAATCAAGACTATGAATATG
The DNA here is from genome assembly GCF_028023285.1 of Balaenoptera ricei. Lineage (NCBI taxonomy): Eukaryota > Metazoa > Chordata > Mammalia > Artiodactyla > Balaenopteridae > Balaenoptera > Balaenoptera ricei. Next base: position 20,813,523 of record NC_082652.1, read on the forward strand.
GAGAAACCAGGTTTACCCACAAATAGCTTTGAGGGGGGTTGAGGGTGGGCTTTTCTTAGAAGCTTCCAGCTCAGAGAAGCCACTTGTCTGTGCCACTATAAGCAAGCTGACACTCAGTGGCAGATCCTTAGCAGGCCAGGTAGGTATGTAAATGAACCCCGAACACCAGATCTTCCAATTTTTCAAGATAAGCCAAAAATCCAGGTATTTAGGTGAAATTTCCCTCTTTTAAAAATGTTGGTAACATTCAAATTCTAAAAATGCCATGTAGGTCAAAGGAAATGTACCAGTGGTCTGGATTTGCCCTTCGGACTCTTCTTTGTAGAGAAGAGCCCTGGACCAGGATTTAGGACAGCAGACTGGTTTCTTGCAGCCGCTAGGTGGCTGAGGGGCCTTGAGAGAACCACTTCCCCTCACTTGGTTTGGGAGGGGATTGGGGTCCTTTGTGTGACTAAGGTTCGGCCACATCAGCTGGTCCCTGAGGTCCCTCCCATCTGATTCTCTTGTGCTGGGTCTTTGGCAACTGTTATTTCCTTAGATCAGATTTAGGTCATGAGAAAAGTGTACAAATAACCAGGAAGGGACAGGGATGGGGCCCAAGGAAATGGATCACGACACTCCCACCAAGGACGAAGTTCAACCCAGCACTGAAATACACAAAGGTGAGCACAATCCTCTTCCTTCCTGCTCTGACCGTGTATTCCAAACCAGATGCAGGTCAGATTCTTCTCCTCTGGGTGTGGCAGGTGGCCCCTGAAGTCCTGAGTGTGAAGAAAGTGCTGAGGGGCAGTGTGGGCGATATGCCTGACTTCTGTTCATTCCTGGGAACCCTCTTCAGCAGTCGGCTTTAGTTTCTGAGGAAATCTCTGCTCTGATTATAGTAAAGACAAAACTGTGTATTGAATTAAAGTGATGGTGATCCAGGGGACTCTCCTGACAAGCCACCTCATGGCTAGCGAAAAGGGGTGAGGCTTTTATTTGCCCTGCACATGGAAAGAGGTTACACTGTATTTTCCCAGACACCAAGGCACTGGCAGCCTTGGAACCAAGGCCCCTGGGAGTCTTCCCTCTCCCTCTGCCCCACAGCAAGGCACCCAGGTCTGTCTCTTCTCCCTCCTCACTCTCTCTCATTACACTTCTTTCCCACCTCCAGCCTCATGGTCTTCACCAGCAGGGAGCGGGAGGATAAACAACTCCCCCCCAAGTTGCTCCCAGGGAAGTTCAGGTAACTTTGAGAAATGCAAGTTGAAATGTAAAGGAAGATAACAGCAGTCTATAGAAATGATAAAACCCAGAGATACCTTTTCAACATGGACACAAAGAACATTCCAAAATCACTTGTGAACTCAAGGGGAGTTCTGGAGGGCAGAAAAGGTCTGCGCAGGGAGAAAGCCTTCTGGGTTTCTAGTACCAGGTCACCTGTCCGCAGTTTGATTACCTGACCATGGCTTGGTCAGTCCTTGAGGCCAGATTCTGCTGACTGACTCACAATCAACTCTCTGGACCTACAGAAATGAGGACCTGGGCCCTGACAAACACCTTAAGGTCTGGCTCTGCCATCCTGAGGGGACTGGTCTACTGGTCCACAGCCAGACACTCCCACTGTTCACTTCCATGTGCCTCAGACCAAGCCAGTCTTGGACCTCTAATTTCTCCTCTCCCTGAGTCGTCCTACCTAAAATGGACTGATTAATCTTCCAAAATTATGTTTGTCACCTCTGTGCTCAAAAACCTCCAATAGCTCCCTATTGCCTACAAAATAACAGCCAAACCTGGCCCTCAAGAACTAACCACATCTCACCCTACAGCCTTCTCTCCCTACTCCCTTTGCTCCAGGACTCTGCTTTTCCTGAATACCTTCTGCCCTTGTAACATTCTGCCATTCCTACAACCACCAGCTGTCCCCCACAACCCCACTGCTCCCCATGTTCTCTGTAATTTTGTTGTCCCATTCTGCCAGAAGTGCAGTCTTGTTTCTAAACATTTTTTTTTTTTTAATAAATTTATTTATTTATTTTTGGCTGTGTTGGGTCTTCGTTGCTGTGCTTTCTCTAGTTGTGGCGAGCTGGGGCTACTCTTCGTTGCAGTGCACGGGCTTCTCCTTGTGGTGGCTTCTCTTGTTGTGGAGCATGGGCTCTAGGCACGTGGGCTTCAGTAGTTGAGGCACGCAGGCTCAGTAGTTGTGGCTCTCGGGCGCTAGAGCACAGGCTCAGTAGTTGTGGCACACGGGCTTAGTTGCTCCGTGGCATGTGGGATCTTCCCGGACCAGGGCTCGAACCCGTGTCCCCTGCATTGGCAGGCGGATTCTTAACCACTGCGCCACCAGGGAAGTCCTCTAAACTCTTAACACATTGTTATTTTCAATTATATCATTTTGCAACCCCTGTGAACTAATCTAAATCTGCACAGTCCAATATGGTAGCCACTAGCCATATGTGGCTATTTAAATTAAAATGAGATAAAACAAAAAATTCAGTTCTTCAGTCCACTAGCCACATTTCAGGTGCTTGATAGGCACATGTGTCTAGTGGTTACTGTGTTGCACAGTGCAGACAGAGAACATCTCCACGACTGCAGAAAATTCTATTGGACAGTGCTGTTCTAGACAATGATCAGTAAGGGCTGCTAACATCACAAAGAGGGACTACCAGACATTATGTGTCTCCTGATAGGATGCAACAAGAAGTATACACTACCACTCATGACATAGTCTTACCAAAAAAAAAAAAAAAAAAAAAAAAAATCAAGCCTGAATCTGGCCAAACCTCTAGATTTAACAACCAATTTATAGGAAATACAAGAGTAAGAAGAGTTTAATACCACAGTGATGCAAATAGCAAAAGTGAAGTTGTAGGAAACTGAACAGGACAAACTAACTGCAAGGGAAAGAAAAGAAACGGAAGAGGATCCTATAGATGTAACAGAGACTTAAGAGACATCCAATAGCAATGTATGGATCTAATCTGGATCTCAACTCAAACTGTACAAGAGTTATGAGACAACGAGAAAAATTTGAACAATGATTGGATACATGATATTAAGGAATTACCATCAATTTTTAAAGGTACATAAAAGAGTATCTTGGTTATATTTTTAAAAATCCTTGAGATGCATATTGAAATACTTAATAGGTGAGATATGACTAGAATTTGCTTCAGAACAGTGCAGGTACGGGAGAGAAACTGTCAGGGTGGGGATGAATCAAGACTGGACCTGGGGCTTCCCTGGTGGCGCAGTGGTTAAGAATCCGCCTGCCAATGCAGGGGACATGGGTTCGTGACCCGGTCCGGGAAGATTCCACATGCCGCGGAGCGGCTAGGCCTGTGAGCCACAACTACTAAGCCTGCGTGTCTGGAGCCTGTGCTCCGCAACGGGAGAGGCCATGACAGTGAGAGGCCCGCGCACCGCGATGAAGAGTGGCCCCCGCTCGCCGCAACTGGAGAAAGCCCTCGCGCAGAAACGAAGACCCAACACAGCCAAAAATAAATAAAAAATAAATAAATTAATTAAAAAAAAAAAAAGACTGGACCTGAGTTGATGGCTATCAGGGTTGAACGACTGGTACATGGAGGCCTTATTGTCCTATTCTACTTCTGTGTCTTTTTTCCTTTTTTTTTTTAATACTTGTTTTATTTAATTAATTAATTTATTTATGGCTGTGTTGTGTCTTCGTCTCTGCGCGAGGGCTTTCTCTCTAGTTGCGGCAAGTGGGGCCACTCTTCATCGCGGTGCGCAGGCCTCTCATTATCGCGGCCTCTCCCGCTGCGGAGCACAGGCTCCAGACGCGCAGGCTCAGCAATTGTGGCTCACGGGCCTAGTTTCTCCGCAGCATGTGGGATCTTCCCAGACCAGGGCTCGAACCCGTGTCCCCGGCATTGGCAGGCGGATTCTCAACCACTGTGCCACCAGGGAAGCCCTTGTTTCCTTTTCTTACTGGGCTTATGAATTCCTGGAGTTCCCTTACCTTTGCATTTCCTACTATGTCTTGGCACTATTCAACTTGGTAACTGTTAGGTCAAAGTTGAAGGGGGAGAAAAGAGCTCCTTTCAGAGGGATGACCTGTAGCTCTGATGTGCTGGGGAGCCCGAGGCTGGGCCAGGTTTGTAATATCACCATCTTCCATGTCACATTCTGCTGAGAACCTCACAGAACCTTACAGAGCAGCACACCCCCTGTTCCAGGTAGAGGGCTTGGCTGGAGGCCAGCTTGCCTTGTCAAAGAACATGGGGAGAGATGCTGACACGGAACAACCTGATTGTCCTCAAGGCTCTTTTTGGCCACAAGCTAAGCTCCAGGGTGGCAGCCCACAACCTTCAGAATTCCATACACTTATGAGGACTGGGTCTGCCTGTCAGACAGGTCACACCTTGGGTGGGGCTGTGTATGAAGCCAGGCCTCCAGCCTATGCTTCTCATTTCTAATTATCCATGGGTGTTTGAAGACTTTCATCCTCAATCTTCCCAGAGGCCAGACCAGTCCTCAACCCATTCCCCCCCACTCCCCTGACACAGTAAGTCCACAGCTCACAGTTATGTAAAACCATTTGTTTAATTCTAAATCAAATCACTTTTACAACAGTGAAAATTAGTGACTGGTCAAGGTGTACACGGTATCATTTTCTGACTGTGGTTGGGACCTGGTCCTAATCCACAAAGGTGGCAGGAGGGGTTGGGGGCCAAGAACATAGAAAACACACACAAAGAAAGGAAAAACGCCTCGGCAGGGGGGTGAGGTGGTGAGCCTGCGGGGGCATTGGGAAGAGGCCTCCCTGTCGGGGCTGGGCCAGCAGTCCCAAGTTGGCTCTCCTGCCCCAGCTCCTGGCAGAGCATGAGTGGGGACCTGCAAGGTTCAAAATCAAAGGGCACATGGCCAAGCTAGCTTTGCTAACAGGTTCCTGGGATGCCTTTGCTGGTGGAGCTCTCCTGGGCTCACTCCCCTTCGTTAAAGGGTCAAAGTTATTTGTCTTCCTACCTACAACCCTTCTTTTTTTAACCTTTCTTCTGGAAACCCATTTCTGTTTGGTCCATCTGACTGAAGTCCTCTCTCCCATCGCTAGGTGGGAACATTGCACTGAGAAACCAGGGCCCGTTAGACCTGGGATTTCCAGAAGGTGATAAAATGAGCACTCTTGAGTGGGTGCCCAGAGAATCTTTAAAATCCATCAGGCACACCATAAAGCGGGTGGCTTATTCCTACCAAATGGATTCGGTAAATGAACCACCTATTCAATACTTACATTTTGTCTGTTTAAACACTGAACTCTGGCACTGAAAGGTACGAGGGGAAGTGGGGGGGTGCAGTGGAGAGAGGAGAAGGGCTTCCCTCATCTTCCTCAAGGTCTTGGTTTCCACATGCTATGCAGAGCCATATCTGGAACAAACACTAGGTGGGGCTTTCAACCACTTGTTGGCTATTGCTGGGGGTAAACTCAGGAGCAGTGTGGACTGGTGAAGTGACAGACAGGCCCTCAGAGTAAGTCCATCTCCCCCTACCCTAAGGGTCTCCTGGAAGAGCCTGGATTTCTAGGAAGATGCCAGACTGGCAGAGCGAGAACCATTCCACCAGGTAAACTGTTCTCCTGCTGGCAACACACTCCCTCAGTCAAATTCGGATGAAGAAGCTTGTGAAGTTGAAAAACAAATCAAGGGCTTGGGAAGAATGACTTCCCTGCAAGTTTCCAGGGGAAGACTTCCACAGGCAGACCACATCCTATCTTTGTGCTGAGGCTCCCTGGGCTCTGCGCCCGGCTTTACAAACCACCAGGGGTTGCCTGCTCTGGAGTAGAGTGCTTCCCTGGTTTTAGCACACACACAAGAGGTCTTCAAACCATACCAAGATCAGAGTCACATGCTGGGTCTCCCCTTTCCCTGCCTCTTCTTTAAGGACAATTTGGCTTCTGAGGAGGGTGGTCTTCAACATGCAGCTGGGATGACTCAACAAGGTTCCCAGTTTCCTTTGTGGGGTCTGGGAAAGGATGCACCTGGAGCTTCTGCGGCCTTAGGGACAAGGCTGCTTGTTCAGTCGTTCCTGCATCTGAGCTCCGAATCCCACCTGAGCCCTGACTGCAGGTCTTTCCTAACAGCAGTCCGTCCTGGCTTCAACAGTAATCTAGGCTGGGTGCCCTCTGGCAGGGAGGCAGATTTGCATAGTTTTGGGGGAAAACTGATGGGAAACCACATGTCTCTGGGGATAATCTACGCCAGGAAACCAGGAGGTCATTCAAGCCACTCTGGAGCCAAAGACACTGAGCACAGCCCAGAGGCAATAGATCTTTGGGTCCCTGGTGAATTCATGAATCGACTCCAGCTCCAGCTGCTGCAATTATGATCTTAATAGGACAGCAATTTCTTGCATCTCTGCTGAAGAGGAAATAGGACAGAATAGCACTGCGATCTGGAAGGGGAACCTCTCTGTATGAGGAGTCCCACTGACTTCAGAGGCCACTTACCAAGGGATATTTAAAGAGATGAAAAAAAGTTTCCATATTTGGTTCGTCCCTTTGTTTTTATAATATTAAATTCAGGTGAAATTTTACTGACAATTCCTCTTCTCCTGCCTCTTCCCTGTGCAGAGTCAGGACCTGCTGAGCTGGGTGGAACAGGATTTCACGGTGTAACCCACGAGAGATGACTCAATGCCAAGGCCTGAGGTGTTTACAGCAGTGGCCACACTCCAGGGTCCTCAACGACTGGTCTTGAGTCCCAAAGCTCTGATGGAGAAGCAAAACTCCTTGATGTGTCACCGACCCCACTGATTCCAGAGGTCAGGATTAGCCAGGAAGCCAAACATCAAGAGTGGGGGTGGCATGTCACCGGTCCAGAGGCCCTGCATGGATGTAGGCCGGGAGCCCAGCATTAGGCAATCAATAGCCAGAACATGATCACCAGGGCCACAAACAGGAACAGGCGTGACAGGAACTGCTCGTCCACGTACTGGGGCGTTCCGGGGACAGCTGGAGGGACAGGAGGGAGGAGGGAGGCTGTGAGAATGCTGCAGCTGCACACACTGCCCACTAGAGTCAGGAGGGAGGAGGGAGGCTGTGAGAATGCTGCAGCTGCACACACTGCCCACTGGAGTCAGAAGTCGAGAGCATCAACCTTCATCTCTTTACAACAGAATCCTGCACACTAAAAATATTTCCAAACCCCAAATAATATTAGGCAAAACAAAATTCAAATTATAAAAACATGTGGAATCATATAACAATGAGGACAAAGTCTCCAATTCGTCCTAAGAGGGTTTTGTCTCCAGGTGCAAATAAACCAGGAAAGTCTTGGAGGGAAAAATAAAAGCTACTATTTGTTAAGCATCTTGTGTGTGCTGTTGTGTATACACATTATTGCCTGTTGGGCATTATTATCCCATTCTGTGTAAGAAGAAACTGAAGCACAGGTATGAGGTGACCTGCCCAAGATCTCAAGGTCCATGAGCTGGTGGAGAGCCCACAGCTGTGCTCTCAGCCTCTCCACACACTGCCTCTCGAGTCATGGAGTCTCTAGATTCTGGCACTGATGAGTCAGGAGGGGTCTCAGGGAGCCCCGCTTGAGGTGCCTTCCTTTTCCAGACTTGAGAACTAGAGCCCAGACAGGCAAAACGACCTGTCTCCCTCAATCCATAGCAAACTAGGGGCAGAAGTGGCCTGAGAACCTGGGTCTCCACTCCTCTCTGCTTTGAGAAAAGCTACTCCGTAGAGCTCCTTGTCCTGCTGTGGGGCAAGGAGAGTTAAGAGAAACTACATCCCAGATGGGCAAACTGTACCAAACACACACAACAAGGGAAAACTGTGACTGTGGCAAGGGGATAAAGAGAGTTCACAGCCTGGCTGTGAACTCTCTTTACCTGGGGAACCCAGGTGAGCCCTGGACCAGGATGGATGGAAATAAACTAGCAGGCAGGTGCGTGCTCCTTCCACAGGGCCCTATCCCTTCTTCAGAGCAGAGCACACCTGGCCCTTTGGGGTCTCTTTCCTCTGATAAAACAGCATGTGAACAGAGGAGAAACTTTTGAGGTAGATGAGGTAAGGAAGGGCAGTCCCAAGATCGCTTGGTGCTATATTATGCCCCAGTTAGGCACGCTGATGGAACCAAGCAGGCCGGCAGTCAACAAAGACTTACCGATTGTCTGCTATGTGCCAAGCACCCGGGTGGGGGGGCAGGGGACAAATGGATGGCTCAGGAGAGGTTACTGTCCCTCGAGCCTAAGCTCCTGGCCAGGAGCCACGCACTGGTCCCTTCTGTACCTCACACTGTGCCCAGCACACGAAGCCCCATTGAGTGCAAGCAGAGCTCAACCGCCCTCGGCAGCTCTGCAGCTCCATGGTCAGGATCTGGCCCTGGGCGTCAGATTGCAATAGAGCCCAGGGCACCTACCTCGCTGCCCTGCCCTACACCGACTGCAGCCAGCACTCTCAAGCTGGCTGGGGGGAGAAAGGTAGAAGCAGGTGGCAGACCTAGGCATGGCTCCCAAAGGGCTGAGGCTTAGGACCAGCCCGACGTGTGTCCTGAGGGAAGCTGGCCAGAGATGCCAGAGAATAGGGAGGCCCACACTCCATGCGGTTGCCTGGCCCCTCCCCACCCGCAATGGTCAAAGTCGCGGGTATATGCCCAGGACTAGGCTTTTACTCAGCTGGGTAGAGTATATACTTTTTCATTTTATGGGCATGGGTTATATCTTGGAAAACATTACTGAGCATTTTCTGAATTGTAAAATGGAGTTAATTGCACATCTGTCCCACAGGCTCATCGTGGGGATCCCAGGTTTATAATGGAAAGCACTCTGAACGTGCCTGTGCCTAATACTTGGTAAGTGTGCAATATCATTACCATGACTACCAGTAATCAGAAAAGAGTTTAGCACATTTTGAAAAGGCTGATTATCCTACATATTGCTGAATTCCTAGGAGTCTTCAAGCAAAATCACTAAGAGAATAGGGTCTTACCTGGAGGAGGCCGCCCATCGTTTATGTTAAATGCTGTGGCAAATATGCCAAAGGGAAATGCCCCAATTCCAAAAGACATCTGGAAGCCACCATCTCCAAATCCAAACCCTTGAAATCCCTGTGAGGAAGAAATGCAATTCAGAACAGGCAGGTTTTTCCTCACCTGTCACACGTCACCTTACGTGTAGCACCCGCCTTTCTTCCCCACCCTCTTTTCCTCCCATCTAGATCTCAAGGCAGAGGAACTCTGGTGGCTCCTCCGCCCTCCTGGCCATCCAGGGGTCCCAGCTAAGGAGCTATGAATGCCAGAAAGGACTGGCTCTGACCCAAAGTAAAACTCTCTGCTGATGCAAGTAAGCGTTCTCAGAGCTCCAGGTTCCTTCCCAGAGTCCCACACTAGCCAATAAAACTTTCTACATGCTTTATAACAGCCAAAGTGTCAACAACTCCTATACCCAATTACAAGGGAACATAGAACAAGCTACACATTATCTATAAGAGCAAAAAAAGTGGAACTCTAATTGGCCAACAATGGAGGTCATGATCAAAATTTCGATACATTACACTGACTATGAAGCAACACAGAAAAACTCTTATGACCAAGCTTTCAGACAAAATTGTTTGAACACCATGGTCACAAGTATGTGACAATATGTATGTAGGTGGAAAAGATATGGATAAGTATTTTCCCTCAGATTTTTCTTTTAATATTGTTACAGAGAATTTTAAAAATTCAAAACACTTTTTTTCCTGATTACAAAAGTAATATATGCTTGCTATGAGAAATTAACACATTACAGGAATAAATAACACAGAAAATCAGGTCTCCTTGTTCACCCTCCACTTCATAACCCCTCCCTCCAATGACCACTGTCAACAGTTTGGTATCATCCTCAGCTTTTTTTCCCTATAATGTTGGGTTCGCCAAAAAGTTCGTTCAGATTTTTCCATAAGATGGTGGAAACGAACTTTTTGGCCAGCCCAATATGTTCTACACTGCATCATCTTTCACATGAAAAGATTCGGAAGGAACCATAATATTGTAAATAGGTTAACTCCTATTTTCTAAGTGCCAACTCTGTGCTGGGCACTGTGCTAAGCACTAGTACACTCAAATTGCATTTAATTCTTACATTAGGATCACCCACATTTACAGATGACCAAACCAAGGCTCAGAGAGGTGAAATAACTTGACCAAGGTCACACAGCTGGTAAGGGGTAGAGTTTAGATCTGGAACTAGATCAGTATGGTCCGAAAACCCATGCTCTTAATTATTGTGCACATCTTAAAAAAATTCCTCTTCTCCTCTGCATCCCTGGGTAGATCTTTAGAACAAATGATTAAAAAATAATTAAAGAAAAGAAAAATTATTGGGCTAACTGCTCTCCACAAAGAGCTGATAGGCCTTCATTTGTGAGTCTTCTGCAAGTCATGCAAGTGGCTGCTCCCTATCCCTGCTGAGCATAGCCTGGCACCCAGCTCCAAACTTCTTGCTGGGCAGCACTACCTATAAAGCCTAACAGCAGATTTATTAAGAGGGCGGACCTACAGGGAAGGAAAACTGGTTTCCATCTCCTCAGTGCAGAAAAGCCTCCAACTAAGAGCCAGCCTGGTTGAGTCTGAGGGCTCCTGGGATCAAGGCTGCCTTACCCAGGAAGGTGCAACTGTTTCATCAGGAACCACCACTTCATTCAGTGCAAATCCGAGGACTGGCCCTCCGGCCTCCCTTCCAGCAACACCTGTACAATCCCACAAGTCCTCACATTTGGTAGGTTTATGTTCCTGGGGCAGAGTAGGCAAAAAACATCACCGGTGGCTGTGGGTGCTTGTAAACGCCAGAGATGTGCACTGGCGTGCACATCTGATGTGCAGTCTTCACAGTCAGGGCCTCTGGCTTCCTGGGGCCTCAGATTCCTGGGTTAGGAGCTAATGTTCCACTGGGAACCAGAGCCTGGGAAGTACACAGTCTTATCCACTGGACCACTAGGGAAGTCCTCAATAAAGTATTTTTTAATTAAAGTATGCACTTTTTTTTCAACATAATGCTATTTATTGCTAATTTAATAGACTATAGTGTAAACATAACTTTTATATGCACTCAGAAACCAAAAAAATTGTGTGACTTGCTTTACTGTGATATTCGCTTTATTGTGGTGGTCTGGAACTAAACCTGAAGCATCTCCAAGGTCTGCCTGTGGACTCCATAAGGGCAGGGATCTTTACTATGTTCACTGATACATTACCAGTGCCTAGAATGAGGCCCAGCACACAGAGGGCACTAAATATAGAATAAAATTTTAAAAGAGAGTTACAAAACAGGAGCCAAATATTGTAAAAATAAAAATAAAAATATATGTAGGACTTCCCTGGTGGCGCAGTGGTTAAGAATCCGCCTGCCAATGCAGGGGACACGGGTTCGAGCCCTGGTCCGGGAAGATTCCACATGCCACAGAGCAACTAAGCCCGTGCGCCACAACTACTGAGCCTGTGCTCTAGAGCCCGCGAGCCACAACTACTGAGCCCATGTGCCACAACTACTGAAGCCCGCACGCTCTAGGGCCCGTGCTCCGCAACAAAGAGAAACCACTGCAATGAGAAGCCCGTGCACTGCAACAAAGCATAGCCCCCGCTCGCCACAACTAGAGAAAGCCCGTGCGCAGCAGCAAAGACCCAACACAGCCAAAAATAAGTAAATAAATAAACTAATTTAAAAAAAATATGTATACACACACATCTATCTATAAAACACACACACACAAATAGATCTATAAAATTTGTGTGTATAGATAATCATAGAAAAATAGAAAAGAAAATAGACCAATGTGTTTCCATTGGTTATCTCTGGATGGTGTGATTATAAGTCATTTTCTCCCCTCTTTTCCTTTCTGTATTTTGCAAATTTTCCTTTACTTTTATAATCAAGGAGAAAAAATGTAGGGCCAAGAGGGAAACTTCTAAAGCCATGGGCTCATTTCTAGAAGCCTTCTCCTAGAATTTTCCTCACCCCTCTGTTCTCCGGTTCTGGCCTCTGTCCTTGAGGACGGGGAGGAGTCTTCTCTCTGAAACAGAAACGGTGTAAAATAAGTCTATTACGAACGCTTTGACCTGTTCCGTGGGGGAGCTCTTCACCAACAGGGTCAGGGCCATGGCCCCCTTTCGTGCCCAGCACATGAACTTACGCCTAATTAAACCAAATACTAACTCTGTTCTACATGCAATTGCTTTTCCCTAGTGTGTAGAAAACTAGGGAGAAAATCCGTTTGTTACAAGATGCTCATCAGACTGCACTCAGCTTATTCCTCTCACAGAGAGCCATACCCAGATTGGTTACAACTGTCAGCCAGGCACCTTCCTGGACCTGGGTCACGGATGTCAAAAACCCCAAATCCAAATTCAAACAGAAGACGGCCTGTCAGCAGAGAGGGCTGAGATTCAGGGTCTCTCTGCTCTGCCCCATTACCTTCAGCTTTACCTCCCACTACTCTTGAGCAAGTACTTTACACTGTTCTTTCTCTCTAGGACCTCTGGGTCCTAGCCCCTTCCATCACTCATCCCACAAATACTGGACTGAGGGCTTGTTATCCATCAGGCACTAGGCAGGATGCTACCAAGACTGAAGATAGATCCTACTCTTGAGGTGCTCGTGGTTTAAAGGGGGCTACAACCAATCACACTATAGTGTGGAAGGGACTTCTTTAAAAGAGGTGTCAATTAAATGGAGTGGGGGCATGGGTGAAAGCAACTAACGTGGGGAAGAAAGGCCACTTTAAGGAGGAGGTAACTTTAGGGCTGCTCATAAAAGACGCAGAAGTTAGAGGAGGAGAAGGGGGTTGAGCAGGACTGGAAAGGGCAGAAGAGGCAAATGGACAACAAATACAAAGGCTCATGAAGGTGAAAGCATAAATAAGTCCCTTTAAGAGAAGTCCAGTATGTATGTCTGGGTACCCGGTATGCTGGAGTGGGGTGGAAGAAGGTAAGAGACACTGTCGGGAGTTTGGGAAAAGTGTGCGTGGGTGTGTATGTGCACACTCGAGCACCACACCATGGAGGCTCTCAACAGAATGCCAGACTCACCCACGCGTCCATTTCCAGAAATCTCAAACTCCACAAAGCCTCCCAGACACCCATTTCCTCCCCCCAGACTTTAGACATCACTGCTACAGCACCCCCCTCCCACCTCCCACCCTGCAGACTCTCCTGCTGGACACCCTGCTTCCCAGGCTCCTTCACAGCACTCTGCATACTTGCAGTGGTGGTGTCTTGTGCGCTGCCTAGCATAGTGCCTGCCCGTTGGCAGATGCTCACAGCACATCTGTATCACAGCCCCGCAAATGGCAACCTGGTTCCCCTCCCCTCCTGGCTGACTCCCATCTGGATGCCAAGTGCCTTGAAATGGAGGGTCTGTAAGTACTAACTAAATGGTGGGGTGAGGAGGTGCTGAATAGAAGTGAATTCGTGTCCAAGGGGAGGAGTGTGTGTGAGAGGGGCCCCATAGCCTCACCTGGGGTCCTGCTGCCCAGTGCTGCCCCTGCCATAGAGGGGGATCACCTTGTCGCGGCTGATGCCAGCTTTGCAAACTGGACACACCTGTCTGTTAGGTCTCGTCTCCAACCACTGCAAGCAGGAGAGAAAACCACGTGAATGGCACAAGCCCACCAGGGTGGTCAGTCAGAGCCAGCAGGAGAACTACAGGGACCAGTGCCCTCAAACTGCAAACACCAGCACCAGCAGGGAACACCTCAAGGAACCCAACTCTCATTCTTGCTCCTGGCACTCAATAAATATTTACTAGTGGTGAAATCAAAATTGCCTTTAGATGCTGTCATAATTAAACAGGCTTCTTAATGCTTCGTTCTCTCAGGGGCTTGCCAGCAATACAGCAGGAAGGAACTGCAGGCCTGGAGCTGTGTCAAGAGGTCTGACAGATCCAGTCACAGGTCAGGCTGCAGGTAGAACAAACTTTAAATCTCCATCTTCCCTGACGGATCAATTGTATGACCTTGGCAGTCAGATTTTTCTTTCTGTGTTTCTCATTTTTACAGCATTTCCTCAACAACTATGTGTCTTAGACATCAGCCATCTGGAAATAAGCTGACCATTTTCTGGTGATTTACTATGTGCTAAAGGATAGATTTTTCTTATTATCTATATTCGCTTACTGTTTTTTATGTACTTTCAATGATTTTTGCATTCAACTATTTCTTTCAAAATTAAAAACAACAGTCCTGTTTTGGGTTTTTCAGGCCCTTTCACTGGTTGTATTAAAATCATTTTGTTTAACTTTCTTAAAAACAAAATTAAAATGATAAAAACATATTACCTTAGTGTCCTTGTAGACATTAAATAAATATTTTATACACACACACACACTCAACATTTATCTTAGAGCATAACTTATATCTTTAGACCCAGTGATATGTAGTTTATCATATAAATATGAATCTAGGACTTTAGGGCCAAGGAGAAGGCAGCATTTAATGATTTTTATATCCTGTTTCCTTTATCTTACTGTCAAAAGCTTGAAAACTTAAGTATTATGTGCTCTTTACAGATTTACAACAGACATGTTCTAGAGGTTCCACTGGAGTCAGAATGCACCGCCCTGAAATGTAGTGGAAACCCCTCTCACTTTCTCTGCTTCTTTCTCCCATCAATATTCTGAGGCTCTAGCAGCCTGGAACTTTTGTCCTCCCCTCCACATTTCCAAGCCACCTATAAGTGTAGGGCTCCACTGACAACAACCATGGAGACAGCTGGCAGCGATTATTAACAGCCAATTGTCAGTGCCAGACTCAGCTCTGTCCCACACCAAGCAGGCGCCTAGGTCTTGGAGAAAACTTACTAACTAGTTTTCATAATAATCAGAAACTGGAAAAACAGACTTTTTCCCTCTCATAAAAGCTCTCTGTTGAGACCAAAAAAGTTTCCCCCTTCCTAACATTTTCAAGACCTTTAAGGGTAGGGGGGATTGTTGATATGATGGGAGGTGCTTTTTATAGAGGCACAATCTCAACAATAAAAACCTAACATATGATCACATCCAACCCAATTTACAAATGAGGAAGTGAGACCCAGAGAGGTGTAGCTTGCCAAGGCCACAAAGGCCATCGACAGCAGAGTCAGGAGCATCCCTCCTGGGTACAACACTGACCTCTTGTTTCATCAACTGCCTATCAGTGGGCAGGTGTATAAAGAGGGTTGGGGGGAAAGCAAGCAAATGAGTCCACAAGCAGGGAAGATTGCAGCTTCTGACAGTAGTCTCCTGAGACTAGGGGTGTCTTGTGCAACCACAGCTGATGAAAGACAAAGTAAAATGAAATGCATCTTACCTGATGTAAACACGGCCAACTGCCAGAGTCCCCAAGGCAACCAGTCATCAAGGAGAAAGAGAAAGGGGGAAAGGAAGAAAAATTATTTCATTAACAGAAACACTGGGTAAGGTAGGAGGAGAAAAATGGGAAAACAGGATTGAACTGTGGAGCACTGCAACCCCACTGAGGGTCTGTGGGGATCACTGGTATCAGAAATTAGAAAAGACTGAGCTAAAATCACGGGAAAAATGAAGCAATGGAGACAAGACACCAGTCTCCACCTCCGGGATCCCACTACTTGTGAAGACCCCCAGGTGGTCCCAGACCATCCCAGACCCAGCTTCTCTACAACTTGACCTTTGAGGGGTTATGGCCTCTGAAGGAATCCAATAAAAGTTAAGGATCCTCCGTGCAGAGAAATTCACAGGGGCATTCTCATGCACACATGCACATGCACACACGCACTATTTTAGACTCAACTTCAGTGGGTTCACAGCCTCCTCAGGCTCACAGGTGTGGATCTAGATCTAGTTTTACAAAATCTTCAGGCTGTCCTCAGCCCTGAGAGCTCTGCTGGCAGGAAGCAGCTTAAAAGTTCAAGTCTACTGTAAAAACATCTTTAGGTAATGGGAAGATGGGGATGCTGCTTGGCAGAAAGGGCTACCTCCAGCTTAGTGACTTACACTACAGAGACTGCTGCCCAATTTCTCATTTTACAAATGAGGAAACCAAACTCAGAAACATCAAATGACTTGCCTGCAGCACCAGGACTAAAACAGAAGTCGTCTGACTTCCATTTTACTGTCCCTCTATCACCCAGCACTGGGTGCAAAAATTGACATTTACAGAATTGAAGGAAAAGTTACTCTAACTCCAGATTTAAATTTTTTCTTTCTCTCTACATTCATTCATTCAACTAACAAATATCTACTGCACGCTTACCAAATGCCAGGACAGTGGAAAATGTAGACATGGCTTCTGACGCTCACATAATGTATCTTCTCTACCTGAGTAAAATTTGGACGCAGAGGGTAATTCCTTTCCCAATTACCGAACCACAGTTTAGCCTCACAATCCAGACACACAATCTCCTTGGACATAACAGACACCTGACACCAACATTAACCTTGCAACTCCATTCTAAACTGAGCAGAGGTCACTCCAAATCACGGCAGCTCTCCAGTGGCAACTTCCCTCAAAGGCTATGGGGGAGAAGTGGGGGTGCTTTTCCTCCAGGAAAAGTTCCGGATTATAACAATGATGACAGTTACTCCCATTCATTAAACAACGACTGTGTGCTGTGCTGAGCTGTGGCTAAATATAGCTTTTCATTTGTCAATGTCATGGAATGGTCATCACACTAACCTTTGAGCGAGTGCAACCATCTCTGTTTCACAGATAAGGAAACTGGGGTACAGAGAGGAGAGTAGATTTGCTTAGGGACAAACCACTCAGATTGGAAGCATCTCTTTCATTTTAGAACCTGTGTTCTTTCCAATGGTACCCTGACTGAATTCTTCATTCTTTCAAATCCTGGTTTTATGATACCTCAATCACAAAACTAGAGTATTTCCAATTTCTAGGAGAGGGCTGATGACAACAGTTTTTGTTTATTTTTATTTTTTATTTTTGGCTGCACCTCGCGGCACGTGGAACTTCGCCGACCAGGGATCAAACCCGCGCCCCCTACAATGGAAGCACAGAGTCTTAACCACTGGACCACCAGGGAAGTCCTGATGACAACAGTTTTTGCATAAAACTTGATAATTAGGGCAAGAGCCTCCAGAAAAAAAAAAAATCTCTGCCCCATTCTACTCATTCACCAATAAATTTATCTTTTTCACTGTTGCCAATTTAAACTCCCTGAGATATTATTTAAATGACCCTTTCTTCACACCGCTTCCCTGCCCAAAAACATTCAATAGCTCCATGTTCTACTCAGTTAAATCTGGGTTTGATAATCTGGCCCAATCCTCCTTTAACAATCTTGTTTCCTAATACTCCCCAGCCCATAATACCCATCCAGAGTGCTGTTAGAGGGATACAGCAGCTTCAGATCTCAGACGAACCCAGCAGCACATTTGCCTGTCCCTAGAAATTGCCTGCCTTGGGGTGGCACACACTCTTCACCTCACCTAGCTGGCATTCTCATCCCTCTAGTTACCCCAATTTGCCCTTCAAGATCCAACTCAAAATCAAGAGGGAAAAAAAAAAAATCTCAACATTCACCCAGGTTTTCAGAGCCAGAAGGGGCTTCTGTAACCATCAAGGCTGGAATGGACACTGACTCTGCCACTTCATTTTGATATATATAAAATATGGTAACAAATATTAGGATCATAGCTCATGTAACATTTACTATGTGCTACATGCTCTTCTAAGTCTTTTACATATCCTGAGTCATTTAATGCTCCCAAACAACCCTACAAAATGAAGCACTGCGTGTGGAAGCACCTTGCCCAAGGTCATCCAGGAGGGAAGTGGCAGAGTCAGGATTCAGAGCAAGGCAGTCTGGAGCCACAGTCCTTGCTCAGAACCATCGTGCTGTAAATGTCTCTTGGCTCAGTGCAGCAAGTGGCATGGAGCAGTGCTCACTAAATGGTGAGTATTGTCACTTTAGAGATGGGGATAGGGAGCCCAAGGTGGGGACAGGATCTGCCCAAGTTCACTCAGCTTATCAGCAGCAGAGCTGGGGTGAGAACCCAGGTCTCCTGCCTTTGTGCCTGAGTGTATCAGGACCCAAAATGGGTAGAAAACCTGCTCCAAAGCTGTCCAGGGCCACAAGCTTTCTAAACATGCCATGTGTCCTCTGGGGCAGTGGAAGGGGTACTGACCAGAAGAGGTGGCCACACAGGCTGATGACGGCATCCTTGGCTGTGTCCAGGCAGATGTTGCACTCGAAGGTGCTGTCCTGCCCTCCGCTCTCACCAGCGCCATTGCTGCTGCCGTTGGGCCCCCCTGCACTAGAGTTCTCAGGAGATGCAGAGGCCGAGGGCCCTTTGCTTGCCATCCTTGGCTGTCAGCAAGCTCTGAGTGAAGATTCTCCCCAAGGAAATCCTGAAAGGCAGAGAGCCCATGACTGCCCATTTCTGCAGGCCACTCCCCTCAGTCTCCATGCCAATACCCCCATATTCTCTCAGGTCTGGAAGTTCAGACTATGACTGAACCCCTGAGTAGACTTCCCAGAGGCTGCAGAGGATGACAGTCGTGGGGCACTGCCCAGAGAGAAATGACTCAGAAACTTCCCATGAACACGGCCCAGAATGGACCACACAAATAACGAACCGCACAAATAGAGAGCAGCCTCCAAGGAACAGCCCTCCACAGGAACTAGGACCCTGTCTCACTGTCTTTCCATTCTCCCAGGATAACCGCCCAGGTGATAAATAAATACATGCTCAATCAGAATGAAAGTTCACAGGGTGTCCTCTAACTTTGGACGGCCTCTATGTTGGCGACCAAGTCTGCTCAGGCCAGAAAGTCATGATCAGTGTACGCCAGAATACAAAGAAAACCCTGTAACCATGAAAGCTTCCCAGGAAGCTAGGAAGGATCAGAAAGGTCATCTGGTCCAACGTCTTCCACACTGCAATCTTTTGCATTTCCCCTTCTGCCCGGTTAGAATACTACATACCTGATTTTGTCTAAATCTATCAACATTTAAGAGGAGGCTTATATCACTGCTGAAAACAGAAAACCAGTAGTACCTACCATAAGTGAAAGATAAATACAAACATAATGAAGGAAGAGCTTTTATCCCTTAGGAAACTGCAGCCCGAGACCTCTCCGCTGACTAATGAACGTGGAGCTGAGGCTGGGACTCGTGACACAGTTTGTATTTAAACCACCACAGACCAAGCTGGTCACCAAATACTGAGAGAAACAGACCCCTGTTCACTACCACCTCCAGGTCAAAGAACCCACCAGGGGTTGAACAAGAACGAGCACGAGAACACCACCAAAGGATACTCAGAAATTCTGGGTGCAGAGTAAGAATCTGTCAAGAGCCTGATCTGGCCACCCTCACCACCTCAGAGATTCCAAATGGGAAATGCTAGGTGGCTACCAGTCAGAATCGGAGGCTTGGATGCTGGTCGCAGTTGAGCCTCCAGCTTGATAGCTGGTCTTGGAAACCTCCCCTCTCCTCTCTGGCCACAGTCTTCTCCTCTGTAAACTGAGGCACTGGACTCCATGGTCTCCAGGTGCCCCCTTCCAGCTCTGAGGCTGCACCAGGTCATCTCACCCGCTCTCTCCAAAGCAGGCAGCCCCGCCACAAGTCTGGGACTCACCAATGGAGCACCAGAAGACCACCCTGATTTCAGCTTCCAAAGTACCAGGAGATAAGGACCAAAAAGCCACAGTCCTTTTAGACCCAGAAGCCTCTCTACACAACAGACTCAGAACTCTAGATTCACGAGCATCCCTCACCACGACAGCAGCTCAGTGACGTGAGCAGGGAGAGGAGGCCAGCTCACCACCACTTTTTCACTCAGTTACATCATTTTACATAGTGTCCCAGAAGAGCAGCTTGCTGCCAGCAGCACTGTGCCTTTTTGGCCTCAGTTCCAAGACCTTCCCCATGATCTAGTGCTTCATCCTCTCCATATACATCTGCTCTCTTCTTCATAGGGTGGAGCCTGCTTGTGAGGGCCACATTATGGCCTTTCTTTGTCATTCCAGCTCAAGCACCCGACACGTTTCTTTAAAAAAAAATAAATTTTTTTTTTAAAATTAAGGACTATGTGTATAGATGTGGAAAGACAACCATAAGTCAGGTTCACTGATGGATTTTAATGACAGTCCCCTGATATGATGATTTGGAAGCATACAGCACCAACAACAAAGCATCCTCACCCTAAAACATAGCTCTAATCAAGTCTCTAAAGCAAAGTACCCGGTTACAGAAAATATGGGCATAGATCCATGTGTTAAACAACTCCAGGAAGATGCAATCAGCAAATCCAGAATGTGGGACTTTCTACAGGACAAATAATCAAAATTCTCCAAAAAATAAACAGCATGGGTGGGGTGTGGAGTTACAAATTGAGACTTGAGACATACCAACCACTGGCAGTATGTGGATCTCACTGGAACCAGAGTCACACAATTCAACTGAAAAAGACATGTGTGAGGTGAATGACAAAAATTGATTTAGCCTAGGTATTAGTTTATATTAAAGAATTACTGTTAGATTTATTGGGTATGATAGTGGCATATTTAAAATTTTTTCATCTGCTAGATACGTATGCTTAAGTATTTATGAAGGAATGGTAAGATGTTTGGGATCTGCTTTAAAATACCCCAGGGGGAAAAGTGAAAGTAGAGAGAAAAGAAACAAGAACAAGGAAGTTGATGGTTGTTGGAGCTGGATGATGAATGGAGGTTCATTGCATCAGTTTATTTTTGTGTGCTTGAAAATTTTCCATTATAAAAGATACTTTTTAAAAAGGTCAGGTTGCAGAAGAGTATGTGTATGAATTTATTTAGGTGAGAATAAAGTACACAAATGAGGATATATTTTGCAAAGAAAATGTCTACAAGGCACACACTAAACTATCAACAGTTATTTCTGGGATTAGGAGGGCTGGGGAACTTTGAATTTTATATTCTTATCCTGTTTCAGTGTTTTATGACAAGCAGATATTACTTTTACAATAACATTTTTGAAAAAGTAAACTGTAAAATGTATGTACAATATTACATTTGTTACAACAATAATGAATATAAATATTAGAAAATGTCTTTAAAAATGTGGAAGAACATACCAAACTATTAATAGTGATTATCTCTGTACTGGTGGGGGCTCAGAGGTCCTCCGTGTTTATAAAACTGACATTTTTACCTGTATTAATTCTAAAATCAGACAAAAGAATAACAGTGCATTTAAAAACTTTTTTTCCCTGATGTTCTAGTTCTCCCCAATCCTGAAAGGTTCTGTACTGAAGTCCTGGCTCCACCACTGACTAGCCATGTAGCTCTGGGAAATCCCTTAATGGCCTGAGTATCTTTTCTCACCTGAAAAATGAGAATGTCATACCTCCTACAGGGCTGCTAAGGTGGCCATATGCGATAACACAGTGACCTGGAGGACCCACCAAGGTAAGAGGGGGCCACTGCTGCAGGGGAGATGCACATACATGCACTTACCCTGGTTCGCTGCCCTCTCCACTCACTGGCCCAACAAGGCTCTGCACAGTGCATTTTCCTACACACAGGCCTAAGGGGACAATCAGGGTTATGGTAGGTGTCAGGGTAGGAATGGCCAGGGGACAGTAATAGGTCAACTCAGAGTTTGCAGGGAATAGCAGTCATGCATCAGGCCAGGCACTGGGACAGGCCTGCATGTCCCAACTCTAGGCAGACCATATCACGCTCATTCTAATTCTTAGCAGACTGACCACGTGGTCCCTACCCGAGCTCTAGAGCTTCATCCTGGTACGCACGCAAATATTTTCTGAGTGAGTGGGCGCAGGCACGTGTGACTGGTTTTGGTCAACTCCCAGGCCGGCTGCTCACATAACCTCTCTTTTACATATCCTGGGCCCTGTCACTGGAGCCTCCCCTCCTCACCTCCTACCTTCCCTCACACACAGGAACCTCACCACGCCAGGGCAGCAAGGCAGAAATGAGCAGCCTTCCCTGGGGACTGTCCACTGAGCACCTGCAGGACAACAAAATGTGGACACAGCCTCATGGGCCCAGCAGGACTGGGACACTGCCCTAGAGAACAGAGGACCCTAGTCGGCTCAGAAACTGGACAGAGTAGAAAGGAAGCTGGCCCTGAGCCTATCTGAGCTGCCATGCTGTTAAAAGCTCTCCTGCTCCCTGTAAGGCCTATGGATTTGGACCTGACCACACAGTAGCCTTCTTGTGGCTGGTTCTGTGCCCCTGTCCCTACCCTGACCATTCTTCACTCCTGAGCTGAATTCACTTTCTAGTTTTCAAAGCACATTCACACCTACTACCACTTCTGACCCTCACTCCATTTTACAGAGGACATCAGGCCAGGGATGTTAGAGGACTTACCCAAGGCCAGGCTATCATACATGTAATTCTATGCCCAATTCAGACTTTCCAACACATCAGCACTCTTTTCACTCTTACCTGTTACCCTTTAACATGCAACTTTACAAAATTAAATACCTGGTCTTTGTATTCCCTCAAATTCACAGTGCAATGCTCTTAACTTCTGTGTTCTTTGAAGGGAGTGCAAAGCAAACTCACCACTCATCCATTTATGCGTGAAACCAAAGGATCTCTAGTACCAACTACAATCGAGGCCTGGTGCTACCAACTGGGGTGAAAGGGGTAAAAAAGAGCAAGACCACATTGAACCCCTGGAGTCTAGAATAGGAGCTAATTGTAAGAATTCTTAACAAGGAGCTCCATCAAATTTGCCTCTTTTTCCTAAACAAGGCACCCTCCCAGAGATCTGGTTCCTAGACCCCCTCGGTGATTTAAATAGGACCTGAAACTGGCTACAGCCCAAGAATCTATATTTTTAAATAAGTGTCCCACCTTCCACTCCAGAAGATTCTCTGATGAAGAGTTTTGGAAAATCAGCTCTTAAGTGGAGACTCTACCAAAAGCACAAAGCAATACAGCACAGCACAGCAAAGCACAGAGTTTGGGAGGGACAGTAACCATAGGGCTTGTCCTTCAGAATACCCAGCCCCCAACTACAGCCCACAGGGACTATGAAGAGGTCAGATAAACTTGGGGGGTGGGGGACAAGTCTGCTGAGATCTCAAGACCACCCAGCACCTGGCCCATCTGGGACAAAGCTGATCATTTAAGAAACAAGCTCACAGCTTGTTTTGAAAAACATCCCTGAAGTTGAGATGTCCACGGCGGCACATTTGGTGCTGGAACGAAGGCAGATTTGTGATAGTTAATGATCTCTTAGGAACGCAGAGCCTGGCAGCTGAAGTTGCTTGACCCAGCATCCTCACTCCTATTACCTTCCCAGAGCTAGCCTGGCCCACCTCACAGGAACTGAGCAAGGGAGAGAAACTGAGAGCTGCATATCCCTCAAGGAATCACCAGGGAACGTGACCTCACGAGGAAATCTCTTTGTAGTATTCTTGTGTTCAGTTCTCAGGTTCTAGAGAACCGCAGGTATTCATAATCTGCCTTCTCTGCCCCTTCAGCTCTAAGAATTCCTGGACCAGGGTGTATAGAGGCATCTGGAAATGGTGATTCTAATTATGAAGATTACAAATTTGGATGATAAATAACTGGCATGATGTGAGAGGTGACCCAGCAGAAGTCCTGTTCCTGTGGGCACATGCGTGTTCGTACAGAAGCTTTCTGCCGGAACAGTGGCGAGCCCCAGCCTGTCTTCACTGCTCATTAGGCTGCTGCAGGATCACACGTAGGCAGAGATGGGACTCGCATTCTGAGAATGTCTACATCACACTCACAGAAGGTTAGAGTGGGAGGAAATCTGAGTAAGCTGATTGGAACTTGGAACACACAGAACCCAGGCTCTAAAATTTTGGAGTCTAAATGGAGTCTCGGTCCCTAGGCTATAGCTCAGAGGCCTGGCCCTCAAGTATAGGACCAAGGACCTGAACAGCCTTTCAGGTCCAGAAGGACAGAAGAGGCTGAGCAAATGGCCTCTTTTCCTTAGGGCTGCACTGGTCTTTTTCTCTGGTATCCTCTAACCTCTCTATCTGTACAACTAACCCGACACCTACCTTCAAAGATTTATTAATGATCCTATTTACCAGGCATTCAAGGGTTTCAGTCTAAAAGGGGATAGAGGTAAGTAAACCAACAAGGCAGCCCAGTGTGCTGCGTGCTGACAGTGGTGTGTACAGAGCGCCTGAGGGCAGGGCTTGCTGGGGAGGACAGAGATGCAGCACACAGGACAAGTGGATAACTCAATTTGCCAAGTTCAGTGTGGCTGGAGCCCAGAGAACATGTGGGGGTGGTAGGGCAGCAAGGGCTGCAATTGAGGCAGGAAGAAAGGCCTGGAAATCCTCATGCCTTCAGCCCCTGCCTGTCGAGCTCACATTGCCTGCTGAGCCACCAAACCCAGACCCGCCTAACCTTCCAAATGGTTCCATGATTCCAATGTCTCTTTCTCTCCCCATCCAGTTCCCATCCCCTGCTAAATAAACTGGTAAATTCACATGACAGATTACAAGGCCACTAAAAATTACGTTTCCATAAGGATTTTGCCTATATGGGAATTTTAATTATATAAAATAATGTTAAATGAAAATAGCAGGATAGAAAATTGTATACCAAATTGAACATACTGTATGATATTAACAGGTTAAAAGATACAGAAAAAAATTGGAAGGGGCCCAAATATTAACTGTAGTAGTCTTTGGATAACGGAATCATGGGCAAATTTTTAAAGCTTTTTTCACACTTAACTGTACTTTCCACTTTTTCCATAGTAAGTACTATGTTATTAAGACTCAGAAAAAATATGGGAAGATGTTAAAGGTCCCAGATCATCAGATCTCAGTAGGGGACAAAATGGAAAGCAATCTGATTAAAGAAATCTACACTAAGGTGTGATGAGCCTCAGTATAATAATTCTCTCAGAAATTTTCACATTTCTAAATTTTATTGAGTTATATATATATATTTTTTTTAAAGGAAGGAAAAATTTTTTTTTAATATTTTATTTATTTATTTATTTATTTATCTATTTTTGGCTGTGTTGGGTCTTTGTTTCTGTGCGAGGGCTTTCTCTAGTTGTGGCAAGCGGGGGCCACTCTTCATCGTGGTGCGCGGGCCTCTCATTATCGCGGCCTCTTGTTGCGGAGCACAGGCTCCAGACGCGCAGGCTCAGTAGTTGCGGCTCATGGGCCTAGTTGCTCCGCGGCATGTGGGATCTTCCCAGACCAGGGCTTGAACCCGTATCCCCTGCATTAGCAGGCAGACTCTCAACCACTGCGCCACCAGGGAAGCCCTTGAGTTATATTTTTAATAAGTAACACATTCACATGGCTCAATTCAAAAGGTACAAAAGGATATAGACTGAAAAGTCTCTCTCTCCCATCCCTGGAACCTAGTCATCCTGTTCCCTGCCTTGGAGACCAATGGTACCAGACTATACCTTTAGGACACATTGCAGAAGTAGAACTACTGGGTCAAAGGGTATCTATATTTGTAATTCTGTATCAAACACCCTCCAAAAAGGATGTGCCAATTTTTAGTCCCATGAAAAATACGTAAGAGTGCTTGTTACCCCCATCTTTGCCAATGATATGTATGTTTTCAAAAGAGAACGCATAAGTAGCATGAGAAACATAGGGTAATTTTGGCAGTTTGGGAAGGTATTTTAAATTCACTAATTCACTCGCTAATTAGTTATTAAAATCCATTATGTTCCATGCACTATGCTAGGCCCTAGAGATAACAATTTCCAAACGTAACACATATCTGAGTGGGAATTCTAGGGTCAGCTGCTCCTACTTCTTCGCATTGTCTTCCATTATTTCTTTTTTCTTTCGTGTGTGTGTGTGTGTGTGTGTGTGTCTGTGTGTGTGTATGTACGCGTGGCACGCGGGATCTTACTTCCTCAACCAGGGATCGAACCCAAGCCCCTTGCAGTGGAAGTGCGGAATCTCAACAACTGGACCACCAGAGAAGTTTCATTTTCCGTTATTTCTAAATCAAAAGTGTTTTTGTTTGTTTTGTTTTCAGCTTCAATGATTTTTCTTAAAGTTTACCAGGTTTCATAAGTTAAGGGTGAAGTAGGATTCGGATTACCCCAGCACAAACTTTCGAGGGTCATCCAAGAGGCTGCCTTCTGTCATTCCTTGTATCACTGTCTTAAAATGTTCCTTAACCTATTATGGACTTTTGTCCTTAAAAATTATCATGGCACAGGGACTTCCTTGGTGGCACAGTGGATAAGACTCCGCGCTTCCAATGCAGGGGCCCTGCGTTCGATCCCTGGTCAGGGAACTAGATCCCACATGCATGCCGCAACTAAGAGTTTGCATGACACAACTAAGGAGCCCGTGTGCCGCAAATAAGGAGCTGGGGAGCCACAACTTAGGAATCTTGGAGCCGCAACTAAGGAGCCCGCCTGCCTCAACTAAGATCTGGCGCAAACAAACAAATAAATATTAAAAAAAAATTATCATGGCACAGGGACTTCCCTGGTGGCGCAGTGGTTTAGAATCCGCCTGCCAATGCAGGGGACACAGGTTTGATCCCTGGCCCGGGAAGATCCCACATGTCGCGGAGCAACTAAGCCTGTGTGCCACAACTACTGAACCTGCGCTCTAGAGCCTGTGAGCCACAACTACTGAGCCCTCGTGCCACAACTACTGAAGCCTGCATGCCTAGAGCCCATGCTCCGCAACAACAGAAGCCACTGCAATGAGAAGCACGCGCACCACAATGAAGAGTAGCCCCTGCTCGCTGCAACTTAGAGAGAGCCCGCGCGCAGCAATGAAGATCCAACGCAGCCAAAAATAAATAAATTAATTAACTAAATTAAAAAAAAAATTATCATGGCACAGAGGAATATGATGGCTCTGGGTTCAAATCTCAGCTCCACTACTTACTCTGTGACTTCAGTCATTATCTTCTCTCCAAGCCTTTTTTTACTCATCCGTTAAAATGGGGCAATTACCTTCCTCACAAGATAGTTGTAGGGATTAAAGAGGTAAAACAGTAAGGGACTAGCACAGTGCCTGGCACATAGTTAAGTGTTCAAGAAATGTTAATCGCTCCTCCACTGTGAGGTCTCACAGAGTACAATGAAGGTGTGACTGCTTCTTCATACTCCCCACGGAGCTATGCAATCAGCAGGTATTTGGTTAACTTGCTGAATGAATGAGTCACAACTTCCCTTTCTGAATGAGCATCGCTCCTTGAAGGCATTGTAGGTGAGACATCAGAACTGTGTATGAGGAAATCCAGAACAGGACACAGTTTGATCTGGGCAAAATCAGATTTTCCCCAAAAGTATCAAAATCAGGAGGCACTTGTTATATCTATTATCACTATAAAAAACATCAGCTAACACTCTGCTCAGCCCTTTACATGAATCATCTCATTTAATTGTTACAACCTGCCTTTGAGGTAAACACTGCTTATCATCTTCAGCATCCCCTGGGATGTTAGATTAAGGCGC
This sequence comes from Balaenoptera ricei, assembly GCF_028023285.1. Classification (NCBI taxonomy): domain Eukaryota; kingdom Metazoa; phylum Chordata; class Mammalia; order Artiodactyla; family Balaenopteridae; genus Balaenoptera; species Balaenoptera ricei. The sequence continues at coordinate 20,840,885 of NC_082652.1, forward strand.
AGAGTAGTTAGGTCACTTGTCCATGTCACAGAGCCAGTCAGAGGCAAAGTTTTCAACTCCTAAGCCAATGTGCTTAAGTACATCAGTGATCTGTTTGTGTGTCTATCTCCTCAAGCCCAGACCCAGCTTCCAGGTGCCTTGCTCAGCACAGGGCTAGACACCTCAAGAACACCTCATAAATGTGCATGGGCTGATGGCTCTGATGCCCAGGACTGCTTAGAAGTGTACAACTCAAGATGAGTCAATGTAGCCAACTAAAGTTGTAGAAAATCAGTGTCCTAAAAGAACAAGACATTCTTCAGTGATGTTTTTCAGAACTGGAAATGTTACATAACTGTTTCAGAGTAATTTTTTCTTAAGTATTGTCCAAAACTCTTAAACAAATGAAAAAAAAAAAAAAGATCAGGGATATGCAACCAGAAAAAGTTCAGGTTTCCCCAAATTAGTACTGACCTGTATTAGAGATTATGCTACTCACACAGAGGATTAATTATTCACTGAACTGTCTTGCTCACTCTAGTTAGACACCTCCTAGAGTCACATGCACAGTGCCTGACACAGAGTACATGTTCAATAAATGTATGTCAATAAATGATGGGAATTTGCCAATTTCAATTCAAACCAATATAACTGGATAAAATATTGTATTAAAGGAAGCTCTTCAGACTGGACAGATCCTAGTTAAGGGCTGTAAATTTCGAGTATAATACAGTGAGAGGACAAACCTGGAGCCAGAGGACCTAGTCTGATGCTCAGCTCTGCCACTCAGCTAAGCCAGGGTCCTCACCTGCAAATGGGGTAATTGTGTCTGTCCGTCATCAGAGAAGTTTTCAAAGTGAGAGTTTTGCTTTTGTTTTCATGCAGTCAGTAAATTCTTATTAAATTCAGATTCTATAAAATCTTATTAATTCAAATTTTATTTGCAGCTGAGCTGAAGACCTCTGAAATACTCTAAAGGTAGAGTATCAAGAAAATGAATAAGGTCGACAAGGTTTAACCAACTAAGGAGAAAACTTTCTAAGAGTTTTAATAACATCAGCATATACTTGACAAAAACAATGATCTCACTTCTCCTTTCAATAGGAGGTCCCAAGGAGGACCATCAGGAGAGCATTTATAAGATAGACCAGCGGAGTTCCCTGGTGGTCTAGAGGTTAGGATTTGGCACTTTCACTGCTGTGACCCGGGTTCAATCCCTGATTGGGGAACTGAGATTCTGCAAGCCTCGCGGCCAAAAAAAAAAGACACTATGAACAGAGTAAGAAGGCAACTCACAGAATGGGAGAAAATATCTGCCAATCATATATCAGAGGGATCAATATCCTGAATACATAGAGAACTCCTAAAACTCAACAACAAAAACATGAACAATCCAATTCAAAAATGGGCAAAGGACTTGAATAGACATTTCCCCAAAGAACATATACGAATGGCCAATAACAACATGAAAAGATGCTCAACATCACTAATTATTAGGGAAATGCAACTCAAAGCTATGAGATACTATCTCATATCCATTAGGATGGCTACTATTTAAAAAAAAAAAAAAAAACAGAAAACAAGTGTTGGTGAGGAGGTGGAAAAATCAGAACCCTTGTGCACTTTTGGTGGGAATGTAAAATGATTCAGCTGCTGCAGAAAATTCTAGGGCAGTTCCTGTATCTTCCAAAATGTCTAATATGAGCACATATTACTTTCACAATTAGAATTACTGGGGTGTGTGTGTCTGAGTGTGTGTGTTTTCAAGATAGTCTAGTTAGAGTCAAATGCTCTGGGGTCAAGAGAAGCGTGGGTGCACTGGTAGCTCTGCTACCTCAGGCAGCTGCCCAAGGCTATCACCAGTCCCGAGCGTTTCCAACTACCACTGACTCCTCGACTCCCTGCCTGTGACCAGACAAACACAAGAGCAGCTCCCAAATTACAGGATCTCCTAGTGGTCTTATCACATCTGGGATGATGCTGTAGTACCCCTTTCACTTGACATGGCCCCCCCAGCTCTGCATGGTCAGCAGTGGTTGGGGTTGAACCAAGCTCTGAGTGGTCAGCAGTTTCAGATGTACAACTCACTCTGCACTTCAACATGTCCAAATCCAACTGCCTTCAGGTCACGGAGTTACTGGCACTGCCTCAGATTTTGCAGTTCAGCTCTCACTGAATTACTTCAAGGGGCTTCAGGGGATCTGCAAACTCTGAATATTTACATGTAAAATTATACATGATGACAAGTAACTCAATTACAAAAGGGCAAAGGATCTGAATAGACATTTCTCCAAAGAAGAAATGACCAACATGCACGTGAAAAGCTGTTCAACACCATCTAGCCTTAGGGAAATGCAAATAAAACTACAATGAGATGCCACTTCACACCCACTAGGGTGGAAAAAAATAATAATAATAAAGGACAATAACAAATGTTGAAGAGGGTGTGGAGAAAATGGAATCCTCATATATTGCTAATGAAAATGTAAAATGGTGGACTTCCCTGGTGGCGCAGTGGTTAAGAATCCGCCTGCCAATGCAGGGGACATGGGTTCAATCCCTGGTCCAGGAAGATCCCACATGCCGTGGAGCAACTAAGCCTGTGTGCCACAACTACTGAAGTCCACGTGCCTAGAACCAGTGCTCTGCAACAAAGACCCAACACAGCCAAAAATAAATAAATAAATAAATTTATTAAAAAAAAAAAAGAAAATGTAAAATAGTGAGCTGCTGTGGAAAACAGTTCGGCAGGCAAAAAGTTAAAAATAGAGTTGCCATATGACCCAGCAAGTTCACTCCTACGTAAACACATTTAAGAGAACTGAAAATATGTTCAAACAAAAATTTGTACATGAATGTTCAGAGCAGCATGTCATAACAACTAAAAGACAGAAACAACTTAAATGTCAATCAACTGACAAATGGATAAACAAAACACAGTATATCCCTACAGTGGAATATTACTCAGCCATAAGAAGGACTGAAGTACTGACATATGCTATGACATGGATGAACCCCAAAAACATTACGCTTAATGAAAGAAGCCAGACATAAAAGGCCACATACATGTGATTCCAGATTAGTGGTTGCCAGGGGATGGGAAGAGGGGAGACTAGGGAGAAACTGCTAACATGTACCGGGCTTCTTCGGAAGATGAAAATGTTCTGGAACTAAGACAGTGGTGATGGTTGCATAACTTTGTCAACATTCACACTTTAAAATGGTGAATTTTATATGTGAATTCTACCTCAAAAAAATAAATTTGAGAGACAGTCTACAAAATAATTGGCCAGTTCTCTTCAAAAGTTTAGTCATGAAAGACAAAAAAGGCTGAGGAACTGTCTCAGATTTAAGAGACTAAGGAGACTTGATACTAAATGCAATGTGGGAAAATGGATTGGATCCTGGAGCAGAAAAAGGACATTAGTGGGACAAATGGCAAAACTTAAATAAAGCCTATAGCTTAGTTAGTAGTACTGTATTTATGTTAAATTTATTAGACAATGTTATGGTTATGTAAATGTTAACATTAGGGAAAGTTGGGTAAGGAGTATACAGGAAGTTTGTGTATTATTTCTGGAAGTCTAAAATTATTTCAAAGTGAAAAAGAAAGTACATGGTGCAGGTCAGGGGGTTGGCAATTTCTTTTCTGAAAAGCACTGTACATTAAATACTTTAGACTTTGCGGACCATATGGTCTTTGGGGCAACTCTGCTGCCAAAAACAGTATATAAATTAAAGGGTGTGGCTGTGTTCCAATAAAACCTTATTTATAGAAACTTGGTTCGATTTTCCTAAAATGCTGATTTAGGTACTTTCTTAAGAGGAAAATTTCAGATTGAGAAGTTTTAAAGACACCACTAAATTACAATCATTTTACTCAACACCTGGATAATATCTGAATAAGCATTTCACAACTTTCTTTACATCCTAGGAAACACAAACAAAAAAGGGAGGAAGATAAACACAGGCAGGAAGTCTTGGCTCAAACCCAACCTTTTTTTGGCAGGGGCATTCCAGCAGGATTGGGTCAATATGGAACCTCTGTTCTATAGGGCAACGTAAGCATTCTAACAGGTTTCTAAAAAGTGATCTGCTTGGAGTTTTGTAAATCACAAAATAAGGAGCTCTGATGTTTAATTAGAAAACTAAATTTATGCTAGAAGCATTATCTGCAGATTACATGTGAGGATGAACTGGCAAGTCAAGTCCATCACAGGACTGGTTTTAAATGTTGATGAAGTTAGCCAACAGATTGCAAAAACTCTCTCAGTAGACACAACATCTATAACAACACACTGCTGGAGAGAGGATTAAAGAGGGATTTATGTCCTGGAGCTGGGGGAGGCTGGCTTGAACAGCCTCCTTCCAACCCATATTCCAAAGAGTTCACTGGCTTCTCCTCATCAAAGTCTTCAGATTCATTTCCAAGTTATTCTAAGAAAATAAGCTACAAACTGATGGGGTGGGGACCCTGCTTAGTTATTCATTCAACAAACATTTAAGGAGCCCTTATCAGATGGGCCATTCCAAAGTCCTTGAAAAGAAGGATGGTACACAGGACAAGGAAGAGATTACATAAGTTCAAACCCACTGGCCTCACTTCTGGAGATGTAGGCTGGGGGGATGGAGATGTCAAGAAAAGAGAGCAGAAAAAAAGAAGGCAGCACCAGAAAGACTCAAAGTAACGACTCAGATTTAGACATTTTCAAGTTGAAAAGGACCTCCATCTAATAACTCCTTTGACAGGGAGTTCACTACCTCTGGAGGCAATCCATTCCATTGCTGGTCACCTGTGGCCAGCATTAAGTTCTTCTATTAAATCAAAATTTTGTCTTCCTGTAGAATCCACCTATTGATCCTAGTTTCTGCCTCTTTCAACCGCAAAGATGAAGTGGAAGCCCTCTTCACCATAACAATCTTTTCTGTTTTTGATGAGATTTTTTTGTTTTGTTTTCCCTTCCATTGCTCTCTTTTCTGGGCTAAACATTCTCGCCAGCCCCCCCCCCCGCCCCCCAAAGATCCTGAACAAGTTCCAGCTGCCTCAAAGCAAAGAATGCATATCTAGAACTCACAGCAAGAAAGCACTTAAGATCAGTGGGCTTCAAACATCGGTATGCAGAGGACCCCCGAGGAGTATGTTCAAAATGTAGTTTCCCTGGTTGCGACCCAGATTCTGAATCAGAGTCTTATTTGAGTCCTGCACTGTGAAGTATGCACCCTAGGGCGTTTCAAAGCAGAGGCTGTGAGAACCATATTTAGAGATACACTGCCCTGTTTTACAAATGAGGAAACTGAGGCCCGACACAGCGAAAGGATTTGGCCCATAAAGCACAACTGGCTGTCGGCGACGAAGTCTCAAAGTCAGGTCTCTTACTCCCAAGCCCAACTCTATTCAGCGCGCTTCCGGGCCTCGGCCTCTCCAATCGGGGCAAACTCATTAAAAGCACCTCCACATGAGAGAGGGGCCTCGACTGGAAGTCAGAGTTAGAGTGAGTCCCTACCTGGAAAGGACAGCTTGTGGGGGCCTTTTCCCTACTTGGGGCCTCAGTTTCCCCAAACTGTAATCACTGGACGAAAGACCACAATACAAGCCTGACCTCCCTTCTGGGGCGAATGGCCCGGGCCAGAGCCGGACTTGTTGTGTCTGTGCTCCTGGGCTCAGGTGTCGCAGCCCGTGGGCCTGCTGAAGGCGGAACCCGGTCCCCGCCCGCGTCCCTCAACCTGGACGGCCCCCACCTGCCGCCCCAACCCCTCATGTACCTGCCCCTGCTCAGCTAACGCCGCCGAGGCCGCCCCAGCCTGTCCGTCCGTCGGCCGCCCAGCCAGTCCCTTAGCTGGCTCCGTCCGGCCGGCCGGATTTCAGATTCCTCCTACGCGGACCCTGGTCAGCTGACTCAGAGCCGCCGCTCTCCGGGGACTTCCGGCCACAACCGGAAAAGGTTGGTCCACGCCGCTGTGCTTCGGCCCCAGATACTGGGCTCTAAGGTTCCGCCTGCTGGCAGGAAGCGGAAAAACACAGGGACCGTTCGGCAGCTTTTTAAAAAGCCTAAGTCCGGGCATGGAAAGCCCCAGACGTGCTTGCAACATTTTTGTTGGAACAGAGTGTAAGGATGATGGGAATCAGAATGATGGGAATATGTCATAGGACACAGGAGCTAACTTGAAGGAGATCCCACTGGCCAAATCTGGGCAATTTGAGCAAAACACATAATGATAGTGACAGAATATAACTGAATAAAATTATAACCCAATGACTCTTTACTGATATAAATAAAGAAGTGATTAAATAAATGGGGGAGAAGGGGAAATTCTTCCTTTTAGTAGAATGACAACTAGTAAATATGACGGAGTTAGAAAATCAGTAATGGACGGTAAAGCTGGAGGAACAGGATGGTTACACAGTAAAGGGTCTCCCATAGATTACTTATTGATTGCAAAGGGAAAATAGGAATTTCACAGAGGTGTAACCTCGCAGAACAAGTGAATCAAAATTATCAGAGTTAACATCACCAGTTATAGGTCAAGTAAATATCATGTGCTTCCTGGAAGGGACGAAATTTGAATATGGATCGTGGTTTAGGGGTTGGGTATCAATGTTAAAATTTCTACATTTGATCATTGTATTGTGGTTATGTTAAGAGAACTCCCTTGTTCTTAGGAAATATTCACTGAAGTATTTAGGGGTAAAAGGGCACAATGTCTCCAACTTAATTTCAAATGATTCAGAAAAAAATTCAGGTGTATAAAAATTGAGAGCATGATTTAAGCAAATGAGGCAAAATGTAAGCAAGTGGTGAATCTAGGTGAAAGGTATATGGAAGTTCCTTACATAATTTTTGCAACTTTTCTTTAAGTTTCAGATGCCAACTAAAGAAGGTCTCTTGACACCCGGTTCTACAAGGATTGAGTCATTAGCCACCGTAGTCTCTGACCTTCAACACACAATGAAAGGAGTTCAGGGGCGAAGATCAGGAATGAGGCGCTCTGTGCTCTGGGAAAACTGGCAGAACAGGTCTTCAGATGGTTAGATATTTTCAGGAGAAAATTTTAGGAGCCCAATTTCTTGCATATTTTCATACCTAGAAAGACACTAATGTCATTAACTGAGATATGTGTTCCTCGTGACTCACAGCAACCTTCTACTGAGATGTGTGCTTGATTGCACATACCCCTTCTCCAAAATCACATATAAACCAACCTCGCCCACCTCTTTGGAGCAGTTCCTCAAAACTATCTAAGAGGCTGTCTACCCCTGGGCTATAGTCGTCAGTAAGTCCCCAAATAAAACTGAAACAGCTCTCACATTGTGCATTTTTATTTCAATGGACAATGATATAAAAATTAAAATTTACCCCCAGAATGAGGGGAGTGCCTTGGTTCTAGCCAATTTACTTATTTACCTATCAAACATTAATTTATATGCTGAGCACTGGTGATGCAGTAGGAAACAAGACAAGATCTTTGCTTTCATGCCTAGCAGGAAAAATATCAAACATACAATCACAAAACTAATGGGCTATTTGGCTTGAAAATATTAATAGCTAACATTTACCGAGCTTACCTAAGCACACACCACACAATGATTCATTTGATCCTCACAACAGCCCGGCAAATGGTTTTGGTGATTACCTCTGCTATACAAATGGGTAAAGGAAAACTTTTAAAAGTTTATGCAATTTTATCATTTAATTAACAGTTTTCAGATGACATACTGATACGTGACAGAGCTGCAATTTGCACCCAGACATTGTTCTCTGGAGTTCTTTTTTTTTTTTAATTTATTTTTGGCTGTGTCTTTGTTGCTGCACGTGGGCTTTCCCTAGTTGGGATGAGCGGGGGCTACCCTTCATTGCGGTGCACAGGTTTCTTATTGCAGTGGCTTCTCTTGCTGCGGAGCACGGGATCTAAGGTGCACGGGCTTCAGTAGTTGTGGTTTGTGGGCTCTAGAGTGCAGGCTCAGTAGTTGTGGTGCACGGGCTTCAGTAGTTGTGGTTCATGGGCTCTAGAGTGCAGGCTCAGTAGTTGTGGTGCACGGGCTTGATTGCTCTGCAGCATGTGAGATCTTCCCCAACCAGGGATCGAACCCGTATCCCCTGCACTGGCAGGCAGATTCTTAACCACTGCACCACCAGGGAAGTCCCGCTCTCTGGAGTGCTTAACACCCATCTTCATTGTTTCATGAATTCAACAAGCATTTATTAAGTGCCTGCAATTATCCCAGGGACTGTCTTAGGGGTTGGGTCTGAGTAAGGGGGAAGGTAGTAGATGAAATAAACTCATAGATGAAATTCCTCATCTGCCAGACTTCTCTTCAAGTTCCTGTGGACACAGGGATGTTTCTAGTCACATGAACCTGGATTTGAGTCCAGGCTCTGAGAAACAGAAAAGCAGCCCCTGATACCCAGGAGCTAGACTGGCACTTACAGGAAGGCCTTGGTGTTCTCCTGTTGAGCATAAAAACAGAACACAGAACATCAACATCAGACAAGGCTGCTCTGTGACTGTGATGGATCAGGACAATATAAAGACCTCTCCATAATCATGTCTGAACCAGACAAAGCAAGAGCATTGTCCAAAGCACAAAAATGACCAAGTATTTCCCTAACCTAGCTCATATAGAGATTGCTGCTTCTTCACCAATTACAGCTTTAGACTCAGTCTCGTCTTCCCGCATTCTAGATAAGATTTACCAAGGTACCCCATCATAGACAGCATCTGATCCAGATAAAACCCGGCTTCCTTATTTATTTAACTATAGTTGATTTACCATATTGTGTTAGTTTCAAATGTACAGTTTCAGATTCTTTTCTTTTTTTAAAAAATTTATTTATTTATTTTTAGATTCTTTTCCATTATAGGTTATTACAAGGTATTGAATATAGTTCCATGTGCTATACAGTAAATCCTTTTTGTTTATTTTATTTTATTTTAAAAATCTTTAGAATTTATTTTTTTGGCAGCACTGCGAGGCTTGTGGGATCTTAGTTCCTCAACCAGGAATCAATCTCGGGCCCTCGGCAGTGAGAGCGTGGAGTCCTAACCACTGGACCGCCAGGGAATTCCCTATCTATTTTATATATAGTGGTGTGTATCTATTAATCCCATACTCCTAATTTATCCCTCGCCCTCCCCTTTCCCGTTTTGTTAAGTTGATCTGTATTATTTGTTTGGATTCCACATATAAGTGATATCATATAATATTTGTCTTTCTCTGCCTGACTTACTTCACTTAATATAATAATCTCTAGGTCCATCCATGTTGCTGCAAATGGCAATATTTCATTCTTTTTAATGTCTGAGTAATATTCCATTGTGTGTGTGTATATATATATATATATATATATATATACCACATCTTTATCCATTCATCTGTTGATGGACATTTAGGTTGCTTCCATGTCTTGGCTATTGTGAATAGTACTGCCATGAACACTGGGGTGCATATATCTTTTCAATTAGAGTTTTTGTCTTTTCCATATATATGCCCAGGATGGGATTTCTGGATTATATGGTAACACTATTTTTAGGCTTTTGAGGAACCTCCAACCTGTCTTCCATAGTGGCTGCACCAACTTACTTTCCCACCAACAGTGTGGGAAGGTTCCCTTTTCTGCACACCCTCCCCAGCATGTATTATTTGTAGACTTTTTAATGATGGCCATTCTAACTGATGTGAGGTGATACCTCATTGTAGTTTTGATTGGCATTTCTCTAATAATTAACGATGTGGAGCATATTTTCATGTGCCTATTGGCCATCTGTATGTCTTCTTTGGAGAAATGTCTATTTAGGTCTTCTGCCCATTTCTTAATTGGAAACACTGCTTCCTTAAGCCCTCCCCCAAATTACCACACACAAGCCCAAATCCTAAATGTCCTTCCTAAGACTCTGTTACTGAGATGCCCTATCATTCCTCATAGTTCACATCCCTCACTTTGCTGTAACAAATAATAAACCCAACTTGTTCAACCACGGGTGTGTTTCTGGTGGTCTCTGATTGGAGAGCATTCAAAGGTCCCATGCTCACTAGCTATGTGACTTCAGACATCAGTTTCACCTACAGAAGCCCCCATTTCCTCACCTGTTGAAATGCAAAGATTTATTCCTACCTCAGAAGGTTGTTGTGAGGATATGGAACAGGCTTAGCACTGAGAGCTCTCAGTGTACTTTAGAAAATTCCTGCTTGAGATGCAAACTATTATATATAGGACAGATAAACAACAAGGTCCTACTATATAGCACAAGGAACTGTATTCAATACCCTGTTCTAAACTATAACGGAAAAGAATATGAAAAATAATATATATGTATAACTGAATCACTTTGCTGTACAGCAGAAATTAACTCAACATTGTAAATCAACTATACTACAATAAAAATAAAATAAAATAAAATAAAATTCCTGCTTGAGCTGCTACCTCCTTTGAAAAGTCACAGAGCACCATCGTTATGAAAAGATATTGAAGCCAACAGCTCCAATTAAGACAACGTGCTGATTGTATTCCCCTTTGTCCTTTTCTTGGGTTCATGAGGCAGACTAAAGGCGAGAGTTCAACTTTTCCTTTGTCAGAAATGAGGTCATTCTCATGGTCTCTTCTGGAAACGTTCCTGAAACTTTAACGTAAGGGAACCAGCACTGTTTATTTCTTCATGTTCTTGCTATTAAAAATGTTCCCAAGACATAACAGAATTGGAACTACCAAACTTGGAAGCACTTCAGCTTCAAAAATATATCAAGTAATATCTTCTCTGCTTAGCACATTAAGGTACTTACAGACCCCAGAAGCCCTGTTGGTGATGTTTGCATTTATGCTGCTAGGACCCAGCATGGATTTAATAGTATTTGATGCCTACAGCAAACTGTGCTAAATAAAAAATATTCATTCCTGTGGGGAAGAATAAAATAAATAGAAATGTTCTGATGTCTTCCTCTGCTTGCTCTGAGCATCCCAAGGGTTCTCATGTTAATAGCCCTAACTTTCCCCCACCCCCTCACCTCCTCTCCAGTTATTCCTCCAAGACTAATAATAACACGCATACTAATAATGGCAGCTAATATTTATTGAATGTTTATTAACGTGTCACACACAGTGCTAAGGGCTTTATGCAGTTTAATCCTTACCCCCAAAATTTGAAACAAGTATTATTACACAAGAGGAGCTAGAGGCCCAGAGAAGTTAAGCAGCATATCCAAGGCCACACAGCTGGTAAGAATCAGGTTCATTTGGAATCTGCCAACAAACCTCCTCCTGTTAAAATGCTGCCTTGCTACCCTGGGCCAGAGAGTAGGGTCTATGAAGCGACAGAGGGAGGGATGGGGCTGGAAAGAAAGAAAGGGTAGGGGCAAGGGGGAGTGGGGGTCCATGCAGAGGCAATCAGATCTTCTCCAGAGTGCAGAGGGAAGGGGTGGAGATTAGGAGCACAAGACAAGTAAGAGGCCATTGCAGAGCCTCAGAGGGAGTGGGGACTTGTGTCAAGGGTTTTGGGGGGCCAGGAAGGTTGAATAGTGGGAAAGGGCAAGTTATTGTGAAGGAGAAAAGTGTGATTAAGGACCTGAGGCCTCACAGGTGTATATCTGCCAGGTGAGGAGAGGCAAGGATTCTAGGGGACCTTCTGACCTATGTGATCTGTTAAGGCTCACAGATCCCTGCCCTTCTCTGGGCCTCAGTGTTTTCCTCTGTTCAATGCAGGGAGAGAAGTTTCCAGGATCCCAGGAACCAGTCCAGCTTGGGTAGGTGGTGAGGAGGTGGCATCACTTTTTCCTTTGGTCTCCTCACCTGACATGGGGGAGAAGGTTCCCTGAGCCTGGTCCATCCCCATCCCAACCCCAGGCTGGGGTTAGTCTCCCTCCATGGGTCTAGGAGGCTCAGAGAGAAAGACCATGTATGCAAACAGAATGGAGAATAAGCCAGAGAAAGCCCCCCCAGTCCTCCTCAACTCCAACTGTTCCTCAGAGGAAGTGGGCCTGTTAGAAGCATGGCCTCATTAGTTACCCAACCCAGAGCAAACGTGCAAATCCTTGCTGTGTACCTTCAGGCATGTCACCTAACCTTGAGCCTCAGGCTCCTCTCATTCTCTGTGCATGGGTTCTAAGGTTGGGCTGAAGTCCACTGCACCCCTGCCATCAATCCTTCTGTCCCAGGACAGCTCACGGTCCGTTTCTTCTGCCTTCCGCCAAGGCCTGGCCTAGGGCTCTGCCCACATGGCAGCCCTGCTGGCCAAGGGCAGCGTCTCACTTGGGTCGAGGGCAGAGTGAACCAGCCTGACTTCTCAGGTTCAGGTCTGGATGGTATTATTTGTTTAGGGACATGGCCACTAGATGGTATCAGGGCTATATTCTGGAATCTTCTGAGAACTGGGAAAGGAGGACCCTATTCCTGGGAGTTAGGCTCTTCCCAGAGGATTCTGTAATATTCCCAACACAGATGAGGCTTGGACAAAAGTCTAGGAAACCAAGGAAGGTTTCCTAGTGAAGGAGCGGAAAATCAAGAAGGCACCAAGAAATCATGGGGTCCAAACCCTGGGCAGTGTGGGGAGGGAGGTGGGGTACTCATCCGGCAGCCCATCTCTGCCCTGCACCTCTGGGAGCTCAGGAAGGAAGGGAGGAATATTCACTCAGGGTGTACCATGTGCCAGGCATTATACGGAGATTTTTTTTCTTACATTTTTCTCAGTGAGTCCTGTTTTTTGTTTGTTTGATTGTTTGTTTTGTTTTTTTTGTTTTGGCTGTGCCACATGGCTTGTGGGATCTTAGTTCCCCAACCAGGGATCGAACCCCAGCCCCCCAGCAGTGAAAGCGCCGAGTCCTAACCACTGGACAGCCAGGGAATTCCCATCTCAGTGAGTCCTCTAAATAGTTCGTTGAGGAAAGAATTATCGGCCATTTTACAGAGGAGGAAACTGAAGGAATATGACGAATGTCACACAGCAAAGTAGAACTGTATTTTGTGCTTCCAAGTCCTGGAGGATGAGCTAGAAGTTGGGTGACCAAATAAAATACAGGATGCTCAGTGAAATCCGAATTTTACATAAACAATGAATGGTACATATTTATACTAAAAATTATTTGTCATTTATCTGAAATTCAAATTTAACATGGTGACTTTTATTTTTTGCTAATCAAGCAATCCTAGGTAGAAGGGATGCCCATGGCCAGGACTGTGAGGTCTAGGAGAGAAGTTTGAGTGATACCATGACCCCCTCTCAGGTGTGGGGAGAAGGCCCAGGCACCAAGGTCAACAATTGCCTGCCACCTGCTACCTGGCCACCAGGGGGCAGCCGAGGTTTGCACAGCTCCTGGTTGGGTGACTGGAAACTTTCCCAGGGCCCGGGAGCAACAAAGACCTAAAGGGACCAAGATCCTCAGACTCTCATTTTCCCCCACCCTGCACCCCATCTGTCACCTTGGATCCCACACCCCAGGAAATCGCCCCGCCCTTTGTCCACCCACGATCAGGCCAGAAACCCGGGAATTTTTTTTTTTCTCAAGACTAGATATAATTTGCATACAGAAAAGGTCAAAGTCTTAAGTGTTTCGCTGCACGAATGTTTACATATGAACACACTTGCGTAACCACCACACAGATCAAGACAGAGACGTGCTGTCCAATTCAGAGGCCTCTAGCCTCATGTGGCTACTGAGCACTTGAAATGTGGAATCCAAATTTAGATGCGCTGTAAGTATAAAATACACACCGATTTCAGAGACTTAGTATGAAAAAAAGAATGTAAAATAGTTCGTTAATAATTTAAAAGTATTGGGCTTCCCTGGTGGCACAGTGGTTAAGAATCTGCCTGCCAATGCAGGGGACACAGGTTCAAGCCCTGAGCCGGGAAGATCCCACATGCCGCAGAGCAATTAAGCCTGTGCGCCACAACTACTGAGCCTGCGCTCTAGAACCCACGAGCCACAACTACTGAGCCCACCTGCCACAACTACTGAGGCCCGTGCTCCTAGAGCCTGTGCTCCGCAACAAGAGAAGCCACTGCAATGAGAAGCCCGTGCACCACAACGAAGAGTAGCCCCCGCTCACTGCAACTAGAAAAAGCCCGCGTGCAGCAACGAAGACCCAACACAGCCAAAAACAAATAAATAAATTTATTTAAAAAATAAATAAAAAAATAATAATTTAAAAGTATTGATTACATGCTGAAATAATACTTTGCACATGGATTACATAAAATGTATCATTAAAATTAAGCTCACCTGTTTCTTTTACTTTTTTAAACTGTGGCTAGAAAATTTTAAATTACATTCGTCGCTTGCATCAGAGTTTTATTGTTCAGCACTGGTGTAGACAGATCTGATTTATTCACCTATAAAATTGGGACTCAGGGAATTCCCTGATGGTCTAGTGGTTAGGACTCCATGCTTCCACTGCAGGGAGCCTGGGGTTCAATCCCTGTTCGGGGAACTAAGATTCCACAAGCTGCATGGCATGGCCAAAAAAGAAAATGCAACTCTTGGAGACTTACCTGGCTGTCCAGTGGTGCGCGTCGCGGCTCGGCCAATAAATACATAAGATAAAACAAAATAAAATTGGGATTTGGAGAGGTGGAATCATTGGCTGATGTTTACACTGCCCAACCGTGGCAGAGTGGGATGGGAAATCGGGTCAATTTGAACCCTGAGCCCGTGGCTTCCACAGTGCCTGGCTCCCAGTCCCCTGTCCTGAATGGGGGTGCTGCTGTGGCATGTTGAGCAGTGTTTGGGTGCCCCAGACTCCAGCAGCACACCCCCTCCCTGCCGTGAGCCCATCCTGGGTTGCGGGAGTCAGGGAGGAGGGCTTCCTGGAGGAGGTGATTAAACCAACACTTGAAAGATGAGTAGGAACAAGCCCAGGTGAAGAAGAGGGAAGTATTTTAGGTAAAGGGAACAGCGTGTGCAAAGGCCCTAAGAGGGCCTGGTGATTGGAGAAATGAAAGTAGTCCTGTGTGGCTGGAGCAGAGAAGTGGGGATCTAGTGAGGTCAGCCAGGCCCAGATTCTGCAGGTCATGACAAGCTTCAACCTGAAAGCCAGAGAGGGTCAGGGGACTGACCTGGCCAGGCTTGTGTGTGGTTGTGTGCGGTTTCTTTTTTTGGCCGTGCCCTTTTGGGATCTTAGTTCCCCAACTAGGGATTGAACCCGGGCCTGGGCAGTGAAAGCGCCAAGTCCTAATAATGGAGACCCACCCCAACCCCTCACCCGGGGAATTCCAGGCTTGTGTTTTAGAAAGATTAGGCCTGTTGCCATTTGGAGAATCCTTATTCTAAGAGAGAAAATGAAAGCCAGAGAGGCAAAGGGCTTTTCAGCGTCACACAGTGAATGTGACCAGGCAGGTACCAGAAGGGACGGGAAAGGCACAAAGACAGCCTTCCTTGTTGAGGAGTTTCCCTAGGAGGCGCTGGCTTTAGATGCCCACTAGGTGATAGCAGAGGAGGGACCAAAATCGGGGGAGCTTCTGGGAGGGCCCTCCCTGCTGTCCCACAGGCCTTTCTGCTCCCATCTCTCTGGTCTGGGCGTGAGAGGGCTCCTCCCTGGGCCCTCTCGTCCAGATCCCAGACCAACAAGGAGAGCCTGGGTGTCAAGAAGCTCAAGGTCTGGTCCTAGCTCTAACTCCCCTCTGCTGCTGTCCTTGGGCAAATTCACATATAAAACAGTGCTTGAGGGCTTCCCTGGTGGCGCAGTGGTCAGGAACCCGCCTGCCAATGCAGGGCACACGGGTTCGAGCCCTGGTCCGGGAAGATCCCACATGCTGCGAAGCAACTAAGCCCTTGCGCCACAACTACTGAGCCTGCGCTCTAGAGCCTGCGAGCCACAACTGCTGAAGCCCGCACGCCTAGAGCCCGTGCTCTGCAACAAGAGAAGCCACCACATTGAGAAGCCCGCGCACCTCAACAAAGAGCAGCCCCTGCTCACTGCAGCTAGAGAAAGCCCTCATGCAGCAACAGAGACCAAATGCAGCCAAAAATTTTAAATAAATGAATGAATGAATCAATGAATGAATACATAAATAAATAAATAACAGTACTTGAGAACTTGGGTTCTTGGCTGGAGAAATGGAGATTTATTACTTAGTCTACCAGGGGCCAAATTCTTCTGTCAGACCTCCCTCTGGGCCTCTTGACCTGCCCTCTTCATCCTGTTGAGTGAGTTAGACTCCCAGGGCCTCCCCAGACCCCAAGGGCCAGACCAGCCCCAAAAAGGAAGGAGGGGATGTGAGCTAAGTTCTCTGAGTTAGAGCCAACAAACAACCCAGGTTTCAACCTCAGTCAAAGAGCCCTGGGTGGGATGGAAGGGTGGGTAATCAGCAGAGCCTCCCTGTGCCTCCAGTGTGAAGTGGGGTGAAGAGTTGCTGCCCTGCTTCTCCTCACCCCACTGCTGGGTAGGGTTACCAGGTATAGTGAGTAAAAACACAAGACTCCCAGTTAAATTAGAATGTCAGATAACCAAAAAAAATAACTGCAGTGTCTGGGGCACATACTTACACTAAAAATGATTCCCTGATTTCTGAAATTCATATTTAGGCATCTACATTTTATTAGGCAATTCTACCACTTGGTCTTGGTGAGAATGTAAATGTCAAATGCATTCTGAACGGGAAGGGTGTGAATCTTGCACTCAGCATCATTCTCTCATACCCCAAGGCCTGTTGTGGCCCCCGTGTCTAGCTAGACAGGGCTTTCAGGGCCCATTCTGTCCCCTTGTTGCTGTTGGGTTTCCCTACAGTTCTGGAGATGGGGTCTCATGCTGCATGAAGGACTCATTTGGGCTATTTGCAGCCTATTGTGAGGTTTTCCCCTCAGTGAGCTCATTTTCCATTCTCCGATCCTCACCACACCCCCTGAGAAGTAAGAAAGGTGAGTAAGTAGGGATGCATGAGCATTCCAATCAGTAGATGATGTCATGGGTATTCAGCCAAGGTAAGTGATTTGCCCAAAGCTGCCCAGTGAGGGGAAGTGGAGCCAGGGGTTGAACCCGGGGCGTGGATAAGGATCTGCTGAGGCTCTTAGGACCCTACTAGCAGGTTGGAGTCAGTTGGGGGAATGGAAAGAGCCCACATTCTGCAGCTTAAGAACTGGGCATCAAATCAATCACATTGCAATTCTGCCTGGCTCCTGCCTTCAAATCCCCTCCTAAATGGAGATCTCACTTGTCAAAGGCTATTATATGTCAGTCCCTAAACACTTTATATACACTCCCATTAATCCTCATGGCATAGGTACTATTCTTATCTCCATTTATCCAATGAGGCCAAAAGAGGCAAAAGGACTTACCCAGGATGACACAGAAAGTAAGGGAAAAGCTAGGACTCCAATCTGGGTCTGGCTTGGGCTTATTATATTCCACTACACTGCTTTCCCCAGGTATTGGATACACCTGGAATTTCTAGGTAGAAAAATCAATCTACAAACAATGACAGTTTTGTTTCTTCTTTTCCAAACTTGAAAATTTGTATTTCTTTTTCTTGTGTTATTGCATTAGCTGGGACTTTCAGTAGCATTAATAGTAGTCACTCATGACATGTTCCTGAGTGCTTCTGTGTTAGTTATGTATTGCTGTGTAATAAATATCCCCCAACTTAGTGTCTCAAAACAACAAACATTTATTATCTCACATAATTTCTGAAGGTTAGAAATTCAAGAGTAGCTTCTTAATTGAGTGGTTCTGGCTCAGGGTCTCACCAGGTTACAGCAAAAATGTCTGCCAATTTCTTCAAAGAAAATATGTAAATGGCCAATAAGCACATGAAAAGATGTTCAACATCATTAGCCATCAGGGAAATGCAAACAAAAACTGCAATGTGGTATCACTTCACATCCACTAGGATGGCAAGGACGTGGAGAAATCAGAATTCTCTTACACTGCTGGTGAGAATGTGAAATGGTGCAGCCGCTTTGGAAACAGTCTGGCAGTTCCTCAAATGGTTACAGTCATCACATGACCCAGCAATTCCACTCCTAGGTATGTGTCCAAGAGAAATGAAAACATATGTCCACAGAAAAACTTTTACATGAATGTTTAGAGAAGCATTATTCATTATAGCTAAAAAGTGGAAACAATACAAATGTCCATCAGCTTGAAGAATGGATAAACAAAATGCGGTCTATCCATATAATGGAATATTATCCAGTCATAAAAAGGAATGAAGTACTGATACATACTACAACACAGATGAACCTTGAAAACATTATGCTAAGAGAAAGAAGCTAGTCACAAACAACCACATATTGCATGATCCCATTTATATGAAATGTACAGAATAGACAACTCTATAGAGACATAGAGTAGATGAGTGGCTACTTGGGCCTGGGGGAGGGAGGAAGATGGAATGACTGTTACTGGTTATAGGATCTCTTTTTGGAATGATCAAAATGTTTGGAATTAGGTAGTGGTAATGGTTGTACAACTATGAATGTACTTAAAGCCATTAAATTGTATGCTTTAAATGGGTGGATTATATGGCATGTGAATTGTATCTCAATAAAATGTTACCAAAAAACAAAAAGGTCAGGTGGGGGTGTACTCATCCTAAGGCTTAACTAGGGCTTAAGGATCTGGTTCCAAGTGATTCGCTCATATGGCTATTGACAGGAGGCCTCAGTTCCTCACCATGTAGGACTCTTCATTAATGTCCTCATGACATGTCACCCACACCCCCAGAGAGAGTGGTCCAGGAGAGAACAAGGAGGGAGCCATAATGCTTTTTGTGACTTAGTCTAGGAAGTAATGTCACTTCTGCCACATTTTGTTAGAGGCAAGTGACTAGGTACAGCTCACACAGGGGCGGGGTGGTAGGCTCCACCTTGTGAAGGGAGGAGTATCAAAGAAACTGCGCACATCTTCAAACCACCACAGCTTCTAATGTTGCTCTATTAGGTAGAATGGCTTCCATAGTGTCTCTGAGTCCCCATCTCTCCCCTCTCTCTTTTATTCATATTTTACTAAGTTGTTGATTAAAAAACTAAAAATAGAGTTGCCATATGATCCAGCAATTCCACTCCTGGGCTTATATCTGGAGGGAACTCTAATTCAAAGAGATGCATGTACCCCAATGTTCATAGCAGCAATATTTACAATAGCCAAGACATGGAAGCAACTTAAATGTCCATGGACATAAATCCCTTGCTCTTCTAACTCCGTCATGGTGGCAGCTTCCTAGAGGACACAACCGACACCCAGGCCCTGGCTCCTCCGAACTGCCAGACGCCTTACCCCCAGGGATGCCTTCCATCTCCATCCCGCGACACTAGCATCCTCTGTGCCCCCTCCCCTCCTCTCTCTGTCAAGGGCCTTGCCCTGTGTCTGGCACATAGTAGACTCTCAGTTACTATTTGTTTTTGAACGAATACAGAATGCTCTGGAGGTAGGCACTGCCTGCACCATTCTCCTGGCACAGAGAGCTGCAGAGAACCCTCTAGGTGGGGCCAGGAGGCCAGCTCCACTGGGCAGAGGGAGGGTGCCCTCCAGGCAGTGGGGAGGAAGGCCCTGAGGTGGAGAGGCTCTTGTGGAGCTGGGAATCTCCCAGAGCCATGGGAGGCCCTCCCCACAGGCTAGGGGACATCTGACCTGGCTTCTCCCCAATCCACTATGTGACTATGGGCAAGTCACCTCTCTTCTGGGGCTTCACTCCATCCATCTCAACAATGGGATGAGAAGCCCCGCCCTGCCTGTCTCCCCAGGGAGGGGCAGGGGTTGTGAGCATCAGATGAGATCATGGCTGGGAAAATGTGAACAGGAAAGAGTGGGGTTCGCTGGGTCCTGGGCCTGGGGTCAGTGTGTGGAGGGGGAGAGGGACAGCGAAGGGAGGAAGAGAAAAGATTAGGAGAGAGGGAGACACACACACACACACACACACACACACACACACACACACACACAGGAACAAAGAACAGAAAAATGTGAGAGACAGAGAAAGAGGGAATGAGTGAGAGCGAGGGAGAGACAATAAAAGGGGGGCTTCAGTGAAAAACTGTAAAGAGAAACAGGAGAGAAAGACAGAGAAAGAAATGGAGAGAGAGAATAAGATGGGGAGTTAAGAGACAGAGAGAAAGATGGAAGGGGGGATGGAGGAGACAGAAAGAAATTATGAGAATCAGAGTCAGAGAGGGAAAGCGACTAACAGCCAGAGAGGGATGGGTGAGGAGCCAGGAGACAAAGGGTTGTGGGGACGGATGGAGATAGACAGGGATAAACAGTCTGACAGGGAGGGAGGGAGGAGGGAACGCCTTCTCCCACAGACCCCCACCCTGCACTCCCCACTGTCACCCACTGTGCACCCTGTCCCACCCCAGACGGGTGGGGACCCAGAGAAAAGCCTCGGCCCCTCTGTCTGCAGGGCTCAGCTGGCCCTGTCCTGTCCTGCTGGTTTGGCTCCCGACCTCCTCCTTCCGAGGCCGCTGAGGGGCACCCCGCTGGGAGGCAGGGCTCTGGAGCCTGTCCTGTAGGCTCACTGACGTGGCCACTGGTTAATCTGAAGGGAAAACCCAGTGACACCCTCCCCTGAGGCCCGGGCAGGCCCCAGCCTGCCTCCTTTTGGGGCCCAAGCAGGAAGAGACCTCAAAGGTCAGCTCCACTGTACCCCTCACTGTACAGAGGAGGAAACCGTGCTCCGAGAAAGGCAGGGACAAACCTGCAGTCACATAGCCAGGCAGTGGCCTAACCAGGACTCGCTGTCACAGAGGCTGTGGCCCCAAAACCTTTGAGACTTGCTTTCTTCTGGGTAAATTGCTTCCTGCCCAGGGGTGTCCTGAGCCGTCAGTAACAGTGTTTCGAATGCCAGGCACTGTGCTGAGAGTCCTGAAGTGGCTGCTGTGAGTATGCCCATTCTTACAGATGAGGAGACTGAGGCTCAGAGAAGTTGAGACTTCTAAGCCTGAAGTCACACTGTGCCATGACCCAAGCTAGGTCCATCCGACCCTGAAAGTTGGGTTCCTGCTGTGGCAACTCCCAGCCTCCCTGGGTTGTTCACCAGCAGGAAAGGGCCCTGTAATATGGAAAGGGAGGGCAGAGGTGGGAAGTTGAGTTGTAAGTACCCAGCTTCCCCAGATGGTTGGAAGTTGAATAATACATCAGCTTTGAGACACAGGAACATCTGCTGGGTGTAACCCCTCCCTGATGGACAGACCACCCCTGTCTCTTGAGGTACACATGATGCCTGCTGTGTCCCCCAGGTGACTGCAATCCAAGGATGGAGGTGGCTGCAGACACAGCTCCCTAGGCCACCTCTGCTCCTCTGGGGACCACAGTCCCTTCACGTCCAGAGCATCAGCCCTGCCCAGTGTTGCTTTCTTTTTTTAAAATTAATTAATTAATTAATTTAATTTTTGGCTGCGTTGGGTCTTCGTTGCTGCGCACGGGCTTTCTCTAGTTGCGGCGAGCGGGGGCTACTCTTCGTTGTGGTGCGCAGGTTTCTCATTGCGGTGGCTTCTCTTGTTGCGGAGCACAGGCTCTAGGTGCACAGGCTTCAGCAGCTGCAGCACGCAGGCTCAGTAGTTGCAGCACGCGGCCTCTAGAGCGCAGGCTCAGTAGTTGTGGCGCATGGGCTTAGTTGCTCCACGGCACCTGGCATCTTCCTGGACCAGGGATCAAACCCATGTCCTCTGCATTGGCAGGCAGATTCTTAACCACTGCACCACCAGGGAAGTCCCAGTGTCGCTTTCAAAGTCTGCTCTGGCTGTGTCTACACCATCTATCAGACCAGGAGGGCTGCTGCCGGGCCACGCCTGTGCTTGGAGTCCCAGGAAGTGGGGAGCCCTGGGGCACTGTCCCCTGAATATGCTGAGTGCCTTTCTTAGAACCAGGACTGGGCAGGGGGAGCACCCCAGGTGGCTGGGGGATGGATGCTTCCTTTCCCAGAAGCCTCAGAGCCTCCCGGGGGAGGGGTGTGGCCACAGAGCCCCAGCCCTGCCCTTACCTCCTTTACCCAGCTTTGGCAGAAGCCCATGGCTCTCTGCCAGCTTCATGGAGGTGGGCTTGGCGGCCATCCCTGGGATGGGGGGATGACCAGTTCTAGGAGCCTCCTTTGAGCCCCCAAACCCTCTTCCCTCCCCAGGGAGATACAGATCCCCCTTCTGGCACCTGGTCCCAGGGCCCAGGGCTTTGGCTCCTACCGTCCCCATCCAGGCGGGGCTGGCGGCAGGTGACTGGAAGGCGTGGAGAAAGGCAGGCCAAGTGGGGGCGTGGGCCCCGGCCAGTGTACTCCTCAGCCAATCAGCGGCCTGCCCAGCCGGTGGATTCAGTTACAAGCCCCAGATCACCCCATACTCCAGCCTCCTTCCTACTCCTCCCAAAGCTCCATTCATTGGCCCCGCAGCACCGGGTCGGCTGGGCTAGCTTCCGCTCAGCTACAGAGCAGCTGCCTCGTGGGCCCACCAGGGTAGGATTCCCGGGGGCTTTGTCTGACTGGGCTGGGCCAGGGCAGAATGGGGGTTCTGGTGGTGCTCTTTGGGGTGCTGAACTTCCTGGGGGCAGCTCTGGGGGGCTCCCCTGCCCTCCACTTGCACAGCACCTCCTGCCACTTGGCCAGACCCATCTCTGGCAGCCCTTTGGGGTCCCTTAGCTTCTTGGGCAAGGATGCCCAGGGACTAGCCCTGTTCCACGCCCGCTGGGATGGGCACGGGAGGCTGCAGGTGTGCAGCCGGCAGGATGAGCCAGAGCTCACTACAGCCTTCAGTACCCTCTGTGCTGGTGAGATCACCCAAGACTCCTTCATCCACACCCCTGGACCTGAGCTGCAGAGAGCCCTGGCCACCCTTAAGAGTCAGTGGGAGGCCTGCAGAGGGCCTGCCGAGAGTCTAGCAGGGACCAGGGAGAAGCGAGCAGCAGGGCAGAGTGGAGCGCCTGGCATGGGGAACCAGCGGGTGAAGAGAGGCTGGACCATGCCTGGCACACTGTGGTGTGGAGTCGGGGATTCTGCCGGGAACTCCTCGGAGCTGGGTGAGCCATCGGTGTGTGGACAGGGGGGCTGGTGGGGGAGGAAATGCAGGCTTTAGCCCTGGTACCCACTCTCCCAGGCTGTGTGTCCTGAGGAAGTGACTTAGCCACTCTGACCCTCAATTTCCTTATCTGTAAAGTGGGGTGACCATAAATCTCATTATGGGATGCTTAAATGTGGTTATAGATGGGAAAGGTCCTACTCACACCTGGGAGGCCTCATTAATTACCATCTGAGGGAGGGGGCTGGCTGGGGTGGATCCAGGGTCGGCTGAGCCAAAAAACCATTACCCAAGAGGAGGCTTTATGGGCACAGGGTGCCCAGTGGAGGGGACGCCGAGACCCAAAGGCCTGGGTTCAAATCCCAGCTCAGCCCTTCTGAGCTGAACGAGTCACCTCCCCTCTCTGAATCTGTTTCCTCTCCTGTAAAATAAACGTGACACCTCCTTCCCAGGGCTGCTGTGTGCTTGGGTGTGGGAAGTGCCAGGCATTTGGGAGATGCTCAGTAAAGGGCATCATTGCTCAGGTGGTGAAAAACATGCATGGCTTTTTTGCACTCTCGGTACAGCTGTCTGCGCGTACGCGTGGAGGGCTGGGAGGAGGACTTGGCACTTGAGTTGGAGCAGGTTGGCATCCTGACGATGCCTCATTGTGCCAGCGAGATTGCACCCTGCTGTTTACCCTTCCATTCCACACACATTCATAACTTTGGAGCTCCACTTGGGGTGTGAGCCCGAGAACTCTGGAGGCAGACACCAGTTCACCTGAGGAAAATCTTTCTGTGGGCAAGGGCTCCTGGGTGGGCTGCCTGGCAGTTGGAGTTGCCCAACAGAGGCTATACCTGGGTGTTCTCTTCAAGCTTTGGAACTGTGAGTCCCACAGGGGGAGGTCTGAGGCCACCCAGGGCATTTGTATCAGGGCTGGGATGAGAACCATGTCTCTGCTCCCAACACCACGTGGGCATAGCCGGCACGTGGTGCCCACGACCCTGCTGAGCTGGTGCCCCCTCCGCTCCCTGTAGGGGTCTTCCAGGGCCCCGATCTCTGCTGCCAGGAACACGACCGCTGCCCACAGACTGTCTCACCCTTCCAGTACAACTATGGTATCCGAAACTACCGACTCCACACCATCTCCCACTGCAACTGTGATGCCAGGTTGGTGGTGGGCAGGGAGGGCTGGGAGCTCGGGGTGGGATTATCTGCCAGGATTACCCGGTGCAGAGTCTGGGATTCCAGAGAATCCTAAAGGATCAGCCAGCCAGAGTCCACTGTGCAGTGGGAAAGCTGAGGCCTAACAGGAGAGGGGACACTTGGACCCCAAATCACCTGGCTGGTAGTGACCAGGTGGTCTGGGAGAGGAGCCAGGTAGCTCTCTGTGGTCCAGGGACCTGAGTGCTGGCTCTGGGACAGGTTTCAGCAGTGTCTGCATAACCAGCGGGACTCCATCTCTGACATCGTGGGCGTGGCCTTCTTCAACGTGCTGGCGATCCCCTGCTTCGTGCTGGAGGACCAGGAGGCCTGTGTGGAGTGGTACTGGTGGGGCGGGTATGTGGCTGCCCCTTTCGAGCCCCTTGCCAGCCAGTGGGGAGCTCGGGCTCCAAGCCTGGGAGGGAAGCCTTTCTGTATGTCTGTCCTCCAGGGAGTGATGCCTCGTCCTCCCTGTCTTCTCCTCAGGGTGGGGTCCAGGATGCAGACGCTCCCTGGGTGCCCTGCAGGACCCAGTGGGATGTGGGATGAGGGGTGGGACTGGCAGAGCCCTGATCTCCGTGGAGATGAACCTGGGGACTTCTGGGAGGGGGGATTCTGGGTTACCAATTGCCACCATGTGCTACCTCCCAGGTGTAGAACATATGGCTCTGTATCCCTCGCCCGTCTCCAGCCCAGGATCTTCTACAATGCCTCCTGGAGCTCCCTTGCCATCCCCCTGACTCCCAGTCCTCAGAACCCAGCGCCCAGCAAGCCTCGGTGGATTCAGCACCCTCAGAAGTGGCCAGCACAGCAGAAAGAGTCCAAGTACCCCAGCCAAGCCAACGCCACAGTCCTCCAGGCCCCTGTGGCCTCCCTTGGGCCTGATGTGGCCTCCATAGTCCGGCTGGAGGTCACTGATTCAGGCCTCCAGGGACCATGGCGTGGCCTAAAACCTCAAGGTGAGCTCAGAACCTAACCTTGGGGGCTCCTGATGTAAGGAGGTGTCCGTGACTCTGTTCAGGGTGGGGGGTCCCTGTGTTGCTTCCTTTCCTGCTCTGAACTCCTTCTGGGGTCTCCCAACCTCTCTTGTGCTGCAGCCAGAGGGATTTTTGTAAGCTCCAAACTTGTCCATGGCACTCCTCGCTGAGGCCCACCATGATGTCCCAACACCCAGGCGTTGTTGAGTCTGGTCCTGCAGATCCTACTCCCCAGTTGAAACTCCAGTTCTAAAAACTTCATTTGGTTCTTCTAAAGCCACTTGCTCTCTCCCACTGTTGGGCCTTTGCACATGCTGTTCTTGCTGCCTGGAGAATTCTCCCTGACTCTTCCCCTCTTCCAGCCTCAGCTTAGCAGCCTCTGCCTCCAGGAAACCTTTTCTGACCACTCTCGACTCTCTGGGCTTCCCCATGGCAGCACTGCTCTGTGTGTGTGTGCGCACGCATGCGCGTCTCCTATGTGTGAAGCACTCTGAAGGCACAAAGGGCATGAGATGGAGGGACACTGTGTGTGTGGGACTGAGCATGTGTGCTGGATGGCAGTGGGCATCAGACAGGGCTCCTCTCACCACCACACCTGCCCCCAGGTGCCCGCCAGGCCTGCCGCAGCTTCCACCGCCTGGACCAGTGTGAGCACCAGATCGGGCCCCAGAAGACCAAGTTCCAGCTGTTCAACAATGCCCGTGAACCCCTCTTCCACTGCAACTGCACGCGCCGGTGAGGCCTGCTTGGACCCTTGGGGGTGGGCTGCCTGTTGCCAGGCACTGGGAAGGGACACCTGGCTGACGAGGCCCTGCCCCAGCCTGAGCTTGCCTCTGCCCTCAGTCTGGCACGCTTCCTGAGGCTCCACAGCCCACTTGTGGGTGCCAACATACTTTGGGAGCTGCTGGGCAAGACCTGCTTCAAACTGGCCCCTCCACTGGACTGTGCTGAGGGCAAAGGGTGAGTGACATCAGGACCAGGAGGGATGGGGGACTTCCCAAGGGGTGGGTTGCCTCTGCTCCCTTTGTGCACCTGGGCTGAGAGGGTGATGGAGGGGGTCAGGGGACCTCTGAGTTCCACTGTCATCATCCCTGGGTTCGGCTCTGCAGTTGGCCCATGTAGGTTGCATCTCAACTCTGTCATTTACTTCCTATGTGACCTTGCAAGCTGAATAACCTCTCCACACCTGTTTCCTTACCTATAAAATGGAGGTAGAAGCCAAGGAAGTGGCGTGTATGACATACATAGGCCAAGGCCTGCAGGACACATAGTAAAACACCTGCTTAACTCTTACCCCATAATCCACAATTTCATTTCAATTCTGATTCTCAAAACTAACTCTGTTACTTTTCCTATTTCACAGGTAGGGAAACTGAGGCCCAGACTGACCCAGGTTTCTGCAGCCAGCTAGTGGCAGAACTTGGGCCTCTGGGTGCCAACCCAGGTTTATTCTGCCCCCTGCTAGGTGTAACAGCCCCCCACCCTCCCGGCCCCAGCCCTGCTCCTCTCTGGGCCTTGGTCACCCTCTCTGCAGAGTAGGGTGGGATTCTTGGCAGTTATGACCACCTGCCCCACTTTTCTCTCCTCACAGCTGTTCCAGAGACCCCAGGGCCATCAAGGTGTCAGCTCGGCACCTGCGGCGACTTCAGCAGAGGCAACTCCAGCTCCAGGGGACAGGCACAGACAACAGGCAGGCATGGACTTCAGAGCACCCAAAGGCCCCCATGTCATTCTATGACCGGTGCCTGCAGCTGACCCAGGGAGCCGGAGGACCTGAAGGACAGCAGAAATCCTGGAACCAGTGACCTCAGTTCCAGCTCTTCTGGGCACAAGACTGGACCTCGTCCCTGGCTTTGCTTAGGCACTGGAGGTCTCAGCTTCCCCTCCACGTGTTAGACTGAAGTGTGGACGGGCTCTTGTGGATAGCCAGAGGGCTGCATGGGTAGGGTGGGGGGGCCAAGGCCCAAATGCTGGACCACGTCTCCTGCTGTGCTGGGTGATCTTGGGCTGGTGACACAACCCCTCTGTGCTTGGATGTGGTATTCAGGAGGTTCATTCTACTGCCTCAGGCTTGGGCCTTCCCAGAGAAATTAACATCCAGATGGGAATGGGGAGAAGGTAACATTGCAGCAGCCCCAAGAGGTACCAGGAGGAGGTACATATATGTCTATGTTGCGAAGTTAATGCATGTCTCAAGAACTTGCCCAGGGAAGCCCCATCGTCTGCCTGCTGTCCCCAGGGGACCCCTTCTCTTAACAGCTGCTATGCTCTTCCTGGCCCAGCCCTGGCCCATTCTTTCTTCCCTAGACCTAAATTCAGATCTCCCCCCATGCCCTTAAGCAAGAGACCTCCTTCATTCTGAGCCTTAGTTTCCTCGTCTGAAAAAGGGGAGTGTAAACAGGACCTACCTCATAGGGTTGTTGAGGATTAAGCGAACCAACTCACGGACAGCACTCAGCACCTAGTAAATGTTCCCTCCCTCCAGCACACAGCCAAACTGTGCTTAGGCGTCTGATTTTTAAAGGTTCACATAACCTCTTGGAGGCCTCAGTTTGCTCACCTGTGAAATGGAGCTAAGAACTACACTGAACTCAACACCACAACTTGTGGTGCAGCTTAAAGGACATGGTATGTGTAATGTATACAGCTGGTGCCTGGTAATTGTCAGATCTGTCATCCTCTCTTTAGTCCCTTCCTCTGACTGCCCCCAACCCCAGACTGCTAACAAGTTAGGAAGAAGTCAGAAGTGAGGCTGGAGAATTTAATTCCTAATTGATAACCTCCAGGTTTGCTCCCCCATCCCAGATGGGGGCTGGGATAGGGGTTTGCTGATTGTCACAGTTGAGGTGCCAGGACCAAGTTTGGGGGACCCCAGTTGGCCACCCCTTGCCAGAAGAGAGTGGCAGGTGCACATAAAGCTGGAGCAGCAGCAGGAGGGAGGCAGGTGGGTTTGCAGAAGATTGGGGCAGAGTTGGGGCCACCTGGGCCTGCCTGTCCACCTCACCCTCAGGGCCCCAGGCCCCCTTCTTCCAGGCCCTGCTGACCCTGGGGGCTGGGAGACAGGCTGTCGGGGGCTGGGGCCTCCCGATCGGGTCCCCAGGAGCTGCCACCGCCGGGGTCTACGGTCTCTAGGCGCAAGGCAGGCAGCAACCCCAGGCTTTGAGGCACAGATGGTGGGAAGGCCCAGGACCCAGGCAGCCCAGGGGGCCCCTCCTCACTGTTGCCTTGGCTGCCACCATCACTGCCCCTGTTGGGGGCCACCCGAGGCAGGCGGCGGCTCTGGGGCGAGGGGCTTCGGCTGGTGCCACGGCGTTCACAGGACGAGGGCCGCAGGGCGAGGCCGGGGAAGCGGGCCAGACCTGGGCTTCGGCTACGGTGCCGCTTGGACTTGCCAGGGCTTGGGCTGCGGGACTTGGATGCAAGCAGCTCCAGGGTGCTGTCATCCTCATCCTCCGAGCTGGCACCCGAGCTGTCTGTGCTGCTGCTGGCCAGCTCCGAGGTAGGCAGTGAGATCTGGGGGGAAGGCTGGTCACTGGGGTGCCCCTCTCCCCAACCGGCCACTGAGGCCTCTGGGAACCACTCCTGCCCTCCCCCTTGGCAGACCCAGGAAGGTCAGGCTATTTGTAGGAGGTCACAGAGCAGAATGTAGAAGCTGTAGAGGCATTTGAATACTCCTTTGGTGCCCCTGACCCTGCAGCCTGGCCTACTTACCTGGAAGGGCTCAGTGACCCCGATGAGGATGCTGTGGGTGTGGCTATAATAGCCCAGGATGAAGTCTCCGTGACCCTTGGGCAGTGACTCCTCACTGAATGTCACCTGGTGGGCCGGGGGGTTTAGGCCCAGGTTGGGGTGAGGGAGGCAGCCTCAGGACCCTTCAAGCTGAATCCTGAGCCCCCAAGGGCAATGGGGACTTCCTCCCACTCTCCCCCTCCCCTTAAGTACCTGGTAGATGCTCCCGTCCACATCCTCGTGTTTGGCCCAGACATAAGCCACGTAGTCCTTGCAGTGGCGGAAACCCACCTGGGGCGAGAGCAATCAGGGTCATGACCCCTAACGTCTGACCCCAGCAGCCTCAAACTCTGGGGCAGCCAGGGACCCCACATGGGGTCCCTGGCTGCCCCTTCAGGCCCTTCCTTCCCCGATGTACCGACCACCCCTGCCCGTCTCACCCGGTACAAGCCGATCCAGTCCCAGGAGCTGCGGGCGAACACCGTCTCTATGCGGTACCTCACCACAGCCTGCTCCGGCCGCACCCACTCGTCTGCCACATCCAGCCGCACAAGCGGCATGTCGTCTCTGAAGGCAAACTGCCCAGGGGCAGGGGGCAACATCAGGGGAGACCCTCTAGTATTCTATGCACCTAGAGCCCTTGGGCCTGAGTCGGCACAAATTGGCTGAGATGAAGGGCCTTTGAAGCCACTGCACAGGCTGGGAAACTGAGGAAGAACAGGTCTAGGATGAATGCCAGGTTTCCTGCCTCCCAGCTCAGGGCTCTTTTTGTCCTTAGCCTCCTTAGGGAGTGAGTGAGAACACAGCTTTGAAGCTTAGTAGACCATGGGTTTGGCCCTGGCTCTGCCATTGTTATGCAGTGTGACCCAAGGTGAGTTTCTTGACCTCTCTGAATACCAGGACTCTTGTCCTTAAACTCTGATGATCTTATTTAACTCTTGGGGTTGCTCTGCAGATTCAATGAGATACCATATAAAGTATCCTATAAACTTCTCAGTATACAGTAGGTGCTCAATGAATGACTTGCCTATAAGCTAACAAAGGGGTCCCATGATGCACTGGATATTCTTGAGTAAAGTGAACACCCATGAGCAGGCAAGAAGAGCTCTGGGTAGATGGCTGGAGACCATCCAGGCTCTGCTACTAACCTGCTTCATGACCTCAGGTAAGCCCTTCATCAGGCTAAGTAAGACTCAGTTTCCCCACCTGTATTAAGGAACCACTATTAACCTTGTTTGTCATCAGTCCATGGAGACAAAAGAATCTTCTCTTCCCAGGGTCACCCTAGGCTGAGCAGGGGGTCACCATGTGGATGGGGTTGCTGGGGTGGCAGGTGGCCAGGGTACTGGCTTCATCTCTGTCCCTCAGGGAAAGACTCGGTGGTGCCAGCCTCAGGCTTTGTCTGCTCCCCTGTTTATCTGGTTTCAACTTTCTCTCCCTCCTCAGCTTCCTTCCAAGCTGCTCCAGAAGAAACCAGCACATCCCCTCCCTGCCCGTGGGTTCCTAACAGCAGGTCTGGCCAGGTTGCGCTCTTAGAAATACCCTTTAGGGCCTTGTGGGGTCAAAACTCCTGCTGAGCCCTGTGCTGTCTTGCTTTGGATAAGAGATTTAAGTTCTCTGAGCCTCTGTTTCTCTCATCAGTAAAACTGGGAGGAGAATTTGGACATCCTCAGGGCCTACCACAGTATTCAAAGGGATGACATACATGAAGTAGGCTACACAGGCTCTGGCATATAGTAGGTGCTCAACAGGTAATGTTTTACAAGGGACAGGGTTCTAGATAAGGAGGGAAGGATAGGGCGCCCAAAAGGAGTGGTTCTCAAGGTGTGGTCCCTGATTGGGGGTTAAACCTCACACCCAAGGCTTTTACCAAAGGTCATGGGAGGCCAGACATGGGCAGATTTCCATTCCCAGCTGAGGACATTGGCCACTGTCCCTCTGACTGACCATATGACAAAGTTATCAGGGAAAACATTCTCTGGTCTGCTGGGCTCCCTCTTATCAGATCAAGAGAATAGGAGAACCCAGAGTTGGGTTTCAGGACTGGAAATTGGGCTCCACCCCACTCTGCTGCTGAGCCTGTGTGCGACTTGGGGCACATGCTACCCCACTAACAGAAAGTTGGACTACATGGTCTCTAAGATCCAGTTCTGACATTCTTGGATTTCCCCTTTATCCTTTGGCAGCTAGGGGCCCCAGTCCTAAACACAGGGGCTTCCCTGGTGGCGCAGTGGTTAAGAATCCGCCTGCCAATGCAGGGGACACGGGTTCGAGCCCTGATCTGGGAAAATCCCACATGCCGTGGAGCAACCAAGCCCATGCGCCACAACTACTGAAGCTTGCGCGCCTAGAGCCCGAGCTCCGCAACAAGAGAAGCCACCGCAATAAGAAACCCGCGCACCACAACGAAGAGTAGCCCCTGCTCGCCGCAACTAGAGAAAGCCTGCGCGCAGCAAGGAAGACCCAACGCAACCAAAAATAAATACATAAATCAATAAAAATTTATAATAAAAAAAATCCTAAACACAATGCTAAATTTTATAGTAACTATTTAGGGTTTAGCTTTGTATTTTTTTGTATCTCTACTCCCCCTCCCCATCACATACGGTAAGATGGTAAATAAATAATAAATGAATGTGAATGAATGCTACATGGGATTTGAGTAAATATTTTGGTAGCTGGTCTTATTATATATGTGAATTTTAACATAAGTTGCCCGAAGCCTTTCTCAGAAAAGGGGAGTTAGAGATTAATGGTAAAGGTATACCGTTTGAAATCAGACTAGCCAGGGTTCAAATCCTAACCTTCCCTTTGGTAGCCGTGTGACCCGGGGCAAGGGGTGCTGTGTCTCTGGGCCTCAGTTTTTTCACCTGAAAATGGAGATCATAGGACTTCCCTGGCGGTGCAGTGGTTAAGACTCTGAGCTCCCAATGCAGGGGGCATGGGTTCGATCCCTGGTCCAGGAACTAAGATCCCACATGCCGCATGGCATGGCCAAGAATAAATAAATAAGTAAATAAATAAATAATGGCGATCATAACCCCACTCCCAGTCTGCTGTGACAAGTGGATGCTGCTGAGGGCAGGTGTAAGGGGTTACCGGTGGGCAGTGAGATGCTGAGCTGGGCCTGGGGATGTCATGCGGGGAGGATGAGGCCAGGACTTACGTGCAGGACGAACTGGGCAGCCACGGGCTTGTGGTCGCTGACAGTGTATTCCATGTGGCTGTGGTAGCTGTGCTGGGTCACCTGGAGCCGGTGGCTCTCCCGTCCCGAGGGGCTGGGACCTCCACCTGGAGCCTTGACCTTCCACAGGATACGGTCTGTCCAGGCTGGCTTCCGCTTCTTGGCACTGTGGTGGGCAAGGGTAGGCTGAGTATCAGGGGTTGGGGGTCAAGGCACCTCTGCCTCCTGTCTCTCTTTCCTGTCTCCCTTATCCAGAAGACCTTAGCCCACATCCCCACCTCTAATCCCAGTGCTGAGCTCACCTGGTATCATATTTGTTAGTACCCACGTCAAACTTGAAGGTGGGCGCAAAGTTGAGGGGCCCCTCCTGGAAGCCCCTCAGGATGGGCCAGGTGTTCTTGGCCATGTTGAGCTGTGAGGGTCCAGAAGCACAGAATTGGACAAGAGCTTGGGCAGGGCAGGTGAGGTCAAGGACCATAGCCTAGGGTACAGGTGGTCCTAGGGCATGTTCTGTGTGCTTGGGGTTTTGGGGTCCAGGCTGGGATTCCCCACCTGGTCTTTCTCCCAGAGCTGGTGGAGCTGCTCGCTGTCGATGGCAAATTTGACGAAGTGCAGGTCGTAGCTCTCGATGCGGAAGTTCAGGTCCCCGAACCAGAACACGAGGCTGTTCGGAGGTGGGGGTCAGCGGGGTCCATGGGGTGAAGAGCCCAACCCAGATCCTTCTCTGCCCCCATCCAACCCGACGGCTGCTCCTAGTGATGACGCAGGGGGTGGGTGGGTTGCTGCAGAGCCGCCAGCCCACCACGGAGCAGCAGGGGGTGTAGACCTAGAAGTTAGGTTCCGACCCCCAGCAAGGCCTTGCCCCTCAGCAAAGCTCCACCCTGCAGGCTCCACCTCCCCATCAAACTTAACCAGCTTTCTTGTTCCTAGCTATAGTGTGGGTGGTCTCCACCCCCATAGGCCCCGCCTCTCCTCACAAGGCGCACCGGCCTCGCCCCTGAGGCCCACCCCTCCTTCACTAGCCCCGCCCAAGCTCCATTAGGTCCCGCCCCGGCCCATACTCGTGATCCAAGATGCCTTGAGCGCCAGGCCCCTGGAACTGCTGGAGGCTGAGGATGGTCTGGAAGTTGTCCTTGCGTTGCTCCGCTTTCTCCATGTGGGCCGGCAGGTGGCAGTTCAGGAAGCACAGCATGTGCCCGAAGGCGGCCAGTCGCACACTCACTCCACCCTTGTTGCCCTTGGGAAACAAGGTTGGGTGGGTCATGGGCGGGGCCTAGGCAAGGAGGTGAGGCCCGCGGGGCTTAGGGTGGGCGGGGTCAGCGGGTGAGGCCCAGGACCCGTGGAGGCGTGGAGAGGGGTGGGTTCTAGGGAAAGGAGTGGAACACTAGGAGGGGTGGGGACAGAAAGGGGCGGGGTCTAGAAAACGAGGGGTGGGGGTGGGTGGGGAGAGGCAGGCCTCAGAGTAAGGGGTGTAGCTTGGGGAGAGGATATTGCCAGTACGCGGGGGTCCGGGGACTAATCTAAGGATCCCTTAGGGCCCTGTCCCCTCCGAGGCCGCTTCCACGCTCACCCAATAGCCACCCAGGCCAGTGCGCGTGCAATCAGTCTGCACATCCCTCAGGAAGGGCAGATGGTAGTACTTGGCGAACAGCAGCAGGATGACGCCCTGCATCCGCACGGTACTCACCTGCAGCAGAGGCGCGAGGAGGCTGAGGGACAGGACACAACTCACCTGCCCCCGCCCTCGCCTTTTCCGGTCCTTAAAGGTCTGCTCCTCCATCCTCCCATTTCATGGACCCGGCCACCGAGGCCCAGCGGACCCCACGGTGAATGAAGACAGAGCTAGGGCCGAGAATCCAGGGGTCTCCACCTGCCCGGGGGTTGAGGGAGGAGTTACCAGCACGAAGTTGAAGGGCCCCAGTGCGTCCATGAAGAGCTCGCTCCACTGGTCGGTGAAGAGCGCGTCCTTGAGCCGCTTGTTGATCATAGAGTTCACTTCCTGCAACCTGTGGGGGACTGTGAGGCGGCCTTCGGATTGGGGGGGGCGCCCTAGAAACCCCTCCCACGGGAGAGGGTCTGGGAGGCAGGAGGGGCTCAGGAGGGAGTCTACTCGCCCTGTCCCCTCACCCTATGGCGATCATGTCTGCCCTGTCACTGTCATCGCTGCTGCTGCCCAGGTGGAGGAGGGATGTGACATCATCGGGGGGCATGGCTGTGCCCACGTTCCATGTGACCACAGTGATCCTGGGGAGGTGGGGGTACAGAAGGGGTTACTACTGGGGACCACTCTCTTACCCTCAACCTCCCTCCCACAGGGCTTTTTCTGGGGAAATAAGCTTGAGTATATGCCCTCAGAAGGACCCACAGTGGGCCCAGGGTCCCTTCCACCAGACTCTTCCAGGGGAGATCAACTGAGGCAGGGTAGGCAAGTCCCTTAGGAGAGGATGCTGTCTTCCGAGGGCCCCAGAGTGGGCCTAACACCCACAAGGAATCTTCCTCAGGGAGGTCAGCTGGGACGGAGTAGGGTAAGCCACCCTAGAAGGATGGCTAGTCTTAGAGTTCAAGCCCCAGCAATGTCTTGGGAGAGGGCCCCTCACCAGAAGCCAGGGTCGCTCTTGCAGGTGGGCTGAGCTGACCAAGAGGAGGATGACGAGGTGGATGTAGAAGAGGAGGTGGTAAGAGGGGCTGGGGTTTCTCTGGGCTGAAGGTTGGGGCTCAGATGCCCACCAGGCCCGGCACCCTGGGTGCCAGGCCTGGGGAGGGCCATCCCAGGAGCTGGGGGGACACACGGGGAGCGGTTTGGGGAGCGGCTGGGGGAGCGGCTGGGAGATCGGGGTGGCTTGGGCAGAGGTGGGGGCACAGTCTGGGCTAAGGGGGCCCCTGGCCGGAAGGTGGGGTAGAGAAGTCCGGGGGAGCGAGTGCCAGGCTCTGGAGGACCCTGGCCCACATCCAGAGGCAGGGTCTGTGGTGGCCGGGGCAAGACAGGATCCTCAGGGCTGCTGCAGGGGGCCTCAGGCCGGGCTCTGAAGGAGGGGGAAATCCGAGGGTCTGGGGGGGCTTGAATCAAAGATGGGGAGCCCACAGGACCAGATGTCTGAGTCGGGGGCTGGAGATGCCCGTCTGAAGGGGAGAGAGGTCTAGGGACTGGGGCATCCCTCTGTTTAGCTGGTGTCCATCCCACAGAGGCCGGGGCTGATGTCATGGATGCTGGAGTCAGGGCCTGTTCCTGAGAGGGCGACAGAACTGGACTGGGCACTGGGGAAGAGCTGGAGGGGGGCTGTGGGGGCTGTTTCTCAGATGCCACGGCCAGGCTCAGGCCTGAAGCAGCCAGGGCTGGCTTGGGTCCCATGGAGGCAGGTGGCACCTGCTTCTGGTCCCTGGACAGTGGAGCCAGCCTGGGCCCCAGGGTAGCTGGAGGAGGCTTCGGCCTAGCTGAGGCAGACATCACCAACTGGCCCACAGATGTTGGAGCCAGGCTGGAGCTGCGGTGGGCAGGAGCTGTTTTCTGCCCTCCAGGGGTAGACACTGGAGCCAGGATGGGTCGGGGAGACGCCAGAGCCAGCCTTGGCCCCTTTGAGGAAGGTGGCACTGCTGCTGGTGGCCCCACAGGTGTCAGAGCCAACCTTGGTTCCGAGCGTACTGGTGCTGCATTCTCCTTCGCTGGGAGCTGAAAACATGAGTCCATCTTGGATAGGACAAGTCAGAGACTCAGAGTCAACCCTAACCAGGCCTCCACTTCCATATAGACCCCAGCAGACTCTGTCTAGCTAAGAAAGGCACATCTTTCTGAGGAAGTTCTTCCTAATTTCTCACCTCAATCCATTCTGCTGTGAATCAGCTTCTCTTTTGGAGGAAACAGGACATGGAAACCTATCCCCTCCCTCACCTGTGACACCTCTTTCATAGATGGGGAAACTAAGACCCCCAACTCAAAGGAGGCAGAGTGTGAGCCTGGACCCGAGGGCTCTCCTTGCCTTCCTGGCTGGCACCCACTCCCTGGCCTCCCAGGAGTGTTGGGTGGCTGGAGTCAGCTTCCCTGAGCACCGCCCACCCCTGCAGTCCCTGCTGCTCCCCTAGCCAAGGGCTACTGATCTGACCCCCCCAGATCTGCCCACTCAGGACACCCTGGGGCCAGCCTGTTAAACACCACCCCCTTTCCTCCACAGTACACAGGAACTCTCAGGTTCCCCCAGCCAAACGTCCCCAATTCCTTGGTCACAGCCCTCTCTGTCGTCGTCACCCATTCCCAGAGCTCCGTGCAGGAGCAAGAGCCTGGGTTGGGACTGGCCATGTCGATTCCCAGCCCAGCTCTGTGTGACCTTAGGCAAGCACTTCCCTGTGCAGGGCCTCAGTTTCCCTGTCTTAAAATGAAGGAACCTGTTGAAGGATCCCTGGCCACACCTGATCCTGGGAAGCCTAGGTCTCATATTCTCTGCATGTATGAGCCCAACATTTGCTAGGCTTCCATTTGAGCTCCATGGACTAGTCCATCCTCCCAAGTGTGATTCTAACACCCAGAGCAAGTCCAGAATTCTGTTGATCCTGGCACCGCACCACTGTGCACAAGTTGTACCCTCTTACCCTTGTCACCCCACCTGTGAGGACAGGCAAGCAGGTATCCTCTTTATGTCCAGCAGGTGGAGTGGGGGGTGTGGGGCCCTGCAGGGACCTCCTCTTCCTTTCCTACCTGTCCCTGTCTGATGCCTCTGTCTCCAGAAGTCAGGATAAAGTGTCCCTTGCCAGGGAGGGTAGACGAAGGTTTACACTCACCCTGGGGTGGCCCCATCCCTGTCTCCAGAGATGCAGTTCTGTCTGCATCCCGTGTCCTGCTTGGTTCAGAGAATCTGAAACTCTGCCTCCACCTCTGTCCCCAAACTCAGCTCTTTGAGGCTTGCATTTTGGGCATCCTCCTTGGTTCCTAGTGTCCCACTCCAAACCCCCACCCCAAACACCACACCGCCTCCAGCACTAACAACTTAGACATCCCAGATGTCACAGTTTCAGTCTTCAGGGACAAGCCTCCTCATTTTGCATTGACTCAGAGAGGACAAGCAACTTGCCCAAGGTCACATAGCAAAGCTGGAGCACAGCTGGGTCCCCTGATACCTGGTCCAGGGCTTTCCCAGGAGGTCCTGGAGACAGCTAACTCCATCTCTCTCTGAGTGTCCGTCCCATCACTACCCCCTCAGCCCCTAGGGTACCCTGTTTGCCCAGTTCCTGCTTGGTGGGCAGAGGAGAGTGCCAGCCCCTCAGCTGGGGCACCAGGGTGCCTGCAGTATGTTGGGGGGGGGGACTAAGGATCAGGAATGGGGGAACTAGGATTTAGGGGTCTTACCTTGGAGGGTGCCCCAGTTTGGGAAATCCCGTGGGGCATGGGCAGGGGGCCCAGGCCAGCCTGGGTCCCCGGCCTCCCGCTGCCACTGATGCCCTGGCCCTCCATGTCTGCAGCCCCCGGCAGCCCGGGTTCCCTTGGGCTCCAGCTCCTCCGCTAGCTCCTGGGAACCAGTGATGTCATCAGCCGTTTCAACCTGCTGAGAATTTAAAGACACAGGCACCGACTTCCCAACATAGAGGTGGCCAGGGCAAGGTGACCTACCCCCTGGGGACTGGCTGCTGAGCCTGGAATGGTCATGGTTGGGGAGGAAGCGGGGGGAGTGGGTCCATTGGCCTGGCACAGGTCCCAGCTGGCAGCATAGTGGAAGCTGTCTTTCTGTTTCCACCCTCCAGCCGGTAGGCCTGGCCAGCCCTTGCTCAAGGGAGGGGCACTGACACACCTGAGGGTAAGGTAGCTCAGAGGTCAGCCCCCTCTCCAGGGCTTCAGAGACACCTGAGTCCCTGCTCTGATCCTGTGACCTTCTTGACTCCCTGCCAGCTCAGGGCTTGCCTTGGCCCCCACCCTTGCCCCATTTTCAGGCCTTGGTGCCCGCCCCTCGCCTGGCTCTATCCTTCCCATCCCAGAGCCAGACACTCAGGCTCCAGCAACTGGAGTCTTTCCCATCTCAACCTCAGCACTGGCCCCTCCTCTTCTGCAGACACCTCGCGCCTGCCCTTGGATGTCCCCACAGCCAGGCCCAGCCCAGCTCCTCCCAGCTTTCCTCCTCCAAGACTCACTGGGTGTAGCTTGGGAGAGGGACTTGCTCAAGGTCACCTGGTGAGCTGGGGAGGTCCCCTGAGTCTCAGTGAGGAAAGGGAGCTGCCTCAGTGATCCAGGAACCACAAGAGTCAACTGGGATGTCTGGGGGAAGGGAGCTGGGGTGGAGAAAGGCCCAACAGTGGGGGAACAGACTGGCAGGAGGGTCAAAAACAGGTCTGGGAACTTCTTTGGCCAGGACCCAGCGTAGGGCCTGGTCTCCAACAGACCTAGGGAAGTGTTTGTTGAATGAATCAATCAATCAGTGAGAAGAGTGAATGAGTGACAGGTTCAGATACGGCCGGAGATGGCTGTGGGCTCTGCTTCTGCCTCTTCCCCACTCTCACTCTTATCTGCTAAGCAGTCCCTGAAACCCTGATTCCTCCAGAGCTGCTTGATTGCTTACAGAGGAGTGATCTCACTCAGTTTAGGCAGAAAATGATCAGAGTTTTGTGCCCAGAGCTCCCTGCTGATCAACAGTCACCTCTGTATCCTCATGGACCGGTGTGGTCCCCTGCATGAAAGTCACGTGGACAGATACCTCATTCCCTCTCCTGGATGGGCTTCCCACCTCTGCTTGACTGTCTCTGTGTCTAGTCTGTGTTTCTGGGCTAGCACCTCTGGGAGGCTGGAATTTTCACGGGCAGAGACCCAGGCCATATTAGGGTCCTGGGGTAGAAAGGTGGTGATGGTGGAAGTAATGACGTTGGTGATGGGGGAGGTAATGACAGTGGTGATCGAAGGGATGGAGATGATAATGTATGTAATTATGATAATGGAAGTGAGGACTGACAGTGCTGGTGGTGGTGGTAAGGTGACAGTGCTGGCAAAGTGGAGGTGATAGTGGTAGGATGGATGTGATAGAAGAGGTAGTGGAGGTAATGGTGATGGCAATAGTAGAGATGATAACAGAGGTTGGTGATGTTGGAGGTGGTAGAATGAAGAGATGAGGGTTATAGTAACAGTGGAGGAGAGATGGGGGCAGACAAGGTGGTGGGGGTGTTATGTTGACGGAAGAAGAGGTGGTGGTGGAGTTGGAGGTGAAGATGTGGGTGGTGGTGAGGGAGGAAGTGAGCGTGAACATGGTGGTGGCGCTCAGGCCACCAGAGATGGAAGGAAATTTTGAACTTACCCTGCCTAGCCCTCTGACTCCTATTTTACAGATGAGAAAACTGAGGCCCCCAACAGTACCTGGCTTCTGTTGCAATCCTGGAAGTGATGGGGGACAGATCCAGGTCCCTGGAACCAGTCCTAGGGCTCAACCATCTGGGCTGAGACAAGGGCATCAATGCCCTTGAGAAACCAGGCAAATGTCATGCAAATAAGTGTGCAAAGGGCTCCTCTGCCCCAGTGGGGCAGCCAGGATCTCCACCATGTCCCCTCCCTGAGCTCAGATCCTGCAGGGGACTTTGTTTCTGTCTCTGCCACTGACTTACTTGGAGAGTCACTCAGATTCCTGGTCTGTGTAAGGCAGATAAAAACAGTAGATACCTCCTACGATTGCTGTGAGAATTCAACAAGATAATACATCTGAAGAGTTTAGCACAGAGCCTGGCACAAGCAAGCTTTCAGTAAGGGCATCTGCCCTGGAGTTACCACCATCACCACCACCACCACCACCACCACAATCATCATCATCATCATCATCATCCCCATCATCATCATCTATTCCAATCTGCCCATTTGGAGGATGCTGAAACTGAGGCCCAGCATAGTTGAATTCCCAGGTCGGGGGGAAAGAAAAGGGGCTCTGAGACCCAGACATGGCCTTGCTAGGGGCAGGGGGCAGGGGGCAGACCTCGGCTGACAAGAGAACAGGGTAAGATCTATATTTGAGCTCCTGGTGTGATGACTAAGGAGGTTGATAACAGGCTCTGGGGCTCAGGGTGGCAGGCTGGGGGCAGCTGCCTGGGAGAACCGCCCCCCTGGAGACGGCTGTCTCCGGAGACACGTCCTGGCTCCCTCCCTTCCCTCGCTCCTGGGGGTAGGGGGTGGGGTACTGAGGCAGAGAGTACATCTTGTCCTGCCCCATCCTAGAAATCTTAGTGCTACCCTCCAGGCTGTTTGGGTCAGGGATAGGAAAGGAGGTGGTTGATGGATTATCTCAGTTACTCTCCATAGTAACCCTGTGATGTTGGTAATAAGATCCCCATTTGACAGAGGAAGAAACTGAGGCCTAGGGATTACCCAGCCAGCAGGGGACAGAGCATGGGGTTCCCAGGGAGATGGTGGATAATTCTCCCCAACAGAGGTTCCTGTTGAACCTATTCTTTGAAGGAGAGTCTGTATTGCCAAACTGAAAAGAGAAGAAACACCCTGGGAAGCAGAGGGAGCAGCAGGTGCAAAGGTATGGAGTATGAAAGGTTCCGGCTGTGAAAGGACGCAAACTCCGGACACGTGCCCTCATGGCCCTTTGGCTCAGAGTAAATCCCCCAGAAGTAGAGAAGGGAGAGAGAGACGTGCTTCTTCCTCTTTCCTCTTCCTCTTCCTCGATCCACTTCCCAGGGGCACTTGAGGATGGTAATGGTACAGAAGGGTCTGTCCTCCTTCGTTTTGCTCGCCGGTCACCTGTGAGGGAGGTCACACTATGGCCACTAGTTGAGAAATGTCTTGAGACATAGAGGGTGCTACAGGGTAGTGTGGGAAGGTGGAAGAGGTAAGCATCAGGGAGGGCTTCCTGGAGGATAAAGTATACAGGGCCTGGAGGAGCATTTCTCCTCCCAAGGCTTCACTCCAGAGTTCCTTATTGGTACCAACTGCCACATGTTATTATCACTCTCCCCTCGTTCTCACCCTCTGGGGCAGGTGTCATCCTCACCTCCCATTCTGCTCCTCAGGAATGGGTTCAAGGAGGAGGAGTGACTTTCCCAAGGTCACACAGCTGGGGCCTGAGCTCAAACATCCTTCCTTCCTCTCCTCAGCTCCCCCTCCTCCCAGGCAGCCTGGCACCCGCTGTCAGCTGCTCTGAAGTGAATGGCTATTTTTATTCTGGTTTGAGGGGATCTCGGGCAGCAGAGCCATGTAGGTTAGAAGGCTCTAGGACAACTGGCTTCAGCAGGCAAAGAGAAGTTTACTGCAGGGACAGAAGCTTGCCTGGGGGCTCTCCTTTCTTGCATGCTGACCTGCCCTTGGCGCCCAGGTCTCCAGAAACTTCTATATTGGAGCTTAGAACAGAGCACAGAGCCAGACTAAACCCTAGTCCTGATCCCAGATCCAACTTGAGCCCTAATCTTGGTGTTAACTGAGCCCCGATCCCACACTAAAACTGAGCCTCTACCCCAGCTCTAGACTGAGCCTTGGTTCTGGTCAAGTACTGAGCCTGATCCAAGCCTGACTAAGCCTGATTCCAACTGGAGACCTCAATTCTGGACCCAGATCGAGCCCTGATCCTAGCTTAAGACTGAACCGCAGTCACAGACTGAACTTTAACCCTGGTTTGGACTAACCCTTGATTTTAGTCTGAGCCTGAAGCCCAGGTCTAGACTGAGATCCAAGTCTGGTCATTAACTGAACCTGGTGGCAGACTGAGCCCTGATCTTGGTCACAGACTGAGCCCTAAGTCTAATCATTGACTGAACGCTGGTCTCAAACTGAGCTCTGACCCTGGGTCACACAACTCTGGTCACATACTAGTCCCTGATCTCAGACTGTGCACTGAATCTGGTCAAAGTCTGAGCCCTGAACCTAGTCACAGACGGAGACCAAATCCCAATCACTGACTGAGCCCTGACTCCAGCCCCAGACTCAGTTCTAAACCTGGTCATAGGCTAAGGACTGACCCTGACCTTGTCTGAGCCTGACTTTATCACAGACTAAACCCCAAACCCAGCCCCACCTGAGGAGGGCTGCTGGCCTAGATTACAAACTGCCCCATAAGGGCATGGATTACGAGCAGAGATCTGTTCTGGGAGATCCTGGGCCTGCCATGACTGCTGATGCCGGAATGTTCCTGGTACTGTTGTGGCCAGTCTCTACCATCAGTTCCACTAGCTGGCTAGTCAACACTCAGCAGCCCAGGCTATGGCCCCTCTAGGACACAGAGTCCAGGTTAATGCAATGAGGGTGGTTTGGTGGCACCTGTCCAGTGAACAGCGTGGGCCCATGGGGTGCTGAGGTTTGGCTCTGTCAGCAGAAAAGCCACGGGCTCCACGGGGCCTCTGGCTTCAGCCAGTCTGAGGCCCTTGCTGGGGTGTGGGGTGGGGTAGAGGGAACCCATGGCATATGACCCATTCTTTTTGTAAACAAATGTTACTGTTTGTGTTTAGGTAATACATGTTTATTATAGAAAACACAGAAAAATATTGTAAAGGAGAAAAAAATTCACCTATAATTTCATCTACCAAGAGATGACCATTTTGACTTCTTGGGTTGTTTCCTTCTAGATTATGGTTTTTGGTGAAGGCATATGTATTTATATATACATATTTTATAAAATCCATTGGCTACTCTGTTGCCGCCACACATCCATTGCAGCTCATATCCTTGACAATCTTCAGGAATGGGTCCCAACTGGTTAAGCCAGGGAACATTTGCATTTCCCCAGCCACTTGATTAGATCATGGATGGACCTAGTGAGATATAAGGAGACTTTTGCTGGGGGTTTTGGGAAAGAAAGCTTGTTTTCTCTCCTGAGAAGTTTACAAAAAAAAAAAAAAAAAAAAATTTTCCCTTGGTTAGATATGAATGAAGAAGTCTGTGGTGGTACTGGTTACTACTGGCAGCCATCTTGACACCATGCAGGTAATTGGGCTAATGATAAGCTGATGTTATGGAAGCAGAATGGAAAGATATCAGGTCTTGGTGACTTTACCAACCAGATCAAACCTCACCTGAAGCCCTCCCTGCCTGGACTATTTTGTTATTTGAGCCAACAGATTCCTTTCATTGTTTAAGCCAGTTAAACTTGAGGTTTCTGTGACTTGCAGCCCAGAGCATCGCAACTCCCAGCTGATATTACTGTTTCATAGCTTTTAAAAAAAATTTAATACTATAACTTGAACATTCTCCATGTCATTCAACAGTATGCTGCATCATTTTAAACAATTGCTTGGTTCTCTACTCTAAGGAGGTATCATCATTTATTTAACTCATCCCCTGCTGTGACATGCTTCTGTCCTCTCTCCAGTTTTTCACCATGATAAACAGTGTCTTGATAAACATCTTGACCTAACAATTGATTCCCTCTCTGAAGATTACTTTGGGTCAAATTCTGAGAAGTGGAATACTGGGTAGAAGAAATATTTTTAGGGTTTTGATTTACTGTGTCAAGTTGCCTTTCAGAAAGCTTGGATGAATTCCCACTTCCACAGCAGTAAATAGAGTGTTAGACATAGCCTGTCATTTCAATAATCTGGATAGAACCAATTATATTTACTGTGTCCTCATGTATTTATAGAGAATGGATATTAAATAACAGCCCTAAGCCTATTATTATTATATCTTCACAATCAAGTCAGTGAATGGGAGGTAGCAGTGTATGAACAAAGGGCAGAACTGACTTTTCCATTAGGTTCAGTGTCTAGGGCCCATTATACTTTTAGGGGTCCACAAAAATATTTTAATTTTAACTTCTTTTAAAATCGAAAGAAAAAAATGAATAAATAATCATGAATCCAGCCTGGATTACATTCATTTTTTTAAACCAAAGCAGTTGTAAAATCCAATTTTTAATATATGTTTTTTTAATAAAGGAAGGGGCCCAGGAAGGCAAAACTGGTCATAATGCAGCCTTGGTTTGATGTTGAGGAGGATTCTGAGTCCCAGGCTAGATTTGGTGGGAAAGAGCATTGTAATCAATGTGCTGTGTCTGTCTTAGGCTTGAAGAGGGGAAGTAGCATCCTGATCTAGTCATCTTTGTCTTGGTGAGATGAACACAGGCATGTTCTGGGTTCAAATCCCAGATCCACAACTTAATTG
Organism: Balaenoptera ricei; assembly: GCF_028023285.1. Taxonomy (NCBI): domain Eukaryota; kingdom Metazoa; phylum Chordata; class Mammalia; order Artiodactyla; family Balaenopteridae; genus Balaenoptera; species Balaenoptera ricei. The sequence goes on from NC_082652.1 coordinate 20,884,906, forward strand.
TTTTACCTTTCTAAGTCTGTTACCTAACTTGTAAAACGGAGTTCATGGGGCCTTTCTGAGGTACTGTGCCAGGTACCGTTCTAAAGAGCTTTCTAATGTGTATTAACCCTTTTATCCTCCCAGCCCCGACTAAATATTCCCATCGCCACACGTGTGCTCAGGAAATTGAAATCCAGATTGGAATTTCATCCAGAGAAATAAAAAACACAAAAAAAGGATTCCCTAGGCCTCAGTTTCCCCATCTTCAAATCGGGTGTCTGACCCAGAAACTCGCGTGTCCGTCCGCATCCCGCCCGCGCCCCCTGCCGGCATGAGGGGGCACTGCCTGGCCGCATCCTGTCGGAGCGTCCATGCTCTCGGTCAGCAGAGGGAGGGTGGACACTCTCGGGGCTGGGAAAGTAAAGGGCTGAGGGCCGGAGAGGAGCCCAAACCCCGCCGGGAGAGCGCGGGCGGCCCCCACGCAAGCCCTGGGCGGAGACCGAGAGCTGGGGGCGTGGTCCCTAGCGGGGTGGGACCTTGAGCAGGGACCTGGCCAGCTCGCGGGCCCAGACGTGGCGCAGTGGCCGGACGGTTCACCTCTAGCTTGCGGATCATCTTCGGCCGGGTTTTAATGCGCCTCCCGCTGCTTTCGCCGCCCCTGCTGCTGCTCCTCGCGGCAGTCGCGGCCGCCACCACCACCTTCCGGCCTGACTGGAACCGTCTACACGGCCTGGCCCGAGGCCGGGTAGAGGTGAGTGCGGTGGCCCCCAGGCTAGGGACCACCGACCCCTAACCCCGTAGCCCCTTGGCTTTGGAATCACTGCCCGTTCTGACCCAGGACCCTCCCGACCCCCATGTCCCCCTCGGCACCAGGACTGTCCCTCCCACTCCCCAGCCCCAGAACGCCCCAGCACCCACCGTGGAAGCCCGAGACAACTGATCTTGAGGCCTGGAAATCTGAACCCCTCCCCAGTTCCCCATCCGGCCGGACATCGGGCCCCAGACACATTGGGCCTGTCCCCTAACTTCTTCCGGCCTATGACTTTCCCAAATCTGTCCTCTGGAGCCCAACCTCCCATCCCCCCATCACTTCTCTTTTTCCTGGAATTCCTCCCCACCCCAGTTCCGGTTGGTCTCACTCCCTTTGCCTGGGGGACAGAAGAATTTCTGGGAGCCTCCCTGCCACCTGGGGAAGGGGGCTGGGAACTGCCTTACCAACTCTTACTCCGCAGCAATCCCCCCACCCTCCCCTGCCATGAAATGCCCCACCAAAGTCCCTGTGTGACTTGGATCATCACAGACCCTCTCTGGGCCTTAGTTTTCTGCCTGAAAAAAGTTGGGGGGTGGGCGGGGGCGGGGAGGAGGGAGGACTAGAATGGGTAATCCTGGGGTCTGGACTCCCCTTCAGGGAGTACAGGGAGGGGCCCTCCCAGCCTCCTTTGTTGGGGAAGCAACCAGATGGTCTGTAGGGCTAGGCTGCAGGTGGCAGGGAGAGCCATCTCTGCACCGGATGAGGTAGGGACCAGATGGTAGGTGGTAGGTGTCTCTAATAGGGCCTCTCAGGGAAGTTCTGAGCTGTTTCCTTCTGGTCTGCCTCCACCCTGAGGTTCTAGGGACCAAAGACCAGGTCCAGGTCTCTATGGCCTGAGGGGGTAGGGTGATCATTTCTCTTGGGCATTGGGCGTGGCTCAACAGTCAGTAAGTTGTGCAGGCAAGAGCCCCAAGGCTGGTAAGTACCCTTTGGGTTTCTGGTCTTGCTCCTCTTTTCCTCTGGTGTGGGTGGGCCTCGGCTTCCCCATCTGTACAGAATTCCTCCTTCTACCCACAAGGGGCCTCCATTTCCACAACTTAAGAACTGCTGTTCCAGGGAGTAATTCACAGCTCGATCCAATGCCCAGCTGGGGAATGAGGGTGAGGGTAGATGTGTGACTCCTGACCTATGCCATTTTGTTCCCCTCCAGACATGTGGGGGATGACAGCTTAATCGCCTGAAGGAGGTGAGTTTGAAGGAAGGGATCCCCAGTTCGGTCCTCCCTGAGCCTCTTTGGGGGTGGGCAACATGATCCCAATGACCGGGTGGGGGAGGTTCCCTGCGCTGGGAGTCAGGAGCCTGCACCTGACTTGCTGTGTGACCTCACTGGGCTTCAGTTTCCTGTTGGTACCTGGAGATGGTTGGGGTCTGATGCTCTGGTTCCTCCCCAGGTGAAGGCCTTCGTCACCCAGGACATCCCACTCTAGTATCCTCCTTCTGTTCTGGGGGAGGGAGAAAGGAGAAGGTATCTAAGAGAATCTCCTTCCACTTAACTTCACAGATAGGGACGACAAATGGTCTTCAACTGACAAGTGGGATTGATTGATAGTGGCTGCCCAGCGAATTCTGAGGCGGTCTTGGATTGGCAAGAGAAGTTGACTAGTGATGACTGTCACAGACACCAGCACAGAGAGGAGGCCCCCTTACTTCTTCGAACCCTAATTTCCTCACGTGTAAATGGGTATCCCTGCCCTGCTTGGGCAGACGAGGTAGTGTTCACATCGACAAGTCCCCGGGAGACCCCACCTGCCTCCGCCCACCACTACCCACCTTAACACCATCTCCAGCCACAACCTGGTAATGAAACACCTCCCGGGGGCCGACCCGGAGCTCGTGCTACTGGGCCAGCGCTTTGAGGAACTGGAGGTGAGGCCCGGGGAGGTGGACAGGGGGGAGGCGGGGCGAGAGGCGGGGCCCGGCGCGCTGACCCCGCCCCTCTTCTGCTTCAGCGAATCCCACTCAGCGACATGACCCGCGAGGAGATCAACGCGCTGGTGCAGGAGCTCGGCTTCTACCGCAAGGCGTCGCTCGACGAGCCTGTGCCCCCAGAGTACCTGCGGGCGCCCGCTAGGCCCGCCGAAGGCGCTCCTGACCGCGCTGACCTGTAGGTCTGGGGAGGCGGCACCACCCTGCCTGAGCCCTGGGGACAGAATGAAGCGCTCAGCGGCCCGGGAGCACCACCCTCGCTGAGGGCCGACGCCCAGTCCCCGAGCCAGCAGGGATGGAGTTGGGGGGGGTCCCTCCTAACCCTCTTTCTTCCCTCCCCAGCTCCACTAAATCCCCTTCCGCCTTCAGTGAGACTCGACTCCTTCTTTGCTGCGGGCGGGTGAGGAATAAGAGCTCCCCGAATACCCATGGGAGACCCTGCATCCCCAGCTGCCTGGCTGCCAGAGTGGGGACGTGGGCACACCTTGCCCAGCTGCCCTCCATTCAGCCCCCCCAAGGGAAGCAGAGAGGAATCAGGGTCGTTGAAAACCAATAATTTATCAAAACGCTGCGTGTGTATGCGTGGGAAGGTGTCGCGACAGACAGGGCAGCGGTGGGCAGGCGCACAGGGAGGGGACGGTGCCTGGATGGTGGGGGCAGCTTGCCGCTGCGGCCTTGCGGGCGGCGGGGAAGCTAGACATTCTTGCCGTGCAGGCGCAGCTCGTGGCGCCGCAGGTGGTTGTAGAGCGACTGCACGTAGGTGAAAACGCACTTGGGGTCGGGCTTCTTGCCCATGATCATCATGTCCTCCACCTCCACGAGGGGTACGCAGTCCACCAGCATCCTGCGGGGAGGGAGGCACGGGTGTGGTTGTCAGTGCCGGCCCCGACTCTTGCGGCGACCCTCTACCCAGAGGTCTTTACAACGCCGCAGCCCGCTGGTCTTCCATAAACTCGACTCCTGATCGACTGAATGAGGGGAAAGCCTTCTAGGAAGGCAGAAGCCCCAGGCCCCACCCACCCAAGCCTGGAGGCACCTCTGTGGGGAGCAAGGCCAAGGCATGTGGAGGTGAAGGAGGAGGTCCCTGCCCCATCCCAGCGCCCAGGCGCAGCAGACCCAGCGCAGGGTTGGGGTCTCAACCCCTAGCCCTGGGGAGGTCCTCACTCCAGACCCCGCCCACTTCTCTCTGGAGGGCCGCCTCCTTCTCACCCACAATGGCACACTCCAGCTGGCACAAGCCTCTCAGTTGGGCTGTTGTATCCAAGGGGCCTCAAATCTTTCCCTGCACCCAGGACCCACTCCAGTGACCCTCTGGGCCCAGGATTATCTGCCAGCTCCCTGGCTTGGTACCTCCTGTAGAGCAGTCTGAGAACCCCCATCTGCCTCAAGGGACATCCCTGCTGTGTGAGATGGTGGCCAGGGAGGTGTGTGTGTATGTCTGAGAGACAGTTCTTTAACCCTTATTACCCGCTTGGGTAGAGCAGGGGAAGCAGATGAGTGTCCCAATCAGTACAAACTGGACCAACTACATCACATTCAGGGGCAGGACTTGCTCCCTCCTATGTGCCATGCCTGGCATATAGTTAGCACTGTCAATGTTGTTGAGTTTCCTTTGGCAGGGAAGGCATGAGGGCAGGAATTGCTCCTGTTCCCAAGACACCCAAGGGCCCAGGACTACCTTCCATCTTGTGCCTTCAAGGTCAGACCTTCAAGGTCAAACAATGTAAGGGCTGGGGCCTACTCTCAGCTCACCAGGACTCCTTTGGGGAAGAAACCTGGGAAGCAGGAGACCTGTTTCTGTCAAGGATCTACTCCTGGCCAGCTGTGGAAGCTAGAGAAAACCCTGCCCTGTGACTCAGTTTCCCCATTTTTCCACAATAGAATAGTCATTCTTTGCTTCATTTGAGTCCTTGGAAGCACCTAGGATGAGTGAGAGGTTTCTGACTCTCTTGTTGACGTGCTATGTGCCCTTGAGGTCGTCTCTGCCCCAGCTTGTTTCAGCTGTACTATGGTGAAGAGGCGGCCTCTCTCTGCAGCTTCTTCCAGCTGTGGCTATCTCCCCAGGGATCCTGGCCTCTCCCAAAGTGGAGCTCCCTCCCATCTCTGGTGTCTTCCCTGGAGACCTTATAAAGCCATTGTTTACACCGGGGCTCACGGCTCAGGGCTCCAGCTGCCCCAGTGACAGGCCAAACACCAGGCAATTCGAGCAACAGCATGGCTGAGTCACACTTTCCAACTGGAACAGGGCCGGACTGGGCCCCTCTCCCTCCAGGCTGGCCTGCTGGGCAGCAGCTCCTAAGTCCATATATGACCTGGAGACAGCACCATGCCCATCTTTCCCTCACCTGGACAGCTTCTTTGAGTATATGTGTGCACGAGTGGGCGGCCCCCCACAATGGCTCCAGGCCCCAAGGGGCATCTGAGTGCACTGCTAGCTCTGTCCCTGATTCACATTACTTTAGGCAATCCCCTTTCACCCTCTGGGCCTTCGTCTTTTCTTCTCCCTACAAAATGGGTGGGAAAAGTGATGGGGCAAGGAAAACAGCCACAAGGTGGGGAGTCTGGAGTTCCAGTTTTTGGCCCTAGCTCTGACCTAACAACCCCTGGCACACTCTGAGCCCACCTCTCTCCTCTGAGCTCCTGGTCTGTAATGGGCAGTTAGCTCAGGATCTGAATTCTCTACTGTGGCCCTGAGGTGAGATGACCAGACAGGAAATGCCACAGCTGGCTTGGGGATCCAGGACCCCCACCAGAAATAACTTCCTGTTAAACTGGCCTCGCTCCTGAGCTCCTCAGCTTGGAGCATGGCACCCCCAACTTCCCAGTGCACAAACTGGAGGCCTGGGAGGCTTCCCTGACCCTCCTTCTCCCTCCCCAATGGGTCCATCAAAAAGCCCATCCCTCTGCTTAAGCTTCTCTAGCTGTCTAGTCCGTCCCCTCCCTCCCCATCCCTCATCCAGGCCTCACTCAAGGATTGTTCTTCAATGCTACCAGACCACATACATCCCTTCTCTGTTCGCAAACCTTTTATGACTCTTGTCCTCAGAAGGAAGTTCAGACCCCTGACTGTGACCCCTTCCTCCCCCTCACATCCAGACTAAATAAACTTCCTTCCCTTCCTGGGTGTGCCATGCCCTCCACCTCCCTCGACCCCACCCCTGTGCACTGGCTGATCCCTCTGCCTGGAACTCCCTCTCCCTCTTTTAGCCTGAACTTGTCATTCAGATGCCAGCTTAGTTTGCACTTTTTTGAGAGCTGTCCTGGACCTGCCAGCTGGGTCGGGTATCTCCCCGGGGATCCCATGGCCTCCTGGGCTTCCTCCATCTCCGTCCTGCCCACCTGGCTCATCACTGCCCATTGAGGAGAATAGTCTTGACTGTGAGGTCCTGAACAGAAGTTAAGGCCATGCCTGGCTCCTTCTAGCTCTTCTCAGGGTCCCCCTGCTTCCCCACCCCCACTCCTGCCATTTCCCCAGCTTTTCTTTGTGCCCCACTGAGCAGATTCCGGCGGGGCAGCGTAATGGGACAGGGGAGCAAGGCGGCATTCCTCACCGTGGGACCCCAGCAGGGGTTAGGACTTTTTGGTTTTTACCAGCCCCTTCTGGACCAGACAGCGGTAGAACTCCTGGATGTACGTGTACACGCACTTCCAGTCAGGCTCTCGAAGCCGCACCATGTCCTCTGTGTCCAGGAGCTGCGGGCAGTCCGCATGGGTCCTGGGGAGGGTAGGGGGCCGGGAAGGGGCAGGGGGGCGGGGCCCGAGTGGGGCAGCAGGGGAAGAGGCAGAGAAGAGAGAGGGGAGGAGAACAGAGAGACACACACATACACACACAGAGACATGAGTTCAGTTACGTTCTCAGTGCTGCAGTCTGTCAGCCCCCCGCATGCCCCCTCCCCATTGTGGACGTGCCGCTCACTACCCATCACTAATGGTGTGCAATGCAGACAGGGGTGGGGGGCCAGATCAGTCACAGGTGCAGAGAACTCTCGGGGCAAGCGGGAGGGAACAAGGGGTGGGGGCGATGGCGTTGGCGCTGAGGTTGGAGAGGAGGGCTGTGCCCCAGGGAGGGAGGTGAGGGAGGCGTGAGAGGAGGTGGAGGGAGGAGAAAGGGAGAAATCCGGGGGAAAACCAGAAAGAGAAAGATAGAGAAAGACAAATGGAGGAGGGTGCTGAGGGTGAGGTGAGCAGATGGGGCAACGATTCCAAAGTGGAGGGCTTGCTGATGTCCTATATAAGCCTCTGGCAACACCTATATAGGCTGGGCGGGCACGGTGCCCGGGCCAGGATCCTCCTTTTGGAATCTCCAGCCGGGATCCCGTGGGAGCAGGAAGCTCTGGTGATAGTGGGAGGAGAGCAGGACAGAGAAAGGGAGAGATAGAGGGAGAAGGGGACAGAGGGAGGATGGAGGGGATATGGACAGGGCCACCTGATGGGCCTTGGCCCGGGCTGGTAGGCGGGCCTCTGGCTCCTTCGTTCCGGCAGGCACCTGGCACGCTCAGCAACAGGTGGGTGGGGTGGAAGAGGACGGGGGCTTTCTGGGGAAGGGGGTCTCAGCTGCTGAATGACAGTGCAGCTGACCAGCTCCAGGGGGCCTCGGGGCAGCTGGGCCCGGCCCAGATGCCCAGCCCCAGATGCCCAGCTGACACCAGCAGGGCTGGGACCCACACTTACTCGGCAGATGAGAAGGCCACCTCGAAGTTCTGGCGCCGGTTCTGTGGGCTGAGCTGCCCATAATCGAAGGCCTCAGGGAAGAAGTTGTGCACCAGGGCACAGAAGGCCATCCCGTCACTCCAACTCGAGGAGAAGTTCTGGATGTCCACATGCTATGGGTAGTGGGAAGACCGGTCAGCTCCCCTATGTCCTCCACCTTCCAGTGTTTTGTTTGTTTTGTTTTGTTTTTTGTTTGTTTGTTTTTGTTTTTTGTTTTTTGTTTTGTTTTGTTTTTTAACCACACTATGCAGCATGCATGCAGAACTTCCCCAATCAGGGATCAAACCCATGCCCCCTGCAGTGGAAGTGTGGAGTCTTAACCACTGGACCACTGGGGAAGTCCTCACCCTCCAGTGTTTTGGTAATCCAGATCTAGGGCAACTGAGCTCAGCGAGGCCCTGTAGCTTGCTCAAGGTTGCACAGTAGGTAGCCTCCTCCAACTCAGCTTGTTAACTCCCATGTCTGCTGCTTAGGGGGAAAGAGTGACCAAGAGGCCCAGCACCACCCAGCTAAGGCCATGGCCATGCCCTCATCACTCCTTCCCTTATGTACAGAAATTTACCCAGTGCCTCCGACAGAGCAATGAGGAGGGGACTCTAAGGGTGGGGTCTGGCCCTGAACCGTGCCCACCATCCAAGGGCTGTCAGGCCCTGCCACTTAATCACTTATCCTGGAATCTAGGGCATGTTATGTGTCCTCTTTGAGCCTGTTTCATCCCAGAAGAGGAATTCCCATCTTCCCTGCCAGACATGGTGGCTGTGAAGGGTACAGCTGCAGTTGGGGCCTTGTGAGGGTGAGGAGGCCCTCGCCTGGCCACCTGGTCTCACAAAGCTCACCTCGTAGCCACGCGTCTTGGCTCGGCACCAGTCCAGCAACATCTGCTTGATGCTGTTGGCACTGGGGACACCGAAGCTGGTGGAGCGCTGCACAGCTGCGCGGGGTCCGCCAGAGCTGCTGCGGGGGCGGTGTCGGGAGCCGGGTTACAAGGGTCGCCTCTTCCATCGGCCCACCGAGTAGGTCCCAGCCCCGCCTTCTTTACCTTCAGGCCCCGCCCCCCACAGCTCCAGCCGCTCCCTTCTCGTCTCTGGCCCCGCCCACCACAGTCCAGACCCCGCCCCGTGAGGTCATTAGGCCCCGCACCGCCCACTGCTGCTCACCACGCGGCGCCTTCCTTCTCCAGCTTCTCAATCATGGCCTTGCGCGCCTGGGAGGCCGAGGTCTTGGGCAGGCTCTGCGCCTTCATCAGCTCTTTCTTCTTCTCTGCTTGGCGTTTCTCCAGCGCCGCTAGGCTGCCGGGCCGCGGGCTGGCCTCATCCTCTCGGTCGAAGATACTGAGGGGTGGGTATGCCACTGTTAGGGCCGAGGAGGGCCGCTCCTGAGCCTCGATCTCCACGAGTCAAGGGAGGGGTCTTGTCACACTCCAGACCCTACACTCTTGCGGTATCTTCACCACCGGCAACGCCGGCCAGCAAGGGAGGTGCTCTCATCACACCCATTTTACAGAAGAGTAGACTGAGGCTCAAACGACAAGAAAATGGGAGCCAAGCTCTTTTCAACAGACTTGGACCATGGGGAGTTTTCTGCGAAGGCTCATTGTATCATCAGGTTACAGGTGAGCTTAGATTCTGGGCCCTATCAACTAATAATGACAACCACTGTGATAACAGTAATGGTAATAATAATAATAGCTCGTGTCTATTGAGCCTTTTCTATGTGTCATTTTAAACTTACAAGAGTATGGAGGGACTCTTACCACTTCCACTGAAGATGAGGAAACAGAGGCCTTTGGCCTTAGATTTCAGAGAGCATGGGGGGCAGCGCAAGGACTTGAACATAAGTCTCTGACTCAGAGTTCCTGGACCCCTCTGGTTCCCAGCCTGAATTCTGATCCTACCTGCCCCAAAATGCTCTATAACATAGGGTGTATCCCACCTTCATGGGGCTAAGATGTAAAGATGCTCTGTGACATGCGACGTGGTCTGCAGACACTGGGAAGTGGCAGTGCCACCAGCAGCTCAGTGTGGTGGGGAGGCTTCTCGAAGACCCCGAGCAAATCTCTGGCCTCCCCCATGGTGCGGTTGAGAATTAGGTGAGATGGCAAGGCAAGCAGGAGTGGTTTGACTCCCAGTCTGCCCCTCCCTGGCTGTGCCCCCTCTTGTAGAATGGGTGTGCAGTGAGGTCCCCTGAGACACTCCTCCGTGGTCTGGGAGTGGGTACCTGTGCTCACCTGCCCATCTTCTTGGATGATGAAGAGGAAAAGGTCTTAGTTTGCATCATGGTGCTGCCACCACCATCTGCAAGAAAGGGGAAGGGGAGCAGGGTGAGGTCCTGGGCTGGATGTGGGAGATGGGGCAGGAGGCTGGTAGAGGGATGGAGGCAGCCACAGGCAGAGAAGAGAAAGTGATGGCTGGACAGAGAGACACACAGATGGAAGTTCGAAGAGAGAGTTTGAGGAAGGTGGGCTGGCAGGCAGGCATGAGAAGACGCCGGGCGGCCTTACTCTCTGAGTGCCTCACAAAACTCGACTCCACCGTGGTGGTGCGGGCCGTCCGTCTGCCATCATCTGCGGGGGCAGGGATGAGAGGAAGGGTGTGAGGGGCACAGGGCCCAGCAAGGTAGACATGTTCCCACCCTGAGCCCTGAGCCCTGCTCGGCCCCTTACTGGAGTGGACGAGCCGCTCGGTCTTGGTGACAGTGCTGACAGCTGAGCCGTCGGCTGTCTGTTGGCTGTGTCGCGTGGTGGTCTTGGTGGCCGTGTTGCCACGGCCCTCCCCTGGCCGGGCCCGTGTCTCTTGCAGCCGCCGTTCCCGTTCCTTGTCCCGCTGGTCTGGGCGGGGAATGCCCCACGCATGCCCAGAAGGCCACCATCGCCCACAAAGCACATATGCACGGGCACACGGGGCACACAGATGGGGTGGAGGGCAACTTGTTAGCAATACTGAAGACACAGGGGACAACGGCCCTCTCTAGGAGTAGCTGGGGGTGAGGGGGTAGCTATAACTTGGGAGGGAATGGCGGGGTGTGGTGCACTCAGAAACAAGGGGACATGGAATAGTTGAACTCAAAGGGAGAGTATTTGGATCCAAGAAGGGAGTTTCTGTGGGAATGAGTAGCTGAGTCCAGAGGGAGTATCTCCATCTAGGGAGGAAGCAGCAGAGGCCAGGGAAGGAGAAGCTGAGTCAGGGCAGTAGCTGAGCGGGCCTTCAAATAGGTCTTAGCAGGGAGAAGAGCAGCTAGAGGAAGAAATATCTAAATCCACGGACTGAGTGATTGTAGGTATCTGAGAAGCAGTTCGATCCAGGGAAAGGGTAGTTGGGAGAGAAGCTGACAAAGGGGGTAACTGGGCCTAAAGAAGAAGCAGGTGGGTGGGCATAGAGGCTGGGTGGCCATCCATGGGCCCTGCAGGAAGCAGCTAGATCCAGAGTGGGAGTAATTGAGAGTATCTGGAGAAGCAAATGAATCTAGACTCTGGAAGAAGGAATAGCTGGGTCCGGGGAGGAAGTAGCTGTGTTCAGGGAAGGGGAAGCAGGGAGGAAGCAGAGGCTAAGGTGGTCATCAGTGGACCTTGAGGAGAGAGAAGCAGCTGGGAGAAGGAGTATCTGGATTCAGGGAAGGAGACAGAACTTGACAGAAGTTGGAGAAGCAAGGAGGAGTAGCTGGGGGAGAGAGTAACTGGGTCTAGGAAGGAGAAGAGAAGCTGGTTCTGGGTCTAGGAAGCGGGAGAGAAGCAGCTAGGGAACGGAGCAGCTGGATCTGGGGGAAGGAGGCAAGGGAAGACCTGGGTCTAGAAAAGGAGACGCTGAGTCTAGAGAAGAAGCTGGGGAGGGCGTTACTGAGCCGGAGTGTCCACGAATGGACCCCAGTGAGGGGAGCAGCTGGATCTAGAGGCAGGGCATCGGGCTCTCTACCTCTCTTCCTTTGTCGGAGCTCACGTAGCGCAGCCCGGATGAGCTTCCGCTCCTCAAAGTCCGTAGTCTGATCCAGCTGCAGACAGAGTCCCTGTCATTGTCCATCTGGTGCCTGCTGGCCCCGGCCCCTGCCAACCCCCAGTCCACCAGATCTGGCCATACCATCTTGTCCAGGACACTCTCATCCTCAATGGCCATCAGCTCCTCGGCGCTCAGAGGGCTCCGCCTCTCTGGTGCTTTGTCCACGCGTGTCTGCTCAGCGCCATTGGCCACCTCCACTGCTGCAGAGGGGGGCTCTGCTGGTTCTGGCTCCATCTGTGTGGTGGGGAGAGGGCATGGACTTTAAGCAGGGGTGTAAATGAAACCAACCATGCCCCAAAGGACAGGGGGCCAGGCCCTGGGGCTTCTGGCACAGCCTTTGAAATACCACTAGCCAGCTGGACTGCCTGCCCAAGGATGACCATGTTGATGTCAGGCTCACAGAAGAGGCACTGAGAGCCTTGTTGTAGGGCTTCCCATGTACCCACAACTGTCTTAATACAATTAAGGGAGACAATAATGGTGATTTCCATTCAGTGGTGAGCACTGTATGAACACTAGGTATTTTACTGTCCCTATTTAACAGAAGGGAAAACTGAGGCTCAGGGTAGCTGCATGACTTGCCCACAGTCCTTCTATAAGTGTGATGCAGACTGGGATCTGAGCTGAAGCTAGCCTAACTCCTGAATCTGAGTTCCTTCTGCGGCTTCATTCCCAGTCCCCTCCCAGGCAGGCTGTTCTCTGTCCTGCCTGTTCCCAAAGCCTGGGTCCTCCTGGGCCAGTGCCCAGGCAGCACATGCCCGCCCTCAACACACCAAGGGAGCTGGACCAGGGCCCATAGGCTCCTGACCAGGTGTCTGACCGGGGCTGCCCAGAGCCAAGTCCTCTCAGAAGCTCGCCCCTGCTCCCCACACCCCCTAGCATGAATCACCCACTAAGGGGCCTCCAACCCCAACCTAGCCCCCCACCCCTCCCAGGGCATCTTCCCAGCCCCTTGCAGACAAGCCCCCAGCCCAACTATCAGAGCCCCTTCCCTCCTGGCAGGGCCTCTCTATTTGCTGTAAGGGTAAGGAGAGCCGAGGTGGCAGCTGCTTCAGGGAGGCTCGGCCTGGCAGGGGCAGGGAGTGGGGGTGGGGCTGGAGGCTGGGCCCCGGCCAGGGGCTGCCAGGGCAGCCGCCACGTGTGCCTCAGGGCCAGGAGCCTGGCACCATCTCGCCTCAGTCTTGGAGCGCTAGTGCCCCAGTCCCCTGTACAGATAGGTAAACTGAGGCTCAGAGAAGGTGGTAGGCCACCTAGGGTCACTGAGCAGAGGCAGAGCCTGGCTCAAAACCACCCGCCTCCCTGCAGCCCGTAAGGACTTACGAGACTGCTGCTGTGGGCAGGGCTTGCAGAGGAGCGGCGGCGGGTGCTGAAGGCAGGCGGGTGGGCCACAGGGGTCCCAGCATCCTCGGCCGCCTGGAAGAGGGCCTCAGGGTCGGCAGCAGCCAGGAGCAGCTCACTGGGCTCCAGCTCGGGCTCAAGGTCAGGCACAAGCAGGACCCCCAGCCGCAGGCTCAGCACCTCCACCTGCCTGCCCAGCGCATCCAGCCGCTGGCTCAGCGCTGCTGTCTCCGCCCGCAGCTCTTCAGCTGCCCTGGCCACCGGCTCCACAGCCGAGGCAGCTGCCTCGGCTGCCTGGGTCACTGCCGCCCGGCCTGCCTCCGCCACTGCCTGCAGCTCCTCCAACGCCCGGCCCAATCTCTCCTCGAGGGCTGCGGCCAGCTCAGACATGGGCCCCGGTACCCCCGGCATGGTGATGGTGGGAGCTCTACGGTGGGGTGACGAAGGGGGCAGTGGTAGGGACTGCTGCTTCTGTCTGGCAGAGTCAGTCTTTGCAGCTGGCCTGAGGGCGAAGGCAAGGGCAGTGGGCCTGCCCCGCCCCTGCTGGCCTCCCAGCCCGCCACCTGCCAGCTGGGGCTGTAGCCCAAATAGAAACCTATTCTGGGCTCCCTCTGGAGGGGGCAGTGGGGGAGGGGTGGCCTGCCCAAGCAGGCGGACCGCCAGGCCTGGCCCTGGCCCTGCAGAAATCACAGACTGGCAGTACAGCAAGTCTGCACAGGTTCTGAAGGATTGCCAAGGCTGGGGCCCCATGCCCCATAGGTGGGGAAACTGAGGCAGGGAGCAAGGCATGGGCCTGTCTGGGCCACCATGTGCATTAGCCGTGAGGACCCAATCTGCCAGACTCCAGAGCCTGCGTCCTCTGTCGTCATGCCATGCTGTTTTAGAAAGCCTTGAACCGATGGGGGCAATGGAGGCACAGAGAGGCGGGACTTCAAGCAATCTGCAGTAGCAAGTGCCTTGTCCCTGAGATAAATGTCCTCTGCGTGCCTCTGGTGCTCAGATCCAACCACAGACTCTGAGCAAGTGCATTACAGGCACACGATCTGCCTCCCCTTGGTTCTGGTTGGAGAAACTGAGGCAAGTAGGTGGTCATACCCGGCACTCCCTGTGGCACCTCCCATCCACCCCAAGGGCCTCAGCCACCCTCTCCTCACTCCCTTGGCAGAGAGCAGTTAGGTCCTGCTCTGTGAGCGGAAGGGTGCTTTCCTGCCCCCACCCTCTCCCTGTCACCCTTGAGAAAGCCCAAAGCTGGCTCTAGCCCTTTCACCTCAAAGTCCCATTCAGCCCCTGGAACAGCACAGAGGCCATTACCTGGGCAGCTGGGCGGCCCACTGCGGATCCCTTCCCAGGCTGAGCTCCCAGCCAGCTGATCCCGGGCTCCAGAATGAATAATGGAAGGGTGCGGCAGATTCAGTTCCCGTGGCACCTGCTAGGCTGCTGCCTCACCTGACTGGCACCCCCTTGCCTGTCCCCCCTCAGTGCTTCTGCTGAGCCCCCCCCCAACCCCGAGATGTTGACGCAGATGGTAATCACTAATCTCCAATCTCCTAACGGGCCGGGCTGATCTTGGATGAGCAGATGAGAGGCTCTGCACCTTGGGGCTGAGGTTCAGTATAGGCTGGGAGCAGGGCCACTGGGGCTGCTACAGGAAGAGGGGGCAAGCCCTTATTACCCTTCTCTGAGCCTCAGTTTTCCCATCTGTTCACGAGGAATGAACCGACCAATTCTGGAGTAAGGACCAGAGATCATTATGTGGGAAGCTTAAGGCCAGTACAGAGTGAGCTTCTGACATGTCTAGTGGCTGATAGGCGAGGGTCTGGCCCTAGCTCTGCCACCAACTGGCTGTGGACTGTGGTCACCTTCTCTCTGTGGGCCTCAGTTTCCCGTGTGTGCAGTAGGGGAAGAGCAGAGCAGAGGAGCCCTGAGAGCCCTGCACCCTGAAACAGTCTACATGAGGTGTCTGATGGTGAGGCTGGTGGGGTGAGGAAGGGCTCACCTTAATGCTGCAGCCTCCTCGGCTACCAGGGGAGGCATGGCTGAAGCTGGTGACGTGAGTGACACTGCCCAGCCGAGCCAGGTTCCCAGGGCTGCTGATATGGGTGATGGTGCTCTTGCCCCCACTGCTGGTGCTAAGGAGGGTGGGGGGCGCCCGCAGCCCCAGCGTCAGTTCTGGATAGGGAGAAGGACTATGGTCAGGATCAGGTGGGGTGAGGGTAATGCCAGTCCAGGTTGATGGCGCCCGTCGCTCCCAGTGCACCCTTTGGAGACACCCTGAGCCCTGACCACAGCACCTGTCCTATGTGCAGAGCTGGGTGGCTGCAGGCAGTCATCCCCAGCAGTGGGGAGGCAGTGGGGAGGCCTACCTGCCCTCTGGTTGCCTGTGGGCAGCAGCACCCGGCCCGTGGAGGCCTGGCCCCGGCCATCCTTGATCTCGATGGTGAATGTGGTCTTCATACTGGCCCCTGGCTCAGCAGTGCCCACGGCCACGGCTAGCGGGGCACTGGGCTCCTCTGAGCGGGCCATGGGCCCCCCTGCTCTGTTTTCAAGGGGCCTGACAGCCAAGCCCCGCCCCCTGGGGCCCTCCTCCCTGGAGCAGCTCTGAAGCTGGGCCAGGGGCCGGGCTGTTCCTCGCTGATCCTTGTTGAACTGGGAGGAGGTGTCACTGGGGCCCCGTGAGGAGGGGCCACTGGAGGAGGAGGCAGGGGTGGTGCTGATGTGGGAGGAGCCTGGGAGCCTTGCAGGGGTCGAGGGACCTAGGGCTGCCCGGAGTGGGCCTTCCTGGAGCCCAGCAGCCATAGGAGAATCGGATGTGAACTTGCGCACACGGTCCCGTACGGAGCCAGCCCGCTGGAACGGGGAAGGTCCACTGGCAAGGGGGGTGGGCTCTAGAAGGGACAGGAGGGCTGTCAGTGGTTGGATGGGACAGGGACTGCCCAGAGCCCGGGGTTGTGGGAACTGGCAGTACCTCGGTTCTGGACTGGCTGGCGGGGGCTCAGCACAGACAGGGAGCGTTGGCAGGGGCGAGGGCCAGCTAGGTCTGGCAGCATGGGAAGGCGGTGGCGGCCATGTGGGAGCAGAGAGAGGAGTGGATGGTGGGGTCCACCTCTCATAGTCCTCTCTTCCACACCTCCTCAGCCTCCCAACCCCTTCCTGCACCTCAACCTCCCCAGCCTCCCCAGCCCATCCTGCACCTCCCACAGCTCCTGGCCTCCCCACTCAGCTGCGTCTCTCTTACAGGCCCCTCATTCCCCGACCCCGGGATAACTTGGACAGTCCTGGGGGCTGGGGCTAGGCTTGGGCTGGAGGAAGGGTGCCCAGATTCTCCCTGCTGATGGGGATGGTGGACACCCCCCTGGCCAGCACTGCCCACGGCTCCAGCTGGGAGATGGGCGCACTCCCTTATTGGGGAAAAGAATGTGCCTGAGGCCTGTTGCCTTTCAAGGCTGCAGGGAGGCCTCTGGCCATGGGTGGGGGAGTGGGCGGGGGCGGGGACACCTCAGGAGCAGTGGGAGGCGTGTCAGAGCCTGCCTGGACCTGAGGGCACTGGAGCCATCTAGGCATGAGAACCCATTTTCCAGGCAGGGAAGGGGAGGCCCAGGGAGGCAGATGCCCCTAGCTATCTCTGCTGGAACCCTACCTGCTCTCTTTGTGTCGGAGGGACCTTTGGTAGGGCCGTGGGCAGCAGGGGGCTCTGTGGGGCCACGCAGAAGCTGCAGGGGAGACACGGCATGGGCAGGGCCTGACTCCCAGACTGGGGAGCTCACCCGCCTGGCATCCCTGCCCCTCATCTAGACTCACCTTGTTGACCACCTGCCCCTCCGTGCTGGGGGTGGCTGGAGGCTCCTGGGGCTCAGGGCTGGCAGCCCTGGGCGGGCTGGGAGGTGGCTCGGGGCTGCCCAGAGCCTCAGTGGCAGGGCATGGGGCCTCGGCAGGCTCCAGTGGAGGCTCAGGAGAGGTAGTGGTGGGTGAACTGTCGGCTGAGGCAGGTGAGCTGGGTGTGCCCCCAGGTGGGGCCCGAAGCAGTAGTGTCACTGTGGTCACGTCATAGCTGGTGCCACTGGGGGTCGGGGTTGGCTCTGGGACCTCTGCCTGCTGCTCCTGTTCCTCTGGCTTCGGCACCTGCGGGAGACCCGTGGGAGACCCACAGGATGTGGCCAAGGCTCTCCAGGCTGGCAGGCACCCAGGGCAGGGCATGCAAAGCAGAGGGGCTGGACATGGTTTCCTGCAGGCACACCTGCACAAGCACGGTCACTGGCACACCATGGGTGGTCTTTGATCCCCACTTCCCAACCTCTTGGCACTGCCTAGTCAAGGGCAGTTCAGAGATGACCAGATCCTAATGGCAGGGGTTGGGGACAGCAGGAGACCTGCTGGGGACTCCCAGACTTAATTGATTTCTGGCATGGAGGCCCCTGACCCCTGGCCTCTGCCTGGTTAATTACGGGGTTAGTGGGTAGTCTAGTCCTGCCAGGACCAGGAACCCAGCGGCCTCTGCTGGCCACTTAGGGAACCTGCACGACCCGACCTCTCACCCACACTCCCTGGAGAACAGAGCTGACACTGGCCCCTGACAGCAGGACCTGATAAGCCAAGGTAAGGATGTGGACTGTCCGGAAGGGGAGGGGCAGCCTCGGATGGTTTAAGCTGGGCAAGTACCAGGGTCTGATTTTCATTTCAGGGAGATCCCTCTGTCTGCTGAGTGGAGGCTTGGATGGCCAGCGTGGGGGTAGAAGGTAGGCGTGGAAGCGGGGAGGCCAGCAGGGAGGTCAACAGGGTGGTAATGAGAGACAGTCAGGAACCTGGGAGCAGTGTAGACAAGCTGGCTTTGCGGGGGAGGCCTGGGTAGAGACAAACTCTGGAGTGGAGACATGTGACCAGAAGTTGCCTGGGAGAGTGGGCAGAGGCCTGACATAGAGTCCCACTGTCCCCCAAACACAAGCTGGGGGACCCCTCAGTTAAGTACCCATCTAGCAAAGACACACAGGCGCTCTGTGCTGTTGGCATCCATGGGCACAGGACCTTGCCCACACCCCTTACCTCACACCGGTTCAGCCTGTGTGCTGCCCGCCCCTTGCTGTCCTCTCTTGAGCCACTGTTGGGACGCCCGCTGCACAACCTTCCAGCCAATATGGCGGCTGGAGGGAAAGGGAAAAGTGTCAGGTGAGTGGCAGGGGGTCAGGGTGGGGGGGTTGCTGGGGGCAGCATGCAGCAGGGCAGGGGTGGGGCCAGGGCAGGGCACGTACCCTCAATCTCCTGGGCCCGTACGCGGCGGATAGCAGCTCGGATCAGCTTGCGTTCCTCGTACTCAGCAGCGCCTCGCAGCTGTAGGTGAGGGGTGGGCCACGGGTGTGTGGAGTGCAGGTCTTCACCTGCCCTGCCCCCATCCCCTGCCCTGGCCCAGGCCTCACCAGTGTGGTCAGCTCCTCCACATCACTCATGGACTCCAGCCGTCCTGCCAGCCGTGCCAGAGCAGCCCGCTGCTCAGCCTCCCGCTGCTGAGAGCTACAGGGACACCATGACTATAACCTCCATTGCCAGGGCCAGGTCATGGAGGATGTGGGCTGAGGGCGGAGGCCAGGACAGGGTACCTGGAACCTTGGTAGAGGGGCAGGTAGCTGTGCACACCCTCTGGCTACACGCTGGCACATGCACGCCCATGGACCTGAGCGCTAATATCACATGGGCGTGGCCAGGACACCATGACCGGCACGTGGTCCGTGCCCACCAACATCCCTGTGTACTCCAAATGCATGCCTGTGCTGCCATTTGCACACCCAGATGGGCAGCAGACACCTGGCTCATGCCTGCCTGTACAACACGAGCTGAGCCCTGGCACATTCAGCCCCACCTGCATGTCCAACCCCTCGCCACTCACTGCAGCCAGTTCTCCTTGTTGTCCTGCCGCTCGGCACGGAAGCGCTTGGATGCCAGGGCCTCCTCCTCGCGCTCCAGCTCCTGCCGCTGCAGCTCCCGGATGGCTGAGCGGATGCGCCGCCGCTCTGCCAGATCTGCTGTGACCTCCAGCTGCAGGGCAAGGGGTGGTGAGGGGCAGGTCATTTTGGCTGCCAGGGAGGGAGGGCGGGCACTGGCCGCCCACGGCTCGGCCTGGGGCACAATGAGTGGTCTGTCTCCACTCCCTCTGCCCCAAGCCTGTCATGTGCCTGCCTGCCCACCCAAACTTGGTCTCAGGGGGAGACTCAGATCATGCAGCGAGGGCTTCTGGACAGCCCACCGTGGACTAAGATTCACAGAGTGGGCAGCCAGCAACCACCCACCTGTGCCAGGTGCCAAGTCAGGCGCTCATTCCTGTGACTCGACTCCTGCCTCTCAGAGCCCTTCATCAAACCCCCAAGAGCCAGAGAGTTGTGGCAGGAGGAGGCAGGCCATCCTATGGGCCCCTAACAGTGTCCCTGGGGAGGGAAGGGTGATTGGGCTGCTGGAATCCAGCTGTGAGCACGAGAGACTCCCAAAGTACCACAGCCCTGCTGATGGGTGGCAGCCTTGTCCACATTGGACAGATGGGGAAACTGAGGCAGGGGCAGGCCCTCAGGAGTCATAGCTCCCCGCCTGGCTGGGGGCTATTGTTCTCCCTGCACTGGTCCTGCTCTAGCCACCACTGAAGGGGCAAAGGGGCCAGGGCTCAGAGTGGGAGGGCCAACACCCCAGACAGATAAGGCAGCTGCACTAGGGTCCACCCAGGGCCCTAGAGAGGGTGTCCATGGGGGACAGGTGCTCCCACCAGCTTCTTAGCCTGTCACTCCCTGGGAAATTGGGGGTGGCTGGTCTAACCAGGTCCAGGAAAGGGCACCTTCTCTGGGCAGTCAGCCAATCCTGTTGCCCCCCTCACTCCTCTACCCCCTACAGAGCCTCTGTGGCTCAAGGGAGAGAGGACAGGCCCAGGGCCCCCAGGAAGATAATGGCAGAAATAAGCCTCCAGTGTGGGTGTGCGCCAGGTGGGAGCAAGTATAGGCAAAGTGATTTCCTCTGCCCCCACCCCCAAATCATTCAGGGGTAGGCCCAGGAACCCTCTACTCCCTTCCTTTTTAGCCTCCTCTCCCATCATTCCTTCCTGCTCCACGGGGGAGCCTGGTGGGAGGGGGAAAGGTTTCAGCAGGGAGTGTGGGCTGGCCCAGCTTAGCCATGAGCTCACTTGTCCCAGTCTGAAGAGGGTAGAGACAAGTGACAGAGCCCTCCAGGGAGCCTTCAGTCTTCACATTCCTGAGGAGATATGGGAGGGCCCCCGGAAGGCTCAAGCCAGGACCCCCAGCTGGCTCCAGCCCCAATCCAGTCCTGGCTGGGTGGTCAGGATCATATCCTTAACATCCCTGGTCTTGGTTAACATCTCATTTGTCAGACGGGACAATGGCCTCCCTTTAGGGTAGTGGGTGAGGATGGGGGCAGTGACTTGGGGTCCCCCCCGCCTTGTGGAGCTATGTATGGTTGGTTCCAGCCAGTCAGGAGGGGAGAGAGAGAAGTGAGGGCAAGTGAGGGCAAGATACCCAGAGGCATCTGTAACATTTACTGAGAAACCATGTGCCGGATCCTGTGCTGAGTACCTTACTTGTCCTAACTTCACAGAAACCCTAGGCAATTTATTATTCCCATTTGACAGATGAGGAAACTGAGGCTCAGGGGGAAGTGATTTGCTTATGGTCAAGTGACCTGAGCCAGGATTTGAACCCAGGTTTCCATGACTCCGGGGCCTTCCCTGGGCTGAGGATATCTCTGTGGCTGGGGTCTGTCTGCTACGGTGGGTACCTTGAAGATCCTTGTACTATATCGGGGACCCTTCCAGCCTGGACTAGAGATGCCCTGGGGCTTAAGGGGGCCTATCTTGTGTGGGGGTGGAGAAGGCTCACCTTCCCACCCTCAGTCCTGGCCTTGACTCAGGCCCAGAGCCCTCCGTGGTACACTAGGAGATTCCGGGCCTGAGGGGACAGCTGGTCCAGCCCCTCCTGTGCAGAGGGTAAAGAGTCTCAGAGATGCAGTGACTAGCCCTTTGTCTCCTGTGTGTCCCTTCCCAACCCCCTGGGCTCCAGAGATGGGGTTCTCCTTCCTGAAAAAAGTTGATGTGGGAACTTGGTCACTTCTGCAACCCCTGGGAGCCTCAGTGTCCCCCTCTGGAAAATGGGAGCCTCTGTCTGATCCCCCGAGTGGGTGGGGCAGGGTTGGGGAATGAAGAACCTTATCCCTCTGGTCACCCTCCCGCACGACCCTTCCCTTTGGGCCTGGAGACAAAGGTCCGCCCACAGTGTCCCTGATGTGTGTCCTGCGTTCCCCATCCTCTCAGGCCCCACCATCCTGAGTGGAGGGGGCTGTTGTTGGGAGGGAAGGAAGTACAAAGCGCCATTGTCCACTGGGGGAAAGGGAAGGAGATGGGGGGGTTTCCGAAACTGCCCAGTGAAATTCTCCTGGGAGGAAAGAGGGTGCTTCCTCTTCCCGGGGGGGCCGGGCCTCCGGGTACTTTGTACCCTCGCTGCTGGGGGCGTCTGACAGGCCCCGGCGTCTTCCTGGGCCTCAGTCTCCCCACCAGCACTACGGAGGAGACTTTCCAGGCATTCGCTCAGTCCCAGCTCCTCCAGTTGACCGATGGGGGACCGGCCGGCAGTGAAGCGTGGCCTAGCCAGGGGGCGCTGAAGGACCGCGGGCCCCGCCACCGTAGCCGCCTGCACCGCCCACGCCTCTCCCACGCAGCCCCGTGCAAGGCGCCCAGCCCGGAGCCAGCAGGACAGGAAACCGCGCAGGTTCCGCCTGCTTTAATATCCCCAGCTACAGAGAGGAAACCCAGGTTCACAGACTTAAGCAGCTTCCGCAGGTCACCCAGCTAGTGAGTGTCGGAGCCCGATCTCTAACCCGGGACCGAGGCGGAGGGCGTCCCGATATGTGGCGGAGGAGCACGTGGTGCTCGTGTCCCCAGGTGTCCCCATCCCGCACAGCCCCCCTCCCTGTTCGCAGGAATGTGCAGGAGCCGAGGTTGGGAGCGGGTCCCCGGGTCCCCAAATCGGCCGGACGCTGGGGCGCTGGTCAGCTTTCCCTTATAAGGCCCGGCCCCGCGGGGAGGAGCCCGGCTCCGGACGCCCCCGTTCCTGCCAGGAGGCCGGCGCGCGGGGCGGGACCGTTGGCAGCGCTGGGGCGCAGTAATGGCGGGCGCCCGGCGGTGGAGGACCCCGGTCCCGAAATGGGAAAGACCTCCGGGGTCCGAGAACGAGGGGCGGGGTCTTGCTAGTCCTTTCCCAGGGAGGGGGCCGGGGTTGCGGGGGCGGACTACAGCCAATGCTCCGGCTTCTCTGAAACCCTTTTCCAGCACCCAAACCCGCATGGGGTGGGGGGTGGCAGCTGGAGAACCCTGAGCCTCAGAGTGGACCCCTAGAGAAGGGGATGAGCAAAGACCTGGCTTTCTCTCCACTACCACATTAGGATTCTGACTTCCTGATGGGAGGTCGAGCTGACGTGGTGGGACCCTTTGGAAACCCATCTCCCTCAGGCTGCACACAGCGCCTGTGGCAGTGGCAGACACCCAAAGTCTAAGGTGCTGTCCGAGGACACAGAGGCCGAGTGCCTTGGGTAGATGATGGCAGTGGCTGGGCACTAGCTAGCTGGCTCCAGCCCCTGCCTCCAGAGGAATGGTATGGGGGTGGGGTGGGTCATTTGCCTTCTCCCAGGGAAGGTAAATCTTTAATTTACCCCCTGGACAAGGGTCAGGGGCTGGGGGGGCTGGAGCTCTGGCCCCTCTTCCAGTTCCAGTGCGCCCTGCCCTTGCTGGTGGGCACATGCCTGCCCTGCTATATTGCCCCACATCCTCTCTGTGCACGGTATGTGTGTTGGGGGGGAGGGCGGGCTTCAAGAAGAAGCTGGGGAAAGGGGATAGAGTGGGCCCATCCTTCTTCCATGCCAGGATCTGGGCCTACGCCTCATTCCATCCCCGTGCCAACTGTAGGGCCTAGATATTATGTTCACACACATTCCCCCCACCTCCTATTTTACAGATAAAGAAACTGGGAAAAATGACAGATTAGAAGTCACAGTGTTCATAAGGGTCCCCAAGCCCTGTCTCTATGGGCTCTTCTGGACTTGACTTATCCAGGTCTCTTGGTCCCCCATGAGCCTTTTTGGGGTTTGTTTGGATCCTGGCACACCCTTTTCCGAGCTGGGTGCCCTTGGGCAGGTGACTTCACCTTTCTGAGCCACAGTGTCCTCCTGGCTCTTGGAGCTACTGTAACCATTCTGTGAGATGGTGTGCTTAGCGCCCAGACTGCTCCCTGCTGTGCCCTGGCTTATTAATCATTGCTGCTACTGTTATCATTGGGCCAGCCTCCAGGGGTGGGTACTGCCCAGGCTGTTGCTTGAGAGAGGCAAATCCAGCCTCCCCACACCTGTGACTGCACATGGGTGAGTCCTCACCAGTTACTATTTAAACAGGTGGTGGCAGTGGGGGGCTGGGAGGAACAAGGCCTCAGCACCTAGCATGGACAAGCACATGCCACCAGGGCCTCTGCATCGGCCACGCGGAACAGGCCTAGCCCTGTTCCCCGGAGCCCTTCTCCTGCGCCCTCCCCCATCACCTCCTCTTGTCAGCTGAGAGGTATCCTGGACAGGCCCTGCCTCTGTGGCCTGTCTTGTCTGTCCTCATAGTAGGGATAATGGAACCACTTACCAGCTTCCGCAAGGCTCCCTCATCCAGCCCAGCTAATGTTTCGTCCGCCATCTTGCTGGCCCCTAGCTCCGTCCGTCCCCTCCTGGTGAGTTCCCCAGTGCCTTTGGAAGCTGACACCAGCTCAGGGAATTCTGCAAGGGACAGACATGAATCAGGCCTTCTGGGGCCTCTAGAAACCACAGACACTTGGGCTTTGTGCCTCAGTTTCCCCCTCTAACCCGTGATTATCCATTGGTGTCTGATCCTTATACGTGATGTGACTCCTGGCTGGGAGGTGCCCTCTGCCCTAGGGTAGTGTGCTGGAAAACTCAACAAACCAAGAGTAGGAGTCCCTGGTTCCATCCAGCCAGCTGGACTGCTAGCTTGCTGTGTGGCCTAAGCTGGGCCCTTGCCATATCTAAGCATCAAACAGGGAGGGTAGGGACCTGGATTGTGAAGCTAGGGCCCAGCAAGGCCCACCCAAGCTGTGCTCACCACCAGGGGGTGCCCACCACACTCCACAGCTTCCTGCCCCAACCACCCATCCCCAGGGCCTGCCCAGCCCCCACTCACCCCAAAAGCTCAGCCTCTGGCTATGGGCTAAATCTATATCCAAGTCCTTGCTGCCTTTGCCACTCTCATTCCCCCAGGTAACTTAAGCCATTGGAGGTAACATTCTGTCTTCTAATTCTTGAGGACAACCCTCTGTACACACCCCTCTCCACTCCTCCCTTTCCCACCCTCCCCCTGATGCCAACTGCCCTGACCTAATGAAGCCAGGTGTCCAGGCACCCCACTCCTCCTGCCAGTTCACACACTTAGAATTCAGTTCCCCAGCTGGAAGAGCCTTCAGAAACTGATCCGTCCAGCTTCTGGACTTAGGCAAACAGGATTCGAGAGGACCAGAGGATTGTCATGGGGGAAGGAGGATCCCAAAGACCCAGAGGGCAGGGAATGGATTTAATCTTGGCCACCTCTAGCTTCTGAAGTCCCCTTCCAAAGTGCCCTCAGGGGCTCAGGACACTCCCTCTTGCTCTATCACTGCCTATCAAAATGGCCCCCTAAATCCTGGCCCAGCCTCCCAGTGTAGCTCTTTCCTTCCCCCTGCAGCCCTAATGTCTTTCTGGAATTTGAGGGCCCACAGCATGACACACCGTAGGTGCTTAGTTAATGTATGGTGACTGAAATGGCCCCTGGATTGCCCCCGCTTCTGTTGATTCATCACTCAGTCATCCCTTCCCCCTCCCCAGAACAGTCACTTGTCGAGTCATCCCATCCGGTGAATGGGTCTGGGGGAGGTCCTAGTCCACACAGTTGGGGTTCTTCGGACTCTGCCTGTTCAAGTCGCTGCTTGCTTTTCCCATCCCTGTAGGCTCGGACAGGTAGCAACCTCCCAGCCGCCCTCTGCCGGGGTCCTTCACTTAGCAATCGCCAGACTTGGGTTCTGTGGACACTCTGAGTTCTCCCATGTCTTCTGAGGGGCAGGGGTCCCTAATGCAGAATCTAGGACTCCCAGGGAAGTCTCTTTCTCCTCAGGGATTCCCGCCGCTGCTCCACTCCAGTTCTATGGCTCCCCGTCACACAGTGTGAGGTCCCCGAAGATTCCGAGGGGTCTCAGAGGAATGTAGGAGCTTCCTCAGGGTTTCTGCCCCCACAGACTAGCACCCCTGGGGGTCGTAGAGCCTCCTGGAGGTCCGTGAGCGTCCTTCCCCCAGGTCTCAGAACTTTATCGCATGGGTTAGAGCCCCTGTGGATGGGTGGGGGCTCGCAGGTTCAGGAGTCCCAGAACCCTGGGAGTCCACCTATCCGGGTTCCACCCTCGGACCCGTCGGGGGTCCTGCTGCCGCCCGGAGGTCCACACACCCACCTCTTAGTCCGGCCCGCCCGTCCGGCACGGGCTCAGCTTAGGTCGTTCGGGATCCAACAGATGGACTAGGAGCGGTCAGGCGGAAGGCGCCGCGACCGGGATACCAAGTCCGCTCAGCAACCGTCCCCGGGATTCTGCAAGCGCCGCCCGTCCAGCCGCGCCAGCAGCCCCGCCGGCCCCGCCCCGCGCCACGGCGCCAACCAATCCTGGGGAGGGTCCCGCCCACCCTCGTGCCCCATTGGGGAAATTCAATTTGACGGCCTCGCCCCTAGTAGAGGCCCCGCCCATCACGGGCCTAGGTTGTACGGGTTTGCAGTCTTCGGGCCACTGTTCGAGAGGCCTTCGCTGGTCGGGTGGGTGTTGCCAGGAGGATGCAGCTTTGCGCCAAAGTCAGGGAGGGCGCCCAAAGCCGCGGTAAGTGGCCCGGGATTGTACTATTCGCGGAGCCTTCAGGACTGTCCCTCTCCGCCCTCCTCTTTGTTCGTGAGACCCTGTCCCCTCCCTCGACTCCGCCCCCTCCTCGCTTCAGTGCCCTGGCTTGGCCGCTGCCCCCAGGCTGCTTTCGGGACACCTGGTCCGGGTCACCTCAGAGCAGGGACTAAGTGCCCGGCAGCACCTTGACCCTACGTTGAAGTACCTCAGGGACCACCTCAGATGGAGCAGGGTCAATCACAAAACTCCCTTTCCCCAGCCGACACACCTTTGCACAGACGTTGACCTTATCTGTCATGCTTCTCGCTTCCAAGCCCCTCACCGTCGGCCTCTTGCAGCGCTGTGGAGTTAAATAGGGAACACGAAGTCCAGAATTCAACAAATGGAGGAAACTGAGACCCAGAGAGAGCCAACATGCCCAAGACAACATAAGGAATCAGCCAGGGGACCCAAGAGCACAGACCCACTGGGGAAAACCACTCTGTCCCCTGTGATAGAGGTCAGGGTGCCTCCCACAGGTCTCCGTGGACATCAAAGGGAGTTGGAGCCTGGGAGGTGGGGTCTGGAATCCTGTCTGTCAAATAATAACAATAATAATATAGACTCATTTTTTTGTACTTGCCATGTACCAGGCATATAGTCCCTATAAAGACCATTTGAGCCCAGGATTACTGTCCATTTTACAGTTGAGGACAACAGCTGATAGGTAGTGGAACTGTGGTTCCTACCAGCACCTTCTGAGTATAGAATCTGTGCTTTTAACCACTGTGATACGGGGTTGTGGGGAAGTGGTTTCAGCCTGTTGCTCCAGCAGAGCCCCTCAGCCCCACTGTCCAGCTCCTCTGTGGCCACCCACTACCACACCTTGCCCCCATCTAGAGTGAGGGCCAGTATCCACTCTGAGACTCTTTTAAAGGTGTCATCTTACTGCATCCCCACATCCCTGAGAGGTGGTCCCGTTTTACACATGGGAAAACCACGGCTCTGAGAGGGAAGAGGCTTGTTAAGGTCACACGGGAGGATGAGCAAACAGAGCCCAATTTGGGGCTTTAGTTCGAGGTCCCCTTCTCCTGAGCAGGCCCCATGTAGGCCCTCTCTGGTTAACCTAGATGTCATTTTTTTAAAATAAACTTTATTTTTTAATTTTTTATTTATTTTTATTTTTGGCCACGTGGCTTGTGGGATCTTAGTTCCCCGACCAGGGATTAAACCTGGGCACTTGGCAGTGAGAGCTCAGAGTCCTAACCATTGCACCGCCAGGGAATTCCCAACTTAGATGTCATCTTATTCTCCAGAACAAGGTTCAGCGCCCTCCAAAGCCAACTCGGTCCTATTCAAACCTCGCGCGCCCATTGGAACAGCCCCCTGGGGCGGGGCATACGTAGGCCACCTGAGTGGCGGCTCTTGGCTCCAGTGAATGGCCTGCTTCGTGCTAGCTCTGACCCCACCCCCCAGGAGGGAGGAACGGCACAGGTGAGTTTCTGAGAGCGAACTTTGTGTCACACACGCGCTCACTAGTTCCTGGTAGTACTGAAGATAAGCATGGGTCCCGCCCCTCCATCAAGCCCTCAGGGCTGGGGTCCTCCTCCAGACCTACTTGCTTTCCCTTCCTATCTGAAAGGGGTGGGACGAGATGGTGGTGAAACAAAGATCAAAGGGCAGCCCGGTGCGGTTCTGGAGAAGCTTGCAGCCACAGCACAGGAAGGAGTAAACGTCCCATGAGGAGGCTCCTGGTGTTTACTGAGCACCAGTTGCATGCCTGACACGGGGTTTGCCCTGTTGCAAATTGACCACTGTGCAAGATAAGTATTACCCGGATTCTACAGAGGTGGAAGCTGAAGCTCAGGGAGGTGAAGGCACCTTGGCTGGTAATGGCATTCAAACTTGAGTGGAATTCTGCCCCATGCCAAAGCCCCTTTCCTCCACCTTGCTGCCTCTAGAATGGAGGGAATCCTGGAAGACTTCTTAGAGGAGGAGCAAACTGATCCTTGAGGAAGGGTGCAAAGAAATCCGTCCCACAGAGAAGAGGGGGAAAGACATGAAAGAGTATTAGTGGCAGGGGGACAGTGTGAATAAAGGCCAGGAGGTTTGTAAGTGGGAAAAGGAGGAGAGATGGGCTGTGGATGGAGAGGAAATGGGGATGGAAGACCTTCCATCTGTGAAAGACCCTGAGTGACAGGTGAGTAGGGTGAACATGTCTTATGGGCACTGGGGAGGCCTGGGCCTCAGTCTGTCCATTTATAAAATGAGGAGCTTGGACTGGCTCACTTCAGGCCCTCCCAGAAAGTGTCCAGATTCCTCCAGGTCCAACCCTGGACTGGCAGAGTGGGGAGTGGCTGGAGCAGCTCAGGGGCCAAGGGTAATATTTTGCTCCAGTCTCTCAGTCTGAGAATAAATATTTTTACCAAGCTGGCAGTGCCAGATCCCTGAATCTCCCTGGCTTCCCCTCCCCCTCCCTGGGGTCCTGCAGAGAAAGCCCAGTCCTGGGGTCAGGAGGCAAGAGGAGTGATGTGTCTTAGGCCTGGCTCCAGCCCAGGCAAAGTTTTGTTCCCCTTGGAGCCTCAGTTTCCTCATCTGCAAGATGGGGGAGTTGTGGCCTGAGCTTTCTAAGCCCTCTCCCCACCAGACTAGACAACATAAAATTCCAAGACTTTCAGGGAGACCCCACCTTGGGATGTGCTCACAAGTGGCTGTGAGGCCAGCCAAGGCCAAGACCTTGGGCCTATGAGGGGTCCAGAGCCTGCTGGTCAGTGGGAGGGGTAGAGGGGTTAGAGCTGGATCAGAGTTGGGCCTGCTGTTGGGGTCTCACAGCCTGGTGAGAGTAGGGGGAGAGATGGTATCTGGACTCTAAAAGTTGTGGAGAAAAAGCCCTCACTTGCTGTTTGGCATTTGGAAGGGGTGGGGAAAGGCAACCTGGAGAGGGCACAGCATGAGAGCAAAGGAAGTCAGGTAGGACTCTGAGGACTTTGCTGGGGAAAAGTCAGGTAGGCGAGGCTGGAGCATGGGGACCCTGGAGGAGAAGAACTGGTTCTTGCTGGGTTTGGCTGGATCCAAGGGCTGTGACCCTCTCCCTCGTGGGCAGAACTGGAGGCCCCCAAGGTCAGCAGCCACAGGAGTGGGGCTTGGGATCTGTTTGGCAAACCAGTTTGGCAAGGCTGTCTCCTCCATGATGTCATCCAGCTGCTGCATTCTCTGAGAGACAGTTTCAGATAAACTTCCGGCCTTGGAAGAAAAGGGGGCCCGGCCCCAGGTGCTGAAGGATGGGAAAGGAGTGACTCTTCAATGTAGGAAACTTGGAGGCAAGGGAGCCCTGGGAAGGAGAAGGGGATCTGAGATGCCCAATGGGCTGTGATGAACCCCAGGAGACCAGCCTCATGGAAAAAGGAGGGTTCTGGATGGGCCGGCCTGGACTTCTTATCACTTCTGGGAGTTCCCTGATGCCTGGCGTAATCTAGGCTTATGGCAGCGGCCCTGTATAATTGCTGCCCAGTGGGTTGGAACCATAAAAACACATGAGTGGCAGTTTTGTTATTATCATGAACCTCACAGCTTGAACGTTGTGAGGTAGAACCATCATTATACAGAAGAGGAGACAGGCTCAACAAGGCCAAGCCACACCAGCACCTTACACAGGGTTAGAACCCAGAACTCTTGATTTTTTTTTTTTGGCTGCATGGCATGGCTTGCAGGATCTTAGTTCCCCGACCAGGGATCGAACCCGGACCCCAGCAGTGAAAGCGTGGAGTCCTAACCACTGGACTGCCAGGGAATTCCCCAGAACCCTTGCTCCTAACCATGGTACCCTGCCATTTGGGATCTCTGCCCACATGGGGCCTTGTCATATTTCTTAACTACTTGTGAGCACAGCAGCTGAATTGTGGCATCATAGAGTCCTAGATGCCCACCTCGTGGTAATCTGAGTTCCAGAGAGGGCAAGGAACAGGCTTCAGGTCACATAGCAATTGGAGGTGGAGCCACTTGGTACCCCAGATCCCCAGCCTCCCCAAATCCTTGTTTCCCCCTCAGGGCCTGGCACACTCAAGCATGAAATAACAATAACTAGCACATACTGAGTCCCTACTATGTGCCATTCATTCATTTATACATCACCACAGCCATGTGAGGTAGGTGCTAAGATTATACCCGTTTTATAGATAAAGAAACTGAGGCTCAGGGGGAAGTCACTTGTCCACGTTGACACTGCATATTGGTGGTAGGGCTGGGATTTGAACCCAGTTGTGTGTACCCTTTCCCCTTGGTGGACCCAATAGGCCTCACTGTAGGTATGAAGACCTCTAGACAGGAGGATGGTTGACCCCTTTGCAGGCTCCAGAGGCAAGCAGTGTCCAATTCATAGTTTTTACGCAGGCCTGGCCTTCCCGGGGCGGGCAGAAAAGTGCTGAGGCCACGAAATGCTCTGAACCTTCCCAGAGGAGGCGGCCACGGTGGGAGGGAGTGTTTGGTGCAGACCTCAGAGCCAAGTGTAGACGTGGCGGCTGGACCCACTGCAGGCGAGGGAGGGCAGGCGGGGTGGGGCCCAAACCCAAACCGGCCTCCCAGCAGTGTTCCCAGCCATCCGCCAGCCAGGCCCAGCCCTGCCCGCCCTTCTAGCTCCCCATCTGGATTTGAGATGAGGACGCTGGGCCTAATAATAGCTGAATGGTAGCAAAGGCAGTGCCTGGAGCCTCAGCCAGTGGGGGGCTGGGATCCCCATCATCTCATGCTGGCTTGGAACAGGTTTCTGAACTTTTAAAATAATAGCAAGTGCTTATGAAGTGCATACATGTGCCAGGCATTGTGCTGAGGTTAGCCCACAGTAACTCATTTATTCCTCACAACAACCCAATGAGATAAGTCTGTCATTAGCTCTATTTGACAGATAGAGAAACCGAGGCACAGAGAGTTAAGCAACTTATCCCTGACTGTTATAGCGGCCTCTCATTGCTGAGCACACACGTCTGTCCCAGGCCCTGTGCTAAGCACTTTCCATGTATTTTCCCATTTGAGGAAAATGCACAAGGCATCATAGGCAGATCATCCTTTATTTAGATGATGAAAAAAATGAGACCGAGAGAGAAAAGGGACTTGCCCAAGGTCACATGGCTGCAAGAGGTAACTCAAACCCAGGACTCTAGAGAGGGTAAGACCTTGGCTTCTGGAATCAGATAGACCTGAGCACCTCACTGGTGACATCACTGCTCCTTAGCTGTGTGGCCTTGGCAAGTCACATCACCTGCCTGAGCTTCTGTTTTCTCCTCTGTAAAATGGGGGTTTGGTTGACATGATGCTAACACCACCTGCCAGCTATTAAGTCCACCTTGGGGGTAGTAGGTCATTTACATCATGCATTTATGTTGTGCATTCTCTCATTCAGTTCTCACAACAGCCCCCAAGATGGGGACTCCTCTTCTCTCACACCTGTTTTATAGAAGAGAATGTGAGGCTCAGAGGGTGGAAGGGCCTTGCCCAGGACCGACAGCAAGTGAGTCAGGATTTGAGCCCAGTGCTCTGATTCCAGAGGCTGAGCACTTTTCTCTCTACACTTTGCATCCTTATACTGAGGCACAGAGAGGGTGTGGGCTCTGCCTGCGTCACAGAGCGAAGTAGGTCTCTAGGGCCATCTGATGTGTAAAGACCAGGAGGGGAAGGCCTTTCCACCAGCCCCAGGTCACTGCAGTCACAGCTTTTCCAGGCTTGACGCTCAAGGTGTTTCCTAGACTCAAATATCTGAAAAGATGCCCTGTTCTTCCAAAGGCCGGAGTGAGATCCACATTTGGGGGCCCCTTTCCTGGGAGGCCAGGGTGCTGGATTCCTGGTTCAGCTAGCAGAGGTGGGGAGGTTCCTTCTGGCCAAAGAGGACCAGTCTTCGGAGTCATACGGGAAGCTTGGGGCATGAAGAGAGCTTCAGGTTTTGCTTAAATCCTGATTCTTCCATTCACTAGCCACTTCATCTTCCTGAACCTGGGAAGGAAGTTTCAAATGGGGGCACTAATACCTCCTGTAGTGGTTTGTTTGCAAAATAACTTCAGTGCTTTGCTTCCCTGTATGCAAGCCCCTTTGCAGTGTGACTTTGGAACTCCTCCCATCAGGAGATAGAGCCTATTTCCTCATTCCTTAAACCTGGGCTCAGCCATATGGCCTATTTTGGCCAATAGAATATAGCAGAGGTGACATTGCCTGTTCTGAGTCTGGACTGTAAGAAGTCTTGTAGCCTCTGCCCATTCTCTTGGAACCCTCCCAGCTGTCATGTGAACAGGCCTGGGCTATCCTGCTCAGGGATGAGAGACCACTGGAACAGGAATGAGCTGTCCTGGCTGAGGCTGTGCTAATCAGCCAGTTAAGACCAGAAGAACCTTTAGCTGAGCCCAGACCAAATTGCCAATCCATGAAATCATGAGCTAACTAAATGGTTGCTGTTTTTTGTGGGGTTTTTTTGTTTTGTTTTTTTTGGCCGCGCCGCGCAGCATGCGAGATCTTAGTTCCCCGACCAGGGATCGAACCTGTGCCCCCTGCAGTGGAAGCATGGAGTCCTAACCACTGGACCACTACAGAAGTCCCTGGTTGCTGTTTTAAGGCACTAAGTTTTGGGGTGATTTGTTATGCAGCATCATTATGGAAATTAATAACTGATACAGTTTCATTCAGTGCAATTAATGGTAACTGCTGTAACAAAACAAAAATCTCAGTGGCTTAACCCAATGATAGTTTATTCCTCACTCATGCAAAGTCTGATATAGGTCAGGAGTCTCCTAACCCATCTGCCTTGGAAGGCAGCTCTCTTCCAGGCAGTGACTCCCCAAGGCCCTCCCTGGAATCCATTCCTGAATCCTCTGCATGTGGAAAGGGAGACTAAAAATCAAAAGAGACTCACCCATTCTTAATTGCCTTGGCCCAGGGATGACATGTAATTTTCACTGGCCAGAATGTAGTCACATGACTCTGCTAACTGTAGGGCCCAGGAAGAGGAAACAGGTTGAAGAACACAAATCATTGGCTCTGCCACATTCCCTCCCTCACCAGGCACCATGAGGAGTCAGACAGTACCTAGCACAGAGTGGCTTAAATAAGGGGCAATTTATAGGTGAAGAATCTGAGGCTTGGGACTTCCCTGGCAGTCCAGGGATTAAGACACTGTGCTTCGGGCTTCCCTGGTGGCACAGTGGTTAAGAATCCGCCTGCCAATGCAGGGGACACGGGTTTGAGCCCTGGTCCCGGAAGATCCCACATGCCACGGAGCAACTAAGCTCATGTGCCACAACTACTGAGCCTGCGCTCTAGAGTCTGCGAGCCACAACTACTGAGCCTGCGTGCTGCAACTACTGAAGCCTGTGCACCCTAGAGCCCGTGCTCTGCAACAAGAGAAGCCACAGCGATGAGAAGGCCACGCACCGCAAAGAAGAGTAGCCCCCACTCGCCACAACTAGAGAAAGCCCGCGCACAGCAACGAAGACCCAACGCAGCCAAAAATAAGTAAATAAAATAAATAAATTTATTTTCTTAAAAAAAGACTGTGCTTCTACTGCAGGGGGCACGGGTTCAAAAAAAAGAAAAAAAAGATTATGGGGCTCAGAGAGGTTGACAAATTTGCCCAAAACCACACAACAAGTCAAATGAGTAGCTGTTTTGTGGTAGTGAAGGGCTCAGAACAGATCTGGAGTTGGACAGATCTGGGTGCAAATCCCAACTCTGTCGTTTCCTTGCTGTGTGACATTAGGCTAGTTACCCAGTTTCTCTGCATTTCAGTTTCCTCATCCACAAAATGGGGAGGGGAATAGTTCCAACTTCACAGGGTTAGGGTGAGCATTCAGGAGCTTATGTGTGTCAAGAGCTTAGCTCAGATCCTGGTACATGGGACCTACTTAATAAATGTGAGCCACCTGGGCAGGCATGATGCTCTTTCTCATCTTGCCAGGGTCAACAAATTTTTATGTTTTGTGCAAATTCTGTCCCTTCCTCCTACCTCTTGTGGTATGAATGGTTTTATTTACTTGGTTAAGAGAAGGAAAATTTCCCCCAATTGGATATTAGTTACACAAGCCTTTACAAGCACAAAGCCCCCAAACACCCATGGCTGTTCTGCTGACAGAGGTCTGAAATGATTTCATTATTGCTTCCTTTAGACTAAAGCTTGGCTCTGTAAAATGCATCCCCTTCCCAACCCACCCCTAGGATTGTCCCATCCCTGGGAACGGGGCAAGAGGGTCTGCAGCTAATGGGCTCCAGCTGGGGAAAGGCCAGGGCCAGGGCCAGAGCAGACCCTGCTGGGTGTGTGGTCTGGGCCTTATGAAAATTTCTGCCCAGCCCGAAGGAAAGGTCCAAGATGGGTGAGATATGGCTTCCCCTCCTTTCACCCCATTTAACCCATCTCTGAGCCTCCCTTTGAAGCCAGGCAGACAGGTTCGTGAGCATCATGGCGCTCACAGTCTGGAGGTGGAGACAGATTCAGCGAACAGAGCACCATATAAAGTCTTCATTACAGATTAGGGTCATTTCTGTGAAGTGGGAGCCACATGGCACTATGGGAGCTTGTACTGGGGGCCTACTTTAAATTATTTTTAAACTTTTGTTTTTGAAGAGATAATCCTGGGAGGTCAGAGAAGGTATCTCTCAGGAGGTAATTATGCTCAGATCTGGAGGATAAGAAGAAATTTGCTGAACAAAGAGTTGGTCTTGGGATGAGGGGTGGTGTTCCAGGTAAGGAACAGGTTGTGCAAATGCCCTGAGGCAGGAAGGAACAACCTCCAGGAACTGATGGAAGACTAAAGCAACTGGTGTTTGAAGGGTTAGGGAGAAGCGGGGTGCAAATGAGAAGAGAGAGGGGAGCAGGGGCCAGTCCCTGTGGGCAGGATTGTCTACATAATTTGTGGGGCCTGATGCAAAGCAAAAACATGAGACCCCTTTAAGAATTTCAAGATGGTGACAGTAAATCATTAAACTAAGCATGGGGCCCTGTGCAACTGCACAGGTCATACACCCAGGATGATGGTCCTGCACTTGGACCATTGTAAGAAGGAAGGACTTTGCTGTGAGGGCTGCAGGGAGCCACCGAAGGCTTCTGAGCTAGGGGTGGTAAGATCTGATTTGCATAAACCCAGGTGCTGTCTCACTATACCACACCTGGATGGTATGTGACCCTCTCCTCTCTGCACAGGTGGCCTGATTCATTTTCCTAAAATATTTTACTTGGAATCTCACTCTCCTGATCAAGAACCTGCAGTGGCTCCCACCCCCTTATCAGATCCGGCCCAAACTCCCTACCTAGACATTCAAGGCCTTTCATAATCTGCCGTTACCTGATTTAATTAACCTGCTTTCAACATAAGGCTATGTGCCGAATCCCAGAGCTGATGAACTAACCCAAGGACTCATGGTAATTACAGGAGGCAAGGCAGGACCGGAACCCAGGTCTTCTGCGGTAGGCAACCCCCTGCCCTGGAGGAGGGTGCAGCCTCACAATGTGCTTTGTACCCCCCAACCTAGCACAGAGACTTGCACCAATAGGTGCTCAGTCTGTGTCTGTGGCAGCGAGTTCCTCCTCCAGGGCAGGGTATTTCAGAATCCAGGATGTAGTTAGTGTCCTTCCTGACTCCTTCTCTCCATCACCTCTATCTCTAGGCATTCGCCAAGCCCCACTGCACTGCCCTGGGCGGCTGGGGTTGGGGGTTGAGGTGCGGGGGCCGGGTCCTGCCTATAGACACGTGTTTGGCCTGCACAGCTTTTAAAAAGCTTTTCCAACTCATCATTAACGTTTAAAAATCAAGAAATTTCACATGGCAATCTGCATTGTTGTTTCTCTGCAGAGTCCTGGGCCTGGATTCCCCAGGGGAAGCCGCGTGCTCCTTAACTGGACCCTCCGAGGGGTTCCGCCCTAAGTCCGAAGTAAGACTGTGGAGTTTGGAACCTTGAAGAAAGAGCACCCTAGTTACCACCAAAGGCCAATCAGGATCCTGAAATCTGACCAATCAGATGATTGGCGGCGGGGCCATGTGGAGTAAGCCTCACTCCCAGCCTCTGCAAAAGAGGAGAGGAAAGGTTTTGCTCCAGTTCTTACAACCAGCTCCAACCTGCTGGTTGACTCCCGAATCCCTGGGGGCTGAAAGGATGCAGTGAGTGTTCCTCAGACGGGCCAAGCTGGTCCCTCCCACCCAGCCTTTGATCTTGCCCGTGCTTTCTGCTTGGACAGCTCTTTCTCCTCATCATCACTCTGGCTGGCTCCTGAGTACCATTCAGGTCTCAACTCAAAAGTCACCTCCTTAGCAAGGCCTTCCCAGCGCACCTATCTGAAGCTCCAGACATTACTCTGTATTGTATTATCCTTTTGTATTTTTATTATTTGTTAAATCATAGCAGTTATTACCTGAAATTTATGTGTTGCTGTTTGTTTTTTTTTTATTTTTAAAAATAAATTCATTTATTTTTGGCTGCGTCAGGCCTTCATTGTTGGGTCTTCGTTGCTGCGCTTGGGCTTTCTCTAGTTGCCGTAAGTGGGGGCTACTCTTTTTTTTTTTAATTCTATTTATTTATTTTTGGATGTGTTGGGTCTTTGTTGCTGTGCGCGGGCTTTCTCTAGTTGCGTTGAGTGGGGGCTACTCTTTGTTGTGGTGCGTGGGCTTGTCATTGCGGTGGCTTCTCTTGTTGCAGAGCACGGCTCTAGGTGCCCAGGCTTCAGGAGTTGTGGCTCACGGGCTCTGGAGCACAGGCTCAGTAGTTGTGGCACACGGGCTTAGTTGCTCCGCAGCATGTGGGATCTTCCCGGACCAGGGCTCGAACCCGTGTCCCCTGCATCGGCAGGAGGATTCTTAACCACTGTGCCACCAGGGAAGCCCGAGTGGGGGCTACTCTTCGTTGCAGTGCACGGGCTTCTCATTGCAGTGGCTTCTCTTGTTTTGGAGCTCGGGCTCTAGGCACGCAGGCTTCGATACTTGTGGCACATGGGCTCAGTAGTTGTGGCTCATGGTCTCTAGAGCTCAGGCTCAGTAGTTGTGGTACACGTACTTAGTTGCACCGCAGCATGTGGGATCTTCCTGGACCAGGGCTCAAACCCATGTCCCCTGCATTGGCAGGCGGATTCTTAACCACTACGCCACCAGGGAAGTCCCTGTGTTGCTATTTGGCTCCCACTAGATGTGAGCTCTGTGAAGGCAAGGACCAAGTCTGTCTTGCTCATCACCAAGTCCCTAGGGCTGCGAATGTGACATGGCACCACAGAAGAGGTTCAGCCCATGTTTGTGGAAAAGTGAACCACTGGACTCACAAAAGACCTTTCCCTGGAGGATGCCCATGACTCCTTGATACAAGTGTGGGTGGGAGCTGGTTGGCAATTAGGAAGCAATTAGTCACCAGCTAATTAATGCACAAGACAGCTTAGGGGCTGGGAGGCAATCAAGGGACTGAAGCCCACAAAGGAACCTCAGGTCTCTGGGAAAATATTGAGAGAGGGCAATGAGGAATCCCCGGGGTAATGTTTGAAAACCTCTTCTGTGTTGTTGAAGGAGATTTAAATGATCAGAAGCCCCCCAAAAGTGGACTTGGTCCCTTTAAGAAGCAGGTGGGTCTAGCAGGGCTCTGGTGATGGGGCTGGAAGAACTGGCCTGTAAAATAAGCCATGGGATGAGGAAGAGTCACCCTTTCCTACTTGGGGGATTTACCTTTGGATATTAGGAAAGGTTCTTTTGTTTGCAAATACCAGAAACCTCCTAGACTAACCTGAGTTAAAAGGGGACTTTATTGGGAGCCCATCAGAAGGGGTATCAAGATTATAAAAATTTCAAGGTAGAAAGAGGGGGCCCAACAACTCATGTTGTTTCCGTTTAGTCAACATTGTTTTCTGGTTTCCAGAACCTTCTGATCAGCCTGTGGTCTGGAGCTTTGCATTCAAAGTGTGGTCTGTGGAGCAGCAGCTTTGGCATCTTCTAGGAGCTTGTTGGAAATGCAGAGTCTCAGACCTTGCCCCAGACCTACTGCATCAGGATCTGTATTTTAACAAGATTCTCAGGGGATTCATGTGCACATTATAGTTTGGGTGCATGGCCACAGGAATCAACTGGGTAATGGTGGGGACGGTGTCTCTTAAACCTGAAGGTTCCTAGGAGAGCTGCTGCCTTGGTGGTCTCCATGGGATGGTTGTTCCCCAGGGTCCACTGGAGAGAGGGCAGTAAAATCGGCAATCTTGAGCTGCTGTTAGCGATTCTTGCTCGGGTGCTAGCTGGGCGGGAGTCCAGCCCACAGCAGCCTGCTCCTCAGGTAGGAGATGGTCCTGGGGAACCCAGGCCTGTGACTTGCCAAGGAGGAAACTACTCGGGACCCTGGAGGGAATGCCCTGTATGCTGCTGGATTCCTACTTAGGGGACTCTATTTTGAAGGGCTCATCTGCTTGGCTGAAGGAAGGCAGAGGATGGCCTGGGCTGATGTTGGAGCTGGGACTTTTAATCTGCCTGCTCTGATCCTGGCAAGCAGTTCCTAAAAAGCTGCCCTCAGGGCATGGAATGGAAATAGCCTTATTGACTCTGCCCAGTAGGAGTTCCAAAGCACCTTCACCTCTTATCCTATTTGATCTTCCTAATGATCTTGTACAAAGGATGTAAACAAACAGAAAAACAAAACCACCAGTGAAGCATAAGAGTTTCCTGCCTTTAAAAAGGGTTAAGTGCAACCCAAGGAGTGTTGCTACTTAACTTGTACCTCCCTCTTGGTTTGTTAAAATCCTGTTCTCAAATTAAGGTGCTGTTGGGTTAGGAGGTTGGATCGTGGGTGAGCTCATCCTCTCACATTATGAAGTTGTTCATTTAAAGTGTGCCTATATTGGGATTCCCTGGTGGTCCAGTGGTTAAGACTCGGTGCTCCCAATGCAGGGGGCCTGGGTTCGATCCCTGGTCAGGGAATAAGATCCCGCATGTCCCAACTAAAGACCCCTTTGCGGCAACTGAGACCCAGTGCAGCCAAATAAATAAATTAATAATAATAAAAAAAATAAAGTGTGCCTATGTAGATCTCTCAGCAAGACACAAGTATCCATGCAGGCTTATTCAGTACTCTCTGGAGCTCAAGAGTTTCCCTTTTAGGGCCAAAGCGTTATTGAAAGAAGGCAATTCCTACTTCTCTCACTATTTCTCCCATTGGAGAAAGGATCTCCCGCCTGCCACCCACAGGTCCCAGGCATCACACGGCATCTCGAGGCAGCTCCCAAAATTGCATTCAGATGCTCCAGAAGGAAACTGTCAGCCTCTACAAGGCTCACCTTGTGTCTCCAAAACTTATTAAGTGACATCATAAGTAAGGCTTGGCAAACAGGATGAGGGAGTCTGGCCAGTGAGGACAGACAGAAGCCTGTGGGTATGGATGCAGGCAGAACAGAAATGGAGACTGGTAATAGGTGGAGGTGAGGACAGAGCTGAGTGCCTTGGACAGAGAATGAACAATCCCAGTTAGCTTTACAGAACACTTTCATAAACATGGTCCTCCACTATCCTCAGAAGCCCTGAGTGGTAAAATTTAATTATACCCAGTTCATAGATGAGGATCCTAAGGTCCTGAAAGGTCATCAAGCTACACAAAACTGAGCCATGCATCTTAGACCAGTGCTTGGTTCATAGTAGGTGAATAGTTGATGTTTGTTGAATAAAAGTAGAAAGTGTGCATTGCGTAGCACCTTTAAAAAGAACTGTAAATGATGAGAAGTTTACATTTTTTGCATAGTCTTAAGTATCTCCCCACAAGATACTTACTAATTACAAAGGAACCCTTTATAAGAGAAACTTGGCAGGCACCTCCTTAAACCAGGTGATCAATGTTAACTTCACTAGTAATAAATCACGTTGACAAGATGAAGCCCTTGTATGCTGTACTAAGAAGGGCACAACATTACTCTGTGCTATTCTTGCCAAAAATGCATAATCTCCATCTGATCAAGCGAAAACCACGAGACATCCAAATTGAGGGATATTCTGTAAAATGACTGACCAGTACTCTTCAGTGTCAAGGTCATAAGAGATAAGAGAGACTGAGGAACTGTCACAGATTGGAGGAGGCTAAGAAGACATAACAACTAAATACAAAGTGGGATGCTGGATTTGATTACAAGGAAAACTGGCAAAATTCAAATAGGTCTGTAGGTTAGTTAATAGCATTGTATTAGTGTTGATTTCCTGGCTTTGATAACTGTACCAAGATTAGGTAAGATGTTAATATTAGGGGAAGCTAGGTGAGGGATATAGGAGGTGAAGAGTTTAGGAGAGCTCTCTGAACTATTTTTCCAACTTTTCTGTAAGTCAAATTATTTCAAAATAAAAAAAAATTTAACTATAAGGTAAATTTTATATGTGAATTCTAAATTTAAAAAACTATATATGCACCCCAATGTTCATAGTAGCATTATTATTTTTTTTATAGCAGCATTATTTACAATTGCCAAAATATGGAAGCAACCTGTGTCCATCAACAGATGAATGGATAAACATGTGGTATATATATATATAATGGAATACTATTCAGTCATAAAAAAGAACAAAGGACTTGGAAGACAATACACTAAGTGAAATAAGTCGGGCAGAGAAAGATAAATACTGTATGATATCACTTATATGTGGAATCTAAAAATACAACAACTAGTGAATATTACAAAAAAGAAGCCGATTCACTCACTGACATAGAGAACAAACTAGTGGTTACCAGTTGTGGGGGGCATTATAAGGTTGGGGGAGTGGGAAGTACAAACTATTGGGTGTGAGATAGGCTCAAGGATATACTGTACAACAGGGAGAATATAGCCAATGTTTTGTAATAACTGTAAATATAACCTTTAAAATTGTATAAAAATTTTTAAAAAATTAGATAAACTCTAAAAATCTTGACAAAGTAAGGCATTAATATATAGCTCCTTTGGATGACACCTTTACCAGTGCTCACTTTTCTCTTCTAATTTGAGATAACATTTTGAATCTCTGTATATTCCAGATTATTCTTAGCTCAAATGCCACCTCTTCCAAGAAGCTCTACTTGATCTCTACAGCTAGAAGTTGTGCCTTCCTCCCCTGAACTCCCACAACACCTTATTTGCACCTCTGTTAGGGCATTTATCACCTCCATGGTGGACATCTATGGTATCATCCACCCAGCCTACCTGCCCAGCTCTTTTTCCTCCTGCTCCTGACTCCAACCATGATGTTCTCACAGGAGCTGCCATGTTGTTACAGACCCCACCCCAAGCCACAGTTGATTGGTCCAGGGGTACACATCTGACTCTGTTGGGCCAATCAGACACCTTCCAGGTTCCCCCCACTGGAACTGAGAAGTTAACTGGTCTGTCTCTGGTTGCTGGAGCCATGAGATATGAAGTTGGAGCCATGAGATATGAATGTGGAAGCTGTTAGCCATTGTGTTCTCTGACACATGGAGGAACCCTGTCTGCAGCTAGAGAGAAGATAGCAAACACAGCAAGGAGGAGAGAAAGAGAGAGAGAGCTGATTCCATCTGTTTTGTTCTTTTGTTTGTTTTTATTTTTGGGGTTTCTTTTGGTGTAAACAACAGATTTATTTCTCACAATTTTGGAGACTGGGAAATTTGAGATCAGGGTGCCAGCCTTGTCGAGTTTTGGTGAGGGCCTACTTCCTGGGTTGTAGACAGCTGCTTTCTCACTGTCCTCACTTGGTGAAGAGCAGAGAGAGGACTCTGATTCTATCTGTTCTTGAAGTTTTCTGTCCTTGCCAGGAGTGGTTGGTTGGTTGGCCCTGCTGTCTACTACGTAACCCCCAGAATCCAATCTTCCAATAAAATCCCCTTCCAATAAATCTTTCTTTATTAAGGTAGCCAGAATAGTTTTCTGCGGCTTTCAACCAAAAGATACTCAATGAATATAACTATTCTGAGTTATATGCATAAATGTTTTCTCTCTCCCATTCATCTGGAGATTGCCAAATGCCCATCTTAGATACAGTTCTCCCTGGCCTGCAACTAGTGAGAAAACTAGGACCATTACTTATAAAGATAATTTTCAAAAATTGCTAAATTCTGAGATTAGTCCTTATTAAATTTTATGGTGACAGAAAGTAATGCTTTATTTTTCCTTTTCTTAAATGCTCTTTGACAAATAACAAAATGTTGGCAACTGTGTGCCTCATTTGGGGAGAACACTATACTGGAATGTGAAATCGCAGAGTCTGGGGAGCGCTGTCCAGGTATTGATTCCTCTGGCAGGGCCCTTGTCTGGCTCCCAGTACAGCTCCTGGAATGGGGTAAGGCAGGAGATGCCTCCAAAAATGAGTGAGATGAGGTAACGGGTTTAGAGAGTCGTTCTGGTCTCCTGCCTGTCACGAGGAGATGATCTGATTTAAAACTATTGCAGCTTGTTCATTCATTCTTTTATGATTTTTCAAAGGAAACCTAATTTCTTTATATATCTGCATAATGTCCCACTAGCCCTGCCTGACTTTCCCTTTCATGCGGACCTCAGATTAATTTTCCCTTTTATCCTAATTGTCTAGGAATGGCTTGGCTGGGAGGAAAGGTGAGGGCACCTGTCTCAGAAAGTGGTCAGCTCACTGTGGTGGGGAGAGAGCACTGGAATGGGGGTCATACAGCACTGCAGTCCAACTCTGGCTTCCCCTTGGGCTGGTTGCAAGGTCTCAGGCAACTTGCTTCATTTCTCTGAGCCTTGGTGTCCCCATCTGTGAAATGGGAATGATATCTAGCCTACCTTCTGCACAGGACTATTATGAGGGGCTGAATAAGGCTTTGGCAGCAGTTTGGAAATTGGACGTGGAGGGAACAGGTGCCAGGTATTGTTTTACAGGAGCTGTTGGGGGGCCTTGGGTGGGGAAATGATTAAGAAATAGAAATGGGAACGTAAGAAAGTGCAGGGGAGTGGCAAGGTGCTTCTAGCTAGTCCTGGCTCTGTCTATTACTTGCATGTGACCTCACCTCTCTGTGCCTCAGTTTCTTTATCCGGAAACCCAGGTCCCACAGTCAGGAAGTAACTCTTCCTGTTACCTCACGCTGGGCGTCAAAGTATACCTAGAGCTGGGAGAGAGAGAGAGGCACTCCAGGTGGAGGGGTGTGCATGAGCAAAGGCTTGGAGTTAGGAATTACTGCAGCATGGATGAGAAACACTGGTCTCACGTGTTTTGTTTCATGGGGACAATAATAATATTTCTCTATCGTGATGAGAATTAAACAAGAAATGCAGGTAGAGCACTTAGCACAGACTGGCACATAGCAAACTCAGTAATGGTGCTTGTCCTTACTGCTCTTGTTTTATTTTACAGATAAAGAAAACAGAGCCTCCAAGAGGTGATGCAGCCGGCCCAGTCACACAGCCATCAGTAGTCGAGCAGGATTTGAACCCACATCTTCTGACTCTAGAGGCCAGGCTCTGAACCACTGTGTTACAGTCACCCCATTCTGGGGCCTCTGCTCTCGACCCCAGCTGCCATCCTGACTCAGCAACTGTGGGTGGCCTTGCTCCGGTGCATGGGCAGCAGAGCCAGTGAGAAGCCTCCCAGTTCCTTGAAAACCAAATATGGCCAGACCAGGCCCTCAAAGGCCCGACTCCAAGGCTGGTCTTGCTCTTGCCTGCTCCTCTGTGCTGTGGGGCCCTACTCCCTGTGCAACCCCCTGGCTCTGCCCCAGGGGACTCTGGGAGAGCCTCCATCCAGAGGCCCCTCCTCATAGGATCTTGTTGAGCAAGTTACTGAAGAAGAACACGTGAGACCAGTATCTCTTCCGTGCTGCAGTAATTCCCAACTCCAAGCCTTTGCTCATGCAGTCCCCTCCACCTGGACTTCCTCTCCCTCTCTAAGCCGCTCTTATGCATTCTTTGGGGCCCAATGTGAGCTATCAGGAAGGGTTACCTCCTGACTGTATGACCTGGGGTAAATCTCTCATCCTATCCGTCTGTCTGTCGGTCCGTCCATCTATCCATCCATCCATCCTTCCATCCAGTGGGCACCTACCTGTGCCAGGCATTTTACATATAGTCTCTCCTTTCAGACTAGAAGCTCCTTAAGGATCGCAGACCAAGTGTAGAAGATAATTGTTCAACTAATATCCATGGGCCAAGTCCTGTCCTTACTACAGTCCTGCCGAGGCTCTTATCATTATCACCCCCTTTTCACAGTTGGGAAGACTGTACTCAGACAGGGGAAGTACAAGGGACTCAGCAGAGATGAGTGGAGCTGAGACTTGAACCCTGATCTGTTGGACTCTGGAGGCCAACTTCCTAACCACTAGGCAGTACTGCCCAACTCCTAATGGAGGGAGTTGGTGGTGAGAGTCAGGTCCTGGGAGACCACTTCTCCTTCAGTTCTTGGCTCCCCGAGTAGTCCCCTTAACACAGCCTGAGGAAGCTGTACCTCGCCTACCTTCCTATTCCGCACCTCTGTGACCAGAGCTGGTCTGACACTTGCCAGGGTGGCTGGGAGAGCATTAATTTTTTCCCTTGCCTTCCCCTGACTGAGACTTTGAGAATGCCTGTCCCGTCTCAGGGCCTACAAAGTCCTTTTCAAGGTCACCAGCTTCCTCACCTCAGCCCTGCAGGGGAGGCAGCGCAGGGAGGCTCTTCCTCATAGTTCTGATGGGGGACCTACAGCCCCAGCACTGGTCATATGCCACATCAGGGGGTGGCCCAGCTGGGCCTGGAATCTCTTGTTTCAAGGAACGGAGCCATGGTATGAGGTACTTATGAGTCTGACAGATTCCAGCTCTGCTACCCACCAGCTGTGCAGCCTTGTGGGAGTCCCTTCACCTCTCTGAACCTCAGTCTCCTCCTCTGAAATATGGGGACAGTGCTAGTACCCATCTGAGTGATGTTGGGAGGATGAAATGAACTAATGCTTGTGAAGCACTTAGCCTGGAACATAGTGGGTGCTCAAACAATGAGGTTATTATTGTTCTAAGTGCCTAACACAGAACATCAGATCAGGAGGCTCATCCAGGCCAAGGGTAATAGCCCCTAACATTCCTTTATCACTGCTGTGTACCAGGCTCGTTCATCAGAACAACGTCTCTATAATTGTGCCATTTTACAGCTGGGGTAACTGAGGCTCAGAGAGGGAAAATGACTTGCCCTAACTCCCTGCCCAGCAAGGGGAAGAGCCCAGGCTTGGACTCAAGTCTATGTCTATAATTCAGCTCTGATCCACTGTGCTGGATTCTCCATCTCCATCATGCTAAGGCCCAGAGAGGGAAAAGGAGTTACTCGGGGCCTC
This sequence comes from Balaenoptera ricei, assembly GCF_028023285.1. Lineage (NCBI taxonomy): Eukaryota > Metazoa > Chordata > Mammalia > Artiodactyla > Balaenopteridae > Balaenoptera > Balaenoptera ricei. The sequence continues at coordinate 20,929,790 of NC_082652.1, forward strand.
ACAGCAGTTGGGGGTGGGTCAGACCGCGCTGGGGAGGACATTTGCATCCTGGCAGCTCCACACGGGTCTGGATAATTCTCCAGCCCTAGGATTAAGAGTGATACATTCACAGTCTTCAGAAGGGTCTGGGGATCTAGTCCACAGTCTCAGGCTGACCCCAGATCCTGTCTTCCCCAGACACCCCACGACCACCCCTTCCCCACCCCCAGCTTTCTGCATGGGCCCCCCCTTTTTAAAAAAAATCAGCTGAAACCTTTGGCCAAAGAAAACTCGTTGATGCCCACAACCAGCCAGCCAGGGAGAAGGCTGCCCTGGAATGTTGGAGGGGGTCACCAAGCTGTTTATGAGCAGGCCAGCAGAGAAATAAGGGCAGCTACCTTTTTTGGGGAAAGCCATGACTCCCTCTGTGGGAAAGGATCCAGGGCAGGCCAGCTCAGAGGCTTCGGCCTCAGTTTCCCCATAATCACCACCACGGCATTTATGCGGTATAAATAACTTCAGCTATTGATTCAACAAATATTGGTTGGATGCCTGCTGTGTGCCAGGCACTGCCTGCTTAGGGCATAGCAGGGACAGAGCTAAGCCCTGTCCTCCGGGGTTGACTTTCCAGCAGAAAGCAGTGTCTCAGTAAGTCTCCCAAAGAGCCAGAGGCCGGTGGCCCAGGCCCACAACCCTAGATCAATACTCTTGGGGCTGGATGGTTTTCAGAATTCAGAATTTTGGGGGATCTTAAAAAGTTATTGGGTGGAGTCTGGGCCCACCCGTCTCCAATCAAACTTATAGATATTGATATAGTGAGAAGTGTGAGTGTTGACTCTAAGTGGGATGAATAAAAGTTTGGCACAGCTTCAGTCCATTTGGGTCAGATTTTGCCTCCAAATGAGTTTTCTTTGAGTATACAGAAAAGCCCTTGGTTGTCTAGGTGTTCTGGACTATGGTGTTGAAGGTGGGTATTGGGGACCTGATTCCTCTCCCCATTATACAGATGAGAAAACTGAGACTCTGGGTAGAGGAATCACATACCCAAGTCCCTGGAGCAAGCAAGTGGTGGGTGAGAATGCAGGTCTCAGTGACTCTAATTTAGGGCTTGCCACCACCAGGAACCCTGCCTGCGAGAGAAGCTGAGTAGAGAAGGCTCCTTGGTCAAGCCTCAGAGGCCCAGCAGCCAGTTCTGCCAGGAAGGAGTTAAGCACCACCTGGGCCTCCGCCAGGCCTCTGCACCGAGTCTCCTTGCAGGGCCTGCCTGTCTGGGGCCTGTTTACCAGGCCACGCTTGCATCACCGGCTTTGACGTGCTGTGCAAACACACTCACATTCTTGGGTCATGAGAAATGCACAGTTGTGGTGACATCATGCCCAGAGAGGAGGGTTTTGCCAGCCTCCTCCTGCCCACAGTCAAAGCTGTTTAATTAGCACTCTTAACTGGAACTCTTGTCTTCTTATAAAAACCAACTGGAGACACTCTCATGGGTGGAGGTGATGGGGGTTGGAGTGTGTGTGTGTGTTTTAAGGGATAAAAATAGCCCATCTGGGACTCCTTTTGGGGTATTTGTGAGTATTAATGCACCATTGTTTATATTAAATCTCTGTCACACTGGACATTTTCATCTGAATTTGGCTTGAAGACGGGACCAGAGAAACAACCCATGTCTTTTTGTTCCCTCTAGTTTTTCCTTTGGGAGGGAGACACGTAGGCCAAGTGAAAGGGCACTTGGAAACCATTTAGACTAATCTTTCATTATATAGCCAAGGAAAGGGAGGCCCAGAGAGGACAGGGCCTTCTCTGAGGTCACACAGCAAGGCTCCGTGTTCCCACACCCCTTACATACATTTTACAGCACTGCCCTCAGCCCCCACTTTGGTTTTGTGAGTTGGTTTTTCAGGGTATTGAAAAGAGAGATGCTTCTGGCTAGAGCTTCCTGGCTGTGTTTGAGATCAGAGTGGAGGTGATGGTGGGGTGGTGATGGTGGTGATGGGAACAGAGAAGAGTGATTGAGCCCACAGGAGACCTCAACCTCATCCACCTACCTCCCCAACAAAACCTCGCCTAGGCTTTGAAACATCTGTTCCTCCCCCAGACAACCCCAGCCTCCTTTTGCTGCCTCTTCTCAAGAAATACTACCCCCTCACTGGCCTCCTTCCATGACTATTGAAGACTTACTTCCCACCGAGGGGTGCTAGATTTTTAGCAAATGAAAATAGAAGGCACCCAGTTAAGTCTGACTTTCAGATAAAAACCAAATAGCGTTTTCATATAAATATGTCCCATGTAATTTTTTTTTTTTTTTTGGCCACACTGCATGGCTGGTGGGATCTTAGTTCCCCAACCAGGGATTGAACCTGTACCCTCAGCAGTGAAAGCGTGGAGTCCTAACCACTGGACCACCAGGGAATTCCCTGTCCCATGCAACGTTGAGACATAGAGTTATCTGGCAGCCCTATTCCCCTTCATCTGTGTCATCATTACTGTGGCAGACACTCTCGTCTGTCTTCCCATCAGCCTTCCTTCTCCTTCCTCAAGAAATGAACCCTGATTTTGTCTGGGGTGGCATTGTGTCCCAGGCAATGAATCATGATTAGTATAAGCTAGTCCTGACAACTCTGTTCTCCTTTGCTTTCCCAAACTCCCCTGCAGTCAGGGATGATCTGGTGGCTGCAAATTTTTTGACACCCTCCTTTTCAAAAAGTAGAAGCTCACCACCACCCCCCACCTTGAATGTAGGCTGGACTTACTGACTCATTTCAAAGAGTGACTTCCAAGGCTAGGTCATAAAAAACATTGTTGCTTCTGCCCTGCTCTCTTCAATTACTCATTCTGGGGGAAGTTAGCTGCCATGTTGTGAGAACACTCAACAGCCCTGTGGAGAGGCCCACGTGGGAGGAACTAACAGCCAGCACCAACATGCCAGGCTTGTAGGTGAGCCCCCTTGGAAGTGGCTCCACCCCCAGTCAAGCCTATGGATGACTACAGTGTGGTCCAACATTTTGACTGTAGCATGAGCCAGGGACATACTCGTATTAATCATATTTTTTATTTTCTATATTTTATGATGTTTCAACGTCTTTGGGACCCTTGGTGTCTGGGAAGACACTGCCCCTCCCAGGGCTAGCTAGTTCCTAGAGACAGTAAACAACTTGTCAGTGAGCCCGCCTTTCATGTACAAACCAACCAACCCTGTGTCTATACCCCCAACCACCTCCTTATCTAACTCTCACACAACAAGCCAACATTTCCTCTGCCATAAATCAACCCAGGGCCAGGCACTGGACAACTAGGGACAGCCCCTGTGCCCCAAAGCTCACTGGAATTATTCAAACTAGCCAGCTCTAAGCTGTTTACCCTGCCCTGCCTTGCCCCTTCTGCAGAAACCCCAATAAAGGCTATGCTCTTGGACTTCTGTCTTTCCTTTCTGCCTCCTGACTGACACTGGTGCTTTCCCCTGTGGCCCTGCATGGCACAGTATGCCTCCTGTTTCTAGGGGAACTGTAAGTAACATTAAACTTTTCTTTCAATGGCATTGACTTCCCCATGTTGTCACACAGTCACCTTTATAAGTTGAGTCAGGCACAGATCACTCCTGAGAGATCCTGATCTAGAACCACCTAACTAAGCCATTCCTGGATACTTGACTCACAGAAAATTCTAGAGATAGTAGATGTTTATTGCAGCAGCTAGGTTTTGGGTAATTTGTTTTACAGCAATGGATAACTGATACAGATGGTCATGTGACCTAGTTCTGGCTAATGAAGCTTTCTTGATAAAAGGATCAGAAAGGAGAGAAGAGCTCATGGGAATTGTTACAAGGATGATGTAAGTTACAGAAGTGATAGCCATCCTGGAACCATGAGGTGCTGAAATATAAGGATGAAGGAGTGAAAAAGTAGGAGGAAACTGGGTCTTTTATGACATCGTTAAGCTGGTGGAACAACTCTGTGGTCTCCTGCATCCAGGTTTGTAGACAAGCAAACAATAAATATCTTTGTGGTTTGAGCCACTGTGTCATGCAACTTGCAGCTTAATGCATCCCTAACTGATAGAATCAGCATACACAATAGCGTCTCACTTAACTGGAGTAACTCTATGCAATGACTTCACTTATCTAGAATCTGAAATGAAGCTAAAAGGACAACTGAGCTAAAAGGACAAAAGCAGCACCACAACATCCATACCAAGCACCTTATTCTTAGGTAAGCTTTCCTGGCCTTAACTCATAGCCTTTTTACTCTTACTTTACATACAATTCTAACAAGCTTTTCTTTTTTCTTTTTTTTCTTTTTTTGGCTGCACCATGTGGCATGTGGGATGTTATCTTAGTTCCCTGACCAGGGATCAAATCTGCACCCCCTGCAGTGGAAAAGCGCAGAGTCTTAACCACTGGACCACCAGGGAATTCCTCCTAACAAGCTTTTCTAGGGCATCTTCCCAGGCCATAGCTTGGAAATCAAATTCAATTCCATAATCAATCATCTGCTATGTGCAAAGCACCGTGGGAGGCCCTGCTAGGCACCAGGTATGCACAGATGAGTTTCAAGCGGAAGAGCAACATGATCCAATTGGCCAGGTAACTTGGGCTACAATGTAGAGATTGGAGCAAGCCTGGAAAAAGGAAAAGAGAAAATTTTCTAGTGGAGTGTCAATTTATTAAGAAAATATATATTTAAAATTATTTCCCATGGAAAATTCCATCTACAGGACAAGTCACTCTAACTCTTCTTCATTGTTGCTAATACTGGTTTCCAAAATACTTGTCTGCTTTGACCTCCTGAACCCCTTAAAAGTTTTCAGAAGTGAAATAATGTGCCAGGCCTGGATCTGAGTTCTGAGGAGATGCAGAATGCAGCAGCTCTAAGATATCCCGAAGCATGATTATTCTACCTCTAGACTTCATAGAATCTAAGGCCCAGGGGAGGGGAAGGAACAGCTCAGAGTGACCCAACTAGTGGCAGAGTGAGGACTAGAACCCAGGACTCTGTACTTTCCCTTTCTCCAGGCAGTGAGGAAGGCAACGCCGATTCCATCAAACCACTCAAACATTTCCTCCCATGGGGAGCAGAGCCTTGACCCAGTGCCGCGAGCTCCCCCAGGGTCAGGAAGCTCTGCCTGCTCAGGATTTCCTGTGTGTGGGAAAGAAACAGGATGAGCAGATAAATCCTCCAAGGCTTATTTTCAAGTGTGTGAAGGCTTCCCCTTCGTGAGTCTGCAGCAGCCCTGGCCAAGAAGACCAACACACTGACGTGTTTTGCATGTTTCTAAAAGTAATAAAAAAAAAAGGATGACCCTGCACCCATGAAGCACAAGGCTGGACATCGCAGGGAGAAGAGCATGGGTCATTGTCCCTGCCCTTGGGAGCAATCTTGGTTTGAGTCCTCCCAGAAGCAGACTCTAAGACAAGTATTTAAGTGCAAATAATCTAATTTGGAGGTGATCCCAGGGCATTCCTGTAAGGGAGGGAAGGGAAGGCCTCCAGTAAAGGAAGCATTATCAAGGCAGTTACCATGGTGGGAAACCAGAGCTCAACCCTGCTAAGGAACTCTGAGAGACAGGGTAGAGTAAGCCTCACTCATCCCAACCAAGGGGCAAGGGAGCTGGGATACTCATCCTCTGTTGGTTGAGGACTGGGGTGGGGCAGGGGGTGGGGCAGGGGGTGGCGCGGAGGTGGGGGGCGGGCGCCAACTCTCCGCACTTCCGGCTTCCTGCGTGCAGACCCAAGAGTGCTCCTGAGGCCAGAACAACGTAAGCAGCCTTTGGGGAGTCGTGGCAATTGTCAGGGGGATATGGGCAGTGTCTGCTCCAGGGGCTGACCACTAATTGGTTTTACATTTACAGGAAAAGGCAGTCACAGGCCCAGGAGACCTGCCTCCTCCTCCCTGTGTGAGGATGTGGAGGGTTTATACAAGGCAATAGTGGGGGCTTTTGCCTCTCCAGGCCCCCGTCACCACTATCTTCTCATGCTGGGGAACCACGTTGCCCACTGTGATACAGTTATCTGGCCTGCACGAACATCCACGTCTTCCTCTTGGACACTCAGCTAGACCACATCTCCCAGCCTCCCTTGCAGTTAGAAGGGGTCATGTGACTGATTCCAGCCAATGAAATGTGAGTAGAAGGGACGTGCATTTCTTATAGGCTTAGGCCGCAGAAACCTAGGTACTCTTTTCACTTTCCTTTTCATGGTGACCTTGGAGACCACGTGACAGAGGTGGTGGGCTGTCTTCAGTGGTCTTGGAAGGAAGATGACATCTCACAAATTACTACACAAATCACTATTGTTAGTTAGCTCTAAGAAGGAAACGGTTAAGGTGCCTTGAGCACTTTGCCTGATCCAGGCAGAGAACACAGCATGGGCAAAGGCCCTGAGGCGGGAAGAAGGAACCCAAAGTGAGCTAGGGTGACTGGAGGTAATGAGCAAGGGAGAGTGGCATGAGAGGAAGGTGCATGATCCTGATACAAGATTCATGGGTTTGTGGGAGGAATTTGGTGGGTATGGCCTGGACACAGCATTGGCAGCCTGCCCACTCTCCCTGGGGGTAGAGCATCAGTTTAAAAAAACAGATTGTCCAGGAGGGGCTGAATCTAGAACCTCAGAATCTGGGTGTATGTGTAGCTTGGATAGTCATGGGGTTCAGAGAGCCCCATGTCTGGAGTCCCCTGTCCCAGAGTCATGGCCCCCTGCTGGGTCTGCGGTGGTGGAAGGGCTTTTCTGTCACCTCAGAGGATCGTTTCTGGGTCACATGGCCTGCCTTTGGTGAGTCTTTTTTTTTTTAATATTTATTTATTTGGCTGCGCCAGGTCTTAGTTGTGGCATGCGGGATCTAGTTCCCTGACCAGGGATTGAACCCAGGCCCCCTGCATTAAGACCCCTGCGGAGTCTTAACCTCTGGACCACCAGGGAAGTCCCATGGTGAGTCTTGAAATCAGGTGGCCCAGGCCCTCTCCTGAGCTGGATTCCTCTTATCCTACCAAAATGACTCCAATATCAATGCTTCAGGCTCCTCTTATGGGCTAGCCTGGGAACCTCACCGCATTGTTTTGTTAAACCTTGAGTAACTGACTTAATAATGAACTGTGGGGCCAGAGCTGCTTGCTTGACCTCAGGGGCTGCCTTTTGCCTGCCCCACCCTCTCCCCTAGAGCAGTGTCCTCTCGGGAAATGCAGCCGACCCAGCTGCATCCGTGGGAAGGCCTGGCCCCCGCACCTTGCCCTCCCGGCCCTGCTGAGGCCGCAGGAAATGACCCTCTTAGCAGCCACAAGCTGTGATCCAGAGGACAATGACAGAGGGACGGAAGCCCGCTTGTCCCAGCTAACTTGTCCCTTTGGGGGCATGCCAGCTGCTGGAAACACAAAACTGAAGATTCAGTGGGAAAATATATTTTTAAGAAAACGAACAAACAATCCTGTGGGCTTTAGCCAACTTCTGAGGCTCTGAGGGGTTTTGTTTTCTTTATTTGCGTATGTGATGTGTGTGTGTGTTTAAAACATAAACAAGACTCAGAATCAGAGAATCTAAGGTTTGGAAGGTCAGCCATCCCACCCAAGCAGCAGGCCCCCTGTGGCATCTGTCTTCACCACCTAGAATCCAGAGAGCTCTTCTCAAACTCAAATCAGCTCAGCACTTCTGGTGCTCTGCAGGCTGGCCCTGTCTCATTCTTCAGGTGTCACCTCTAATGCCACCTCCTCCAAGGGCCTTCCTGGACACTGTCTGTGAAACAGCACCTCTCAATGGTAATCTCTCATAGCGCTGAACCCCATCTGGAATGCTCTGGTTTCTTTACATGTGCCAGGCGCATAGTAGGCACTCAACAAATGTTTATTGACCGACTGAATGTTTTTCAGTGGTTGTTGCATTCAGATCAGAGTTGGCTGAGAGAATCCAGATTTTATTGTATTTCAACCAACATTATTGGCTACAAATTGTGTGCCAGGACGGGAGGCAAATCAATCAGGAATTCTGCTCATTCATTCATTCGTTCATTTGGAGGGGACAGCCCTGAGTGAATAGTGATTCAGTCTGGGGTGTGCAGAGACCCAAGAAATCTTCACAGAAGAGGGGATTTGAGGTGGGCTTTCCATCAAAAGGGAAGCCAGGTGGGGTGGAGGAGGTTGTCCAACTGGAAGGAAGTGCGGAAGTTTGGAAGTTGAAAGTGAATGTGTTTGGAAAAGGAAGAGAACCGTGAACCGTGGAGTGTGGAGTTTAATTTATTCCCACTTCGGCTGCTCAGGGAAGGCAGGGACCTGATTTTTGTCTGGGGCAGCAGGGTGGGGGGACACTCCACCTTGTTTAAGCAATAAAGAGATGGATGTGCCTGGCTGAGGTGAGAGACGAAGCTGTTCTGTGGCCCTGGAGGCCTTGAATGCCATGTTGAGCGGTCTGGCTTTTCATCCATAGGCAACAGAGTCTAATAAAAATAATCATTTTGAAAAGGCTGTTTCGAGAGCCTGGATGTCCTTGGCTCCTGAACTCTAGTTTTCTAGCAATGCAGACCCCCTCCCCCCACAGGATGCTTCTAGAAAATACAGTTGCCAGGGCCCCATCCTGGAAGAGTCTGATTCTCTGTAAGTCAGAGTTGGGGCCTGGTCATTCGCATTTTCCCAAGCTTTTCACATGTTCTCATCATTCACGGGGTTTGGTGACTAGTGAGGCTCAGAGAGGTAAAGGCATTTGCCCAAGGTCACCCAGCCAGACAGTGGCAAAGGGGGCATTTTGAACCAGGTCCTTCTGGCCCTCCACATTTACTCACTTTATCTGCAGCCTCCTCTGGACAAGCTCCTTTCTCCAGTTTTACTTTCCCCTGAATGCGAGAATCTGGGCCGTGGCTGGGTCTACCCGCCCTGTGCTCCCTTCCCCTCCCCGCTCCAAGCCTCAAAGGTCAGGTACCTCCCAGCCTCCCGCGGGCATGTCCATTTATGGCTCTGTTGTTCCAAAATGTGGCCAAATTTATAAACTCCCCCTTCCCAGAGACACGAAACAGTTTGTGCAGAGTGCAGTGCGGGGGCAGAGCTGGGAGCTTCGTCCGAGGCCTGGACTTCAGCCCGGGCCCAGGCCCAGTGAGCTCTGGCGTTGGATGGGTCCCAGACCCTCCCTGGGCCTCAGTTTCTCCACCTACAGAGCAAAGGAACTGGACTAGATCATTCCTTAAACCCTTCCTAAGTCTAGAGACATCCAACTTACTGCTTACAACTGCCAATTCCCTAAATCCATGACCCCAATAATTGTAAAAGGAGGTGCTAGAGGATGGACTGCATGCAGCCTCTAGCCTCTCTACTTTGCATTGCTTTTCTTTCTTTCTTTTTTTTTTTGGCCATGCCACGTGTCATGCAGGATCTTAGTTCCCTGACCAGTGATTGAACCCACGCCCCCTGCAGTGGAAGTGCAGAGCCCTAACGACTGGACCACCAGAAAATTCCCTGCATTGCTTCTTTTCTTTCTTTTTTCTGCTTGATTTTTTTTAATTAAAAAAATTACCCAAGGAATATACTTTCATGGAAAAATAAAAGTAGCCCTCCCCAGCCCCCATTCCTACTCTCCTTCTCAGAAATAACGATTGTCAAAAGTGTGGAGTGGAGCTTTCAAGACATGATTCTCTGCATTTATTTATACATGCATTCATGTTCATATGGGAGGGTTTTTATTCCATTTATTTTTTACATAAATGGGAGTTGTATTTTTTGTTCAGCATCTTTCTTTTTTCACTTAATGTCTTATCCCTTTTTCCATATCAGCCGCTTTCTTAAAAAAGTTTGAATGAGATATGACTTACATACTATAAAATTCACCTGTTGTGAATGTAGAGCTCAAAGATTTTTAGTAAATTTATGGAGCTGTGCATCCATCATCACAATCCAGTTTTAGAGTATTTCCAGCCCCCCAACAAGTGCCCTTATGCTCATTTGTGAGTCAATCCCTGCTCTCACCCCTGGCCACAGGTGCCCACTGATCTTTCTGTAGGTTTGCCTTTTCTGGACATTTCATGTAAATGGAATCAAACAATACATTGTCTTTTGCCTCTGACTACTTTTATTAGCATAACTATTTGGAGGTTCATCCATGCTGTAGAGTGTATCATCTTTTTTTTTTTTTTTTTTTTTTTGCTACTCTTCCATTTTATAGGTACACTACATTTTGCTTATTGTTTACCAGTTGATGGACACTTGGAATGATTCCAGTTTGGAGCTATTAGGAATAATACTGCTCTAAATGTTTGCACCTGTCTTTGTGTGGGCGTGTGTTCTCATTTCTCTTGGATGGACACATTAATCCCAACCTTTTAAACTGCTATGGCATCCTCCATTGGCAGGACACACTCTGATGTCATAACCAGTCCCCCATCCGTGGACACTTAGGTTGTTTCCAAGGTTTCACTCTCACAAACCTTGCTGCTCTGAGCTGTTTCACACATCCATCTTTGGGCACATGTGCAGGGAGAGAGAGAGCTGGGTCACAGAGTATGTACAGTTTACATTTGTTGAACTGTTGTCTTCTCTTCAAATGAACAGGAAGTGATGAAAGAGAGAGAGAATCCACAGTGAAGATATCACCCCCACCCACACCCCACCCATTGAGCTTGAGGGACTGGACAAGGAGGAAAAAGATGGCTTCTGGAGAAAAGTCCCCAGGACAGGGCAGTCACAGGATGGCCAAGTCCAGACAGGAGGAAGCAGAGGCTCATATAGGGACTAGAACCCTTCCTCCCAAGACTCTCTTTTGCAGGGCTGTAGGTAAAGAGCTCTCAATCGCTGGAGTATGCAAATGGCGGCTGGCCAGCCGTGTGGCAGGGGCTATAAAGGAGCTCTCAAAATCTGATGGGAGACTGGGCTGTATGGCTTCTGAGACAGCAGTGTCTCAGGGGTTAAGAATGTGGCTTTTGCTGGTAGGGACCCTTGGTTCAAACCCCAGCTCTGCCATTTCCTAGCTCCATGATGCTGAGAGAGTAAATTCAGTGCCTCCAGCCTCAGTTCTCTTGGCTGTAAAATGGGGATGTAACTCCGTGTCCCATAGTCAGTGGGGTGTCAGTGACATCAAGTGGGTGGGGCTCAATTTTTGGGTTTATGATTATGACTCTCTTGATCCTGTGGTCATGGGCTATTCTGCCTGGGACCCCAGGAACTGGGCATTGGAGGACTGTGATGTGTGCCCAGTAGCCTCCAGAGAAGGAATGCCCTCAACAGCCCTAAAAGCTTGGCTGTCCCTCTTCCAGCCATGTGACCTTGGGCAAGGATGTAATCTGTAACTCAATGTCCTCATCTGCACAACAGTAACAGTACCAACCTCATAGGGCTGTTGGGCAGGGAGAATAGGTTAAACTTCATGTGACAGAAAACCCCAAAATGACAGTGGCTTACCCAAGAATTATTTCTCTCACCTCTAGAGGTTAGCAGGTGAGCAGTCTAGGACTGGTGTGACAGTTCCATGGAGTAGTTAGGGATCTAGTTCTCAGCTCTTCCAATCTTAGTATGTGGCTGTAATCCTCATAATACAACAGGACAGCCAGAGATCCAGCCATTACATCTGTATTCAGAAAGGAGCATGAAGGAAGAGGGGGCAAGAGGGCAAAGAGTATGAACCAGTCCTTAAAGATTTCCCCAGCTGTCACCTGAGAGTTCCACTTATGTCTCACTGGCCAGAACTTTATCAAGTAGCTATACTAGCTGCAAGGGAGAGGGGAACAGATATAGGGGAGACAGGGAACAGCTTTGTTTCCTCCAGCCCCCAGGGAGCCATTATTCCAGCTCCTGTCACCATAGATTTATCTTGCCTGTTCTAGAACTTTATACACATGTCATCATACAGAACATTCTCTTGTATCTGGCTTATTTCATTCAACATTATGTTATGACCTCCTGAGTTTTGTTTTGTTTTTTATCTCCCTCCATCCAGAAGGAGACATTCATCAACATTTGGTATTTCATTAATTTCTTCCATCAATGAGTCACTCATTCAACAAATATTTTTTGACCCCCTACTATATAGGGAGGGCTGGCTAAATACAATCATTCATGGCAAAGACTGATGAACTCTGAGTCTCCCACGATGTTCTCTCACCCAAAACTATTTTGGCACCAAATTACAATGGTGACAGCCCTACTCTGAACTCCTCCAGCATCGGGGAGAATCCCCGGTAGACAGAGGCCACATAGTCCAGTGGTGAGGAGCTCGGGCTCTGGCACCCACAGATGGGCACTTAATAGGTACTTAATAAACAGTAGCTGCAACTACTTCCTTGGCACTGGCATGAGAGCCTTGTAAGGAACAGAGCCCTCCTCTTTTCTCATCCTTTACTGGCCTTGTAAGGTAGGTACCATTCCATTTTACCAATGAGGAAAGGATGCTCGGAGAGGTGATGCAACTCTCCCGAGGTTTTACAGCTGGTGAGTGTCTGAGCTGGGGTTCAAACACAGGCCTGTTGAGTATCAGGTCTGAACTTTCACTTCTCTGTTATGGGCAATCACCTCATAGCTCCTCGCCCTTCCTTTTAGCTTTGACCCACTCAAGGGAGAGCCCACGGTCGTCATGGACAAAGGCGGGACACTTTGCTTTGCCATTTCTTGTTGTCTATCTCCCTCTTGGGGTTCAATCCAGGATGTTTTCCTGGCTCCAAAGCCAGGTTTGTCTGTTTCAGCTTAAAATAATATTGAAGGGGTAGGAAGAGGCATAACTTGCCTGCATCTCCCTCTGCCTGTGTCCAACACCCTGGCCCTGGGTTCTAGATGGTCTCACTGCCATTTGCCCCCTCCTTCTTGCTTCCTGGGGACCGTCCACCTTGGGGCCCTCCTGAGCTCTCACTATCAAGTGGCCCCAAATGGCAGCATTTTCCTAAGTGACATTTTTCTAAGTGATGGGCATGAGATTATACATTTGGGTCGGTTGTTACCAGTGTCCTGACTCACCCAGCCCATTCCTGTGAGTGAATGTGCCTTTCATTTTAACTGCTGCCTTTTAAAGGACCCATGCATCTGTTTTTCCAACCACAGAAAATCTATTAGAAAGGGGAAAAAATGTCAAAGAAATAGTTATCTCCATGGGAGCAAATTTTCCAGGGAAGAAAATATGTCAATCTTATGATATAATTGAGCGGCTTTCAAAAAATAATTTTTCAGCATGAACTCTTTTGCAGAGGGTACTTAAACTGAAGTTCAATGTCCAAATGGTTAAAGTGGAGCTGCTGGGATAGAAGGAGGGGTGGAGTTTGCACAGTGACATGGTTCCCTCTTACTCCCTAGCCTCCCACTTCTCTCTGAAACTTGCCTCTGGGTGTGGAACCCAGTTTGAGAACCTCTGAGAGTGCCCTGACCCAGGAGTTGGAATCTTGGGCCTGAGCCCCAGGGTCATCCTTTACTAGCATGTGATTTCATGGGAGGGAGTGGGCTTCTCTGAACTCAGTTTTCCCATCTGAGAGATGGCACAGTTGTACTAAAGAGTTCCTAAACTTTCCAGTTCAAAGATTCTGTGTGACTGGGGAATATTTAGTCTGAAGTGGTGAACTGTTGGAACATAGACTTTTTGAAAAAAGAAACAGTGTTCTCTTGTTTGAGGAGATCCAGTAACAAACCAACTGCTACAAAAGTGTTTTCGAAGTAGAGGTGCTGTGGGCCTCCTTTCACGAATTGATAGAAAATGACCAATAGCTTCATTTACTTCATTATTAGAAAGTAGGTAAAGTCGAATCATTATGCTGTACACCTTAAAATTATATAGTGCTGTATGTCAACATATCTCAATAAAACTGGGGGGAAAAGGGGAATAATATTAAAATGTAAAAAAAAATACTACTCAAGAAATATCACTCCCATAAATCAATGCCAAAAAGTCACTAATGTATTACTGTATCCAGTGAGAGGAACACTCTAGAAAAAAAAAAAGTAGACTAAAGATGTCCCGTGCTATCCCATCTGTGTAATCAATTCGTCAGTAACCCTTCCCTCATGCTTAGTATATGTAACATACTAAGTAAAAAAGTACTTAGTAATGAAAAGTCAAACTGAACATTAATAGAGACAGTTACTGAACAGTAATGCAGATGGTTTTAAAAAAATCAAACATACACATACAGTTGGGAAAACCAAGTGTTCTGCTTTGCTCAGACTGAGGGGTTTCTTTTTTCTTTTTTAATTTCTTTTTTATTTTTTTGGCCGCGCCACGCGACATGTGGGATCTTATTCCCCTGACCAGGGATCGAACCTGCCCCTGTTGCGGTGGAAGTGCGGAGTCTTAACCACTGGACCGCCAGGGGAGTCCCGAGGGGTTTCTTGAGACACAGGACTTTCAGTACTAAAACTAAGATTGTCTCAGGCAAACCGGGATGAGTTGTCACCTACCCTACAGCACAGTAACAGCAGTTACTCTGTGCCAGACACTATTCTAAACGTTTTTCACATTTTAACTCTTTTAATCTGCATCACAACCCTATAAAGTAGGTAATATTAATGTCTCCATTTTTACAGATCCTCAGGGGAAACTAAAGCTCAGAGAGGTTAAGTGGCTTTTCCAAGACTACACAGCTGACTGGAGGCAGAGGCAGGATGAAACCCCACCCAATACGGCTCTGGTGCTCCTAACTGTTACATCACATTGTCTTGCTCCTAACTTGTGTCTTTCGCAAATCACAGCACTGTGACCAGTTCTGTGACCAAGGCCAGCCGGGCACTCAGGAGACTCAGACCTGGCTCTCTGTGGAATAATATTGAGGGGCCCCCAGCTTCTCTGGGTCCTGGCTTGCAGCTCGGTGAAATGAAGGGGCTGGTTTGGAGCAGTGGTTTCCCCATTTTTTTAAGTGGTAGAACTTGTCAGACAATTGGGACCCCAATATATAAAACAGACCAGGAAATTTACATCTTCAGGGTTGAGCTGAAAACTCTTCATTGCATGCAGAATTCCCGAAACTCTGCCCCGTACCCTGAGGCTTCTAGAAGCAGTGTGAAAACCTGTGGTTTAATGGCTCTCTAGGGAAATTTTAGGCTTTAAAATTAAATCCAACATTTAATTTAAACATTTTATTCGTTCACACTGCAAAAATGCTTGAGCTGCGTAAGATCTGCCAGGCACTGGTCCAGGCACTGGGACATCAGAGATGAGTTAGAAAGGGTGTCTCCTCCGAGGATCTACTGACATTAGGGGCTGCATCATTCTTTGTTTTTTCCTGTGCATTGTCGAATGTTTAGCAGCATTCCTGGCACCTACTCACTAGATGCCAGGAGCACCTGCCCAGTTGTGACAGCCCAAGATGTTTCCAGACGTTGGCATGTGGGATCTTAGTTCCCCGACCAGGGATTGAACCCGAGCCCCCTGCATTGGAAGCGCGGAGTCTTAACCACTGGACCACTGGGGAAGTCCCCAAACGTATTTTTTTTTAAAAAGAAATTATCGGGAATTCCCAGGTGGTCCAGTGGTTAGGACTTGGTGCTTTCACTGTCGCGGCCTGGGTTCAATCCCTGTTTGGGGAACTAAAATTCCACAAGCTGTATGGCGCGGCCAAGAAAAAAAAAAGAAAAGAAAAGAAAAACTATCATAGCATGATCAATGTATGATAAAACTAAAATGAGGTGATGAGACAGGTGTTACTGGGGCACTTCTTCAGGTTGGGTGAGCAGAGACAGTGTGTCTGAGAAGGTGATATTTGATCTGGAACTTGACGTCCAGTGGGAAGGAGCCAGTCACGCAAAGATCTGAAGGAATAGTTAGGGTTGTTCGGTCAGAGGAACAGCAAGAGCAAAGGATGAGAGGTTGGATGGAACTTGGCTTATGGAACAGAACGAAGGCCAGTGTGGCAGGAGCATCGAGGATGAGGGGCAGAGGAGTGAGAGATGAGCTGAATGGGGTGCAGAAGGCAGGTAGAAATGGGGAAGATCAGAGCATTGAGGGCCTCTCAGGCCGAGGAGGGATGTTAGATTTTATTTTTAAATATGAGCATCTGCTATGTGCTCCTGGGCTGGTGCTGGGGACACAAATGTGAATAAGGTAGTTTACTTGTGAGCCCACAGAGGATGAGGAAATTAATTTTAACTGCGGTGAGTCTAGGAAGGCTTCTTGGTGCAGGTGACTTGGGAGCGCACTTGAAGGATGAATAAGAACCTATTATGCGTAGAAAAGGAATGGCGGAAATTGTTTTCTGCACCTTATGCAAGTGATTCTTTCTATGCAAGTTGTTAAATTGCTGACTCCTGGGTCCTATGCCCAGAGGTGCTGGGGCCCAGGAATCTGTATTCAACCAGCATTGTAATGATTCTGATGCAGGTGGGGAGAACCCCACTTTGAGAATGGTGCTACGTGGCTTTTGTGCCACTTTTCTAGTGCTCAGTGGAGTATGAATGTCTTGAGAAGTCTTATTCCAGGTGGAAAGCATTCACTGGTCTATTGTGTACCAGGACCAAGGGAAGAGAAGAGAAAGGCAGAAGGATCCAGTTTCTGCCTTTCTAATGCCCCCAGTTACCCCCTTCTCTCGTATCAGGAAACAGAAACTTAGAGGGGATAAGTGACTCCCCCAAGGTCACACAGCTCAGAAGAGGCCCATCTGGACGCTGAATTCAGGCCTATCCAGCACTCCTAGTCCAGTGCTCTTCCCCTTCCACCAGCCACACTCAGGCTCTTCTTCCCTGGAGGAGATACCTTACATGCCATCTGTGAAGCCAGCGTCCACTGATTTGAAAATCAGCTCTGACTCACACCAGACGGAGCTGCATGAAGCCGAGCAGGCCAGGAGCCAAAAGGCTGAGGAGGAGATTATACACAAGGCGCTACGTGTAAGGCTGGGAACGCGCAAGTGCCCCGAATGCTGCTTGTTTTCCTTCCAACTTGACACACGCAAAAATGTTCAGGCCGCAGGAAATATGCTGGCAGCTGTTGGAGGTGTGGACAGGAGCTCTTGCAAGAACAGGCTGGTGAGGCCGGCGCCGGGGACGAGAGCAGGCCTGACTGCTGCGAGCATGACTAAGAGCCTTTCTTCCTTGAAATCCAACTCCCTTTCCTTGTTAGCTGGGTGTCTTTGCAGCTGGGATCCCACCAGGTCTGGAGCTGGAGCTGTGTAAGTGGGTCATAAGCATGTAATTGTGTCAGAGTGTGTAAATGGTAAGTGTGTAATTGTGTAAAGGGGCTAAGCGGGTAAAAAGGAGCGTAAGCAGATGAGCAAGTAAGCGTGTCACTGTGTTAGCACCTGAGAGTGTAAGCATGTAAAATATACGTGTGCAAGGAGGTACGCATGCAGCATGTAAGGAGGTAAACACGTAAGCAGGTAAGTGTATAAGTGTGTAATTGAGTAACTAGGTCAGGGAGTAAGCATGTAGTTGTATGGGCAGGAAGTCTGTAAATAAGCAAACATGCAAGCAGGCAATCGTGCAGGCGTTCAGCATGTAAGCGGCTACATGTGTGAGCATAGCAGCATTTGCCTGTGCTCCACGTGAGGCGTGCAGCTTCCACATACTGCCCTGACATGTACCAAGGCTGTTTTCAAAATTTCAACCTGATCATGGTTTTGGCCTGTGATAGGGTGAGGTGACAACATCTAAGACCCATTCTAGAGTATTCTGAGCACAAAATAGCCTCCGGCTATTTGGGAGAGTAATTCTACTCACCGCATTTAGGCAGGGCATACAGAGCCTAAGTGTGTCAGTGTGCTGAAGGGATGATTCCCCAAAGTGGCCTCAGGTGTCCATGAAATGATTTCAGGTGGCACAAGGCTAAACATTATTTTCCTGTCAATCATTACATGTGTCCTAGAGGAAAATTGAAAACTGGCCCTCCAAACTCATGATTTCATCATGGCCATTGGTTCTTAGGATGAGTTGTTTATTATTATTATTATTATTTTATTTATTTATTTTTGGCCGCACCATGCGGCTTGCAGGATCTTAGCTCCTGACCAGGGATTGAACCCGAGCCCTTGGCAGTGAAAGTGCAGAGTCCTAACCACTGGACGGCCAGGGAGTTCCTAGGATGAACTTAAATTGATAATAGATGTGTTTGAGTTTTGAAAAAGTGAGTTAAATCCACTCCACAACTGGGGTCTATGGGCAGCCTGATTTGCCAGCAGCGGTAGCAGCAGCAAAGCCCCAGGCTACCATAGCTTTCATTCCACAACCAGGGCACTAATGGGTGGTCCCATCCATCATAGTGACAGCAGCAGCAGCAACAGCAGCAGAATCTTGTGTTTCCCTGCTCTCTACCCTGTGGCATAGGGATACCTAGGCCCAGCAGCTTCTGCCCACCCCACCTCTGCCAGAAGGTCCTCAGTGACAGCAGGTGACCCAGAATAGCACTTCGTCCCCCACATATGGCACCAAAAGGAATTGAGCGGGAGGCTCAGCATCACAAGAAGAACGAAGCAGATAATAATAACATTGCAAGGGCTCAGAAAAATTAAGCTGTCATTGGAACACAAGACTACAGGAATAGTCCAGAACCTACACCTAAAAAGAGTAATTTCCAAAACACAGAATTTGAATAGGCTCAAGAATCTCCTAACATAATAACCAAAATGTCTAGGATGTAATAAAAAAATTATCAATTATACCAAGAACTAGGGAAATTACAATTTGAATAAGGAAAGAAAATCAACAGATGCTAATATCAAGATGGAGTAGATGCTGGAACTATTTGACAAGAATTTTGAAGCAGCCATCATAAAAATGCTTCAACAATAATAACAAATTTTCTGGAGACAAATTTAAAAATAGAAAATCTCAACAAAGAAATAGAAATTATAAAAAGAACCAAATAGCATTTATAGAACTGAAAAATACAGTAATCAAAATAAAAACCTTGCTCGATGGACTCAATGGAGTGGAGATGACAGAGAATAGAATTAGTGAATTAAAGATGTGTCTATAGAATTTACTCAATCTGCACAAAAGAGAGAAAGAAGACTGAAACTGTATGCAAAAGACATATCTGATAAATGACTCTTATCCAATACATAGAAGGAACACTTAAAACTCAACAATAAGAAAACAACCTGATTGGGAATTCTCTGGTGGTCCAGTAGTTAGGACTCTGCTCTTCCACTGCAGGGGGCCCAGGTTCGATTCCTGGTCAGGGAACTAAGATGACACATGCTGCAGCCAAAAACAAAAAAAACAAAAAAAACCAACCAAAAAAAACCTGGTTAAAAAAATGGGCCAAAGATTTTTTTTTTTAAATTAATTTGTTTGTATTTCTTTTTGTTTGTTTGTTTTTAAATTTATTTATTTATGACTGTGTTGGGTCTTCGTTTCTGTGCGAGGGCTTTCTCTAGTTGCGGCAAGCGGGGGCCACTCTTCATCGCGGTGCACGGGCCTCTCACTATCGCGGCCTCTCTTGTTGCGGAGCACAGGCTCCAGATGTGCAGGCTCAGTAATTGTGGCTCACGGGCCTAGTTGCTCCGCGGCATGTGGGATCTTCCCAGACCAGGGCTCGAACCCATGTCCCCTGCATTGGCAGGCAGATTCTCAACCACTGCGCCACCAGGGAAGCCCTGGGCCAAAGATTTTAACAGACACCTCACCAAAGAAGATATAAAGATGGCAAATAAGCATATGAAAAGATGCTCTACAACATATGTCTACATATAATGCATATTAAAACAACAATTAGATATCACTACACACTTATTACAATGTCCAAAATCCAGAACATGGACAGCACCAAATGCTGGATGTGAAGCAACAGGAACCCTCATTCATTGCTGGTGGGAATGCAAAATGGTACAGCCACTTTGGAAGACAGCTTGGCAGTTTCTTACAAAACTAAACATACTCTTGCTATACAATCCAGCAATCACACTACTAGGTATTTACCTAAAGGAAATGAAAAGTTATGTACACACAAAAACCTATACAAAGATTTTTACAGCGATTTATTGATAATTGCCAAAACTTGGAAATGACCAGGATGTCCTTTTATAGAGAATGGATAAATAAATATGGTACATCCAGACAATGGAATATTATGCACTGCTAAAAAGAAATGAGCTATCAAGCCAGGAAAAGACATGGAGGGAACTTAAATGCATAACATTAAGCGAAAGAGGCCAATCTGAAAAGGCTATATACTGTATGATTCCAACTATATGACATTCCGGAAAAGGCAAAACTATGGAGACAGTAAAAATATCAGTGGTTATGAGGAGTTAGAGGATGGGAGGGATGAATAGGCAGAGCACAAAGGATTTTTATCGCAATGAAAATACTCCGTATGATACTATAGTTTGGATATATGTCATTATACACTTGTCCAAACCCACGGAATGTACAAAACAAAGAGTGACTATGTACTTTGGGTGATTGTGATATGTCAATGTAGATTCATTAGTTGTAACAAATGTACCATTCTGTGGGGAATGTTGATGATGGGGGAGGCTATGCACGTGTAGGGGCATGGAGTATATGGGAAATCTCTGTTCCTTCATCTCGGTTTGGCTTTGAAGCTAAAACTGCTCTTAAAAAAAAAAAAGATTGAAAAAAAATGAATAGAACCTGACAGATCTGTGGGACAATAACAAAGGATCTCACCTTCGTATCACTGGAGTTCCAGAAGTAGAGGAGAAAGAGTGTGGGACTAAAAAAGTGTTCAAAGAAATAATATTTGGAAATGTCCCAAATTTGGTAAAAGACATAAAAATATGGATACAAGAAGCCAAGTGAATCCCAACTAGGATAAATTCAAAAAGAGCCACAGCAAGATACATCATATTTAAATTTGTAAAAACCAAAGACAAAGAAAAAATATATTAAAAGCAGCAGAGGGATTTCACTGTTGGCGCAGTGGTTAAGAATCTGCCTGCCAATGCAGGGGACATGAGTTCAAGTCCTGGTCCGGAAAGATCCCACATGCCGCGGAGCAACTAAGCCCGTGCGCCACAACTACCAAGCCTGCGCTCTAGAGACCGCGCCCTGCAACTACTGAGCCCATGCGCCCTAGAGTCCGTGCTCTGCAACAAGAGAAGCCACCGCAATGAGAAGCCCATGCACCAAAACGAAGAGTAGCCCCTGCTCGCCGCAACTAGAGAAAGCCTGTGCGCAGCAACGAAGACCCAATGCAGCCAAAAATAAATTAATTCAAAAAAGAAAACTTGTAAAAAAATAAATAAATAAAAGCAGCAGAGAGAAATGACACATACTTATAAAGGAATACCACCTTGGATCACAGCAGATTTCTCACCTGAAACCATGGAGGCAGGCAGGAAGTGGCACAACATTTTTCCAGTGCTGCAAGAAAATGAACAGTGCCCGGTGAAACTATCTTTCAGGAGTGAAGGGAAAAATAAAGATATTCTCAGATGAATGGAAACTAAGAGAATTTTTTGCTAGTAGACTTGCTACTAAAGAATGTTCTCTCATCAGAAAGAAAATAATCACAGAAGAAGGCTGAAGCCATTAGAAATGAAAGAACAGTGGAATGGGTAAAAATAGAAGTAACCTATCCTTCACCTCATGATTTTAAATCATATTTTATGATTGAAAAAAATTTATAATACCATCTGATGCGGTGGTATTGGGAGGCAGAGATATTGAATAATATCCTCCAAACTGAGAAGGAACTTTGAGACCGAAAAATGAAGCGGGCAACTGCGTAAAGTGCAATTATGAAGTTTATTGTGGGTAACTTGCGTAGAGGCAGGAAGGATTGGGCAAATGGATGATCCAGAGGCATTTGCAGCTGTATTGCATGCCACTGAAGGGGTACAGGGGAATTTGAAGGGGCTAAAGCTAAAAATAGAATATGACTACTAGGGAGAAGCACATCCACACCAATGGGAACCAAGGGGTTTTTCCTACCCTCGGGGGGCTCATGACCATTAACCGTCTGTGTCAACGAAAGGCATTCTTCCAGGTTTCATGTCAGATGAAAGCAAGGGTAAAAGTTGATGGAGAACTCTTCTGGTTTGGGCACATTCCTTGGTGAGTTAGGCTAAAGCTCAGTCACACGGAAAGGTGAGCTGACAAAATGTGGGTCTATGATGGAGCTGACAAAATGGAGTCAGTGTGGTTCTGCCACACAGGTGGACAATGTATGTAGAAGAAATACTTAAGGCAATTATATTGAAAAAGTGGGAAGGTAAAGGGATCTAAATGGAAAGTATGGTTTCTACATTTCACTCAATGTGGTAAATGTTGACATCAGTGGGCTGTGATGAATTACATAATTACACAGTAATACCTAGAACAAGTACTAGAAAAAAACTATCTATTTATACATACATGTGTATATAAATGTAAATATATGTATTTACATGTACATTTACTATACAAAGCAATATACTCAAAAATATTACAAATAAATCAAATTGGAACTCTAAAAATATTACCTAAGTGCTTAGGTAATCCACATGAAGGCAGTAAAAAGCAACAGAGGATGAGAAATAGAAGGAAAAGATAGAAATACATAATAAAATGGCAGACTTAAGCCTTAACATATCAATAGTTACTTTAAATGTAAATGGTGTAAATATACCAAATAAAAGACAGAAGACTGGCAGAATGGTTAAGAAATTATGATCCAACTGTATACTATCTAGGGAATTCCCTGGTGGTCCAGTGGTTAGGACTCTGAGCTTTCACTGCCGAGGGGCGTGTTCGATCCCTGGTCGGGGAACTAAGATCAAAAACAAGCCAAGGCTGTCCACTTTTGCCACTTGTATTCAACATTGTACTATAGGCTCTGGACAGGCAACAAGATAAAAATGAAAATAAAGGCACCTATTTGGGAAGAAAAGAGGTAAAACTCTTTATTTACAGATAACATGATCATGTATGTAGAAAATCCTAAAGACCTCCCCTCCTACCATGAACAAAAGCTGCTAGAACTAATAAATAAGTTCAGTAAAGTCACAGGATGCAAG
Source organism: Balaenoptera ricei (assembly GCF_028023285.1). Taxonomy (NCBI): domain Eukaryota; kingdom Metazoa; phylum Chordata; class Mammalia; order Artiodactyla; family Balaenopteridae; genus Balaenoptera; species Balaenoptera ricei. The sequence continues at coordinate 20,952,595 of NC_082652.1, forward strand.
GTCAATATAATGAAAAACGTCAATTGTACTTCTCCACACTAGCAACAAACAACAACAGCAAAAAGAAATTAGGAAACTAACTCCATTCACTGTAGCATTAAAAAAAATACTCAGGAATAAATCTATCAAAAGGAGTGCAAGACTTGTACATGGAAAATTATAAAACATTGATGAGAGGAATTTAAGAGTATCTAAATATATGGAGAGAGATTCATGTTCATGGACTCAATTAAGATGACAGTTGTTCCCAAATTGGTCTCTAGATTCCATATAATCTCTACAAAATACTAACGGGATTTAGCATGCTAACAGGATCATTTAACATGATCCTAAAATTCATTTGGAAATGCAAGGACATAAAATAGTCAAAAGAATTTGTAAAATGAAGAACAGTTGGAGGACTTGTACTTCCTAAGTTCAAACTTAACTGGCAAAAGGCTGAACATAGATCAATGGAACAGAATCAAGAGTCCAGAAATAGACCCTTACATTTGTGGTCAATTGATTTTCAACAAAGTATCAAGGCAATTTGATAAGGAAAAGGTAGTTTTTTCAACAAATAGTTCTGGGACAATTGGATATCAATATACAAAAGGATGAATTTATATCCTTCCTCACACAATACAGAAAAATAAACTGAAAATGGATCACAGATATAAATTTAAGAACTACAGCTATAAGGGAATTCCCTGGCGGTCCAGTGGTTAGGACTCGGCGCTCTCACTGCCGTAGTCCTGGGTTCATTCCCTGGTCAGGGAACTAAGATCCTTCAAGTTGTGTGGCATGGCCAAAAAAATAAAAAATAAAAAATTCAAATAAAAACAAGTGTTGGTGAGGATGTGAAGAAATCAGAACCCTTATACACTGCTGATAGGAATGTAAAAGAATGTGCCCCTTTGGAAAACAGTAGACACTAAACACAGAATTACCACATACCCAGAAATTACACTCCTAGGTATCTACCCAACAGAAATGAAAACATATGTCCACATAAAAACTTGTACATGAATGTTCATAACAGCATTATACCTAATAGCCCCAAACTGTGAACAATTCAAATGTCCATCAATTGGTGAATGATAAGCAGAATATGGTAACAATAGAATATTATTCAGCAATTTAAAAAGTAATGAAGTACTGATACAACATGGATAAACCTCGAAAACATTATGCTAAGTGAAAGTAGTCAGACATAAATGGTCACATATTGTATGATTCCACTTATACAGAATGCCCTGAAAAGGCATATTTATAGAAACAGAAAGCAGGTCAATGTTTGCCCACGGCTGAGGTTGGGAGTTGAGATGACTGTGGATGATCACAGGTGAACTTGGTAGGGTAATGGCAATATTCTTTTTTTTTTTAAAATAAATTGATTTATTTATTTTTGGCTGTGTTGGGTCTGCATTGCTGCGTGTGGGCTTTCTCTAGTTGCGGCGAGTGGGGGCTACTCTTCGTTGTGGCGTGCGGGCTCAGTAGTTGTGGCACATGGGCCTGGTTGCTCCGCAGTATGTGGGATCTTCCCTGACCAGGGATCAGACCTGAGTCCCCTGCATTGGCAGGCGGATTCTTAACTACTGCGCCACCAGGGAAGTCCCAATGGCAATATTCTGAAATAATTGTGGTGATGGTTGCATAACTCTATAAAGTTACTAAGAATCATTGAATTACTATATGTTTATCATTGATGAATTTTATGGTATAAATACCTCAATAAAGCTGGGGAAAACACTGAGAGAATAAATTTCTGTTTTAAACCTTCCAATCTGTGGTAATTTGTTATGGCAGCCCTAAGAAATGAATACAGGGTTCGTTACACTATCACTTCTACTTTTCTGTATGGTTGAAATTTTTCATAATAAAATGTTAAAAAAAATATTGCAGGTCAACTCAGTGGCCTCCAGGTTAGGGGACACTGGGGAGTGGTGGAGATTGTGGCACATGCCTACAGAAGGCACACGCTCTGTCTAAAGCTCCTGTGATTGTGGCACTGTGGAATATGCACCTGGGGATGCCAGGGCTTCTGATTTGTCAAAAGAAACTGGGAATCCACATTTTTCTGTGCCATCTTATGAATTTGATATTTTTGTAACTAATTCAAAAACCTTAAATACTTGTGTGACTTTTTGAAGCAAGAACATGGCAACAGCGTCTGTGTGTGTGTGTGTGTGTGTGTGTGTGTTGTTTGGATCTGATCCTCAAATAACACTGAGAATACGGGTTTCTTAAGTGCCTAGTATATGTCAAACACTATGAAGGCATTTTATAGGTTGTATTTCACTTAGTCATCTTGAGGTAGCTATTGTTTACGAGGAATTTTTTTTTTTTACACATGAGGAAACTGAGGCAAAGAGTTTGCATGTGTTCTTTCTCTCTTCCTCCATAACCCACGAGTTGTTTTGAAAGGTCTGTATCAACTGCTCAAAAGAGTGGACCCTGGAATTAGACAGACCTGGATTCAAAACTCAGCTCTCAAGTTAAACAGTATTTAACTTTGGGCTAGATACTCAAACTCTCTGAGAGCCTTGGTTTCTTCATGGGTATCAGTTCTTAATTCATGGGGCCATTAAAGGATTAAATGGGACAGAGTATGTCAAATGCTAAGCCTGGTTACTGTAATCCAACTAGGAACTAGTAGATGCAAGCTATCATTATTTTTATTTTAAAATACTGTTGCTAGGTGCAAGAATTTCTTTCTTTCTTCCTTCCTTTCTTTCTCCTTCCTTCCTTCCTTCCTCCCTCCCTCCCTCCCTTCCTCCCTTCCTTCCTTTCTCTCTCTCTCTCGCTTTCTTTATTATTATTTTTTTGTTGCTCCATGCAGCTTGCGGGATTTTACTTCCCTGACCAGGGATTGAACCCAGGCCGTCGGCAGTGAGAACGTGGAGTCCTAACCACTGGATCGCCAGGGAATCCCCGACCTTGATAGTTTTGAGAAGAAGCGGTCAAATATTTTGTAGGCTGCTCCACTATTGGATTTGTCCAATGTTTTTCTCATAAGACCGGGTTATGGGGAAGGAGACCACAGAGCTCTTCATTTCCATTACATCATATCAAGCAGACATGCTATCAACGTGATTGATGACTGTTGATGTTGGCCTTGATCACCTGGCTGACGTAGTGTTTTTTAGGTTTTTCCACTGTCAAGTTACTCTTTGTTCTTCTTTCCATAATGTACGTTTTGGAAGGAAGTTGCTATGTACAGCCTATGCCTAATAAAGGGGAGAGTTATGCTCCCCCTCCTTAAGGGTAGAGTATCTATACATGAATTATTTGGAATTCTTTTGTGTATTAGTTTCCTAAAGCTGTCATAATAAATTACCACGGACTAGATGGCTTAAAACAACAGACATTTATTCTCTCAGAGTTCTGGAGGCTAGAAGCCTGAAGTCAAGGTGTCAGCAGGGCCGTATTCCCTCTGAGGGGTCTGGGGAAGAATTGTTCCTTGCCTCTTCCTGCTTCTGGTGGCCACAAGCATTACTTGGCTTGTGGCAGGATGACTCTAATCTCTGCCTCCACCTTCACCTGGCCTTCTTCTCTGTGTATCTGTATTTCCTTCTTATAAGGACACCAATCATTGGATTAAGGGCTCACTCTGAATCCAGCATGATATCTTTTTTTCTTTTAATTTAATTAATTAATTTATTTTATACAGCAGGTTCTTATTAGTTATCTATTTTATACATATTAGTGTACATATGTCAATCCCAATCTCCCAATTCATCCCACCACCACCACCCCAACCCCAGTATGATATCTTGAGGTCCTTAACTAGTTACATTTGCAAAGACCCTATTTTTGAATAAAGTCACATTCAGAGTTTCCAGTGGACCCGAGTTTTGGGGGCACGCTCTTCAGCCCACTCCATCCAGCGTGAGACATTTGTCTCTTCTCTGCCCTTCACTAATTTATTCAATCATTTTTATCATTATGAACTAATGGATATTTATTTTTTTACTTTGAGTCATAATCCAATGCTACTTTAACTTTTTGCTTAAATTGTTTCAGCTTTGGCTATTAGAAGCTCTTTCGGGCTTCCTTGGTGGCGCAGTGGTTGAGAATCTGCCTGCCAATGCAGGGGACACGGGTTCGAGCCCTGGTCTGGGAAGGTCCCACATGCTGCGGAGCAGCTGGGCCCGTGGGCCACAACTACTGAGCCTGCGCGTCTGGAGCCTGTGCTCCGCAACAAGAGAGGCCGCGATAGTGAGAGGCCCGCACACCGCGATGTAGAGCGGCCCCCGCTCGCCGCAACTAGAGAAAGCCCTCGCACAGAAACGAAGACCCAACACATCCAAATAAAGAAATAAATAAAATAAATTAAAAAAAAAAAAAAGAAGCTCTTTCAGTTGGTTCCTGTGACATAGTCTTATTATTATTGTTGTTGTTGCTATTATTTTTTGAGCACTTCCTTACTCTCTGGCCCTACAAGATGCTCCAGGCTCAGCTTGTATATTTCCTGCTGCAGTCCTAGAACCAGTCATTTCTCTAAGGAGCGCTGGTTCCTTTCCTTGGGGAATAGCATCAGAAACCAAAATCTGGGCATTAGGCATTCTTATGGCTTCTGCGGTGTCATTTCTTTTAGGCTCTCTCAGCAGACAGAGCAAAAAAAAAAGTGTTTTCCATATATACAACTATATGTATATATATATATATTAAACACACACATATATATTTTATATAACACATACATATTAAAATTTGTATATATATATAAATTTGTGTATATGTAACCATCTACATCTATATTAAGCTGAAAATGAGCTCATGCTGATGTATCCAATTCTAATCCATTACCTTGTGGATCATTCTAGCTTCTTTCCCTTGCTTATCTGTAAACTTCTGTTCCAACAGTGAGAAAACTGACTCTTGCTGACATCCATTTACTTAATTGTTCCCTTCCAGTATACATGTGATGACAAATTGAAATTGTAATGGTGTGATCACGGTTCAGGTGTACAAAAATGGAGTGGGGCAGTCACTGAGGATCTGGTCTCAGACACTTCTCTGTACCACTGAGAAAAACTTTCTTTGAATTGTACCAGACCCAAGGATACCACCAGGCTTATTCAGAACACCTGCCAGCTGAAACCTTATGGCCTCAAGTTCTCCCCTTGTAACTATGCAACCAGTTTGGACCCCAACCAATCCTTACTTAAGAAGCACCTTTACTTCTTGCCAGCTTCAATTATAATTCTTGATAAACAACTCATGCAACTAAATGTAACCTTGAGGTTTTTGCCTTTATAAGCCATTTTGTAGTTCAGTGCAACACAGTTCAAGTGCTTCTTGAACCTGTGTCTCTCAGGCTGCAGTCCTAGCAAACCTTTTAATTTCAATCAGGTCTCCATTTCTGAAGTTTTGGTTAATCCACGTATAGCAGTATCAGAGTTGTTAACTTGTAACCACATAGGAAACAACATTATCAACTAGAGTACAGTGTTTGTGTGCAGTTCCTTTTGCCTTTAATCTTATAGACCCCACTTAGTCCAAAGATTTGCTTAGATTAGCACCTCCATCCCCTTCAGTGAAGTTATTTCATATATTCATACATTCATATAGTTAAATTCTCTTATCACAGCCTTCATTCCTTCCTAGGATTTTCCAACCTCCTAAATTATTATTTTTCTCATTTGCGTATGTTAGGTTTCCATCTGTGCTGTACAGTACTTTTTTCCCACCCTCCCCTGTACAGTTCTATGAGTTTTGAGAAATGCAATAATGAATTGTGTCTAGCATTACAGTATCATACAGAATTTTATTGCCTTAAAATCCTCTCTGCTTCATTATTTATCCCTCTCCCTGAACCCCTGGTCTGATGTGTGTGTGCTTTTTCCAACACCGCCAAGCAATTAACTCAATTCTGACACTAACTACCTGGAGATAGCATCAGAGCCCATAGGTTAAGGGCTCAGTCCTACAAGACTGCCCTCCACACCCTTATACACCAATTTCAAATCTAGGTTTTCTCCTGTGCTTCTGATGAACTGGCTATAGATCAGAGGTTCCCATGACCCCATCCTTGATTTCAATTAATTTGCTAGAGCAGCTCACAGAACTCAGAGAAATGTTTTACTTACTAGACTACTGGTTTATTATAAAAGGATATAACTCAGGAACAGGCAGATGGGAGAGATTCATAGGGCAAAGTATGTGGGAAGAGGCCCAGAGCGTCCATGCCCTCTGGGTGTGCCGCTCTCTCCAAATTTCCGTGTGTTCATCAGTAAGGAAGCTCTCCTGTCCTTTTGGGGTTTTATGGAGGCTTCATTACACAGGTATGATAGATTAAATCAGTGGCCATTGGCGATTGAACACAATCTCCAGCTCCTCTTCCCTCAGCAGAGGAGGTGGGGGTGGGAGGGACTAAAAGTTCCAACCCTCTAATCACATGGCTGGCTCATTCCCTTGGCAACCAGCCCCCATCCTAAGGTTATCCAGCGGCTTCTCGAAAGTCACCTCATTAACATAACAAAACACACCTTTATTGCTCTTATCACAGGAAATTCCAAGGGTTTTAGGAGCTTTGTGCCAGAACAGAGATGAAGACCAAATATAAAATTCTTATTATAAATCATGATATCACACCTGGCATCCACTGATTATTTTACTATCTCTATAGTTATGTCTTTTCCATTTTGAACCATATAATACATAGCCTTTTCATACAGGCTTCTTTCACTTTGCATTATGCATTTAAGGTTCTTCCATGTCTTTTCATAGCTTGATAGTTCATTTCTTTATATTGCTGTATAATAGTCCATTGATTGGATGGGTGTTTCATGGTTTGCTTACCATTCATCTATTGAAAGACGTCTTGGTTGCTTTCAGTTTGGGGTAATTATGAATAAAGCTGCTATAAACATTTCCATACAGGTTTTTGTGTATGATGTTGATAATTTAAGGGGGCCTTGGGATCCTGTTTTTGCCTCTAATGATCAACATTCTCAAATGTAGATGAGAAACATCATTCACAGGTCTGCAGCTTTATAGTGGTGGTTCTGAGGTTTGAAGAGAGACTATCCTTCTGGCTTGGAGACTCCTTCTCCATTCCCAGAGCATGGTCTTGACTGCCCAACACGTTGACCACTTGCCCGTTCCTGCTCCAACCTTTCCCCAGAGGGCTCCACTAATGTTCCACTACTCCGTACTCCTCCACCTCCAACTCCTTGAACCTCAAACTGAACACATTACTTTCTCCCTCAAACCTACACTAGGATCTTTATTCACTCCTTTGGAGGGGGCACCCTTCCCCTTGCCGTGCATGTCCTCCTCTGCTTCCCCCCTTTTCTGGTCAGTTATCCAGCCTGTGGATTCACCCTGTGGATTCTCTTCCTCCTTGGTTCCATCACCATTGCTGCTCCTTAGGTGGGGGGATCTTCCTCATCTGCCTCCCACACTTTGAACTTGGTGCTTCAGACAGACCATGCTATTTCATGCCTCTGCACCTTTACATAAACTGTTCTCTCTGCCAGAGTATACCCTTCCTCTCATTAACTTCCTGGGAAATTCATAATTATCTTTCAAAACTCTGCTTGGGCATCTGGAAAGCTTTGCTTATCTTCTCTTTATGCTCTTGCTACTAAAAATGTGGTCTGTGAATGACCACTCTTTGGACATCACCTGGGAACCAGTAGGAATGCAGTATCAAGTTCTATTTCAGACCTTCTGAATCCAGATCTGCATTTTAAAAGACGCACAGGTGATTCATGTGCAAGTTGAAGTTTGAGAAATGTTACATACCACTTCTGACACTGCGCTTCTATTGTGAGTTGCATTTTTTTTTGTAATTATTTGTGTCTGTTTTCCCCTCAAGACTGTGAGTTCCCTGAGGTCAGGCTCAGGGTCAGGGTTCATGCCCCATTCAGGAGCCAGTCCAGGCTGTGGCAAATGATATGTCTTTTGAACCCTCAGGGTTTTTCAGACCTGGGTGTGAGCCCAGTGGCAAAAAGAAGAATTACAGAAGTGAGGTTCTTTTCGAATATTATTTTACTTTATCCTCACAAAAATATTATCAAACAGGGACTTCCCTGGTGGCTCAGTGGATAAGACTCCGTACTCCCAGTGCAGGGGGCTGGGGTTTGATCCCTGGTCTGGGAACAAGATCCCACATGCATGCCACAAATAAGAGTTCGCATGCCACAACTAAGGAGCCCATGAGCCACAACTAGGGAGCCTGCCTGCTGCAAAAAAAGACACAGTGCAACCAAATAAATAAGTAAATTAATTAATTAAAAAAACATATTATTAAACAATGCATACCTCTCCCCCCTCTTTTTTTCCCTTAGGATGAATTCATAGAAGAATCAAATGGAAAAATGAACAAGGGTTAACGTACAAGAATGTTTATAATTATAAAAAATTAGAAAAGACTTAATTGTCCAACTTTATGCAGCCATTAAAGATAGTGTTATGGAGCATCCCTGGACTTGGTATCCGTGGATTCTGGTATGGGCTGGGGCAGGAGTCCTGCAACCAATCCCCTGTGGATACAGAGGGGCGACTGTACTTTGGGCAATGCAGGTCTCTTTAGTTGAGGCAAGTCCTTTAAAGTGTTGAAAAATGAGGGCTTTCTGCCGAGGAGAAGATGCAGCAGTCAGCCACTTAACTATTTCTTATCTCCTACCCCTGTGAGTCTGGCAGCCATTTCCCACTGCTGAGTCATCCTGAGCTGGCACCATTTTATACAATCTATTGTGAATCTCTGCATGCAGCACTGTACAGCTTGTTTTGTTTGAATACATGGGGCGCCTTCAAGATGGTGGAGGAGTAAGACGTGGAGATCAATTTCCTCCCCACAAATACATCAAAACTACATCTACATGTGGAACAACTCCTACAGAACACTTACTGAACGCTGGCAGAAGACCTCAGACTTCCCAAAAGATGCCCTCAGGCGACCTACACACAGAGGCGGGGCCAAATCCAAATCTGAACCCTGGGAGCTGTGTGAACAAAGAAAAGAAAGGGAAATTTCTCCCAGCAGCCCCAGGAGCAGCGGATTAAATCTCCACAATCAACTTGATGTACCCTGCATCTGCGGAATACCTGAATAGACAACAAATCATCCCAAAATTGAGGCGGTGGACTTTGGGAGCAGCTTTAGACTTGGGGTTTGCTTTCTGCATCTAATTTGTTTCTGGTTTTATGTTTATCTTAGTTCAGTATTTAGAGCTTATTATCATTGGTAGACTTGTTTATTGATTTGGTTGCTCTCTTCCTTTTTTTAAAAATATGTATATTTTTTCCTTTTTCTCTTTTTGTGAATGTGTATGTGTATGCTTCTTTGTGTGATTTTGTCTGTATAGCTTTGCTTTTGCCATTTGTCCTAGGGTTCTGACTGTCCGTTTTTTGGGTTTTTTTTGGTATAGTTTTTAGTGCTTGTTGTCATTGGTGGATTTGTTTTTTGGTTTGGTTGCTCTCTTCTTTCTCTTTCTTTTTTTATTACTTTTTAATTTTTAATAATTTTTTTCTATTTTAATAACTTTATTTTATTTATGTATTTTTTTCTTTCTTTCTTTCTTTCTTTTTCTCCCTTTTCTTCTGAGCCGTGTGGCTGACAGGGTCTTGGTGCTCTAGCCAGGTGTCAGGCCTGAGCCTCTGAAGTGGGAGAGCTGAGTTCAGGACACTGGTCCACCAGAGACCTCCCGGCCCCACGTAGTATCAAATGGTGAAAGTGCTCCCAGAGCTCTCCATCTCAATGCTAAGACCCAGCTCCACTCAACGACAAGCAAGCTACAGTGCTGGACACCCTATGCCAAACAACTAGCAAGACAGGAACACAACCCCACCCATTAGCAGACAGGCTGCCTAAAATCACAATAAGTTCGCATACACCCCAAAACACACCACCGGATGTGGTCCTGCCTGCCAGAAAGACAAATTCCAGCCTCATCCACCAGAACACAGGCACCAGTCCCCTCCACCGGGAAGCCTACGCAACCCACTGAACCAACCTTACTCACTGGGAGCAGACACCAAAAACAACGGGAACTACAAACATGCAGCCTGCGAAAGGGAGACCCCAAACACAGTAAGTTAAGCAAAATGAGAAGACAGAGAAATATGCAGCAGATGAAGGAGCAAGGTAAAAACCCACCAGACCAAACAAATGAAGAGGAAATAGGCAGTCTACCTGAAAAAGAATTCAGAGTAATGATAGTAAAGATGATCCAAAATCTTGGAAATAGAATGGAGAAAATACAAGAAACATTTAACAAGGACCTAGAAGAACTAAAGAGTAAACAAACAATGATAACAACACAAGAAATGAAATTAAAAATTCTCTAGAAGGAATCAATAGCAGAATAACTGAGGCAGAAGAACGGATAAGTGACCTGGAAGATAAAATAGTGGAAATAACTACCACAGAGCAGAATAAAGAAAAAAGAATGAAAAGAATTGAGGACAATCTCAGAGACCTTTGGGACAACATTAACCGCAACAACATTCGAATTATAGAGGTCCCAGAAGAAGAAGAGGAAAAAAAAAAGGGACTGAGAAAATACTTGAAGAGATTATAGTTGAAAACTTCCATGGGTAAGGAAATAGTCAAGTCCGGGAAGCGCAGAGAGTCCCATACAGGATAAATCCAAGGAGAAACATGCCAAGACACATATTAATCAAACTATCAAAAATTAAATACAAAGAAAAAATATTAAAAGCAGCAAGGGAGAAGCACAGTTAACATACAAGGGAATCCCCATAAGGTTAACAGCTGATCTTTCAGCAGAAACTCTGCAAGCCAGAAGGGAGTGGCATGACATATTTAAAGTGATGAAAGGGAAAAACCTACAACCAAGATTACTCTACCCAGCAAGGATCTCATTCTGATTCGACAGAGAAATTAAAACCTTTACAGACAAGCAAAAGGTAAGAGAATTCAGCACCACCAAACCAGCTCTACAACAAATGCTGTAGGAACTTCTCTAGGCAAGAAACACAATAACAAACCCAAAACAATTAAGAAAATGGTAATAGGAACATACATATCGATAACTACCTTAAATGTAAATGGATTAAATGCTCCAACCAAAAGACATAGACTGGCTGAATGGATACAAAAACAAGACCTGTACATATACTATCTACAAGAGACCCACTTCAGACCTAGGGGCACATACAGACTGTAAGTGAGGGGATGGAAAAAGATATTCCATGCAAATGGAAATCAAAAGAAAGCTGGAGTAGCAATTCTCATATCAGACAAAATGGACTTTAAAATAAAGACTATTACAAGAGACAGAGAAGGACACTACATAATGATCAAGGGATCAATCCAAGAAGAAGATATAACAATTGTAAATATTTATGCACCCAACTGAGGAGCACCTCAATACATAAGGCAAATGCTAACAGCCATAAAAGGGGAAATCGACAGTAACACAATAATAGTAGGGGACTTTAACACCCCACTTTCACCAGTGGACTGATCATCCAAAATGAAAATAAATAAGGAAACACAAGCTTTAAATGATATGTTAAATAAGATGAACTTAATTGATATTTATAGGATATTCCATCCAAAAACAGCAGATTACACTTTCTTCTCAAGTGCTCATGGAACATTCTCCAGGATAGATCATATCTTGGGTCACAAATCAAGCCTTGGTAAATTTAAGAAAATTGAAATCATATCAAGTATCTTTTCCAACAGCAACACTATAAGAAAAGATATCGATTACAGGAAAAAAATCTGTAAAAAATACAAACACATGGAGGCTAAACAATACACTACTAAATAACCAAGAGATCACTGAAGAAATCAAAGAGGAAATCAAAAAATACCTAGAAACAAATGACAATGAAAACAGAATGACCCCAAACCTATGGGATGCAGCAAAAGCAGTTCTAAGAGGGAAGTTTATAGCAATAAAATCCTACCTCAAGAAACAAGAAACATCTCAAATAAACAACCTAAAGCAATTAGCGAAAGAAGAACAAAAAATCCCCAAAGTTAGCAGAAGGAAAGAAATCATAAAGATCAGATCAGAAATAAATGAAAAAGAAATGAAGGAAACAATAGCAAAGATAAATAAAACTAAAAGCCGGTTCTTTGAGAAGATAAACAAAACTGATAAACCATTAGCTAGACTCATCAAGAAAAAAGGGAGAAGACTCAAATCAATAGAATTAGAAATGAAAAAGGAGAAGTAACAACTGACACTGCAGAAATACAAAGGATCATAAGAGATTACTACAAGCAACTATATGCCAATAAAATGCACAACCTGGAAGAAATGGACAAATTCTTAGAAAAGCACAACATTCCGAGACTGAACCAGGAAGAAATAGAAAATATAAACAGACCAATCACAAGCACTGTAATTGAAACTGTCATTAAAAATCTTCCAACAAACAAAAGCCCAGGGCCAGATAGCTTCACAGGTGAATTCTATCAAACATTTAGAGAAGAGCTAACACCTATCCTCAAACTCTTCCAAAATATAGCAGAGGGAGGAACACTCCCCAACTCATTCTATGAGGCCACCATTGATACCAAAACCAGACAAAGATGCCACAAAAAAAGAAAACTATATTCTAATATCACTGATGAACATAGGTGCAAAAATCCTCAACAAAATACTAGCAAACAGAATCCAACAGCACATTAAAAGGATCATACAACATGATCAAGTGGGGTTTATCCCAGGAATGCAAGGATTCTTCAATATACGCAAATCAATCAATGTGATAAACCATAGTAACAAATTGAAGGAGAAAAACCATATGATCATCTCAATAGATGCAGAAGAACCTTTTGACAAAATTCAACACCCATTTATGATAAGACCCCTCCAGAAAGTAGGCATAGAGGGAACTTACCTCAACATAATAAAGGCCATATATGACAAACCCACAGCCAACATCATTCTCAATGGTGAAAAACTGAAACCATTTCCAGTAAGATCAGGAGCAAGACAGGGTTGCCCACTCTCACCACTACTGTTCAACAGAGTTTTGGAAGTTTTAGCCACAGCAATCAGAGAAGAAAGAGAAATAAAAGGAATCAAAATTGGAAAAGAAGAAGTAAAACTGTCACTGTTTGCAGGTGATATGATACTATATAGAGAGAATCCTAAGGATGCTACCAGAAAACTACTAGAGCTAATCAATGAATTTGGTAAAGCAGCAGGATACAAAATTAATGCACAGAAATCTCTTGCATTCCTATACACTAATGATGAAAAAATCTGAAAGAGAAATTAAGAAAACACTCCCATTTACCATTGCAACAAAAAGAATAAAAAACCAGGAATAAACCTACCTAAGGAGACAAAAGACCTGTATGCAGAAAACTATGAGACACTGATGAAAGAAATTAAAGATGATTCAAACAGATGGAGAGATATACCATGTTTTTGGATTGGAAGAATCAACATTGAAAATGACTATATTACCCAAAGCAATCTACAGATTCAATGCGATCCCTATCAAACTACCAGTGGCATTTTTCACAGAACTAGAACAAAAAATTTCACAATTTGTATGGAAACACAAAAGACCCCAAATAGCCAAAGCAATCTTGAGAAAGAAAAACAGAGCTGGAGGAATCAGGCTCCCTGACTTCAGACTATACTACAAAGCGACAGTAACAAGACAGTATGATACTGGCAGAAAAACAGAAATATAGATCAATGGAACAGGATAGAAAGCCCAGAGGTAAACCCACACACATATGGTCACCTTATCTTTGATAAAGGAGGCAAGAATATACAATGGAGAAAAGACAGCCTTTTCAATAAGTGGTGCTGGAAAACTGGACAGCTACATGTAAAAGAATGAAATTAGAACACTCCCTAACACCATACACAAAAATAAACTCAAAATAGATTAAAGCCCTAAATGTAAGGCCAGACACTATAAAACTCTTAGAGGAAAACATAGGCAGAGCACTCCATGACATAAATCACAGCAAGATCCTTTTTGACCCACCTCCTAGAGAAATGGAAATAAAAACAAAAATAAACAAATGGGACCTAATGAAACTTAAAAGCTTTTGCACAGCAAAGGAAACCATAAACAGACGAAAAGACAACCCTGAGAATGGGAGAAAATATTTGCAAACGAAACAAGTGACAGAGGATTAATCTCCAAAATATACAAGCAGCTTATGCAGCTCAATGTCAAAAAAACAAACAACCCAATGCAAAAATGTGCAGAAGACCTAAATAGACATTTCTCCGGAGGAGATACACGGATTGCCAACAAACACATGAAAGGATGCTCAACATCACTAATCATTAAAGAAATGCAAATCAAAGCTACAATGAGGTATCACCTGACACAGGCCAGAATGGCCATCATCAAAAAATCTACAAACAGGGCTTCCCTGGTGGTGCAGTGGTTAGGGGTCTGCCTGCCAATGCAGGGGACACGGGTTCGATCCCTGCTCCAGGAGGATCCCACATGCCGTGGAGCAACTAAGCCCGTGCAACACAACTACTGAGCCCATGTGCCACAACTGCTGAGGCCCGCACACCTGGAGCCCATGCTCCACAACAAGAGAAGCCACTGCAATGAGAAGCCCGCTGGTAGCAACGAGGACCCAATGCAGCCAAAAAAATTAAATAAATAAAATAAATAAATAAATAAATTTATTTTAAAAAAAATCTACAAACAATAAATGCTGGAGAGGGTGTGGAGAAAAGGGAACCCTCTTGCACTGTTGGTGGGAATGTAAATTGATACAGCCACTATGGAAAACAGTATGGAGGTTCCTTAAAAAACTAAAAATAGAACTACCATACGACCCAGCAATCCCACTAGTGGGCATATACCCTGAGAAAACCATAATTCAGAAAGAGTCATGTACCACAATGTTCATTGCAGCTCTATTTACAATAGCCAGGACATGGAAGCAACCTAAGTGTCCATCGACAGATGAATGGATAAAGAAGATGTGGCACATATATACAATAGAATATTACTCAGCCATAAAAAGAAACGAAATTGAGTTATTTGTAGTGAGGTGGATGGACCTAGAGGCTGTCATACAGAGTGAAGTAAGTCAGAAAGAGAAAAACAAATACTGTATTCGAGCACATATATATGGAATCTAAAAAAAAAACAAAAAATGGTTCTGATGAACCTAGGGGCAGGACAGGAATAAAGACGCAGACATAGAGAATACTTGACATGGGGAGGGGGAAGGGTAAGCTGGGACGAAGTGAGAGAGTAGCATCGATATACATACACTACCAAATGTAAAACAGATAGCTAGTGGGAAGCAGCCGCATAGCACAGGGAGATCAGCTCCGTGCTTTGTGTGCACCTAGAGGGTGGGATAGGGAGGGTGGGAGGGAGGCACAAGAGTGAGGAGATATGGGGATGTATGTATATGTATAGCTGATTCAGTTTGTTATACAGCAGAAACTAACACACCATTGTAAAGCAATTATACGCCAATAAAGATGTTAAAAAAATTACATTAAATGCAAATGGACTAAATAAACCAATTTAAAAAGTAAAAAAAAAAAAAAAATAGTGTTATGTGGGAGTTCCCTGGCGGTCCAGTGGTTAGGCCTCTGCGCTTTCACTGCAGTGGCCCCAGGTTCAATCCCTCGTCAGGGAAGTAAGATCTTACAAGCGGCGTGGCACAGCCAAACAAAAAAAAAGTGTTATGTGAATATATATAGAAAGATAATATGCATCATATAAAGACATAAATCTTTATAATTAAAAATATTATAAATTATTTATAAACTTAACAAATTCAAACAATATAGAACTATGTGGGCAAGCATTAAAAGTAACAGCCTGTCCCCCAGCATCTGTTAACTGATGGACTTTTATTACTGACCCTCCTGAGTCAGTCCCCAGCAAGGTCCTTCTGCCCTTGTGGTTGGAGCCAATAGAATGAGACCGAATTCTGTTCAGAAGCAAAGGAAAGCTTTATTCTTTAATCAGAGAATGGAGAGTTGTGAGCTAGGGCTCTAGAGTACACACTCCCCCTCCTTCTCAGGCTGTGGGTGGGGCTGCTTTATAGGGTTCCTGTGTGTGTGTGTGTGCGTGTGTGCGTGTGTGTGCGCGCGCGCGGGGTGGGGTGGGGGAAGGGCGGAGTTCTTATGGGTCGCGCACAGCTGTGCTGCTCAGGGCTCCAGACCGCAGGGCCGGGTTCAGCATCTCTGCCCGTGGCCCGCTGCCGCCATCTTGAATTGCATGGTGTTTGCAGCGCTTCTGCTGAGCTGAGGTGTTGACGCAGCCATTTCGCACCCGGCGGGAGCTCTGTCCGGAAGCACCGGATGTGGGTCCTCTGCACGCGGCCCTCTAGGAGCGAGTGAAACTAGACTAAGCACAAAGGAAAAAAAAAATAAAAGGTTAGACTTTATTTTATTACCCGGAACCTGTTTTTATTTCCCTGGGAATTTTTAATGGCCTTTGCTGGTGACAGCTTCCATCCTCTTAGAATCTCTGGTCCAAAAATAGTGAAGTAATGTCTTAAGGGGTGTGAGGTGATGGTTTCTAAAGTCAGCTCATAATGTAAAATTTTATTATCGTCAGTATACTTTCTTTAGTAAGTCCACCTAGTTTTCTCACATCAGGTAACAGATCCCTGTTTTTCAGTTGAGAATCAGTTTGCATTTAGGGGTCAAGTTGAAATAGATACACATTCGTATACACACATACACATGTATCTCTGTCTCTATGTCACTCTTTCTCTCTCTTTTTATCTCCAAGCCCTTCGAATTATATTTGGGTAATTTAAACACTTTCCCCCCACCCTCACCCCCACCCGCCCACACAAAAATGAGACCATATTTTTCTTTTCCTTTTTTAAAGATTTGTTATTTATTTAATTTATTTTTGGCTGCGTTGGGTCTTAGTTGTGGCATGCAGGACTTTCACTGAGGCATGCGGGATCTTTTGTTGCCACGCGCGGGCTTCTCTCTAGTTGCAGCATGTGGGTTTTCTCTCTCTAGTTGTGGTGCACAGGCTCCAGCGCACATGGGCTCTAGTTGAGGCAGGCGAGCTCCGTAGTTGTGGCACGTGGCATCTTAGTTCCCTGACCATGAACTGAACCCGCGTCCCCTGCATTGTAAGGTGGATTCTTTACCATTGGACCACCAGGGAAGTCCCCGAGAACATATTTTTCTGCCACTTGCTTTCCTTAATATTTGTCCAAGTCCCTTCACATAACTCTACTTTAATCTTTTCAATAGCTACATCATTGTTTATGGGGGTATTATCATTTACTCCATTCCCTTGTTGACAGACATTTTAGTTGTTTGTCATTGTTTCTTATAATGAACAATGTTGTCATAAATATCCTTTTACATATATATTTGGCTTTCTTTTCTAAAATAACTTTTTATGGTTTAAAAATAATGCAGGGGCTTCCCTGGTGGCACAGTGGTTAAGAATCCGCCTGTCAATGCAGGGGACACGGGTTTGAGCCCTGGTCCGGGAAGATCCCGCATGCCACGGAGCAACTAATCCCGTGCGCCACAACTACTGAGCCTGCGCTCTAGAGCCCATAAGCCACAACTACTGAGCCCGTGAGCCACAACTACTAAGCCTATGTGCCACAACTCCTGAAGTCCGTGTGCCTAGAGCCCGTGCTCCACAACAAGAGAAGCCACTGCAAGGAGAAGCCTGTGCACTGCAATGAACAGTAGCCCCGACTCGTCGCAACTAGAGAAAGCCCGCACGCAGCAAGAAAGACCCAATGCAGCCAAAGATAAATAAATTTATTTTATTTTTATTTTATTTATTTATTTATGGCTGTGTTGGGTCTTCGTTTCTGTGCGAGGGCTTTCTCTAATTGCGGCAAGCGGGGGCCACTCTTCATCGCGGTGTGCGGGCCTCCCACTGTCGCGGCCTCTCTTGTTGCGGAGCACAGGCTGCAGATACGCAGGCTCAGTAATTGTGGCTCACGGGCCTAGTTGCTCTGCGGCATGTGGGATCCTCCCAGACCAGGGCTCGAACCCGTGTCCCCTGCATTGGCAGGCAGACTCTCAACCACTGCGCCACCAGAGAAGCCCCCAATAGATTTATTTTAAAAATGCATATGCGTGGTTAAATTTTTAAAGAAATTTACAGAAAAGCATATGCATAAAGGTGAAAATTTAAAAATCATCCTTAATTCATCACCATGAGATACTGAGTCTCAGTTTCTCAAAATATTTTAATTTATTTTACTAGAATTTAATAGAATAAAAAGAATTGAAGTAAACCAAAGTCTTCCTTCACTCCCTGCCCCCAATTCCTCTATATTTAAAAAGAGATTGTGAAATAGTAAGAGAATGGGAACATTGTGTGTTGGGTTAAACTTTATCTTGGTATGTACAACTTTAAATTTTCATGTAATAAAACTTTGTCACTTGTGGAATAAAAATCAGAAAACAACTATGATGGCTAAATAGATAATAAACACACAATACAATTTAAAAATTTTATTGAAAGGAACAAAATTTAAAACCTGAACCCTCTAGAAGACAGTAATTGAGAAAGCCTGATTGCCAAGAAAATATTCAATAAAAGTGACAAATTGCTTGTTGGAAAAGAAAAAAAGACATCTTAGGAAAACAGTTACACCTGCTATCTATTCTAAGCCCAACAAAATTAATCATGAATTCAGAATATTAATCTTACTCTTCCCTCAATTTTTTTTTTCCAAACTGGGTTCCTAGTGTCAGTGATATAGAACTTAGAGGTGAGCACTTGCAAAAATGACTTTACAGTCTGCTCTGTGAGTCATCTAGAGACCATACTCAGAATCTTGCCTTATTTAGTGCACTTCCTCTCTTGCCCCGCCCCCCCCCCCACCTCATCTATTTACTTTAATTTTTGCTCAGAGAGACCTGTGGAACTTGCGTTTGAGTGACATGACTCTCTTGCCAGGAAGGCAATAAATTCAACTTTGTTTATGACTGTTATTTGGTCGTCTTTGTTTCCTACTGGTTACTGATAACTCACTATCAGTTGTCCCAAATCATGTTCATTTTAGCTTGATTGTGAATTTCTAGCAAGGCTTATACCGCACCCCCCACCCCCCACCCCCCGCCCCCGCCAAGTTTCTAACTGCACTCTTCCCTTTTGGTAGTCAAAGAGTCTCTTGTCTTCACTTCATCTTTAAGAATGTCTAGATTTTCACATGTTCAATTTGCACAATGACATCTATTTTTATTCTTGAAGTTTTTGTCCCAGAGACCTGTAACTTCCAATTCTAGTTTTGACACATTGTATTTTAGGTTGTCTTCATAGCTGTCAGATTGGGATTCTTTCAAAACTTCTCTTTTATTTCCACTCTTTTTTCTTCCCTTCCTCCCTTCCTTCCTCCCTTCCTTCCTCCCTCCCTCCCTCTCTTCCTCCCTCCCTCCCTCCCTCTCTTCCTCCCTCCCTCCCTCCCTCTCTTCCTCCCTCCCTCTCTTCCTCCCTTCCTCCCTCCCTCTCTTCCTCCCTTCCTTCCTCCCTCCCTCTCTTCCTCCCTTCCTCCCTTCCTTGACTTGGGTCTTCATTGCTGCACGTGAGCTTTCTCTAGTTCTGGCAAGCGGGGGCTACTCTTCGTTGCAGTGCGTGGGCTTCTCATTGCGATGGCTTCTCTTGTTGTGGAGCACAGGCTCTGGGTGCGTGGGCCTCAGTAGTTGTGGCCTGTGGGCTCCAGAGTGCAGGATCAGTAGTTGTGGCGCATGGCTTAGTTGCTCTGCGGCATGTGGGATCTTCCAGGACCAGGGCTCGAACCCATGTCCCCTGCATTGGCAGGCGGATTCTTAACCACTGCGCCACCAGGGAAGCCCTCCACTGTTTCTTGTTTCCCAGGTCTTTTTCCTGGACTCCCTTATCAGTTTGTTGGAGTACATCCTCAAGTAATTTTTTGCAGAGAGGGTGCACAAGAGAAAGTTTCAGAGTCCCTGCTTTTCTTCATATGGCTGGATATGGACTTTTCATTTGAAATAATTTTCTCCATACAAAGCTTCATGTAGGGACTTCCCTAGTGGCGCAGTGGTTAAGAATCCGCCTGCCAATGCAGGGGACACGGGTTCGAGCCCTGGTCCTGGAAGATCCCACATGCCACAGGGCAAATAAGCCCGTGAGCCACAACTACTGAGCCTATGCTCTAGAGCCCGGGAACCACAACTACTGAGGCCGCGTGCCACAACTACTGAAGCCCACACACCTAGAGCCTGTGTTCTGAAACAAGAGAAGTCACTGCAATGAGAAGCCCTCATACCACAGCAACCCCACTTGCCACAACTAGAGAAAGCCCGTGTGCAGCAACGAAGACCCAACACAACCATAAATAAATAAATAAATAAATAAATAAATAAATAAATAAATAAATAAAAGCTTCATGTAAAACCCAGAAATTTCATTATTTAACAACTGACACTAGAATTCATTTAAGGAAGGGGACTGTGAGGGGTGGGAAAAATATACTGATAAGCTCTCATGGGTAGAAAAAAGGGATAAGAGTGTGTGGGAGAGACCAGGAGAAAAAGGAAGTCAGCTACACTTCTCATTATGAGACAAGATGGGGAGCTTGTACTGGTTCCAAGAGAGCAGAGCACTGGAAAGGGGGTCTGATGCCCAATGTGAACTGGAATATGTTGCTGTGATGGTGCTTTTGAAAAAAAATGTGTCCACAAATTCTTTGATCCTCCTCTCTTCAAGAGATAGAGTTTAATTCCCCTTCCCCTGAGTGTGGGCTGGACTCAGTGACCTGCTTCTAATGAATAGAATAAAGCAGAAGTAATAGTGTATGACTTTGAAGACTAGGTCATAAAAGGCGCTGTGGCTTCCATCTTGTTTTTTTAATTGAAATATAGATGATTTACAATATTGTGTTAGTTTTAAGTTTAGAGCAAAGTGATTCTTTTATATATATATATATTTTTTTTTTTTTTCAGATTATTTTCCACTATAGGTTATTACAAAATATTGAAAATAGTCCCCTGTGCTATACAGCAAATCCTTGTTGCTTACCTATTTAATGTATAGTAGTTTGTATCTGTTAATGCTATACTCCTAATTTATCCCTCCCACCCACGCTTTCCCTTTTGGTAACCATAAGTTTGTTTTCTATGTCTGTGAGTCTGTTTCTGTTTTGGAAATAAGTTCATTTGCATTGGTTTTTTTTTAGATTCCACATATAAGTGATATCATATGATATTTGTCTTTCTCTGTCTGACTTATAATCTCTAGGTCCATCCATGTTGCTGCAAATGGCATTATTTCGTTCTTTTTTATGGCTGAGTAATATTCCATTGTATATATGTACCACATCTTCTTTATCCATTCCTCTGTGGATGGACATTTAGGTTGCTTCCATGTCTTGGCTATTGTAAATAGTGCTGCAGTGAACATTGGGGTGTATGTATCTTTTCGAATTATGGTTTTCTCGGGATATAAGCCCAGGAGTGAGATTGCTGGATCATATGGTAGCTCTATTTTTAGCTGTTTTTTAAAAAATTTTTATTTATTTATGGTTGTGTTGGGTCTTCGTTTCTGTGTGAGGGCTTTCTCCAGTTGCAGCAAGCAGGGGCCACTCTTCATCGCGGTGCGCGGGCCTCTCACTCTGGCGGCCTCTCTTGTTGTGGAGCAGAGGCTCCAGACGCGCAGGCTCAGCAATTTTGGCTCACGGGCCTAGTCGCTCCGCGGCATGTGGGATCTTCCCAGACCAGGGCTCGAACCTGTGTCCCCTGCATTGGCAGGCAGATTCTCAACCACTGTGCCACCAGGGAAGCCCCTATTTTTAGTTTTTTAAGGAACCTCCATACTGTTTTCCATAGTGGCTGTACCAGTTTACATTCCAACCAACAGTGTAGAAGGGTTCCCTTTTCTCCACATTTGTTGTTGACCAATGGAACAATCACACGGTTTATAAATGTTAAAATAACTCAGGCATTCTTTAAAAAAAATCTTCACTGAACATTATTTTTTTCATTGCAAAAGTAACACCTGTTCATTGTATCACATTCAAATACAGAAGTATTGTTTAGGGTTGAGACCCTGTTGTACTTATCTCCATAGCTCCAGTACCCTACAACGGGGCCTGGACTTCCAGAGGCTTGATAAAGTTTACTGAATGAGTGAATGAATGAATGATTCCTGCTTCCTTTTCCCATCTCCTCACTTACTACCTTCCCACTCACATTTAAAAGAAGGTCAAACCCTAAAAGTTCTAGAATGGTGCTCCAGGAATCGAGTTTCAGCTGCTATGGGGGCCCGGGGAGAATCAGGCTCCATGGGTGGTGGGCTGGCCAGGTTTCAGGCAGAGGGGTACTGGGTTCCCCCTATTCTAAGCCCCTCTCATTAGGGGTGAGGCTGTGGCTTACATGAACTGAACTCTGACAATAATCCCAAAGGTAACTGCTTTGGGGATACCGCAGCTCAACTACAGTGTTATGAGGAGTTTGGAGGGGCAGAAATTTCTGGGTGACAACAGGCTATCTGGCCTCGGGGGTGTCATTCCTTGCCTGGCCTCAGTTTCCTTTATGAGTGTCCTTTGCCAAAGCCCAGCCTGGGAAAAACCTGAGGTCATTAAAATTGGTATCTGGCAACATCCCAAAATGCCAGGAACAAATTCATCCCTCTGATTCTTCAAATTCTTTAGAAAATATGGTCTGACACTGTGGAAAGGGCAAGTTACAGAACAGTCTGTACAGAGCGTACAGAGCTTTCTCTGTTTGTAACTTTATTCAGTTTCTCTGCATAAAACCATGTTGGGGAAGGCTGTTTGCCAATGTGTTATCTGTGGTTATCTGAGGGGGTGGGAGGAAATTATTCCGGTAATTTTTATTTTCTTTTTGGTGTGCCTCCAAAATTTCTACAATGAACATCTATTACTTTCCTTTTTTTTTTTTTAAAGTTATTTATTTATTTTTGGCTGTGTTGGGTCTTCGTTGCTGCACGCGGACTTTCTCTAGTTGCAGGGAGCGGGGGTTACCCTTTGTTGCGGTGTGCAGGCTTCTCATTGTGGTGGCTTCTCTTGTTGCGGAGCATGGGCTCTAGGCGCGCAGACTTCAGTAGTTGTGGCACGCGGGCTCAGTAGTTGTGGCTCGCAGGCTCTAGAGCGCAGGCTCAGTAGTTGTGGTGCACAGGCTTAGTTGATCTGCGGCATGTGGGACCTTCCAGGACCAGGGCTTGAACCCATGTCCCCTGCACTGGCAGGCAGATTCTTAACCACTGCACCACCAGGGAAGCCCTATTACTTTTCATAATCAAGAAATCTTTAAAAAATTGTTGAAAAACCAGGCAGTTTGATACATGCCCTTTGTCCTGCTTGGTAAGTCCACAACTTGCTTCTAGATAGAATAAAAAGAGGAACCATCCATGCAGCCTTGTTAGTGGAGATTGTCAGATTGTCTAATGTATTTGTTTTCCATTGCTGTGTAACAAGTGACCACTGGGTTAGTGGTTTATAGCAGCACACGTTTATGATCTCACGGTTTCTGTGGGTTGGGAGGCCAGGAGTGCCTTAAATGACTCCTCTTCTCTGGGGCCCACAAGGCAACAATCAAGGTGTTAGCCAGGCCACATTCTCATCTGGAGGCACGAATGGGGAAAGCCTGTTTCCAAGGTCACTCAGGATGTTGGCAGACTTTTGTTCCTTGTGGCTATAGGACTGAGGGCCCCAGCTTCTTGCTCTTCCTTTGGTTGGAAGCTGCCCTCAGCTCCTAGAGGCTAACTGTAGTTTCTTTCCCCACGGGCTTTCCCAATATGGCCACTTCCTTCAACAGACCAGCAAGAAGGGCCTCTAGAGCAAGTTTGCTAGTAAGATGATGTCTTATACCATGTAATGTAGTTACAGAATGACATCCTATCACCTTTGCCACATGCCATTGGTTAGCAGCAAATTGCAAGTCCCACCTCAGGGGGATGTCTGACTTGAGGGGAAGGGATTACACAAAGGTGTTGTTATGGACTGAATATTTGCATCCCCCCAGAATTCATGTTGAAGACCTAACCTCCGGTGTGGTTGTATTTGGAGATGGGGCCTCTAAGGTAGTAATTAAAGTTAAACGAGGTTATAAAGGTGGGGGTCCTGATCTGATAGGATCAGTATCCTTGTAAGAAGAGGCACCAGAGACTTCTCTCGCCTCACACACACACTGAGAAAAGGCCACAGAAGGACAGAGGGAGAAGGTAGCCGCCTGTAAGCCAGGAAGAGAGCCTCCCTAGAAACCAAATTGGCTGGTCACCCTGATCTGGGGCTTGCAGCCTCCAGAACTTTTTGGGTTTTTTTTGGCTGCGTTGGGTCTTCATTGCTGTGCACAGGCTTTCTGTAGTTGCAGCGAGCGGGGGCTACTCTTCGTTGCAGTGCGTGGGTTTCTCACTGCGGTGGCTTCTCTTATTGCGAAGCATAGGCTCTAGGCGTGCAGGCTTCAGTAGCTGCAGCACGTGGGCTCAATAGTTGCGGCATGCGGGCCCTAGAGTGCGCGGGCTTCAGTAGTTGTGGCACGTGGGCTCAGTAGTTGCGGTGTGCGGGCTCTAGGGTGCACGGGCTTCAGTGGTTGTGGCGCATGGGCTCAGTAGTTGTGGCTCACGGGCTCTAGAGAGGAGGCTCAGTAGTTGTGGCGCATGGGCTTAGTTGCTCTGTGGCACGTGGGATCTTCCTGGACCAGGGATTGAACCTTTGTCCCCTGCATTGGCAGGCAGATTCTCAACCACTGCACCACCAGGGAAGTCCTAGCCTTCCAAATTTTGAGAGAATACATTTTTGTTGTTTGAGCCATCCAGTCTGTGGCATTCTGTTATGGCAGCCTGAGCTGACTTGGACAAGTGTGAATGCGGGGGGCACTGATCATGGTGGGGGCACCTTAGAGTCTGTCTGCCACACTTAACATTGTGAGGGTGGCTGGAATTCCAAACAGAAATTCCACACAGAAATTCCAGAAGCTTCTAGGTAACATGTGGGATATTTTTTTTAAATACGGATTTTCTCCAGAGATCATCAGTCTGTAGGCCAGTGTGGGGCCTGAGAAGTTCCAATAGTCCTCCCAAGGTGATTCCAGTGTTGGAGCAGGTCATCCGTGTTTGAGGAATAGAGTCCAACAGCTTCAAATTCCAGCCCTGCCACTTCCTAGCTATAGGACCTTAGATCAGGCACTTCTCCTTCCAGCTAACGTTTCTTCATCTGCTGAAACATGACAAGTTATTAAAAGAAAATAAAAAACACCCTCTGGGGAATTCCCTTGTGGTCCAGTGGTTAGGACCCGGCACTTTCACTGCTGTGGGCCTGGGTTCGATCCCTGGTTGGGGAACTAAGATCCTGTAAGCCACACAGCACAGCAAAAACAAAAACAAAGGTGGGATGAATTGGGAGGTTGGGATTGACATACATACACTAATATGTATAAAATAGATAACTAATAAGAACCTGCTGTATAAAAAATAAATAAATTTAATTTAATTTTAAAAAAATAAATTAAAAACAAAAATAAAACCCAAAAACCAAAAACCAAACCAACAAACAAAAACACCCTCTGGTATTAGCAGCTCCTCTTTCCAGTCCAGCCCCAGCAAAGGAGCCTGGAATTGCCTCATGTCCCTCTCCCCATTCCCCTAGGCCATGGAAAAGTTTGAAATCAGTAGGGGGACAGGGTTTGGGGGCTGTTCAACCATGGAGGTGACCTGGGTCTTGCTTCTCCTTATGGCTCCTTCTGGAGGATGCTGAAATATACCATGGGGGCCTGGAGAAGGTGAGGGTCCAGGTGTAGATCTGAGGTCAGCTGGGGGATGCAGATAAGGGCCAGTGTTACTGGACACCAGAAAGAAAAGCAGTCTTCGGCCATGCTGTGCACGAGCGGGTAGAGCAGCCTCTGTGTGCTGACTGCCAGGCAGGGGCCTCAGTTTTCTGGCATCACAAAGAGTGCTTGGCTAGGGGGTAGGGCTGTGTGTGGGCAAGTTGACTCAAGACAGTATTAAGTGACCTATAAAGTATGGGAAACTTCTTGAACTAGGTCTATGAAATAAAATTCACACCAGAAACATGTCAAATGAGAGGATGCATGTAAATTGCAGAGCCCCGTGCCTGGTACATACTAAGCGTTTACTAACCAAAAGTTATTTTTCTATTATGTCAAAATCTCCTAGTTTGAATGCCTATAATGCCTTTGTTCTTATTTATCCACCATCATGGGTCCTATTGTTTTCTAGGCTGAGAGATTTGTGGCTTGGAGGATGAGGCTTTGCTCTCTACAAACGGAGGGACCCTCGTTTTCCTCCTCTGTGGTGACTGGAGTACTCTGAGTATTAACTGATATAATAAAGGCAGAGGGCTTAGCTCCATTCCTAGACCTAGTAAATGTTAGTTATTTCCCTGTATTGTAATAATGATATCAAATGCTGGCAGACTAGGTGGCAGGGACATGTTTTAGTCTGTGAATCAAAGGATATTTGAGTGAAATATACTACCAGGGCCAGATTCCTGGGTATATGGCCTGTGCCGTCACAAGGGCCCCATACTTTGAAGAGCCCCATGCTCAGGAGGGCCTCGCATTTGGTTTAATGCTCTGGTGTCACCATTTTGAAATTCTTCATACTTTTTGAACAAGGCCCCTGTATTTTCATTTTGCACTGGGCCCCGCAATTATGTAGCTGGCCCCATCATACTACATCTTGACTTAAGTTCTTAGGAGCCATCTGCATGTGAAATTTCTAAAGTTCTTATAGCTCTTTATCTTGTACGAGTCTTGATATTATCTTGAGTGCCTTCCTCTATATGAAATTTCAGAAGGCAGGGGTAGGAGAAGGTGGACACTTGAGGATTAGAAAAAGGGGAAGGAGCCAGAGCTGGGGAGAGTGTTGAGGATCCCCTTTGTACAGACCTGGCACCTGCAGCTGTGTAATAGCATGTGGTTTTCTGTAAGGCCCATGTGTGAGGCACAGGGAGGCTTGACTCGAATTTTCTAAGTGGAAGACAGAGCATGGAATAAGAGAAGCAAGATACTGGGGGAGAAGCAAGGAAGGAGGGGAACGAGCAAGTTCTGCTTCTCCTTCTTAGGCTGTTAGGCCCAAGGACAAGTACAGAAAGTGAAGCCAAGGGTATCTAGTTATCATAAAACAGGTCCACACAGTCGAGGCCAGGCTCTGGGGGACAGAATGCTATTAGAGCAGGGCTCTTTGCCTAAAAAGAGGG
This sequence comes from Balaenoptera ricei, assembly GCF_028023285.1. Classification (NCBI taxonomy): domain Eukaryota; kingdom Metazoa; phylum Chordata; class Mammalia; order Artiodactyla; family Balaenopteridae; genus Balaenoptera; species Balaenoptera ricei. Next base: position 20,979,668 of record NC_082652.1, read on the forward strand.
AACTGGGAGAGGTATCCAGGCAAAGAGCCATAAACACAGCCTGAGCCCTTGTTCCCTTTTTGGGTGCCCCAGGCACAAGGAAAGTGCATTCTATTTGGCAAAGTGCTAAGAACAACTTGGTATCGATTTGCTTTTCGGCTAAAGCCAAGGAGGCCTGTTATTATAGACTTGAGGTTTCCTGAAACTTTTCCACAGTCACTTTTGATTATTGCAAGTTTTCCCATCGTTAGAGATAATGAAACAACCCAAAGTGGCTGAAGGGCTTGTTTTGGGCCAGGAAGTGATGGGAAGAAACTGTGTAACTACGCAGTTCCTCTGTAGGATCCTTGAGGAGGTCTGATCCTCTCCCACCTTCCTTGGAGACCCCAGCTAGACCCCCGCTCTGGGGCTGGCTCCCTGGGCTGTCTCAGCTCAGCGGTGGTGTGTGTGTGTGTGTGGCCCTGGACTACTCTGATTTCATGCTTGCTTTGTCATGTACTCTTCAAAACTTGTGGTATAACGCAAACGATCACGCTGTACATTTGCAGCGTAAATTGTAAAATACACAGAATATACTGCAGTATAATTGTGCTGGTCATGAGAGAAGCAGAGAATTTATCTTAAAATGTTAATTCATAGTGCACTACAAACGATGTGTTCTGAAGATGGGACGCAAGTTGAACGCCATTTTGAGGACTGTTGTCACTGTCTTTTGAGCATGTCAGCAAATCTTTGTGATTGGAGCAAAGTCTGGGCTCACTGGTCATCATGTTCCTCCTTCCCTCCCCCCCATCCTATCCCCACCTCAACTCTGAAGGCTTTGAAGCCCTGATCTGTGTATGTCTCCGAAGACCTAGACCACCTAAAACAGCATCTGGACTTGAATACTTTCTCTGGGCTGTCTTCTCCCCAACTCAAAACAGTCTCCCAGGCATCTTCCAAACTTGAGAAGTCAGAGCTCCTGTCCAAAGAGGCCAGGCATTGAGTCAAGCACACATGACTGGTGTGTTTCTGTTCCGCTGCTGTTGCCTCAGCAAATGACAAGGATGAGCCCAGGGCTCCCCAGGGCCCTCAGCGCTTGCCACTTGATGCAGTTGGCTTTGGCCCATTTCTCAGACCTAACAACTAGGTCTGATGTCAGTTACTTTCCCTAAGACTTGAAGGCAGTTCAGGATGGCAACCTGGGATAAAGCCATAAGGTCTTCTGGGATATTCAGAATTAGACTTGAGCAGAAAAATATCTTTTATTTTTGTTTATGTGAATGACCAGGGTTCTTAACTCTGTATATTAAACCTATTTATATATATATATATATATATATTTTTTTTTTTTTTTTAACACAAGGAACAGTGGGGAGTCCTAGGCCTTGATCTGATCAACCCTCTGGAACGTGCTCAGGCTCCAGACTGGCTGTCTTCTCTGATACAGATGAAGAAGGACATATTTCTATTAACGGGAATTGGACCTCTTTAATTCAGGCTTCCTACCGCATTTGCTAACAGGCCAACTGGCACAGGTGGCATCCAAGGACCTCAGCCCACGAGAGGAATGGAATGTGACATGTTTTGCTGCCACCAGCACTCCCAAGGGTGATGGGACAAATAAGGAATTGATTTTCCTTATAAAAGAGACTGAATAATAGCATGTGTGTGTTTCATGGACACTGACAAGTTGAGGTTAAAAGGATGGCAGGAGAATGGCTGTCTGGCTGAGCCGAGAGGCTTCCAGGGAATTGTTGCCTTAATAACATTAACATTTACTGAGAACTTACTAGGTACCAGGCACTGTGCTCAGCACTGTGTGTGCATCATCTCTCCTAATCCTCACAATCTTTGAGTTAGGGACTGTTGCTACTCCTCTTTTTATGAATAAAGAAGCAGGCTCAGAGAGGTTAAGTAACTTGCCAGAGTCCTCAGCTTTGCCAATGCAGAAACTTCTGTAGCTCAGTCTACTGGAGTTAACAGGTTCTAGCCTGCGTCTTACAAAATGATCTCATATTTCCTAAACACTTACTATGTGGCAGGTGGTGGTAATAAGTTGAATTGGAATGGTTTAGTCAGGACTCTGTCCACTTCGTGAAGAGATGACAACTCAAACTGAATAGGCAGAAAGTGGATTTATTGGCTTGCAAAAAATGTTCAGGGTTAGTTTTGCTTCAGGCACGGCTGGATCCAGCAGACAAAAATGTCTTTGAGATTCTCTTTCTTAGTTCCCTGTGTAGGTTCCATTCTCAGATGGGCAATCCTGTGGTGACAAGATGGTTGCCAACAGTGCCAGCCTTGCAACCTTACAGATCTAAATTCAGAGGATTAAAAACAGAAGGAAATGCCTTTCTCTGTTGTTTAAACACCCTTCGCCCACCAACCTCTCAAAATTAGCTGTTTGTATAAGATTGGTTTGGCTTGGATCATATACTCATTCCTTTCCAAATACCCCGGCCAAGGGGCTACAGGGCTCTGGTAGGTCAATCTGGGTTATGTGCTCACCCTGGAGCCACGGGTAGTTAGCGTATGGACAGGAAGTGGAAGAGGGCTGAAAACCCAGAGGGCAATTGATATGCAGTTATCAAAAAAAGTGGGGATGGATACTGGGGAGACAAAAGCAGCAGTGGGGGGTTCTGGGAACATAAAGAAGGGGCACTTAGCTAATAAAGCAAGTGGCTAACTTATTAATTTATGATGGGAAATATATGCCTGGTTCATGACCCAACTGGACACCCACTTAGGGCACTGCCCTCTTGTCAGTAAGTCCAGCTAGGGGCAGGTTGCTTCAGTAGTATAAAATTAGAACAAATGGAATTACATGTTTCCAAGAAATACTTCCATCAAACTATTTGTGGGCAAACAGGTTCAATTGCAAGGAAGAGAAAGCCTTAAATACCAATTATATAAAGAGGACAGAAGTTTATTTATCCTGTAAAGCAAGCCAAGCGGTAAACAGGTCAGGCTTGGTATGGTGGCTCCATGTTTATCACGCACCCAGGCTCCTTCTCACTTGTAGCTCCATCACCATTCACACATAGCTCCTTCTCCTTCACAGTCCAAGTGATGTGTTCAAGTTCCAGCCATTGAGCCCACATTCTAGCCAGCAGAATGGAAGGAGGAGGAGATGGGCACACACTCTTTCAAGGACAATCCCATAAGTTGCTCATGCCCCATTGGCAAAAATTTAGTCAGCAGGTTATACCTATCTGCAAGGGAGGCTGGGAAATGTGTTTATTCTGGGACGAACAGATACAAGGAGAGCACAGGTCTTTGTCAGAAGGGTACCCTAACAGACAGCCCCTTCTAGGCTACAGACTGGCCTAACCAATGGTTGAAGACCAGTCACCTGGAACCCAAGCATCTTCCAAAGGCAACCCTAAATATCTAAGACGTAAGCAACTGTTAATCTTTGTTGCCCTCTTTTTATTTATTTATTTATTTTTGGCTGTGTTGGGTCTTTGTTTCTGTGCGAGGGCTTCCTCTAGTTGTGGCAAGCGGGGGCCACTCTTCATCGCGGTGCGCAGGCCTCTCACTATCGTGGCCTCTCTTGTTGCGGAGCACAGGCCCCAGACGCGCAGGCTCAGTGGTTGTGGGTCACGGGCCCAGTTGCTCCGCGGCATGTGGGATCTTTCCCAGACCAGGGCTTGAACCCGTGTTCCCGGCACCGGCAGGCAGATTCTCAACCACTGCGCCACCAGGGAAGCCTTCAACCATTCCCTGTGATGGGCTTTCAAGTCATTTCCATTTTTCTGTGACCACAGGCCATGTTGCAGTAAACCTCTTGTACTGATGTCCTTATATCTCAGTGCTCTTAGTTCTTTGAGATGGGGTCTTTGAAGCAGGACTGTTGGGTTAAAAGGTACATTTAAAATTTGTAATCGATATGGCCAGATTACCTTCTATAAAAGATTGGAACAATCCACATTCCCACCCACAATGTATGAAAGTTTTCATTTACCCTAATTCTTGCCAGTACTAAAGGTCATTACTCTTCTGATTGATATGTCATTGCTGTCTGATTGATAGTTGACCAATGGTATCTTGTTGCTTTGATTTACATCTTACTGACCACATGTACACGTGATCTTCTTTCATATGCTTATTGAAAAGCAGAAAACCATAACGGTTTAAAGACTCTGGAGTCATTCCACCTGAGTTTGTGTCCTGGCTCAAGATGTGTGACGACCTATTGTATGACTTGGGCAAGTTACTTCATTCCTCTGAGCCCGTTTCCTTAGCTGAAAAACAGGATATTATCTATTTCATAAGGTAAGTAAGTTGTGAGGATTAAAAGACATAGTACTTGTAAAGTACCTGAAACTCTATCCAGCACATAGCAAGTACTAAATAAATGGTTAGTGACTATTACTGTTGACCTTTTAGATTTCTTACCTATTGGGTGTTCTCTACTGGTGTGATTGTTTTGTAGTGATCAGTTTGTGGGAACTCTTTGTATATTATCCATATTAATCTCAATCTGTCACTTACGTTGGAAATATTTCCCCAGTCTATCATGTGTCTTTTATAGATACAAGATTTGTTTTCCCAAAATTTCTGTTTATGTAGTCAAATATGTCTGTAATTTCCTTTAGAGTTTATAGGTTTCCCGTTTTGCTTATGATCTTCCATCATAAGATTATAAAAAGTCTCCTAAAAATTCTTCCAGTATTTCATTTTAGCATTTAAATTTGTAGTCCTTCTGGTATTTTGTGTGTGTGTGTGTGTGTGTGTGTGTGTGTATGATGTGAGGTAGGGATTTGATTGTTCTCTATGCACCTTACTGGAGCTCTATTTATGTAGTAGTTACACGTCAGATTTAATTTAGAAACTTCATGAAAAGAGAAATTTGGAAGAAAATATAGTATTTATAGCAGTAAGTAACTGGGTAGTTCTGAATATTAATGAGTTTTGATTTTTTTCTCTTAATGGACTCTTCCCCTTCATTTTTCACATGAAATATTACAGGAAACTCCAACATACAAAATTGGCTATTACTGTTTGACATGGTGAAAGATAACAAAGTTGAGGAGTAAGATAATGAAGAGCCTTGTAAACAAGGATAAAGTTTTATAATAAAAGTTTAGGTTTTATTCTGAAATAATGAGGGGAACGATTAAAAGATTTTAGACAGAGGAGTGACACAATCAGCTCTGCAAAGAATGGACTGAAGTATGACAACAGCGGAGGCAGAAACACCACTAGAAGGGCATCACACAAGTCCTAGCAACAGATACTGTTCCCTTGGACAAGGGTGACGGAAATGGAGATGGTTTTGGGGTATATTTACATGACACACTAAGAGAATTTAATGATTAATAGAGATGTCTGGGGTGAGAAAGAAGAGAGGGAAGTGTCAAGAATAACGCCCATGTTCTGGTTTGAGAAACAGGGTGGAGGATAGTGCCATTTATCAAGAAAAGGAAACAGTGGAAGAAGAGCAGATTTTGAGGGGAAAATGGTGGGGTTAGTGTTATCTGTGTGTTAATTAAGTGGGGGAATATCCAGATGACAAGTGGTCATTCAGATCTGGAGCTCAGGATATATGCCTGGGCTTAAGATAGGAATCTGGAAGTTATCAACATACAGTTGGAAACCACAAAGCCATGGAACTGGATGAGATTTTTTAGAGCGTCTATAGGGCAAGAAGGCCTAAGACATAGGAGGGACACTGATTCAGTTGGGGTACTCTGACTGTAAGCAAAAAAAAATCAACTCTGGCTACTGGGCCTCTGCATATGGTTGTACAGGGGATACCTTGTGCAGCCATAAGTAGTTTACTGGAAGGATATGAGGAAGCTCACAAAAATTAGAGAATCTTAACATTCAAGAAAATCAGGAACCTGGGCAACTGAGGAAATCTCAGTAACAGGAACTTACACGCCTCTTACGTATTACCTTCTGGTAGCATGGGAGAGGGCTAGCTTCCCGAAGGAAAGGTGGGGTGCTATTCTCAAAAAAGGGGGAAAACTACAGAGTAGGCAAATACAGCTGTCTGCTGTTCTATCCCTTGGCTGCCCAGTACATGCATTCTTTAGGAACAATTTTATAAATGACTCCATTCAACATACTGTAGAAAATGAATTCTTCTTCTCCCCAGGCGAGATAACCTAAAATAATTTCCAGTTATCACACCCAGTGTCAAGTCTAGATTTCTGGGTGATAGTCATTCTTCTCTAGATCTTAACCCTGTCTTGACAATCTACAACTTATGGATTTACTGTTGGATTTACCAACACACCCATATATATTAGTCTGGGGACACTGCCAGCAGAATAGCTCAGTTCCAATGGAGGGGAAGTCTGACTGGGCTAACTTGGATCATGCTCAAACTTCAGCCAGGAAATATGAGAGGCAAAGTACTGAAATGGAGAGAGAGGAGAGGGATAAAAAGGTAAGCTAGGAAATATGGGTAGAGGCTATATAGATCTTATTTCCACAAGTCATGGGGCTGGAGCTGGTAGTTGTCCCTTGGTATGCATGGGGGACTGGCTCTAGGACCCCAGTGGATACCAAAATCTGCGGATGCTGAAGTCCCTTATATAAAATGGCATACTACAGTTGGCCCCCTGTATCTGTGGGTTCCACATCCCCAGATTCAGCTGTGGATTTTGATCCACGTTGGTTGAATCCAGGTGCAGAACCTGTGGTTATGGAGAGCTGACTGTGCTTATCTCTTCCTCCTTCACTATACACTCTCTGTTTTCTTTAGCCAAAGGTTTCTGACTAATGGGAACACCCAAACTTTTATTCCTAAGGTATTTGGGGGTTGAAATTTTCCAAGTCTTTTGAATCTTCCCAGATACCAGTACTCCATAAGTCAGTCTCTTTTCTGATTGCCTTAATTTTCACAAAAGATCTTACCAACGCAGCAAATTCAATCAGCATCATAATTCTGCAACTTGTGGAATCAATCTCCAAGTTCTATTGCAATAATTTACAATTATACACTCCTAACTCAATGGTTTTGGCCTTCCTTATCCACTTCAAATTGTCCTATTGTCAACAGCTAACTGGTTATCCAAATGTTGCCTCAATAGGTACATGATTCCAAATGACAAGGGGGAGCATCTTCACTAGCTGTTTTGCCACTGCAAATTGCTCATTGTCCTCCTACCCCCACTGCAGCACACACAGAGGAAGTGTTCCTGCTGCCTTTCAGTCTCAGTGCAGTAATCAATTCCAGATCCCCCATGTTCCTGAGGGTTTGAAGCCTACTATTTAACTGTTAAAGCAACAGAAACCAGTCATTTGGTTGCAAGCAAGAGAAATCCACTTTGGCTGACAAATAAAAAGGGAACACAACGAAGATATATGGTGGTCTGAGAAACAAAGGAAAATCTGGATAGCTAGGCCTTGACAACAGAAACCAGGGCACCTTTGGGGATGTCATCGGATGAACTCTTATATGGTTTCCTTGGGACACTACCATCAGAAGGACTCAGCTCCTATAATTTTGTGTCACCTCTCTCAAGACTCAAAGTCCTGATGGGAGGGGAATTTAGACTGTACAAGCTTGGATCACACAATCCAACCTCAGTCAGCCAGGGAGCATGATGCAAGAATACTGTCATTTACGGTATTCCCACAGAATGGGAAGGAGTAGCATTCCAAAGGAAAAGTGAAGATCACTAAAAAATGGGGAAATGATTTTGGGAGGGGAGACAAAAATGAATGGATGTCTGCTACGCCAATATTTAAATGACGAGAAGAACTAAACCTACAATGGAGCAACAGCCAGGAAGGTAGGAAGAAAATGACACTTGAAGAGTATGCCAAGATGCTGGTGGCAGTTGTTTGTGCTGCTGAAAGTTCAGATACGATGTTTATGTAATGGACTTAACAATAAAAGGCCATTATTGACCTTGACTGCAGCGAGATCAGAATACTCAAAGATTTCGAAGAAAATGAGACTTTTTCCTTCTCTCTGCCTAGTGTGAACCTGCAGTAGAGGTCTTAAAGAGATTAATGTTGGTTGAGAACTGGAATAATCTTTCATGAACACTGAAACTATAAAGTTCATAAGCTAAATATGCTCAGACATTAAAAAGTAAGGAAAAATTACTGAGCTCTGAAAGATGCAACAGTCTATCAGTTTGAGTAATGGATGAATATATTTATCTAAATATTCACAAATATAAAGGCAGGTCTTTAAAATTATTTAACAAAACAGGCTCAGTGTTGAGTAACTTGCCAAGGTCAAACAGTAAGCACTAAATTTAATTTTAAAAACTCTTTATTTTAAAAAAAAGTTTAAAGTTTAAAATAAAGTTTAATGTGAGTAGTGTAAAATATTCAAATACAGAAATGTATAAAGTTGAAAGTCTCATGTAATCTACACTGTTCAAAGAAACCCATTAATAGATTTTTCTATGCATTATGAACATAAACACATAAATTTTTAAATGAGTTCATTGTACACATTTTTCTAGCAATGGTTTGTTTCATTTAATAATCATGGCCATTTTTCCATGCCCATACACAATAAATGTATTTTATTCATTTTAACAGACATGTAGATTTTCTTATATGGCTGAACCATGTATTATGTAACCAATTCTTTGCTGATAAATATTTAGGGTTTTTTTGGTATATTTTTCTACCATGTAATTAATTTTTATGCTTCTGTAATAACCTAAACATTGTCAGTTCCTGTTCCATTTTATATTCTGGATTGGAAAATAATTTCAGTGTGGCCTTGACCTCTAGTTTAGTATTTAGATCTGTCAAGTTTTGCTATTGGTAGATAGTAATATTAGGACTCAATTTCAAGTAATAGAAACCCAACTCAAAGTAACTTAAGCAAAGAAGGGTATTTATTGGTTCACATAACTGAAAAGTCCAGGGGATATACTAGCTTCAGGCACGGTTGGATCCAGGGGCACAAACATTGTCATCAGGACTCAAGTCTCTCCAACATTTGGCTCTGCTTTCCTCTGTACTGGCTTCATTCTTTGACTGGCTCATTCGATATGGTGGGCCCTGTTGGTCTGAGCTTTTCATCCTACAGAGCTAAGCAACCTCAGTAGAGCTTCTGAGCTTCTCCTCCACAGTTCACTAAACTCTTAGGGTTGGGTATCACTGGACCAGCTTGAATCACATGACCATTCCTGAACGAATCACTATGGTCAAGGAGATGGACTGTGCTGATTGATTAGGTCTGAATTAAATGTCCACCCATGAAACCTAAGATTAGGTCAGATTGAACCACATGGACTGAAAAGAAGGAGACGAGGTTCCAAGAAACATCAGGGAGTTGTTGCAAAGGGATGGAATTGATGCTGGTCAATCAAAAACAACTGATGTCAGTGGTAAGACCAGATATTGAAAAAGTTTAATCTCTGCTCATAAAGTTGAATGGTAACAGCTGGCACTGTTCCTTCCTTGACAATAAATGTATTCTGGAAAAAATCATGAGGAGTAAGTTTGTCTTCTACTCAGGAGGCTTGTAATCCATTTGAATGGAATAATCATGTCCAATAGCATACTCTGGATGATACAACAGAGTTTCAATGTAAGTAAACTCAGTGGTCGTGAGTTTGAGAGCCCAACTGTCTTGCTGACATGAAGCAGGACAACCAGCCTCCCACTGGCAAATAGTTCTGTGACGCTCATCAAGTCAGTGGTAAATTTTAAGCTCAGTGGAAAAGTTTTCTTATGTTCCTTTGAGTCTTTTGCCAGGTTGAACTGGTACATTTCTGTTGAGTACTGGCAAATCAGATTCATCTCTGTATTACTGTAGAACAGAGGAATGGACAGTGACTTCAATCTGCTCTGCTCCTTCAGATCTGGTAGAAAGGGTCCCAAGTGCTGAAAATGACCTAATATATATAGGCATAGAGGCTTACTCTGCAGTTAAAAAAAAAAAAAGCTGCTGGTCAAGGAGTATACAGCACGGTCCTTCCTGTTGTGAACATTAAGTCCTGGTGGGTGAGGTGCAGGCTGCTTCTGTTCAAAACCCCTTGGTGGAACTGGGTATAAGATAGACCAAGATCAGCTATAGTCTTCTCAAGGACAGCCAGTCTGATTGCAGCAATATGTCAAAAAAGCAGGCAAGGGCTGTGTCAGGTAAATAGGCAAGTAAGTAAGGTACTTTCAGCAGGGCCAGCCATATCAATAGCCAGGCTATGATCTAGAAGAACAGGCAGTTTAATATCGAAACTCTGTACATTAGTTTTAACCCTGAGTACTCCAGGGTTAATCCACAGCGTTTATTCTGGATAAAATTTTCTGATCTTAAAGGGCCAGTCAGGTACAGCAACTTTCATTTTCCTGCTCATCTGCCCAAGAACTTTCAGCTCAGGAGAAGGCTATCTCCTTAATCCAGACTTGAGGTTCTGTTTAGGAGTCTATGCTACATCTGGGAGTGATAGGGTTGGGAGAGCCAGGTTCATCAAGGTTGGCCCTACTTTCTTTGGTAATCAAGTCTCCATCTTCTGTAACTCAGCCCATCTCTGAGAATCATCTTATCAACAAGTCAAGGCCTCAGATTGGTTGAATGGTACTGCTGAAAGATGAGATCTGAGGCATGGAGATAGTAAGATACTAGGTTTGAGTTTTATGCTTTTTCCACCATCAATTCTTACACACAGTGTACATCAGACTCTTGAACAGATGATCATCTTTACCTTTAGTCCCTCATTTTGACAGGATTAAAGGGAATGACTGCCAGTGTAGATCAATGTCTTTTTCGGTCAAGTACAGGAGAAAAAGAAAATCGAGCTGACATTTTGAAGGCAATAGAAAAACTAAGCTTGTAGATAATTTCTTCTTTACAAATAACAGTTGTACATACAAGCAGGCCAGTCATCAGATTTTATTTGTTGAGGGTGAGCAGTATAAAGTAACCAGACTTAGGCCTTGTTTGATGATTTGTAGACTGACTCATATAATCACAATTAGTCTAGAGGATAAGAGACAAAAGATATAAAGAAACATTTCCAACATTTAACCAGTGCATTCGTTAAAGTAGCTGAGGACAGCGGGCCCTTAAGTTGACTCTGAAGAAATGAGACTTTTCTCATGGCACAAATCAAAGTCTACTTGTTCTACATGATCTGGTCTGGGAGGAGTTCATGAATCAAATCCCTCCTGAACAGGTAAGTTGTCTTAATGCCTGAGAGTATTTCAAGACAAGGAATGAAGTCAGCCACTCTGATTCAGTGTAAAACAATAGTACTGAGACAGATGAAATTCCATGAAAACATCCACAAGGACAAGGGACTGTGGTCTTGTGACATTAGGAAGCAACAGCAGGAAGCTCTTGAGTCTACTGATAAAATCTTTAGCTGCAGGCTTTGTAGATTTCCAGTCAGTCTACACTTCCAGCAAAAAGGTAGATGATATGCAATTTGAGATGCCCACCAAGTAAGCTATCATGGCCTGGTCAAAAGGCCTACCTCCAAACATCATTAACATCAACAGCTGATGGTACCAGACATCAAAACACCCATCTTAAAATCTCTCTTGGCTGGAAGAAAATTTTCGAAATGGTCACATTTTAAATCACACAGACGAGAAAGGATGTTCAGAGACTGTCTCTTGTGGATCAGGTATTACATGCAGTTAGAACTGAGTATTCATAATTTTGGAGACTAGGCAGATGTGCCAGTGACTGAGGAATTGTTTTAGCGATTTTTCAAAGGTTATTAGCTCATTTATCCTGGAAACAGCAGTTAAACTGAATAAAAACCAAGAAGTAGTGTAACTGCCACTGGTTGAGTGATAGTGACATAGTCTGAGAATATGAATAATAACCAGGTACCCTTTTAGATAATGTTGCCAGTCTTTGAATTCTGCTTTCAGTTTATAGTTATCCCTTGCACACAAAGTAGAGTACCATGGCTGAGAATGGGTGGTCCAATGTACAGTTGCTCTAATATGGCCTCAATGAGACATCAACTTCAGCATCAGCTTCAATACCTGGCGATTCATGTATCCAAGGAGGATCAAGACTTCAAGGTCATGTATTTCAAGTACCACTAGAGCATCTGGTGTTTGTGAAAGAAGCTGGGTAAGGGGGTTTGTCAGTGTAGAGTATGTATGAATTGCTCTCTGGCTATATCAAATCCAGGAATCACTGGAAGTCCATCTGTAGGTAGAGGGCTATTACTCTAGGTCCATTTGATACCACTTTCGGCCCATATGACTACTCTGGGGGGCAAAGATATGCCCATCTTCTTGTACTTTTCTGAGTTTGCCCACAGTAAGTATTCCTAAGAACATTCGGCATCAACTGAACATGGATGGTGTTGGGTAGAGGTACAGAACAGAATGCCATTCAGGTCGAACATACTGTTGTCTAGGGCAGTGGTTTTCAAACTGTGTTCTGAAGAGTTCTAGTTGTTGTAAAGAAGTCTCCTTAGGTGTCACCATGGTGGTAAAGTAAGATGCTTGTGGCAGGTTTCAGGCCCCCCACTTCTGCTTCCTCCAGAGCAGCTTCACTTTTACTCTGGGCTTCCATAAAGTTTTCATTCAAAGGGCTTCATGGCCACAAAGACTTTGGAAAACCAATGATCTAAGAATAAGTTGTTCACAAAATGCTGAAATACAAAAAATAGGTCACAGAAACCAGAAACTGTGTGAGCAAAGCCTGTGGTAAGCCAAGGTGTTTTCCTATTTATTCTTTCCCTAATGTGGGCCACATTACAAAATGATGAAGTTAACATTCAAGTCTGCTACAAATTCAGATTGCCTGAAATTGGGCTTGTAAGTGACTATCAGAGAACAAGGCTATTGGTTTTAAGTGACAATAGTGCTGGGGTTTTTGCAGTCAGCATACAGCTGCAAAATGCATTCATTTCTTTGTTAATATTATTTCAAAAATTCCCTGGCTGGATGACTTCTCTTCAAGTATTAATAAGATCTCAGTGGGCCACAACTCAAATCCTAAGAAAATATCTCCTTCTCACCCCTCCTCCCCCTCTTCTCTATTCTCCTCCTCCCTTCCCTTCCCAGTCTCCTCACCCACCTGAGATGCAATTCCCTTAAACTAGATTTACAGCACAATTCTACGGACAGAAAAGTATATTGCTAAATGTCATGGAATTCATCTAATTTTGTGGCAGAATTAACTCCCCCCATCCCCATCCCATGTATCCCCACAAATCTTCTAGAGGTTTCTTTGACAGAAAACAAAGGTAACTGTCAAGATGTGGGGCTCTCAGATGAGGAAGACATACTAATTCAAGTAGTTATTGACAAGGTAAACAAAGGGGGGGTTTCAAAGATGCTGTTTATTCCTGGGTCTCCAGGGTAATCTGTTGGCAACCAGGAAGCACTGGCTATACTGCTTTAGAGCAGTTTTCCCATTCCATTAAAAGGAATGCTGCAAAAATAACTTTCTGTGCTTGATTAAACTTAGGACACACTGGACCAAACAGCTAAATGAGGCTCTTTACCACAAGCCTTCTGAGATCCTTTAATACACTACACTGCATTATGAATCAGGGAAGGGGACACATTTACAGTATTTTACCACCTTACTGGACTACAGAAGCTCTATGATATATATTACATGTGTATATCAAATATATACACACACACACACATATATATGAACAGTACTGTTCTAAAAAAATTGATGGCTCATTCTATGTAAATATTAGTTTGGGGATAGAGGACCACAGGTAGATCTTGGTGTCCAGGAATATTAGTAAGAATTAAAAGAAAAAAAAAAAAAAAGACATGATATGAACAGGGATCTCCAATCAACTAGGCCATCTTTGGGAAGACCATGAAGATACATGAAAGATCTAAAAGCAGCTTTGTGTTTCGTAATGGGTAATCTTGCTGTCAAATGAACATTTGTTTTGTTGACTGGACAGTCTACTCCTAAATGTCAGAGATGCTGTAATGGAATTCTGGTCTAGGTACAGCTATCACAAGATTACATGTATGACATCCTGACTGATCGAGGGCACCAGATCAGGAAGTTGGAAACTTTTCTGGGGTTCCCACTCTCCAGTTATTTTAACACTGGGTAAAATAGAGGCTAAGTTAATTCCAAGGAGAGAACTGGACTAGGAGTCAGAAGGCCTGGCCTCTACCACTTTGTAGCTGTGTCACCTCGGATAACCTTTTAAATTTCCATTTCCTCATTTGCAAAAAGGGATTATAATTTGTGTTATTTGATAATTGACATTAATGCATGTAAAAGTGCTTTGAAACTGTAAAGTGCTATATAAACATAAGGGATTACCATATAGGTTCTACCTGGATGTATCAAGAGGCCTTTTCTGGAATCTGATTGGAGCTTTGTGAGATGCTGTTAGGTAAAGGGATTCCTTGGTAGAATTTCTTACATTTGTGTGAAAAGTTCTGGTTCCTGAGTAATCCCAAAGAAGATGCTGAGAGTTCACTGTGCCTTTGTTTTAATCCCAATGGGTCAGAATATCTGCTTGCTCATTCAGTAGGTTACTACAGATTTGACATGGAAAAAGAATGGGGTCCAGATTAGATACTTCCTGAATTTCAATCATTTAAGATAGTGGGGCATGGTCCAATGTGGTTCTCAAAAAGATGTTGCCATTCTTCAGACAGTGCTGATAACTAAAAATCCCCTGGTCCAAATTTATTACGTGTCTCTGAAGGCTTTAACTGAAGAAACGAAATGCACACTCATGGAACAAACAGCCTTTGTTGTGATAAAATAGCTTCAGCTATTTGGCTTGAGGAGTTTGACTTCACTACAAAAGGCTGTGTTGAATCTCGGTAGAACAGTACAGGAGTGGAGGTGAAGGCCACATCATGATGATTCGCTGGATGCCTCCTGGGTCACAGTGGTCCACTGGAATGATGTCTTCTTCAGTAGTAAGGTGGTAGAATCACCATGGGCAAAAATCCAGGTACCAGATCTGTAGGCTGATGGAATAGCACAAAGGTGGTCAGACGGTCCAGGTGAACACTTGGCAACCAGGAGGCACAGGACTGGAGGGGAGAGGGACAAAACATATAAGATAACAAATGCTTGGAATTACAAACAAAGGACTCTAACACTGGGGTGGGGCTGCTGCCAGCACATGAGCTGCTTGACGGATACTAATTCTTGACAAGCATAGTTTAGAAGCTGACAGATAATAAATGGGGGGAAAAAGCCTTATGATTAATGATCAGTGATGATAAGAACAGAAAGAGTTCTCTGGTAAAGACTGTTTCCAGTCTTTCCAGTCTTGAGGACAAACTGTCTTAGGGAAGCAGCAAATAGGAACTGCCCCAAGTCTCATACTTTGGGGGAGTAATTTGATTATATTCAGGTTGCTGGGCAGTGGTTGGTGGAGAAAGAAGTGGCTCCAAAGGTGGTATGAGAACTGGATTTAATTTTATATACCAACACCAAAGCAAAGCAAAGGAGATACTGTTGTTCTTCCTTTTCCAATGCCTTTCACAAATTGTCTTATGGTCTTGTACTTGTAAAAGCTATCCTTAATTACATTTTCATAAGATTCCATCTTGAGTGCGAGAGAATAAGGTACGCAGGGAATAAGACCCTGGCCCTTGCAACCCTCTGTAATACCCTATGCAGCAGAGCAGTTTCTCTTTATACTTGAGGGCTCCCTAAATCTTTTTAAAGTTAGAATTAAAAAATAATAAAGCATGAAATAAAGGAAGAGACATGGCCCAAAACTAGTGACTTTTTCCCTAATCAGGAGTAATTAGGTTATCACACAGCAACTAAGCAAACATTTCTTGAGTGCTTATCCTGAGATCGCCTGTTCTCTAAATTCCTTCTTTCTACTAATGCTTCATATGTGGTAATATGTCTGGGCAAAGATTCCCAAGACAAAGCCCTTGCTTTCATGGGGCTTGCTATCTGGAAAGAGCTAATGCATGCAAAGAAGGACTTTACAAGCTATTTGTATACAAAGATAGATAAAAGATATGTAACAACACATTATAAAACTTAAAAAAGATAATTTCTGGCTAAAGTTAGGAAATTCATGAAGGAAAGAGCATCTGAGTTGGGTATTGAGTAAATGGCAGTTTTGATAGGTGAAGAAGCAGAGGAAGGCATTCCAGGGTAGAGAAGAGAGCACAAACAAAAGTGCAGAGATGGTAAAGAATAAGGCATTTTGGAAAATGGCAAGTACCGTAGTTCACTGTGGGTGGAGCATCGCCAGAGTTTGCACTGAGAGTGTGGCGAAAATTCAGGTCTCCGAATTCCCAGTAATAGCGCTGGTGGCAGTGTTTGCTCAGTCATTGTCTCTTTTCTCAAAGCGAGGAAAACAGTCCCCAAATTCAAAAACAAAAAAAAATGCAGCTCCCAAGTTCCTGTCACATCTTGATAATCTCTTCCAGGTCCCAGATCCAGTTCTTGAAAATCTGGAAATCTGGAGTCCACGCCGTGACTACACTGAAGGACATCTGGAGAGCAGAACGCTGTAGTGAAACACTTTCAACCTCCTATCCCGGACAGCTCATGTTTTGTCACAGAATTTCAAGCTTTGAGTTCCAGTTGTTTTTTTCCTCCTTTCTCCTGAGGAAAGCATCTTATCACCACAGTCTTAACATTCTTTTGAGGTACATCCAGATTTAATTACAAAAGAGCTAAAAGACCAACACATCTTTCTCCAAAACAGTCACTTCTCTGGAATTGAGATCCTTTGTCTCTGCCCTCTAGGTAAAGGGAATAGTCAATTGATTTTTCCCAGATGTTTGTATGAAATAGCAGAACCGGCTAACCCCTAACAAACAAAACACTTAAGTGGGTTTGTGTTTGCTTGCTTAGAACTGTACCACTGGTAAGCACCACTCCACAAATTGAAAATGTTTGAAATCCAAGTGTTCAAACATTTCTATAGTGTTTGCTGGATAATGGCCTGGAATTTGATAAAAGCAGCTGACAATTAACAAAGAAGCAAAAACTGGCATTTTGGCCATTTTAGTAACACACTTGCAAGCAAAGAGAATACAAAGCAGGCCGGTGGTGGGGGGTGGGGGTGGAAAATTAAGGTTTGAAACACTTGCAGTCTACTGATTTTGAGGTTCAGTAGACGTTCTAACAAAACTTTTCAGAGAATGTTAACCTTCAATTAATAAAGACAAACCCCCAAACATCTTCAGGAATTCCATGCCTGGTTCAGTTTGTTCCAGTCAGCCAGCTTGCTAAAAATTCACCTGCACCATTCATTAGCTGGACTTGGCAGCACCATTTAAAAATAAGCCTGCTCACTACCAATCACACAAACTAAGAATATAAAATAGAAGCAAGTAACGGATGGCAGCCATGGTCATGGAAAATGGTCAATGAAACAGAAAAGTAGTCAGGCACCAGAAAATAAAAAGTTGTTGGGCCAAAGATTAAACAGGCTTCTTGATACTAGAGAACACATCCACTCCTACTTTTAGCTGCTTTATATTGGGTGCCACTGTACCATATGCATCAGCCACCTTTCAGGCAACCCATGGTGAAAAGACTCAGAATAGAAGCCAAGCAGTGGAGTGTTGTTACCCCGAATACCCACTATGCATAGAACAGCTCACATATCCCAGGGATTCAAAAGGGGCTTCAAATTGGTTGTGACGGGTCCCAAATGACATCTAGGCCTCAGTTTCCTCCTTGTGGCAAAGGAATTGTGGTTCTTAACTCTTCTGGGTCACAGCCCCCCTCTGAAAACTTGCTGGCGATGGATCCTCATTCCCCTAAAATGCATATTCCCACTAATTTTTGCACACAATTTCAGGGAATTTGGGAATATCCAACTCCAATCCAAGGTTCCCAGGTTCAAAATCCAAGGATTGGACAATTGATAAGTTTTCTTACAACTCAAAAAAAAAAAAAAAATAAAGCCAAGCATTACGAACAATAATCATCCCTTACATTCACCGACGCTTTATAGTTTACAAAGCGCTTTCAATCCCACAAACGTTGATAGAGGAGGAAACTGAGGCGCAGACAAATTACCAAGTGACTTGCCTAAGGTCACTCGGCCAACTGGTGGCTAGGCCCGGAAGCAAACCCAGCTCTTCCGACTCCGGAGCTTGTCTCTCCACCCCGGAGCTGCCGCCAGAGATCCCGCCCCTCACTAGGGCGGCATAAGAAGAAAAAGACAAAGTAGGAAGCCCACCACCAACCATCCCCCAGCCCCCTCCTGCCCGCCCAACTGGGTCCTTGCAGGCCCCGAAGGGTGGCGCCAGGCCTCCAGGCCGGCCCCGGCCACCCCAGCTTCCCCGGCCGCGCCAAATCCCGCCGCCTCCCCGGGAGCGGGGCGGAGCAGCTGCCCGCCGCCGCCGACCACCCGGACGACTCCTCGTCGAATCGCAAACGCATAGGCCGCCGCCCGAGTTCTGCGTACGAGAAGAAAGACGCGGCGCGAGCGCCAACGGCCACCGGGCGCGCGCCGCGGCGGCCGGGCCTGCGCCCCAAGAGCTGGATGCCAGAGCAGGAGAAAGAGCCGCCAACCGATCGCTCGATCGACCGCGCGCCCGCTCCTTCGCCCTACCAGACCGGGGAGGGGGGGAGGGCGCGCCAGGGCTTCTTCGAGTTAGGGGCCTGACTCCCCGGCGACGAGACAAGATGGCTCCTCCGGTCCGTGCAGCTGCTGCCGTCCCGGCTGCGTCGCTCGGCCCGCCCCCGGTACTGTTTCTTTAAATGGCGGAGAGGGTCAAGAAAGCAGGAAGAGAGGCGCGCGCACTCACGTGACAGGGGAGTGCCCGGCTAACAAAATCCGGTCACGTGGAGACACGCTACCCACCTATCAGGAGGCTTCGCATCAGGGCGGGGGCGGGAGGAGGGGCGGCTCTGTGATTGGCCGAGTGCGCCGCGGAGGCCTCGGGGGCTTGGGGCGTCGGGGAGTGTGCGAGGCGGCCTGGCTTGTGTGCACTGGCGGAGACAAAGCGGTGGCTGAGGTGGCAGTGGCGGCAGCGGCAGTGGCGGCGGAGGAGCCCTAAACGCCAAAGTTTGTGGTGCTGAGTCCGGTCACCATCTCATCCAGCGCGGCGCGCGGGCGGCTGGTCTCGCGGCGGCGGCAGCGGCGGAGGCGGAGGCGGCGGCAGCACATGGTTCCAAGAGCGCGCTGCGGTCGTTGGGTTCCAATTCCGTGGGGAGGGACAAAGGCAGCTGTGAGCGCCGGGCAACGCCCGGTCGGGTGGTTCGCTCGCCACTGTCCTCGATCCGGGCCTTGAAAGCTGGGACTAACTCCTCTTCGTGAGGAGGAGACCACGGGACCGAGGCCCAGTCAGGGCCTGAGAGCCTGAGGCCGGTGTCTGAGGGAAGTGGGGGAGGGGCGCGGCCCGCCTGAGTTAATTTGGGCGGGTCATTTCTGTGGCTACTTAGTGGGTCATTGTGAGGTAATTTGACCCACTACCCTGACGAAATTGGGGCACACAGCAAGCTAGGTTTGGTCCGGGCTTTGAAAACAGAAATCGGTCTTCAGCGCTTAGGAGATCTTTCAGTTGGGAGGTGGTGAAGCCGGAACTAACGCCATATGCACTTCATCAACATCGTGGTCACCAGTCTGGGGCTAATTTAAGGATCTTGGGATCATTGATGGCGAAGAGATGGGTGGTTGTCCAGTTTTATGACTGAAGTTGCTAAATTTCCGGATTGGTAAGTTTCCGGATTGGTAAATTTCCTCACAGGAAATTTAGAGGAATAACAACAAAAAAGGCTCGAAGATCATGAAGATGGAGCAGTAATTAAATCGCCAACTCCAGTATCATCTACTCTAGGACCAACCACATTCCACTCCGTGAACTGTCGCAAATTAACGCTGAAGCTCCTTAAGACTACACGTTTATGACGTAGTTCCTTCCAAAATATTACATCATAGTCATTGAGAAGATTAAAAAAAAATGAAAGGAGAAATTGAGTTTTGTTTTAGACATCTTTTTGAATATATCTTGGTTAGATACTAGATAACCTTGTTTAACTAAGGAGCACAGATTTACGAAACCTTTACTGGAAGGAATCCTGAAAAATCTGTTCCATTGTAAGCTTATAGTTCCCAGTTAGTGGGTAAAGAACTGGAGACCTCACTGCACTCATGGCTTTCACAAATTACAGCAGTCTGAACCGAGCTCAGCTAACCTTTGACTATCTACACACAAATTCGTAAGTATCCTATAGGTGCTACTGAGGTCACTGATAACTCGTTGCTTGATACTAATATGGAAATCCTTTTCCCAGAAAATTTTGCATTTTTACTTTTTGGGATGTGTCACTGGATGAGTCTTGAGCTCTGTATGGAAGAACTGAGATCAGTGAAATTTTTGTTGCTAATCCAGAAGAATATGATCTTCCTTTATTGGATCAAAATTTATTTGGTCAAATGCAAACTAGTTCTTTGCAGTCAGTATATTGAGTTGTTTCATTCAAGTGTTTAATAGGAATCCAACAAGTACTGTTCTTTGGATCGCCAAAAGTTGGACTATTCTAGTATCAACTCCTTCTTCTCTTTGGTGACAACAGCCAAAACAGTTGGGTTATAACAAGTCTTTTCCTTCTAAGAAGGAAAAAAGAAAAAAAAAAAACAAATGAAGACGTTTAAATGGCAACTTGTGAGAAGAAATTTTTTCCCCAGAAAACAGTTGGTTTTATTTTTCTGGGAAATTCATCCTCATCCAATATAGTTTTTATATGCTAAGCAGAAAGTGATAATTTGGTTAAACCCGTGATTTAAATAGCCTTTCCCCAAAATGTATGCAAATCATTGAACACATACTGTGTTCATAGTTCTTGAGTTTGTGAGGAGATTACCATCACTCCACATTGGTCTGGAATGTTTTAGGGTTAAACCTTATGCCCACTCTTTTGGAAGTGATGCAGTGGGGGTATAACTATTTAGTTCTTTAGTACATTCATTTGGCACTTTTCAGATGAAGGTAAGTATTTTCTCATTTTGGTACCTGGAGAGGTGGCGAGCAGTTAAATGAATGGCCCAGAGTTCAGAAGAACCACCTTCAGGGTTGAGAACATAGACTTCAGTTATCTAGTAATAGTGCAATAACTTAGCCTTTTACAGGAAAGAACCATATATTTTTGATAACGTCTGTAATTTTTTTTTTTTAATCCAAAATATGTTTATTGGGATGGTTTCCCATTCATCTTGATCCTGGGGGCTTTTAGTGCCGCTTCCGTCTGAAGGAGCATTCTTCCGTAAGCCTTGCTTTTCCTCCTGTAGGCTGGCAGAGGACAGTAGAGCAGCCAACACACAAAACTACTGTTTGTGCATGGCTAAAGATGGTGGTGATTTTATAGCATCCTGGGCATTTCACATCCATGAAATAGGAATTGGGGCTCTGCACCAGGTGCTGCTGCTTGTCTTTCCTCTTCTGGAGAGGGATGAAGGAGATCCTTTGTGAGAGGCATGATCTTGTGGGGAGGCCATCACTGTTGGAAAGGACGTCTGTAATTTTTTTGTTTGCTGTTTTTCCTATCAAGGAAATAAAAATTTTTTGAGTAGTGAAGTGAATTGCCAAATGAGAACCTGGTTTTGTTTTGTTTAGGAAGATTCTTACTGAACTAGAGTGTTTAAGTAGGTATTGCAGAGTCACCTAGGTGAATTCTCAAGCTGTGGATAATGAATCTGAAATCCAGCTAGATAAGGTGTCTGATCAAAGGTTATACCCATCTAGCTCATAGCATAGCCAAGGGCAGTAGTATCCTTTAGTATCCTTTTGTATATTTGAACTGCCACGTTAAGAAGAAGAAGTCGAAGGCCGCTTAGATGTTCACAGATGATTGTGTTTGTTAAATTCAGTTCTGAATTTTGGAATGAGGGACCAAAACAGACTGATATTCTTGGAAGACCATAACGAGAGTTCAGAAACTGGGTTCTTGTTCCAGCTTCCCCAAAGAATTTATTTGATAATGAAATGATAGTAACAACAGTTAATTGCTTCATGCCAGTCACTTTTAAACATGGTCTAAAGTAATCTTTATAGCAGCCCTACTGGAATAAGGGTTATTCCTATCTTGCATTTGAGGAGACTGAGGCTCAAAGAGATTAAGTTACATGCGAAAGGTTACACAGCTGCTAAGTGGCAGATGTAAGGCACCAAGACTGAAGGCAGTAAGATTTATCTGGCCACATGGTTAGTGCTTTTAACCATTAGGCAAGACCTCCTACTGTAGTCAGTTTTACCTTGTTTCCTTGTCTATACAGCAGAGGGTTTACTTACCACTTTAAAAGTTTTCAATTTTAGTTTATCTCGATGAACCTTTTATTTGAGGATTCTGGGATATTTCTATTTCTTTTGCTATTTTATGGTTTTTTAATAGGAGAACAGAGCAAAGGCAAAGAATTGAACCTCAGTTGAGCCACTTGTTTGAAATTGGAGAATTTTCTGGGAATTTGACTTACCGTGTTGAATTGGAACCACTTGCTTGCATAAGCATTTTGAGGGTTGAATGTATCATTTTGGAAGCTCTGGAATTTATTACCTGGATCACACCTTAGAAGTTGTTTACGTCTGAATGTGTCCAGTCCTGCCAGAAGAAAATATGAACCCCAGAACACCTAGATAAGTTTTTGGTTTGTAGCCAGTTTCAGGACCTTTCTTTATTGTGACTCGACTGGAAGTTCATTTCTAGAGGAAACAAATTTTTAATTTTCATAAAATGTGACTTGTTAATCGTAATGGTGGTAGATACATCTCCTCTGGGTTAAATGGTGCAGTGTTACCTTTGGAGAAGGGAGGATTTGCCTTCTGCTTTGTTCTAATTAAAAAAAAAAAAAGACCATTTTAAGGTGTCTGACATCTACAATATTGCCATATTGAATTGTGAAAGAAGTGACCCTTTATCTCCCATTTAGCAGAGTCCAGGATAGAAGAGTAGAAATCAGTGTGGTGCAGTAAAGAGCATGGGCTTGGGAGCCAGCCAAGCTTATGTTTGACTGCTTCCTGGCTGTGGCCTTGGGTAGGTCAACTTACCTGAGCCTCAGTTTTTTCATCTACAAAATGGGGCTAATCTGACAATGTTTATGAGAATTATGTAAAATAATGTTTATAAGGTAATTAAATTACACATGGTTCACAGTAAATATTGAATAGATGGTGACAATTATTTGTTTTATTTATAATATTACCTCATATAAACCAAAAGTTGGTCAGTGTGGTAGCAACTTGCTGTTTGGTGGTAGTCATTAGGCAGATGAATTTTTAATAAATTCTGGAGCATCTGTTGGACATGATAAACCCCTGCCTTAAATTTTTTTTTGTGTGTGTGTGTGTTAGGTCTACAGTAACTGCTGATGGTTTTTCTCTTGATTATATCAGCATTAAGGTTTGAAGCAGGCCTGGGAAATTCTAACATGAAGGTCTTAGGCTAATTTGTTTTAATATTGCATGTTGCTCATATGAAATGATTGAAGTTAGGATTTTTAAATAAAAGTAGTTTTATGCTCTTACTGCTCTTTGGTGGTAGATTTTGTGACTGGTACTAAAATGTTCACAAGTAGTCAAGGGCCAGATACCAGATGTAGCGATGGTAGTGATGTTCCTTTGGCATAAGGGGCATATCTTAAATCACTCTGTATGCAGTATTGCTAAGTGCTCTGATAGAGCAGGGTGCTTAAGTATAAGATGCCTGCTTTCTATGTCTCTTCCTGTCTGCACATTTAATAACTTATTATCTTGAGCATATGATATTTTTGGGTTGTTTTATTGGTATGTGAAGTGAATGTAAAGGAACCTTTCAACTCTATAGAGACCATATATCTTATGATTTATAATCCTGTTGAAATGTGGGTTCACACTCTAACTATATTAAAGCCATTAGAACGTAGAATTGTTGCCCTAGAATTTTTAGCTTTATTTTCTAGCAGTTAAGGCAATTAACTCTTGACATCATATCCAAGAACTAAGCAGAAGCTATCACTGTGTGATGGGGTTATGGATAATCTATGGCTTTAAATTCAGGCTGAATATAAATAGACCATTTTCCTTACATAATGAGTAGATTTACACTTGAATTTGTCACTGGAAATGCTGAGCTGCAAAGCTATTTTGATCGTAGCACAAATGGTATAAAAGCCACAATCAGTTGAAAGTGAAAGAAGTTGTTAAAAATCTTTGTCTTTTTCCAGATGGTTGATCTTTCTTGGATCCCATGCAAAGAATCTTTAGGTCTGTGAAGAAAATAATTTCTTTTGATATTTATACAGATATCTCTATCTCAACTGCCAGCTAGCAATGAGTGCACCTCTTTGAATGTTATTTGAAAAAAAGCGGAGAGCTTACACAGTTGGTACGTTTTAGGTCTTATGAATTTAAGAGATACTTAGAAATTTGGCTTTAGCATTTGTTAGTAGGATCAGTTATTCACTTGGAGGTTTGGAGAAGAATCCGAGTGTTGTCTCTGACCTTAACAACAGTTGTCGCAAAAGGCTCCTTTTATGATGTGTCAGCACACATCACAAAAGCACCCCTTAGCTACATTTTAAAGTATCTGTTAACTTATCTGAAATATGTATTGTGGAACAGCATTGATACTGTGTGGAACAACGAAGACATTTGGAATGTTTTCTTTAGATTCTAAATGTACAAGACACTTTTCTAAACATTGTGTAGAAAGCAGTAAAAACTTAGCCAGAAGTGCTCTTTATGCTTGCCCTTTCGAGATCTTACTGAATTCTAAATGTCTTTAATTTTCATGTGAAACAATCAGAAATATGTATTGGTGAGAAGCAATTGCTGTTTCTGTTTGTGATTTCTTTGCCCTGATGGCAAAGGTATCAGAATTAGTTTTCCAGATTATTGATATGCACCATTGTCACTACCAAAGGCCAGATAATCCCAAAGATTTCTGCATACAAATTGTAGTCTCATTCTTACTAAGATTGTACTCTTGTTTTTTTTTCCAGGAGCTGTATTTCTGATATTCCTTGACTTCAAGTACAAATTCTTTTTGAAATGAGAAATATTGCAGTAGAATTTGTTACTTTACATTTTAGCCTTCAAAATTAAAAAGAAAATTTAGAGTATAGAAAACTAATTCACTTTATAAGTTTCTTAGACAGGAAAACGATTGCTTGAAACCTTGAGAACAAAGATTTACTTTTAACTTATATTACCATCATCAAATCACTTTAATTTTCCAGCTTATTTTTCCCTATGTAATTAGTTGAAGTAATAAGCAGAATATATTTTTGTTTCTTCAATTGATAATTTGAAGAATTTAAGGTGATGATTTTGGAGACAAATTTTTTTTTAATGAGTTTGGTCTTTTATTTATTTATTTAAATTAATTTATTTATTTTTGGCTGCGTTGGGTCTTCGTTGCTGCGCACAGGCTTTCTCTAGTTGTGGCGAGCGGTGGTTACTCCTGGTTGTGGTGCGCGGGTTTCTCATTGTAGTGGCTTCTCTTGTTGTGGAGCATGGATTCTAGGCACGTGGGTTTCAGTAGTTGTGGCTTGCGGGCTCTAGAGTGCAGGCTCAGTAGTTGTGGCCAATGGGCTTATTTGCGACGTGGGATCTTCCTGGACCAGGGCTCGAACCTGTGTCCCCTGCATTGGCAGGTGGATTCTTTTTTTTTTTAATATTTTAAAAATTATTTTTAATTTTATTTATTTATTTTTTAACATCTTTATTGGAGTATAATTGCTTTATAATGGTGTGTTAGTTTCTGCTGTATAACAAAGTGAATCAGCTATACATATATATATATCCCCATATCTCTTCCCTCTTGTGTCTCCCTCCCTCTCACCCTCCCTATCCCATCCCTCTAGGTGGTCACAAAGCACCGAGCTGATCTCCCTGTGCTATGCGGCTGCTTCCTGCCAGCTATTGGTTTTACATTTGGTAGTGTATATATGTCCATGCCACTCTCTCGGTTTGTCCCAGCTTACCCTTCCCCCTCCCCGTGTTCAAGTCCATTCTCTGTAGGTCTGTGTCTTTAGTCCCGTCCTGCCCCTAGGTTCTTCATGACCATTTTTTTTTTTTTTTTTAGATTCTGTATATATGTGTTAGCATGCGGTATTTGTTTTTCTCTTTCTGACTGACTTCACTCTGTATGACAGACTTCAGGTCCATCCACCTCACTACAAATAACTCAGTTTCATTTCTTTTTATGGCTGAGTAATATTCCATTGTATATATGTGCCACATCTTCTTTATCCATTCATCTGTCAGTGGACACTTAGGTTGCTTCCGTGTCCTGGCTGTTGTAAATAGAGCTGCAGTGAACATTGTGGTACATGACTCTTTTTGAATTATGGTTTTCTCAGGGTATATGCCCAGTAGTGGGATTGCTGGGTCGTGTGGTAGTTCTATTTTTAGTTTTTTAAGGAACCTCCATACTGTTCTCCGTAGTGGCTGTATCAATTTACATTCCCACCAACAGTACAAGAGGGTTCCCTTTTCTCCACACCCTCTCCAGCATTTATTGTTTGTAGATTTTTGGATGACGGCCATTCTCGCTGGTGTGAGGTGATACCTCATTGTAATTTTGATTTGCATTTCTCTAATGATTAATGATGTTGAGCATCCTTTCATGTGTTTGTTGGTAATCTGTATATCTTCTTTGGAGAAATGTCTATTTAGGTCTTCTGCCCATTTTTGGATTGGGTTGTTTGTTTTTTTGATATTGAGCTGCATGAGCTGCTTGTAAATTTTGGAGATTAATCCTTTGTCAGTTGCTTCATTTGCAAATATTTTCTCCCATTCTGAGGGTTGTCTTTTCATCTTGTTTATGGTTTCCTTTGCTGTGCAAAAGCTTTTGAGTTTCATTAGGTCCCATTTGTTTATTTTTGTTTTTATTTCCATTTCTGTAGGAGGTGGGTCAAAAAGGATCTTGCTGTGATTTATGTCATAGAGTGTTCTGGCAGGTGGATTCTTAACCACTGCGCCACCAGAGAAGCCCTTGGAGACAAATTTTTAAAATAAATAAAGATATGGATGTTTCTTGCAGGTGTACACTTTTCCTTGCAAAATTGTGGGGTTTTTTTTTTCATGTAAAATAATTAAGAATTGGATTTTAGTCAGAAGAATTTGAGGTCTGTTAGGGGACTTGGAGATAAAATTTCTACATTTTGTTAATACATCATGGTACTGCCTTTGGATCAGCAACAGATATATTCACTGATCTCATGGGAAAAAGTTCTTCCTAAAATTCCAAGAACTGGTAGTTTTAATTAAAAATTTGCATTTGTAAAAATTTGAAGATTTACTTGAGAAAAAAACCAGTGTTCCTGGACACTTGAAATTTGGGTATTTATTTTATAAACAAGCGTTTTACAATTTGTTTTGAACAATGTAGTAAGTGCTCATAGATCCTAGACACTGCTTATTTAGTATTGGTATATTTCATTCTCAATTTTTAGAAATTTTCACTTTATTGGCTGAAACTTTACATACAAAAAAATCAACTGGAATAACATGGTTATTTTTGAAAAATTGATGATGGTAATATGTGGGTTAATGCTTTTATATTTTCTTTAATCAAAAGTCAGAGTTTCAGGACTCCCCTGGCGGTCCAGTGGTTAAGTCTCTGCACTTCCACTGCAGGGGGCACAGGTTCCATCCCTGGTCAAGGAACTAGGGTCCCACATGCCACAAGGTGCGGCCAAAGAAAAAAAATGTCAGAGTTTCTAGGTGGTTCTAGGTAGACACATCTATTTTTATATCTAACGAGGACTATTATGGGAAATAGCACAAATTAAAGACGGTGTAAATGGAGGAAGAAATGTAAGGAGACATCTTACACATAAATATCATCTTTATTGAGTTCTGAATAACATGGTAATTGTGAATTTATCCCACTCACATTTTGAGCAGCCTCCTAGAGGAGGAGATGACTATTGGCTACCCTCCTTGAAAGGGCTAACTTGAACAAGGGCCCTAGGAGACCACACCAAGCCCTTATCCTCTTAGGATAAGGAGGAATTGTTTAAGAGGGTCTTGGATTCCTTTCTTTAATGTGGAGAAAGTTTTGTTTTTGGCCAAAATCAGGGAATGTCAAGAAATGGATTATTTTCTTTCTCCCCACTTTCAAATGGAGTATTTTTGCTTATAAATTGCACAAAACTGAATGGGTTTTCACCAGTAAATCACACAAAGGTATTGGTAAAGCTGAATGCTAGCAATTTGTCCATTGAGAATTCTTAAAAGATATGCAGAAACTGACAGCTGGTTAAGGCAATGAAAAATGAAATACAGGCATTTTTCAGGGTAGAATACGAATAGTGAAAAACACTGTTTTAGCAGTAGTACACATAGGAATCTTTGAATGTTTTAGAGTGGGTTCCCCTACTCAAAATAGTAAGAATAAACATTTTTGAGTAGATAGCAGGACTTGACAGGTTAACACTTGAGGACTACTAGTGAGCTCTGGAAAGACTTGAATTGAGGGGAAATTTAAACTTCAATAATGTAAATTGATGATGCAAATGACAATTTTAGGTGTTTTATTTCCAAAAACTTTTAAATATTTTATAACCTTGACTTTTTATTAGGAATCATAGTTTAATTCCATAATTCTTTTCCTGACTCTCAATATTTATCATTTCAGAACCACTCATGAATTCTTGTTTGGTGCTCTTGCTGAACTAGTTGATAATGCAAGGTATGTAGTCTTCAGGCATACAGTCTCTGCTTGAAAACTTTTTGGGTCGTGTGACCTTTGCTCTCTGAAGACTTGGGAGAAAGGCAAATTCTGTTGCAAGCGCGACTCATTCCTAAGAAGCCTCTTACCCAAAAAGTATTTTTAATAGCACATTTGTTGATACCTTAATTCATTCATTGCTGTGCTCCAGCCTAAAAATAGTGAATTTATGACCTCCAAAGCTACCTTCCCTTGTGTATTAGAGCAAGATAATTGTAGTGAAACACAGGGAATTAAGATAAAAAATTAGTTATCTAATTACTAGGACAGACAAGCTCTGTTTTAATTTGTGCTACCAGGACAGTACACTGTCTAATGTCTTTAAAATTATGTCAGAGTTCTGTGTCTTCCCAAAATGTATAATCAGCTCTCTGTATCTGCAAGTTCTGCATCTGTGATTCAATGAACCATGATCGAAAGTATTTGAAAGTTCCAGAAAGTTCCAAAAAAGCAAAACTTGAATTTGTTGCATGCTGGCAACTATTTACATAGCATTTACATTGTATTAGTTATCATAAGTAGCCTAGAGATGATTTTAAGTAGACGTGAGGATGTGCATAGGTTATATGCAAGTACTATACTATTTTATATAAGGGAGTTGAGCATCTGCAGATTTTGGTATTCCTGGGTGGTCCTGGAACCAATCCCCTGCAGATACTGTGGAGTGACTGTATTTTATTGTCAGATGACTCAGGTTGATCAAAGCATCTTCCATTGTTAGCAACTGTGCTTAGAAGAAATCATTCTTTAGCACTGTGTTATACTGAACTCTTAGTGATAGAAGCCTATAAATGTTACTGAGCAAGACTGAAAAGTTTGGGTTGGTTCAGAGATAAATAGCAAAGTCCAAATCAAAAGTCTGTTTATAATTATATCACTAAAATATTATCTCAGTGTTGTTTCTGAGTGCAAACATAAAATTCAGACACGGCGTTTATTGACCAAGTGTTGATGACTAATGAAGGAAGAAGAGGATAAGAGTGGACAGAAGTACTTTCTAAACAGACCTCCAGTTAATGACATAATGATAATTATGTCTGCCTATGTCCATGCTATAAACCTATACTATTATTACTTTTATTGTTATTATTCACTGGACTGCTCATGGAAGTGTGCTGGTTAACAAGTTGTTTAACTAGAAAGCTCCCATTTTCAGTGTTTTCAATTATTTTAATCCTGGTTGACTTATAATTTTTATATTCAATTAAAAAATGTTGTAGCTTAATGGAACTGTGTTTGAATTTCTCACTTGTTAGTTTAGTGAGACTGTAGTGTGTTTTGTCAGACTGCTTTTTTGTATATCATACGGTGAACTGGAGATTGTCTGGGAGTGTATGTTCCTGCTCATGCACACATTTTGCCAATCTCTTTTATTTTTGAAAACGTTTTTATGTCTTTGAGAATAGGCACATGTAGAGTTATATGGATTTGAGTGGATTTTTCACATTTAAAACCAATGAAACTCTGTGCCTCATTTTCCTTGTCTACAGTTGGCAGAATTGGACTAGATTACTTTCAAGCCTTTATGGAAGACTTCATTGATGACTGAACTTTTATTTCAGCTGATGGCTGGAGTCTAGTGGGCTGTCCCAACTTCCTTTCAAGTTTAGGGAGGATAAGATTATGGGCTCATGAATCAGTCTGCTGACTATAGTGTGTATACCATGAGACCTGATTTTTCTTAGGCTTTGTGGCAGGTTATTGTTTTCTTTTTTCCTCAAATCTTGGTGAGAAGAAAAAATGGACAAGTTATTGGAACATTGTTTATGATTGCAATCAAATGAGTGATTGGAGTCATTTCCTAGTGTGTAAAAGAAATGTTCTTTTTTATCCTCTAAAAAAGGATAAAACATTTTTTAGATGTTTTTAAACATCTAAAAAATGTTCTTTTTAGATGTTTTCACTGTGAAATTTTTATTAAAAAAGTGTGTCTAGGTCCTGTGTATCCTGTGATTATTTTAAATAATTTGGAGCTCCAGAAGTGTTTCATAGACATGTAAGGAAAATTGTGTTACCAAATGTAAAAGTATATCTTTAATGTATATAGAATTTCTTTATGACTTCCTGAAGATAGATTCAAAATAGTATGTATCCCCCTCAAAATATTGTGCAGCTTGACGGTTGATATTTTCATATTCTCATTTGAATCTTGATTTTTTTTTTTCTTTTAACTTTGCAGAGATGCTGATGCCACCAGAATCGATATTTATGCAGGTAAGACAGACATCAGTCCTTTCTTCTAATGCCCAGTTCCCGAAAGCATTTATCGCTGTGCCTAAGAAGAAATGAGTGGGAAAAAACTGGTTTTTGGAGCGTGGGTAGACAGCCTGATTACTCCAGGTCTTAGGGAGAAACAGGGCAGCCCTGGTCAGGCATGTAATAGAAATCAAGAATATTGGTGTAAAGGAACTAACACGGGGTGCCCAGATCTATAGATCTATTTAAATAAATCCACTAGGAGATTTATGGGGGTGATGGGGAGTGAAATGACCAAGTACCACTCATTGTCCTGATTGGAGTTAGCAGGTGACCAGGTTTGTGGTTCCTGCAGCCAAAGAGAGATCTTGTTGAAGGCCATTTTCTCCCTCTGCAGCCTTGGTGAGGACAAGTCCCAACTTGGAGAGTTGCTGGTGTTAGTTGTATAAAACAGTTGTGTAACCAGGTTGACACTGAGGTCTGCAGAGATGTTCTCAGGCAGAGAAGTCATGTAGGAAGAAGGGCTGCTTTGCTTCGAATTTAAAGATATTGACAGCGTCTACTATTTTTGCCTAATTGGCTCTGCTCTTCGGCAGTAAGATCCTTTTTTTTTTAATGGAGTGGGTACAACAGTGGAAGAAATCTTAGTCATTATTATTTATGTATTTATTATTTGATAAGTAGCTTGCTTTTTGCCTGTTCAGTGTTTGTACCAGCACATTTTTTGGTCATTTGAGTGCTAAAAATTTGGAAGTGGAACAGAGGAAGACGGCTTTTAAATCCAATTTGGGTAGCATTGTCTAGCCTTTGAGAAAACTTGAGTGTTTTTATGGGAATATATGGTTATCAAATAATCCCTCTTTTTCTTCACAGACCTGTTTGATAAATGGGGATAATCACACAATAGGAAGTAATTCTTAGAATTTCCAATGCCATATAATTATAAAGAATCTCCCCAGATATGAATTTCTTATGCCTTTCTTTGGAGCAAAGAAAATATTCAGAACAGCTAAAAAGTCAGCTATACTGCTTAAATTCTAAAAGCCTTCTGTTCAGAAGGCTCTGCCAAAGTGGTGAAAATAAGACTACTTTTATTTTTAGAAGAAAATAACAGGAAAAGGGGGCATAGCAGCAGAATGTTAGAAGATGGTTACTAAACCCTCAGGCCAGATGGAGGCATCATTCCCAAGCCACAGTATGTCTTACATCCCAATGTGCTTTAGTGAGGAGTAGTAACCACTACCTCTGAAAGAAATGGTGGCTGTTTTAATCATTGCACAGATGGCAAAGCAGAGAATGGGCCTCCACTCCAAGTGATGTTGAAGGGACAAATCATCATAGCCAAATCTATTTGGAAGAAGCTTTTTTTTATTTTGGCCGAGCCACGCAGCCTGTGGGAGTTTAGTTCCCAGACCAGGGATCGAATCGGAGGCCCCAGCAGTGAGAGCGCCTAACCACTGGACCACCAGGGAATTACTGGAAGAAGCTTTTTAAAAGAGATCATCCCTGCTCCTTCTTACCACCTTTGGTGGGTGAATTTCAGCAAGGAAATTTAGTGCTTTACACTTAGAATGCAGCAGAACAAACAGTTGGATTTCAATTTAAATGAAAAGGGCCCAGTGTGCATTTATTCTGTGCTCATGTTACTGCTGTTGTGTTTTGGGAGGAGTCCAGAGAGCATGAGATGGGGCCTTAGCTAAATTCTCATTAGAGAACTTAGTCGCTAATTGGAGAGACAGTTAGCACTCTACAGATGATTAGAGAACAATAACTTGATCTTGAGGGAACTGTCAAGGTAGTTAAGGATTAAATGGTGTGATAGAAGCACTAAGCACTATAGCATTTTGGAAAAAGACTTGATTTACTCTCAAGTACCTTGAGATTGGTAATCTTGACTGAGGTGCCCCTAACTTCACACTTTTCTACCTCAGTGCCATATTAACACATTCAACAGGAGGAATAAAAGCAACCTCATTTTACAAGTAGAATAATAGAATTAGTAGTATAAAGTTTTTGTTCTTACTATATCGGGGAAAGTATCTTCCTGTCTCCCATTCTGAAACTAGATTGATAACTGAACTCGGAAATCTCCCCAGACATCAGATGTAGTTTGAATTCGCCACACATTCACATTGTAATTTAAAGAAGGGTGAGAAAGGAACCAGACTCCCGTACCCAAAGCATTCCTGTTAGATGGGGCCAGACCATAACGTGCCTGTCAGAAGTAGACTGTGTTTTTATTGATTTTCTAGACTTCTTGGATAGGGACTGCCATGCCTCAAAGAAAGATCCCTTTTATGATGCCAGGTCAATGGTTAGTAAATAGAAAATTAGAGCAAATGGAGCTGAAACGAATACTGCTCAAACACATTACAAAGTACGAGGAACTTGAGTGTCGTTCTGTTACAGCCTCTGCTGAGGACAGCATCATTTTATCACCTCTGACTTTTGACTTATAGCTCCATCTCACATCTCCTTTCCAGCTTCTTTCTTTTTCCTGTTCTCCCCAATGGGAGTTGGATGGTGGAACGTTGGGCTAACTTGGAGAAGCCAGACTTGGTCATGTTGGGGGAAACTTAGATATGCAGCCTTCCACACTGGGTCTGTGATTGTACATAGCTGCTACCAGGGCTTGAAGCACAACTGCAAAGAAGGTAGTTTGGCTTTGCCCTCCTTGTCTTGCTTCTGAGATGCATGCTGGGACGGGGAGGCAGACAACCTCCAGCTGCCTAGACTCCCCTCTGTCCAGAACTCCCCCATCTTCATAAAAATCCTTTGCTTAGAGGCTTTAGATAGCACTCAATTGACTGACTAAAGTGAATAGAATGTGTTAGGAATGCATCTCTAACTGCTGGAATGTCTGGGGAGATAGGTTCGAGCAGAGAGGCCTTCTAGTTCTTGCTAGCTCTAGCTCTCTGCTTCTAAAAGAGTGGTCCAGTGGTGGACAGTATTGGCATCACCTGGGAGCTTGTTAGAAATGCAAATTCTCAGGTACCACCTCCAACCCACACTACTAGACTCTGCAGGGTGGAGCCCCGAATCTGTATTTTAACAGGCTCTTCAGGTGATCCTTATGCACACTGCCTTTGCTCTAGCTGACACTCAGTCTCCTGCTTAAACCCTCCTGCTTACTGATCTGCTACAGGGAGTAGCATCCTATGGACTGTACGCTCCCTGAAGGCAGTGATCACATCCGCATTGTTCTTGGCTATTATCTTCATCACAGAGCCAGGCACATCCGAATAACTGAGTGATTGGGATAAGCATTTTAGTCAAGTGAAGATGCCATACTGCCTCCTTACAGAGTTGAAGGAGTTACTGCTGTGTCAGCTAGTCTGTTTTGGCCCTGAGGCAGCTGCTTACAGGCTGTTGGTCACTGTGTGGCCAGGAGGACCCTCCATAGGTGGGTCTCTTACTCTCCTAAACATATGAAAAAGCTTTAAAATGAAGTCCTTGGGCATGAAAGGGTTCTCAGACCCACTGTTAAGTGATGATTGTGTGTTAAAACAGCCTGTGTGGACTTCCCTGGTGGCACAGTGGTTAAGAATCCGCCTGCCAATGCAGGGCACACGGGTTCAAGCTCTGGTCTGGGAAGATCCCACATGCCGTGGAGCAACTGAGCCCGTGCACCACAACTACTGAGCCTGTGCTCTAGAGCCTGCGAGCCACAACTACCGAGCCCGTGTGCCACAACTACTGAAGCCCGTGCGCCTTGAGCCTATGCTCCACAACAAGAGAAGCCACTGCAATGAGAAGCCTGCACACCGCAGCGAAGAGTAGCCCCCGCTTGCTGCAACTAGAGAAGGCCCGCGCGCAGCAACGAAGACCCAACACAGCCAGACATGAATAAATTAAAAAAAAAAAAAAGCATCAAAATTAAAAAAAAAGAAAAACAGCCCGTGAGTCCTGTTCTACCAAACATAAGGACCTAGAAGTAATTCCTAGGTAGTGTTCAAGAAATGCCAGTAATCAATCCTTGGAGATTTTTCAGATACACTTGGCTTGAACCAATTTCTAGATTCCAAAGCAGAGTCTTCATGTACGTTTTATGGCTAAAGCATACAGCAAATGGCTCTTGGCTAGATTTAGAACACTTCCTTTACCACGCTCTGTTCCTGACCCAGTTTGAGTCTCCATATGACACTTTGCTTCCTCCAGAAGAAAACTTTGAGGAATTTTTGCACCTTTTTTGCTCTTGCTTTTGCTTACTAGATCTTATTTGGGTTCTCCAGACTGATAAAAGGCACTGCCATGGGAAAAATTCTCTTATCTACCCGTAGTACTTCCAAGAAGGTCCTTATTCTCGAACTTTCAGGAAGCACCTGTGATTAATGTTTCAGCAAAGTTCAGCTTCCTGAACATTGAATGATACTTGAAAATCTCTGTGGCTTATAGTACTTCTGAAATAGCATTTTAAATTACATTAACTAATTTAAATTACATTAACTAATTTGGCACGGATTGGTCCATTTAACAGAGGTGGTTATGACTTACTTGAATATTTAGCTTGAGGGGAGGACAAAGAGCATTTTAAACTGAGGTTCCACTGCTTAGGTAGTTGGGTGAAGTTGGTGAACTGCAGCTTGGGGGAGACAAAAATGTCCTCAATTAGGGAATAGACTCCAAGGCAGCCTTGGGCTTATCCCTATAGTACCTTAAACTGACCTTCTTCCTTTTTAGTACAAACGCTCTCCTGATTCCAAGGCCTGTGCTCTTCCTCCTTTGCCTGCCTAGTCCTCATCACTGGGGTCAAAAGTCACCTTGGAAACTCTAGTTTGGTCCCCTTCCCTATTTGGGAATCTCTTCTCCAGTGTTTCTGACGTGCTTGGACCCAGACTGCTCTGAGTGACCACTTGCTGCTGTAGAGACAGCTGCTGAAGGAAGGGGTTCTTCTAGCCACTGGAATGGCACCCTTAGTCTCATGCATTTCCTTCCTGTCGGCCAGGACACCCTGCCACACACAGCTGCTCTGTCGCTTACTGTCGAAGGACTGTTCCTCCCTCCAGTCGAGCAGGTCCAGTTGGAAACCAGGCAGCTCTCACTACACTCTGTGCCATCTCACTTCTGGGATGGGGAGCTATTTGAAGGACCCATAGCAAGGAGGGGATGTGACGATGAATACTGATGGCTCAGAAACTATGGTTGGCCTGGGGATAGTCACATACTGACTCAGTAATTCACCTTCTAGATAGCAGCTGCCACCACTGTGTCCGTAGCCTGTCTGGCTCGATCACTTTATCTGAAGGCTACCCCAAACTTAACCCACAAACGAGGTGCCCTGTTGAATTTGAGCACTGTTGATGAGGTACAGCATGTAATAGTTGGAGTACTTTAGTGTCCACAGCAGGAGGCAGAGGTGGAAAAAATCCAGGTGCAGAGAGGCAGAAGGATGGTTAAGGTGTGTATGAAATCCGTGCATGTTCAGTGGCCCTGGCTGTGGCTAGGTGCTGGACTAGGTATTCTCTGTCCCCTCCTTATAGATTCTCTCATGCTTTGTCGTGAACTAGAATGCATTGGAGAGCCTTTGATGGAAATTCCTACCATCAAGGGCCCTGACATTTAACTCACACTAGCTAGGACTGTTAGAAGGAGAAGGCCTTTTTGGACTAAGCTTCACATTGATCCACCTTCCGATCACACACAAGTTGCCGCCCTCTGGTGGGTAACTGCCCAGTAATGGCAGCTCCTTCTTTTACAGAAAGGCGAGAGGACCTTCGCGGAGGATTTATGCTTTGTTTTTTGGATGATGGAGCAGGAATGGATCCAAGTAAGTGTTGGGCTGATTGCTTCTTTTGGGGAGGATGTAACCATTTTTACAAAATGCTTATTGTGTTAACTTGTTTTTCTGTTTGCTCACTCTTGTGACTAGAAGGGAGAGGGAGGTCTCTTGCAACATCTCAGGCTTAGTTCCACTCACGGATTTGCTGGGTCTTGTTCTAGCATGGGAGATAGGATCTGAATGGCAGCCTGAAGTCCGTCAGATTACCTGACTCTTGACATTGTATTTATCAGCTTGTGTAGCATCCTGGAGCTGGAACTGTGGTGGCCTCCCCCAGCCTTATTACCACGTTCTGGTAACAGAACAAGGGCCTAGTGATGGCAGTACTGACAGGCCAGTCAGAGGTTTCCTCCATTTGCCTCATGGTTGTGAATTTCCTTGGACAGAGGCTTTCAGTAGACAGACAGCCCTGCTTGGATTTAACAAGGCTCAGACCTTTGATTTTTGAGAGTCCGGGAAAGAAGAGCAAACTTTTCATTTTCTCTTGTGTCCGCCACTTCAGGTGATGCTGCCAGTGTGATCCAGTTTGGGAAGTCAGCCAAGCGAACGCCTGAGTCCACCCAGATTGGGCAGTACGGGAATGGGTTAAAATCGTAAGTATACTAGAAGCCTGTCCCAGGACTTGAAACAAAATCGAGCAATTCCCTCCGGCTTCTGTCCAATGAAAATGTTCCTCGTCCTTGTCCCTCCATCACTGTAATTCTGGAACAGGAGGAGAGTCGGGAAAGAGTTGTGGTTTGGGGACTTAGCAGCTGATGTCCAGCCTACATCACAGATCAATGAGTATGGACATCCAAAATCATTGAGGTGGGAGAAGTTGTAGGTTTCTCTTGGCACTGTGCTCTGGAACAGCACCTCTCCTCCTACTGAAAATTCTTATTTTTACCCTGTGGTTGAAGATGCAAGTGGCTGTCTTGTGGGCTTGGGTTGGTTATGAGATGGTGAGGGGGTCACTCCGTGGTGCAGCGTGTCCCCTGAGCACCTGTCACGCTTTGTGCCAGGCACTGGGGATCCAGGGTGAGTGAGTGAGAGACCCGAAACCCCCCCCCCCCCCACCACCAAAGGACCTGGTTGCTACTCACATGTCCTGCCAGACCCTGTAGCAAGGACCTACCTAATGTCTCCCTATCCCTTGGGACTTCTTTCTCAGCCCTTGGTTCCCACTTGTTTGGCATTTGGAATGTGGTGTTCTGGTTTTGAGTGAAGCCCCAAGAGAAAGATTTCTATTTCTGAAATGCTCACTTCCAGCTGTACATACCTTTGGATGGAATAAGATTTAGTGGGATTGGAGTTTGTACAAATGGAATTCTGAGTCACGTTTCTAGTCTTGCTGTGGAAATGTGTTGTTTTATTTGAGGGTAGTGTTTGGTTGGGCAGCAGCATCAGTTGTCCCTCCACGCAGCCAGCTTGGGTGTATGGGGAAGAGAGAGGGTGCTTCCCATGATGGCAAGGACCTGGTACCTGGATCTCCCACTTGTCTCTCAATAACAAGCACTTACCATGTGCTGGCCACTGTGCTAAAAACTTTACTTGGATGATTTCGTTTAATCCTCACCATAGCCCTGTGAGGTATAGGTACTATGATTCTCATCTTCAGATGAGAAAATTGAGGTTTATAGGGGTGAAGTGACTTGCCCAAAGGTGTGAAAATGCCCAGGTGTAGAGCTGAGATATGCACCACGTCTTTCTGACTGCAAGGCCGGAGCTGCTGTCCATCTCACTTCAGTCAAACCAAAGTTCAAATCTGACATCAGCCGCTTAATTGCTTCTGTGAGCCTCAGCCTCCTCCTTTGTAAATTGAGATTGTAACACATATGAGTAGGTTAAGAATTAAATGCTATCATTACTATGAGAGCCCTAGCCTAGTTTCTCCCTTCTTACTGTATCTCTCCTTTGATCTTTCCATGGTAGATTTTTGGCCTGATTTGGTGGGTCTGGGGTAGGGCCCAGGTGATTCTGGTGTGGTGATCTAAGTTTCCAACAACTGAGGTCTCCTAGAGTCAGATGTAAGAAACCCTGACTTCCCTTCTGGATTATAGATAAAACCCCCTTCTGGTTTTATCAGCTCTGTGACTTAAGACAAGCCATTTCACCTTCTCTGAGTATCTGTTTCCTACTGTAGAAAATGGGCTTCTAAACTCTGACATTCTTCCTTACTGAGGAAGTTTCAGGAGCAAATGAAATGTGATTCTGGAAGTGCTTAGAAGACCAGGAAGGAAAGCATACCGAAGTTGAGAGTGTTGTCATCAGCGTATTTTGGTAGAACGACTTTTGAGAAGGCGCCATTGAGATGGAGCCATCTAGTGTTCAGAGTGAATTCATTTTGAAACCAGTGTAGAAGTTGAAAGAGTTTCAGGAGGAAGTGATTTGTGGTGAGAATAGGGCTGTGAAGCAGAGAAGCCAACAGAGAAGTGGCATTTCTGGGTTGTTGCTATTTACCCTCCAAGGTCAGGATCAAAGACACGGAAGAGGCACAAAGTGAGAGGTTTTGCCAAATTGGGGTAAGAGCAAGCTTTGGCAGAAGGCAAGCTAATGTGCCTCGTTTTGCCACCAGTAAGTTTCAGAGAGGCAGGAGGAGGACTGTGAGATTGTCTGGGGAGGGAGCATTGCCAGCACCTCGGGAACTGGAGGAGGAGAGAAACAACTTGGCAGCCACCAGGGCGTCTCTGGATAGTGTCCTGGAGTTTTCCTGAACATTTGGGGAAATGGGGCATGGCGTTCATTTGCGTACTTGGCACACTGGCCCAGTTTGTATTTGTATTTACATAGAAGGGAGTAATAAGGCTTCCCGCCGCCGTCACCTCCCTGGGGTATTAGGAGGACTAATGAGGTAATAGCCATAAAGCCAGAAGCTGCTCAGAAGACAGGTCAGTGGGTCCTGCTCCCATTGGTGCTTCACGCTTTTGCCCTGTTCAGTGTTTCCCGGAAAGGCCTGTCCTTGCCTGCTCCTCAGAAGGATTAACTCAGCCAAATAGAGGAAGGAGCAGTTGATTCCGTTCAGACTTTTGCCCTGTGGAAGTCAGCCTGGAGGCACATTTTTCAGAAACCAGTTGCTTCCTAAAGCAGGGACCTGTGGCTTAATGAGTTGAAGTGGCAAAACAATTCAAGACACAAGATGGTTGTGGTTACAGGACATGAGCCAATTGTAGGCCTCCTTGGAACTGTGTTCAACAGCAATACTTTGGTTAGCCCTGTGTTTGGCTGAGCCTTGGGGTCATCCTGGTTTTTTGAGGACTTGTGAGCATAGGCAGTAGGCTGTTCCCTTGATGGTGCTGCTGTTTGATGAGTGGATGGGAGGGGAGTTTGTGTCATTGAAGGAAGGACAGGGTGAGACCTGGATGTGTTCAGTGTGGAAGATGATGTGTGTGTTGGAGGTGTTACTGGAGTGAAACCTGGTGGCTCACAGTCAGGCCACAGCAGCCCTGTGTGGCTGGGAAGAAACCAGAGCACAGGCAGTGACAGGCTGGGGTGAGACTCCCCCGGGGCTGATGCTTGGTGGTGAGAGAATCCTGCGTGCTGGGTAGATGTGGTCGAGAAGGTGATGAGGAGAAACTGAGGCCCACAGAAGAGCAGGAGGAGGAGTGTCGGGAGTGGGGGTCGGGGAGGAGAGGGAGCGAGGGCTGTGGAGCTCAGCTCAGGGGCCTGGGTCCCAGGGAGGCCTTTAGGGGAGCCCTCCGAAGGCAGTTTCATCACGTCCAGAGGGGGGATTTGCTCTTTCCTCAGATGAGCTTTTGAATCCCTAGGAAAATAACCCATTTCTGCTTCCGTTTCAGGGGCTCGATGCGCATTGGGAAGGATTTTATCCTCTTCACCAAGAAGGAAGAGACCATGACCTGCCTCTTCCTGTCGCGTACCTTTCACGAGGAGGAAGGCATTGATGAAGTAGGTCCTATCCTCGTGCTCCCAGTCACTATTCCACTTCCTAGTTCTGCCCAGGCTGTTTTCATAGGTCATTTGCATGCTGGGCTTATTGGGGTTGCAGGATTGCAGCCACATCCCCTGTTATGGGATTAGCTGGTTGGTTGGATGAATTGGTTGAGGGATTAAGGCAGGTGTCTTAATGTGAGAGGAAGTAAAATCTCACAGCTTCAGAGAAGAGTTGTCCCGGTTCTGAGAATGAGGCCATCAAGTGTCAGGAACCAAGAGTTGGATTTGTAGGTCTCCTAGATCTGCAGCTTGAATTCAGTCCTGGGGTGGGGGGTGTCACTGGGAGAGCTGTTTTATCAGGGGGAGTATTTGGGGCTTCCCTGACTATGGGTGGAGACCACAGCTGGTGATAATAATAGGAACAGCACTGTCTTTCCCATACGATGGTGATTTTGTGGAATGTGCTGTGAGAGCATTTTCCTTTCGAGGAAATGTGTTGCTCTAACCCTTTATATCAGAAGCTACAAGTCTGATACCTGCAGGGCCTGGGCAGGTAGTGAAGCAGGTGAACACATGGAAAATCATTTAAGTTTTTCAGTAAGTGGCAGCTGACACTCAGCCTCAGCTGATTATTGTTATGCTGGAAGGAAGGCCTAATGACTCTAGAATATTCTGATTTTGAAACCTTTTGGTAATTAACTGTGTAAGTTAAACACATGCACAGCTGATTCTCTTTGGGCCTGGTGGCTCATATCTGCAGAGCTGGTTTGGTGAGGTCTGCGCCCGCTCATGGGAGGATCAGGGAAGGCCTTGGTGTGCCTAGCCTCAGACTGGACTCTTAACTCCTTTCCTGTGTGAGAAATGGAGGCCAGAGCTTGAGAGGGGGCCAAGAGGGTCTGCAGAGAGAAATCCATTCCTGTCACTTAAACAGGTGAAATGCGGTCAAAGTGTCAATCTAACTCATCTGTGTTGGTTGGCTGTGAGGAAATTGGTACTGGCCTTGTTTAGATGTGAGCCTAAATCATAGCAAATCAGTTCATGCTGGGAACGAAAGGCTCTTTTTCTGCCGTCTTTACTTCATGAACCACTGGGTTTGTTTGCCTTTTTGGTGAGTGAGAGAAGTGCTGCAGCTGGCAAGCACTCCCGGGAAAGGTGGGGCAGGAGGATTTGGCCCCAGCTGGGCTTTTCAGGACTGCTTCCTGCTGGACTGAGGGTGGTGCGAGCAGGGGCTGCGCGTCAATAGAAACGGTCTGTTCCTGGCCTGAGAGCTGGTGGGGGCTGTGGGAAGGGCAGAGGGGCCACCTGATGAGAGGTGGTGGCCTCTGGAGAGCAGAGAGGGCAGGTCGGGCCTGACCTCTGGGCCTTGGGGAGTGTGTGGGACTTTATTAAAAGCAGCCACGAAAGGGAATCTAAGCAACGTATTAGATCCTCTTTGAAAAGATCAGTTTGGTTATTGTGTGGTGGCTGGATTGGAAAGATTGGGGTGTTGGTGTCAGAGGCCCTGGCTGTCTATAGGACTCCAGCAGGGAGGTGAGAGAAATAGGAGTGGCCGCAGATTTGGTGTTTAATCAGTTGGAAAGGGGAAATGGGAAGCAGGGGTTGTAGTTGGCTGAGGTCCTGGTGTCGCACTTGGGGGTGGGATGGCTGGAGCTGGGGAAGGATGGAAGAGGGGCAGTTTGGAGGGAAAACGTGTACCTTTTGTCCTGGACACACAAAGTTAAGTCTGGATCTGGAGCTCGGGGGAGGCTTAGACTCCCGGGAATCTTCGTAGTGAATGGGCTCACCTAAAAGAGCGTATGGAGAAGAGGGCCTGGGGTCTTAGGCGTGCCCGCCCACATGTAAAGGCCAGGGAGAAGGGGAAAGCAGCAAAGGAGGCAGGAGCGGCCAGAGGGGTAGGAGGAAAGCCAGGGGAGTGGTGACCCTGAAAGTAAGGGAGGAATATTCCGATGGTGGGTGGGTGTCAAATGAGGTGATTGCCCAGAGGTTAAAGTAATGCCGTTGTCACCTGGGACTGCTGTGAAGATTGGGAGGTGTTAAGGAGGCACCAATTCACAGAACACAAATGGAACTCAATTCCCCTGGTGAAAAAGCTAGGTTGAAATTTTTTCCTTACTTGGTGCTAGAAGGTCATCACTGTTTTGGATTGTACCCTAGTGTGAACTCAGCCAAGATTTCAAAATAAGATCACTTTTAGCTGGGTGGGAATGTGTCCAGACCAGCCCCAGGGCTGAATACTATAGCTTCTTAGAAACCAGTAAAGTGCCTCAGAACTCTTAACAGTTAATCACCACAGAGCTAGTTAAAATTCAGAATCCCCTCTTCCGCAGGGTGGGCCATCTGTTTTGAACCTCTGAGGTGCCTGGAGTGGTTTGCTCTGCAGAGGGAATCCCAGGCTACAGGGCTCCCCGGCACCTGGGAGAGGGGTCGGGGGAGGGAGAGGTGCACGTTGATGCCTCTGGGGAAGTGGCGTTTGAGGTAGGGTTTTTGAAGAATGAGTAGGATTTTTCTCCCAGCTTTATTCAGGTATAATTGACAAGGGTCGGATTTTCTAGAAGATTATGTAGATGTAAGATTAAATTTTATACCTGTGGAAGAGTGTATTAAAATCTATGTATATATTTGTATAACTGAATCACTTTGCTGTACAGCAGAAATTAACACAACATTGTAAATCAACTAGACTTCAATAAAATTTAAAAAAATAACCTACCTACAGTTGAGAGTAATTATAAAGCAAATACCCACGTAGCCACCACCATAGACTGATGCTGGAAGTCCCCACGTGCCCCTCACCAATCATATTCCTTATCGCACCTCTTAAGGAACTGCCTTGGTGATGATCAGTCATTTCCTTGTTTTTCTTTATAATTTTGTCAC
The DNA here is from genome assembly GCF_028023285.1 of Balaenoptera ricei. NCBI lineage: Eukaryota > Metazoa > Chordata > Mammalia > Artiodactyla > Balaenopteridae > Balaenoptera > Balaenoptera ricei. The sequence goes on from NC_082652.1 coordinate 21,022,888, forward strand.
CTGTGTATGCATTCTTGAATAATAGTTTATTTTTTGCCTATTTATGAATTTTATATAAATGGACTCATACTGTAGGGTTTTGTTTTTATATTTTATTTCTCCTAGGATATATACCTGGGAGTAGAATTGCTGAGTTATAAGTTATGTTTGTGTGTATCTTTAGATTCACTAGATCATTGCAAATATGTTTTGCTTAGTGGAAATAATAGACTTATTACCAAATAGGGAAAATGACCAGGGACATCCCAAGCAGGGAACTGCTCATGCAGAGGCCCCCAGGCCATAAGCCAGCATACCCCAGAGGACCTAGCAGTGTGAGGCAGAGTCTTGGGAAGGGGCAGAAGCTAGAGCCACTGGTGCCAGGCTGGGGGGCTTGGGCCTCACCTTGGGGCAGTGTGGAGCTACTGTGGGGAGGGACAAGATGGACGCACATTTGCGGGGGGAAGGCTGTTCCGGGGCTTCCTTCAAGCGTCTGCTTGTGCTTCCTCCAAAGGTGATAGTCCCATTGCCCACCTGGAATGCTCGGACCCGGGAACCTGTCACAGACAACGTGGAGAAGTTTGCCATCGAGACGGAACTCATCTATAAGTATTCTCCCTTCCGCAATGAAGAGGAAGTGATGACTCAGTTCATGAAGATTCCTGGGGACAGTGGTAAGTAGGCCTGTGGCATCTAGCATCAGGGAGCTCCAGAGCCAGGAGCAGTATGGGGATTGGCTGGCGGTGCCTGGTAGAACCACAGGATTTCTATTCCCTAGGAACGCTGGTGATCATCTTCAATCTCAAACTTATGGATAACGGAGAGCCGGAGCTGGACATAATCTCAAATCCAAGAGATATCCAGATGGCAGAGACTTCCCCGGAGGGCACGTGAGTGTGGCTGGGTAGGGAGGAAAAGGGAGGTGACTTGAGGGAGAGAGGGATGAGCTTGTTCCTTGAATTCCCCAGTTTTAGAGTTGGTAAAGCTGAGAACTCAATGTCTTCCTGCCACAAGGCAGAAGGGATGAATAGAAGGACAGCAGGTCCTCAGCTAATCCAGATCCTTGCCCCAGCTCCTTAACTTTAATGAGGAAGAGACCGAGGCCTAGAGAGGGGAGAGGAATTGCCAGGTCCGTGGTGGGGTGGTGGGACCAGTTTAGGTGTCTGTGCCAGGGACGTGAGAGGAGGTGGGATGTGGTGCCCACAAGAGGAAGCACCCCTCAGGGCAGCAAGAGAAGCTGAGATGGGAGGTGGAGAGCCTGCAGAGAGGCTGTCCGCCCAGGCCTTCGGTTGGGCTGGTGGTGGGAAGGTGACAGCACCCTCCACTCTGCCACCTCCAGGAAGCCAGAGCGCCGCTCCTTCCGCGCCTATGCTGCCGTGCTCTACATTGATCCCCGGATGCGGATCTTCATCCACGGGCACAAGGTGCAGACCAAGAGGCTCTCCTGCTGCCTCTACAAGCCCAGGTAGGGGCCTGCCCACCCTGGCCTGCTGTTTCCTTTGGGCCAAGGATGGGGCCTGGCCACGTGTCTCTGGGGCATCTTTGGAGTGATGATGGATGAGCGGCTCTGACAGTGTTGACTGTGTTTGGGTCTTTAAGCTGCTTGTGATTAACTGCAGACAAACTACTGGGTCCTGAGGGAGGGGCAGAGGTGGCTGGTGAGGCTTGTTGAGTGTGCCTTCTGTGAGGTGGAGGGTGTTCAGCCTGACACGGTGAGCTGTCTGAGCCTCTTGCTTGCAGGGCCGATGGCCCTTTAGACAGTACACAGGGAAGCAGAGGCCCTGTTGGTTGCTGAGGTTGGTTTCTGCTGTGGGATTAATGACACACTCGGAGAGTACTGAGGTTGCTTTTCGAAGATGGAGCAGGATGGCAAGGGGCAAGTGGAGTAGGGAATTGAGTCTTTTTGCTAAAATAAGCTTGGCTTTGACTCATCAGGGGGCCAAGATAGTTGCTGCCCTGCACCTCTGGTGCTCAGGCCCTCTGGTTACTCCCCCCCACCCCCCCAGGATGTACAAGTACACATCAAGCCGGTTCAAGACCCGCGCGGAGCAGGAGGTGAAGAAAGCTGAGCACGTGGCACGGATTGGTAATGACCCCCTGGGCAGGAGGGTCATCTGGGGGACGTTGCTTGTGGCAAAAGCAGGATCCAGGCAAAAGCTCCATGCAACACCCAGGGGTGGGCTTTCATGAACCACTGGTCCAGTTTCTCTCCCATCTCTCCCTCAGCAGTTTTTCTTTCCAGGCTACTCCTTCAGCCATTTACAGGCTGTTACCTAATGCTTACCTGCCCAGAGTGAAGAGTCCCACACTGTCCTCTGGCACAAATACTTGTGAAATTGGTTTTCTTGATTCCAGGGCAAAAATCTCAAGGTCTCTCTTGCTGACAAAGCTTCTTGGCTGCTCAAGGAGAGTGATTGGCTGAGGACTATTGGTAACTTCCAGCTCCTGCTGAGGGTTTAACTCTGGTTGCCTTGGGCAGTGCTTGACCTGTTCTGATTCATTTGTAAAGTTGGAAAAGGTGTCTGTTTTCCTTGGGGCCTCCTTGACTTTCCAAGCAAGGAGGCTGCTCTCCCAGCTCACCTGTTCCCTGACAGTGTATGAACGTCTCATACGGCGGGGACTGCACTATGGGGTCTAGGAGGGATAGCTAAGAGTTTTGACCTTTTGAATTCTTATCATGGTTTCTTCTGGGTTTCAGCTGAAGAGAAGGCAAGGGAGGCGGAGAGCAAAGCTCGGACATTAGAAGTGCGCCTGGGCGGAGACCTCACTCGGGACTCCAGGGTGAGGCCCCAGACCCAGCAGCTCTTCTCCAGTGTTGCTGCCCTTAGGATCCCAGAGCTGGCCTGGCTCTGTCTCCCGCCAGTCATGAATCCCTTGCCCTAGAGCTGCAAAATGGGATGTGATGATGTTTCCGTAGTCACTATTGAACACACTGTATGGTAGGATCTTGGCAACCATGTGAGGTGGACACTGTTACTATCCTCAGTTTATAGAAAGAAATGGAAGAGGGTCACTTGCTGCAGATCACACACAGCAATAAGGGTCAGAGCAGTTCTCCACCCCTCCCCTGCGACACATACCTCTGCAGACTGTTGTTTCGGATGGGGGTATTTCCTCCTCCATGTCAGCAAGTCTGGTCAAGTGAAGCACAGCTTTTATGTTTGTCCCTAGTGAGGGCCCTTTTCTGTGGAAAGGAAGTAAATTTCCAGGTCTGGTTTTGTGTCCATGTGATTTAAAATGAGAAGTTTCAGATGTGTTGTTAATGATATTACCAGCTGTGGCCCAGAGCACTTCCTCTCCTTACTTGGTGCTGGCGTGTGTTTCCAGGTGATGTTGCGACAGGTCCAGAACATGGCCATTACCCTTCGCAGAGAAGCTGATGTCAAGAAGCGCATCAAGGAGGCCAAGCAGCGGTGAGTGCCCAGCTGGCCTTGGGTCTTTTAAAATTATGTAGCTTTTGTATGGATTATTGACAAAGAGCTTGAGGAATCCCTCTCCACCCCACAAGGTTGCCATTCTGTCACATGCAGATTGCTTTGAGAAAGCCATTAATGTGATTCCCAGATGTTTGTCACATGGCCACCGCAGGAGAGGTTCCCCAGCTCAGTTCTCCCCTGAGCCAGGACAAGGTGGGCAGAGCCAGCACCTTGAGTTGAATACCAGCCTATCCTCACTGGCAGCTCTCTCACCTTCCCTCCCCCCTCCCTCCCTTCCTTTGTCCCCTTTTCTCTTTCCTCCATTCTCTCCCCACCTTGCCCATCCTTTCCCTCTTCCTCTCCCTTTTCCTTTTTTTTTTTCATTTAAAGGATGTATAAAATGCTCGTTGTATACAACTTGTAAAATACAGAATGTTTAAGAAATAAGTTGTGAACTCCCTTATACTTCTCCCACCTGGTGATATGTACTCTTAATTTTGTATCCCTGGTTACAAGTGTGAAATAATGCTGTAGATTGAGTTTGTTCCTTTTTATCTAGACTGGGCATTTGTCCTGGCTCATTACATGATCTCCGTGTCCCCCTCCACGTCTGGAGCCTCTGCAGGCTCTGGACCTGAGTCCCTGCTTACTTCTTGGCCTCCTCACCACAGGCCTAGGTTTCGGGTATCTGCGCCGTGAGTCTGTCCACTGATCATCCATATGCTTTTCAGTTTCCACGATTTTGTTGACGTTTATCCCATGATCGTTTCTTCTCTCACATGTTTATTGTTCTTGTGAATTTTTGTCTTTTTAAAATTAATTACTGTCACATTAGTGGAATGGTTATGCAGATGACCTTGTGTTTATTCCACTAAATAAGCATCTTTGCAGAGATTTGCAACAGCTTCACAGAATCCCATTCATACTTAAATACATCCCTGTTTGATGCCAAAAGCTAAAGTCATGCTTTTAATTAGGGAGCTTAGAGTGACTGCACAGTGAGTGTCCCTGTCAAGTCTACAGGTTGCATATTGAATGCAAAGGCAAAACTTAAGTGTCTCAAGTTTCAGCTTAAGCTTAATGCATCTTAAACACCATGGTGTTTGTGTGTTAATGGGTTGATCTGCTTGAATTTATCTTTTGTCTTCTCAGAGCGCTTAAAGAACCCAAGGAACTGAACTTTGTTTTTGGGGTCAACATCGAACACCGGGACCTGGACGGCATGTTCATCTACAACTGTAGCCGCCTGATCAAGATGTATGAGAAAGTGGGCCCACAGCTGGAAGGGGGCATGTGAGTGCTGCCTGAGGAGAGCTTCAGCCCAGGATGGTTGGCGGGAGAGATTTGGTCAGTGGGGTGACAGAGCCGTGTCTACCTCCTCCTGCAGGGCATGTGGCGGGGTCGTTGGGGTTGTAGATGTGCCCTACCTGGTCCTGGAGCCTACACACAACAAGCAGGACTTTGCTGATGCCAAGGAGTACCGGCACCTGCTGCGGGCGATGGGGGAGCACCTGGCGCAGTACTGGAAGGACATCGCCATTGGTAATGCCCTTTCACTTCACCTCCAGCCTTGAGATCCTCTCGCTGCCTCAGGGGGCTGACTCCTCACGCGATGTGTGGGTGCTTGTCTTCCAGCCCAGCGGGGAATCATCAAGTTCTGGGATGAGTTCGGCTACCTCTCTGCCAACTGGAACCAGCCTCCATCCAGTGAGCTGCGTTACAAACGGCGGAGAGCTATGGAAATCCCAACCACCATCCAGTGTGGTGAGTTGGGGGTCGGCACCTCCTCCTGACTCCTTTCCATCATAGTCGCCGTGCTGGCCTCCTGACTTCAGTGACATTCAGGGATGTATGTCCCACTAGGGATACGAGTCTGTTTGGTGATGGCCCTGGGAGCTCAGTCTTGGGGCTGTGCTGTGCCCACCTGTCCCTTCTAAATGAGGCAGGAGGTCGTCTACCCTGCCGGGTCTCAAAAGGTTTGGTACCACATCGGTAGAAGTGTGAGTGATGACTGAGGCAGGATTCTGCTGGAGGAGGGAGAGGGGTTGGGGCTGCTGAGGGTCTGTGGTATAATGTTTCCATCCTTGCTGGAATCACTGTCCTTGCGAAGAGTGACTGTTCTGTAACGAAGGCAGAGTTGGAGCCAGACTGAGGATCTTTGCATGGAAAGTCGGGGGCATCTCTGCCTTGGGCCTGGCTGGGAGGAGTCTGGTTATTGTTGGCGGGCATGGCTGATGTTTTGTGGGGGTATGTTCTGTGTCACAGATTTGTGTCTGAAGTGGCGGACCCTCCCCTTCCAGCTGAGTTCTGTGGAAAAAGATTACCCTGACACCTGGGTTTGCTCCATGAACCCTGATCCTGAGCAGGACCGGTGAGCACTTTTTCTAACAAGGAGTTTGTGGGCATCCCCACCTCCCCCCATGCTTTTTCCACTCTTCCACTATGCTTCTTCAGGTCAGTGCTCATATCCTTACATCTCTGTCTTGCTGTGTATAATAAGTGCCTGGAAATAATAGAAGTGTGTCCTGCAATGAGTATTAATTCTGTGTATTTGGGAAGTCTGAGGTTGCTCTGGTGAGAGAGAGCATGGGTTGGCTGAGGAGGAAGGACCCTGCCCTACCTGGAGCTATCTTGCCACACCCTTCCTAGCAGTTTCTCTCTACAGGTGTGAGGCTTCTGAACAGAAGCAGAAGGTTCCCCTGGGGACGTTCAGAAAGGATCTGAAGACACAGGAAGAGAAGCAGAAGCAACTGACAGAGAAAATTCGCCAGCAGCAGGAGAAGCTGGAGGCCCTGCAGGTGTGTGGGCACATGGGCAGGACCCCTCAGTGGCTCCTCTGTTCCCTCAGGCTCAGTTTCACCCTTCTGTCACCCATGAGTGCTGCCCAAGCTTCCCAACCCCAACCTCCAGGCACACTGGTTCTCCAGTATGCCTTGATCATTCTTTAAAAAAAAAACAATTTTGTTTATATATTACAAAGAGGTCCGATTCATTTAGAATGTTGTGAAACTCCAGAAAGTACATATCCTGTCTTAGAGGTAACCACCATTAACTGCATATCCTTCCAACTTTTTATGACCTCTACACACACATAAATACATATATTTTTTATTAGAAATAGAGATCACAACTTACTTGTGTCATATCACACACACATACTTTTTTTTATTAGTGCGTAATTATTTTCTTGGGATAGTTTTCCAAGTGAATTTGAAAGAGTAAAAGGATTTACAGAAGTGAATTTGAAAGAGTAAAAGGATTTTAAAAATTCTATGTTTGCTTTAAATAACTATTTCCAAATTATTCTCCAGAAGATGTATTATGTTTTGTTTTTTACCAGCAGTGCATTTATTTTTAAATGTTTTTGCAAATTTTATAAGCGAAGATACACATCTTAAATTTGAATTTCATATTTCTAAAATTGAACAATTTTTTCGTGTGTTTCTTTTAGAACTGCTTATTGTTCTCTTATATTACTGTTGTTTTAAATTTTTTCCTTAATTGACTAGTCATGTTTTTTTAGATATATGTGTGGTATCAACCGTTTATCGTATTTATTGCAAAAGCCTTTCCCTATCTGACTTCTGCACAGGCAGATGCTCTCATTGTGTGCATACCTCCCTGTTTGCCAAATCCCACCTGTCCTTTCCAGCTTTGGCCTTTAGGGATCTCCACCTTTTTGGCTTGTTTTAATAGGAATTTAGTCCACTGACACTTTTCCCCAGTCTCTCAATTGCTGGATTAATCATATGGAATCCTGTAATTTGCTGGTAGTTGAGTGTCTGTGAATTTTTGTCTTCTCAGTGAGAATGGGAGGCTTGTAATAGTAGGACTGTGGCCCAGGTGTTCTTTTTTATTTGCCCAATGTCCCAGACAGTGGGGCTCCAAAAAGAGTTTGCTTGAATGTACCAGATACGCAAACGACCTCCTCATCATGTATACCCTGCAGAAAACCACACCCATCCGCTCCCAAGCTGACCTGAAGAAATTGCCCTTGGAAGTGACCACCAGACCTTCCACTGAGGTAAAGCCCAGGGATAGGGGCGGGGCTTTTCCTCAGGTGTCTCGTGCTGAGATCCATGTTGTCACTCTCTCTGGGCCTCTTTCAGGAACCTGCACGTAGACCTCAGCGTCCTCGGTCACCTCCTTTACCTGCTGTGATCAAGAATGCCCCGAGCAGACCCCCTTCCCTGCAGGCTCCCAGACCAGCCAGCCAGCCCCGGAAGGCTCCTGTCATCGGCAGTGTCCCAAAGCCTCCTGCCCCAACAGCGCGGGAGGAGGCCAGTACTTCCAGGCTGCTCCAGCCTCCTGAGGTGCCCCGAAAACCTGCCAACACTCCAGTCAAGACTGCGTCCCGGCCCGCCCCTCCCGTGCAGCCACCGTCACCATCTCTGCTGCCCAACTCCAAGAGCCCTCGGGAGGTCCCCACCCCCCGAGCCATCAAGACTCCAGTGGTCAAGAAGCCGGAGCCGCCCAGTAAACTCTCCCTGGTGAGATGCTCCTCCTTCTCCAGCCCTGCCTACAGTGGTGTAGGAATGGAGGGGGCAGTGTTGACTGCATGGGGGGCGGTGGGGGGTGGAGAAGCCTCCGTGGAGATCAGCCTTCCATGCTGCCCCTGCAGAGGAGGAGTCTGATAGCTGAAGGCACTCGGGGGGGGCACAGAGCTTGCTGGTTCCCTGTCCAGGGAGCTCTTTGGTGCCACCTCCAAGGTTTGGTCCTGCACAGACTTGAGTCGCCTTCACTGGCTTCTCACGTGGTGGGCAGAGGTTGCAGCCTGGTGACAGCCTTGGTGGGCTACAGCAGTGGTTGGCGTGGCTCAGTGGGGAGTGAACTGAGAGGCTCCCCTGTGACAGCTTTGAGCAAAGGTCCTCGTGGGTGTAGAGGCCAGGGGTTGCTGTGTCCCTAGTACTGTTGGGAGTCCAGCCCTGGCGGGGACTGAGACCCACAGACCCCTCTCTGAATGGCTCCTTTAGGCCAGATGGGATCTTCCAGCACCTGAGGGGCTGCCAGGGTCCCTCATGTTCCCACTCCTCTTGCTGTAGGCTGTTCCTGGTCGGAAGCGGAGTCTTGGGGTCTCTGATGAGGAAGAAGCCGAGGAAGAGGCTGAGAGGAGGAAAGAGAGGTCCAAGCGGGGCAAGTTTGCCGTGAAGGAGGAAAAAAAGGACTTGAATGAGGTAGGTTCTCAGCATTCTCCCTCCCCAGGGTCTCCATCCGCCACCTGCAGTCTGTGACACGAGCCTTTCAGAAGCCTAGTCCATCTCTGAAGGACACTCGGTCACACAGATGACTAGAAACACGGTGCCTGGTAGGATCTTGAGTGAGACTGGCTTGTGGCTCTACTCACAGGCTTGAGGTGACACTGATGCAGATCTGCTTCCGTGTCTGTGACATTCTACCCCTATGCCTACTCTCTTGTTTACTGAAGTTTTTGGAGGCAGGTGTGTAGATACTGAGATAATGGTTGCGAGAGTGGCTCTCAGTGAGGCCTGGGGATTTAAACGGCCACACGAGACGACATGAGGTGATGGCTTATGACCCTGGGCGGACAGTCTGTTCTTCAGGGGCACTGGCGGTGCCTCTCACAGACTCTGTTCTTGCAGCTCTCAGACAGTGCTGGGGAAGAGGACCCAGCTGACCTCAAGAGCGCTCAGAAAGGTGAGTTCAGGGAGGTGCCCAGAGCCTGTGGGGAAGTGGGAAGGGGGCCCCTTGCCAACAGCACCGTATTCCGAAGGCTTACGGAGGCTTTCCTGGTTCCAGGCTCTCAAGCAACAATGGTCTAATTCCGAGAAGAATGCTGAGGCTGGCACGCCCTCGTGTTTATTTTTAGCATCAGTTCCTTGGTGTTCACCTCTGGCAGTTATCATGCTGCTCTGTGGCACCCTCATGACAGATGGGGAGGGAGACCAGGGTGGCTGGGCTCCATGTCCCTGGCATAGTGGTGTCAAGCTCCTAGGGGTTCTTGTCCCTGTGAACCTGGGATGACCTTTCTCGCGGTGGCCCTGGCTGGGTGGGGGGCTCTAGTCTAGTTTTCTAACTCCATCCCCACTCTCAGATAAAGGGCTGCACGTGGAGGTGCGTGTGAACAGGGAGTGGTACACAGGCCGTGTCACAGCCGTGGAGTTGGGCAAGAACGTGGTGCGGTGGAAGGTGAAATTTGACTATGTGCCCACGGACACGACACCAAGAGACCGCTGGTAATGCCCCTTCTAGGAGGCTGGGTTGACAGAGTTGGGCAGGGGCAGGCAGCCCATCCTGGGAGCCTGGGACACATGTGACACAAACACTGGGTCCTCCCTAGGGTGGAGAAAGGCAGTGAGGATGTGCGGTTGATGAAGCCCCCTTCCCCGGAGTATCAGAGCCCGGACACGCAGCAGGAGGGCGGGGAGGAGGAGGAGGAGGCGGCGGTGGCTCAGCAGGCTGTAGCCATGGCCGAACCCTCCACCTCGGACTGCGTTCGCATTGAGCCCGACACCACCGCCCCGAGCACCAACCATGAGACCATTGACCTCCTCGTCCAGATCCTTCGGTGCGTTGTCGTCCTGCTCTGGGGTCAGCGCTGGTTCTCCACTAGCTCTGTGCCATTCTGATTTCCAGTCTCCACCTTCTTTCTTGTTTAGGAATTGTTTACGGTACTTCCTGCCTCCGAGTTTCCCCATCTCTAAGAAGGAGCTGAGTGCTATGAATTCAGATGAGCTAATATCGTTTCCTCTGGTGAGTCTGCCCAGCCTTTGATTTTTGACTGTGCACGCCCCCCTTGGTGCTTGTTGTGATTGTCAGCTCTCAGCTGTGTGCCCCCTTCCCCGCTTGGCCAGCTTCCCTTTCATCTGTTGAGGGAAGGGAAGAGGGGACTTTACATTGTGGAAAAAGAAGCTGCTCAGCTGGATAACTGGTGTGCAGCTGGTGAGGTGCTGGGGTGGAGTGGAATCCTCGCTTAGGGACAGGCCCGGTGTGACTTGTGTGGAGTACGTCCCTTTTCCTCTGCCAAGGCAGGAAACAGTAAAGAGCTTAGGTTCAAAGTGCCGAAAACGTGACTCTGGGAGGTATAGGGAAGCTCGTGGTGTGTGGAGATAAGCATGGGATCTTATTTAGCAAATGCAGATGCGGTGCCTCAGTGCTGGAGCCTCCAAGTGGCTTAAGGGTCAGTAGAGACTGAATTTTTAGCAGGTACCTAGACATGAGGCTGAGAGCAGTAAGTGCTCTGCAAGGTGGGTGGGAGGGCTGGGGCAGCCTCTGGGAGGGGGAGAGAGCGACCAGGGCTAAAGAAAACGTGGCTTTGGGCGACTGTTTGTAGAAGTGATGGGAAGTGTTTGAGGCAGAGGGACTGTTGTGAACAAAGGCTCAGGGATGCAAGGGCAGGTGGGGGCCAGGGCAGCAGTCTCTGGTGAGCACTCAGGGAGAAGGGCCCTCAGAGCCAGGATAGGAGGCATCGGGGGCACCCCTCTGAGGTGCAGTGGCTTAAACTTTGTATGAAATGGAGGCCCAGCTAAAGGTTTGAGTGGATGGAATTGTCGACTTGAACCATGTCCGGGGTAGGGGTCAAGAGGCTTTTTCTGTAGAGGCCAGTTAGCAAATATTTTCAGCTTTATGGGCTGTAAGGTCTCTGTGGCAACTATTCAGCTCTGCCGTTACAGTGTGGAAGCTGCCATAAGACCATATGCAAAGGAATGGATGTGGCTGAGGTCTAGTAATGCTTTGTTTACAAAAACAGGTGGCAGGCTGATTTGGTCACAGGCAGTGAGTAGTCTGCTGACCCTGCCCCTAAGAGGGTCTAATGGTGATAGGTTAGGGAGTGGGGATGGGAGCTCTGACAGGTGAAGGGGCCGTGTCAGGGGTCCTTCTTTGACTGAAGGCAGATGATGGAGAGGAGGCAGAGGTCACGTGCTTCCCTGTCTCTCAGGCCTGTGGGAATTGGAGGTTGATGACAAAGCTGTTAACTGGGAGAGAAACAGGGTGAGGGTGAGGAAGATGAGTTGTGATTTGACTTGGGCTGGAAGTACCAGCACTTCATTTCTGGTGATGTCCAGTGGACAGGACACTGGAGATTGGGGCTGGCACTTGGGAGGGGCGGGAAGGCCAGGGCTGGAGATGGGGATTGGGAGTCACCCACATCAAGAGGATGTTTCTGCTGTAGGAATAACTTAAGTTTTCTAGGGAGGAGTTTCTGGAGAGGACAACTGGAATTGAAACTGCAGGGTTAATATGTTTAAGATGGCAGGCCCTCGTGGGGCAGCTGTGTGCTTGATAAAGTTTGCCAGAGAGGAAAACATGGAGTTTTGTCTTCATTCTACTTTTAAAAAGGGAAATGAGGCTAGGAGCTGAAGAAACTCAGGGGCAGAGAGGTGAACAGTTTGTCTTAATAGAGCCCAGATTTGAACCCAGAACAACTTGTTAGGACAAGGGTCTTGCTCCCCTGCGAGATGAGGGGGCACTGCACGCTGGGGAAGCTAGAAGGTGCAGAACTCATGGTGGCTTCACAGAAAGCTGCTACACCTCAACGCTTACCCTTGTTCAGGCTGCAGGCATCCTCTGCAGATCCCAGGAACAAACAGCTGATAGGCCAGCTAGGTCGGCCTGGCATGTTCGTTGCTTTTGGCTTAAAGTTGTTGCCAAATTCAGAGCAAAGCCTGGGTGCAGTGGGATCTCTGCAGTGGGCCTGACCGCTCAGACCAAAGCATAGCCCATAGGAGCATCTGAGCCTAAAATTGTCTGTTGGCTTATGCTTGTAAAGGGAGGTGTACCACTAATGCATCAATTTAATAGCCACCTGAGTGAAATGCGTAAAATAACTCAAACTTTAATTTTTTTAACGTTAGGGACACAACAAGAGTCTAATGTTCATTGTATCCTTGTCAGTTTGTAAATGACCGTCCTTTTGCTCATCATGCTGGACTAGGAGTTCCAGACCGTCAGGGGTCCTGCAAATACTAGATTCAAATATATATATATATATATATATATATATATATATACTTTAAAAGTAACATAACTGCATGTGAATCTTTAATGGAAAAAAATTAAAATGAATACAAATCATAGTTAGGCTTAAGACATTGTGTATTACATTTTAATACTTTTGGCACCTGCTTGAACATTTATTTTTGCGCTGCCAAGTGATAATTATTTTTTGTGCAGAATTTGAAGTTTCTGTTGCCATCTTGATTTACTGGGATAGTATTCTAGATTGTAAACAATTAAATAGTTCTAACACGTTTTAAAAACAGCAGTTTTTAGCTGTTCAGTGCTAGGTAGTTCATACATCTTCACAGAAGTAAATAAATGCTAGAGTTGGTGAGACTGCAGTTGTCAGCCAGGACCTGCTGGTCATGGGTTTGTGTTCATCAGAATGGCCTCATCATTCACATTGGTGATTTATGAGTAAATCATAATGTTATAACTTTGAAATTAAACATAAAGAGTTATTACCCAAATTGTTTTTTATACTGAGATTCCATGTAACTTTCATTTGAAACAAGTGTTCTGCTACTTTCTAAAAGTTTGATAAAGCCCCATGTCTAGAGAAAGTGCTAGTTAACATTACTGCCCCACCCCCCGGGAAGTTTCAGGTACTCAGGGAAGATGGTGAAAAGCTCTGATGCTGTATAAACATACTACACAAACCTGGAGGAGTCTATTGTTGATAGGTGCTTGATAAATACTTGTGGAAGAGAACTTTTGATCTTGACATTGTTGGTTGTGACTTGGAAGTGGTTTGCTCAAAGTGCTGTTGTGCACTTAGAAAGGTGAATGGTGAGAATCATCCCTCACATTTACTCACGGCTGGCAGTCTGCCAGAGCACTTTGGTACGTGCTTCATGTGTGATCCCGTCTTCATCCTCGTGGCAGCCCTGTGAGGTGGATGTCGAGGTCTTTCTTCTCTGGAGCTAGAGAGATCACTTGCTTCTGGGTCCGGCATCCCTTCAGACTGAGCTTCCTCGTGCTGAGCCAGTTGGGGACACCAGTGCCCATCTAGAAGGGCACTGGGGACCCTCGTGAGCTCATGCACTCACCCTCCAGCTCCTCTCCCAACAGAAAGAGTACTTCAAGCAGTATGAAGTGGGGCTCCAGAACCTGTGCCATTCCTACCAGAGCCGCGCCGACTTGCGGGCCAAGGCTTCCGAAGAGAGCCTGCGTACCTCCGAGAGAAAGCTCCGCGAGACAGAGGAGAAGCTGCAGAAGCTGAGGACCAACATCGTGGCGCTCCTGCAAAAGGTGCAGGAGGTGAGCCAGGCAGCCCTCTCATTGTAGCGGACCACCTGGTGTCTCAGGGAGGGGGGGCTTGGGCACCTCCTGCTCCCTTCTCCCCACTCACAGGAATCTGTGGTTCCACCCCTGGCTGCACAGCATCCTGACCAGGAGGGCTGGAGGTGGTGCGGCTGCCTGGGCCTCATCCCAGCCAGACCCACGGTATCAGACTTTTGCCCTTGTTTAGACATTCTGATATACAACCTGGTTTGAGAACCCTCCAAGTCATAAAACAGAAAGACATTCTCACTTTTCCAGATGACGCCCAGATGGGATTAGGTAGCCCAGAAGCAGGGAGCGCCCTGTAGGGTCTCAGCCCTTTATCCAGGCAGTAAACATTGAGGACAACTGCTCTGTGCCTGTCCTGTGGACCCTTGGTGAAGCAGATAGGCAAGATAGGGGTCCTGCTCTCATAGCCCAACAAGTGGAGGAGACAGAACTACTGTTGGCGGGAAGTGCTGTGAAGTAAATACGAGAGAGACAGAAAACAGGGATGCCACTTTACTAGGGTGTTCAGGCGAAGCCTCTCTGAGGAGGTACTTGAGCTGAGGGCAGAACCCAGTCACGCAGGAGTGGGATGTGAGAGCTCTGGGGAGAGGGAAGAGCAGGGCCCGAGGCCTAAGGCAGGGAGATGTGGGCGATAGAAGAAGCAGGGCCCTGTACCAGGTGGGAAGTCCCTGGAGGGTGTGGCACTAAGACGTTTGCAATCTAAGACATTTACTCTGGTTGGTTGTAGGAGGGCCTGGAGGGGGCGGAGGTTAGAATCCGGGACTCCAGTGAGGAGGTTCCCACAGTTGTCTGGGTGAGAGATTCTGGCAGCCTGAACCTTGGATGGTGACAGTGAGGAAGGAGAGAAGTGGGCAGATTTGTTTTAATGTCTTTGAGGGAAGGGGAGGAAACAAGGGTGATGGTTCTGGTTTGTCTGAGCCCCTGGGTGGAGGGCAGGCGGTGGTGGCCTGTACCAAGATGGAGCAACTCGGGGTGGGTGGTGCCGTTGAGCTGTTGAATGTTTTGAGTCTGAGAAGCCTGCAGCATGGCTAAGGCAAGCTGGGAACTTGGGGTAGAGGCAGGGCAGGAGCAAGAAATCTGGGCGTCATCTGTGCACCGAGGAGGGAGGGGGTGGATGATCAAGAAGGGACAGGCCTGACAGCCAGGGTGGAGGGGCGAGAGGAAGGGGCACGGGCTGCATGAAGGGGGGAGAGGCGGGCCCCCCACCACCTTGTGGACCCCGGCTGACCCTGCCCTGCTCTGTTCCAGGACATAGACATTAACACAGATGACGAGCTGGATGCCTACATCGAGGACCTGATCACCAAGGGGGACTAAGAGGCCTGGAGCCAGAGATCAGCTCCCCTGCCCCTCAAGGCAGAGCTCCTGGGGGTGGAGTTTCATTTATGGGTTGATGGACTTACCTTGGTTTGACTCACATGGGATATTTGTGCTTTTGGAGGGAAAGAGACTCTGATTCTTTGAATCGTCCTCTCTAAGTTTATAAATATTTATTTTTTAAAAGAAACAAGATGCTCTGCCTGCTGTGAGACCATACATTCTTTTGGTGACTCTTGCGCAGAGAACAGAAGCAGGACGCCAAGTCTGAGCTGCTTCTCTTGGCTCCTGGCTCCTCAAGGTGTGGTGAATCCAGTGCCGTTTGGAAGTTGGGGAGGCTCCAGGGGCAGGGCTGGGGGAGGGACAGGGCCCCCCAGGCTAGTGCTCCCCCAGGAGCTCCAATCCAGGGGATCCCCACAGGGCCACGGTCAGGAGGAAGCTCAGCGCTGAGCAGCTCCCTGTCTCGTGGCTCCTGCCTCAGGTCGGGGATGTGAGTGGTGGCCCAAGTGGTCGGTCTTGGCTGTGGCACCGTCCAGACAGCTTGGGGAAGAAAGATCCTCCTGTTCAACTTCCCCATTCACCACCTAAGTTCTCCCTGCTGGAGAACTCACAGTGGACAGTGAGGTTTCCTGCCTCAAACACTTGAGTCCAGGTTGTGGCGTGGACAGATCCGACTCTGGTCAGACTGCTGACCTGGGTAACACACTGAATGTTTGAATTCCAAAGGATTCCCTTTAGGAAAGGACCATGTGTGTGAAGGAGCCCCTGTGCTGGTTGGTGGCAGCCTCGTCTGTGGGTGTGGCAGGGTCCTAGGGAGCGCATCTTCCTCAATGGTCCCGGCCATCTGGAGAGCCTGGCACTGCTTTTTCTCTTACTGCGTCCCCCCTGTCTGGCCCCACCAGGCCCAGTCAAGGTCCCTGCTTTGGGGCAGATGGGAGGAGGGGGTCACTGAGCCACAGGGACTCCAGAGGTGGCTCTGTAGGAAGCACACCATGCCTTCCTTCCCACCTGGTCACAGCCTCATAACAGCTGTGTCTCTCAACTTCTCAGGGTCAAAGACAAAGGCAAGAGTTGCTGAATTTTCTCTTTAAGGGCCATTGGAAAAATTCTGGTTTGATTTCTCCCGACTCTCTTCTTCCCCCTTTATTTGGGGACTTTGGGTTTTCTGAAGGCACAAGAACTATGGTCTTGTGCCACTGGTCTGCGATTCAGACCTCTCGGTGTGTTTCCAGCATCTACCCACCTCTGGTCAGCAGTGGCCACGTGCTGCCCCGTGAAGACTCCAGTAGGCTGGGAAGCGCTGGCGAGGGAGGCAGGCCCCATGGGAATCGGAGGTCTTTACCCACTTGTGCACGTGGCCAGAAGCACCTGTGACTTGTGGGTTTGGGACTTCTCCAAACCACATCCCTGGGCAAGGGCTCTTTGGGGGAAATACCAGTCAGAGAGGCCCTGACCTCTTCCTCTGGAAGATTCGCTAAGAGTCTTAGGGCTTCTTGAGCTGGTGGTTCCTCTCCTGTCCAGCTCGCTCTCTTCATCACAGGCAGCATACGGTCCATTTTTGTCCCCAAACCTGCTGTTTTAATCTAAGTGCAAGCTGGTTCTGCATTTTTACCAGAGGGTAATACTGAAGTTTTTTATTTACATACCTGTAATCAAAATGCAATACTATAAACTTTCACTGGTGAGACTCCTGAACTCAGTCTGTTTTCTTCTCTTAGTAAAATCCAGCACCTTCCTCCTCTTCATTCTTTCCACCACTGTGGCTTTAAACTGTCTTCAGATTCTTCCTCATCTCCACCATCTTGTCTTATGTCTTCACCCTCCTGGACACCCATAGAAACTGAAATACTGAATTTCTTAAACATTTTAGTTTCAACTTCTGGGCGTTCCCACTTTGCTGTTTAAATCCAACCACAGCGGTGCTGAATGCAGCCTGCTTCTAGGCAGAGCTCCTTCCATTCTGGGTGGGAAGATAAGATGCAGGGGTTCCTCCCCCTTCCTTGTCCTGGATAACTAACCTGCTTGGAATTGTCTAAAACTTGGGAGAAGAAGATGGTCTGGCGGGTCTGTGGCAGGAAGGTCCTGAGTTCAAGGCGGCAAGAAGGTGAATGAGTGCAGCGACCCTTGTTTTTAAGGAGTGGGAGGGATGGGGACTTTGGTGCTTTTTGTTTTTTTTCAAGTGACACATGCACATGGTAAAAATTCAAACAGTATGAAAGATTGGACCATGAAAAGCAAGGCTCCCTCCTCCCCACCCCCCCGCCCCCCAATGCTCATTCTCCCTGGAAAGAGTATCCGTCCTGAGCACACAACTACACATCTACTGTTCTGTTTCTGCCTGTTTCTCACTTAGTAGATCTTGGGACTTGTTTCTGAAGAGCTCACGTGGATCTACTTTATTCTTCTGAACAACCACATAGCATCTCATCGTCTTGGATGTAGTCATTTAGTGGTCCCATTTATAGAGATGTTGGTTTTTAAGGTTTACGAAAAGTGCTGTGATGAGTGTGTGTGTGTGTGTATACATGTGTACTTAATCGTTAACTCAGATCTGGGTTTATACAGGGTTAAGTTCCAAAGAGAGAAATGGCTGTCGGACGGTGGATGCATTAAAAATTCTAAGATACATTCCAGAAAAGACTTCCCAATTTCAACTCCCACCAACAGTATTTACCTTGCCCCTCACCCCCACTTGCCTGTCTGTAGTCTGTTCCATCTGAACTGTTTACTAATCTGAAAGGTGAAAAGTGACGGATTTTTAAGTTGGTTTGAATTAATTTACGTGAGATAGAACATCTTTGTTGGCCGGTTGTGTTTCTCTCTGGGACACAGCTGTAGTTCTGAGTCTTGGGGTAGGGACTTTGTAAATCAGATGAAAAACAAGGGGCAAGTCCTCAGGGAAATGTTCACCTTATATCACCCCTCAGCCCCTAAGTGTCCCATGGATTTAGCATTACAAACCCCACATCAGTACTGTATTACTACGTCAGGACAAGGGTTTGACATTGTTTACCAAAGGAAGGCATAGGTTAATAGGCTGAGAGAAACTTCTCTGGTTCCTCCTGTGTGAGTGGCACTGCTTTTTGGCTCCTCTTGTTAGGTCCAGTTCCCCTTGAAAGACATGACTGTCTTTTAGACCCGTGGTTCAAGCAGCCCTGGGCAAGCATCCACAGCTCTACAGACCAATCCGTGTTAAGACTGATAGAGCTCAAACTTCTTTCCCTTTTACACAGAACACAAGATTTGGGCTGAGCGGGCCGTGCCTCCACTGGCTACTCGTCCCCGATGTAAGGCTATCCTGCATCTGGGCCAGGCTGTAAGGGACCTGTTGGCAGTTGCCTAGATGCCTGAAACATCCTCAAAATTCCACTGGAGGATTCTGCCCTTTGCTGGAGATGGAACCTCTGAGGCTTCCTTTGGAACGGCCACATTGCTCTTCGTTCCTGAGCAGGTGGACAGCCAGCTTGGCCACAGGAGGCAGAGCTACAAAAGAACATGCGTTCTCTGCTGCCATGTTTGAGGCCTCCAACTGTCCTCAGCACTGCTGGGGGCACCCTCTCCATAGTGAGCAAGACACAGACTGGACAGAGGAAGGGCCTGGCGAGGGACAATCCCACTCAGCAATGAGCCGAAATGTTGCCAAGCCTGTTTTTTAGTCTGGCAGTTTTCATGGCAGTAACTTGGAATGTGCCAGGCCCAACTAGGACCCCTGGTGGATCCTGCAGAAATTTCCTTCTTTCAGCTCACAAGGCCTCAGACAAATCACTGCCCATCCTGGGTCCCCTTTTCCTCCTCTAAAATAAAGGCATTGGATGACAGTAGAGGTTTTCTGGCTTAGTAAGTCGTAGTTCTCCACCAGAAATTTATCCAGAGGCCCATACCAACGGTTGGAATGGGGCCCCAAAGCCCTTGCTGCCCTGACCCCTTATCTTTGCTTCCAAGATTCACTGGCCCCACCTGCTACCTGTAGGCCTTCCACGGCCTACTCATTGGCCCTCGTGGGGTGTTACCCTATGGCCTTCTGGCCTTCTAACCGTCGGCCCACTTCAGTATTCCGAGGTGAGGAGGGCGGGTCTTCCATCCAGCTGCCTTCGGTTCGCAAAGCAGGTTGCCCCTGCTACTTCCCGGGGCTTGGGCTTTCTCAGCAGCTTCCAGTCAGGGCCTGGAGATAGGGGAGCCCATGCCACTGAGGCCAACCTGGACCAGGGACAGGGGGAGGGTCTGACGGACACATCCCTCCTTTCTTGTCCCCTCTGGACTCTGCTGAGATGCTTCCATGGGACTCTCTGGGGCCACTTCCTGCCCGAGCAACTGCAGTTCTCGGGAAGCTGTGGGCGGCTCTAACCCACAACTTTGAATTTACGGTCCTTTCTTCCCCACTTCTTACTCTGTTGAAGCTCTGGGTTCTCACTCCCCTCCCCATTTCCCCACCATTTAAGCCAGTCTGGCACTAGCTGGGTTTGGGGGTGCTGCGATGCGAGGAGAACCCCTAGTTGTCAGAAGGAAGAGTTTTGAGTTCCTCACGCTAAATCATCAGCTACCATAACACAGCACAAGCCCGGGGACTGGCTGCAAACTCTCACTTGGCCCAGAGGACACGTCCAGGACCCGGCCCTCGGCCATCTCTCTCCAGAGGCTTTGGGGGTGTCCAATGCTCAGTCCCATCCGGGCGCCTGCCTTCTCCCAGGTCGCCCATCCCAACCTCCTCCAGACCCTCAAGGCAGACGCGCAACGGCGCCTGCGCGGTGCAGCGGCCTGGCACGTGGTCTGTGCCCAGCGCATGCGCCCTGGGAACGTCGCGAGCCCGCCTACGTGCCCGAGCCCGTGTGGGCGGGCGTCCGAGCCTCAGACGGGGTGAGAGTAGGGCGTCGTGAGCAAATCCGGGTGTACAAGGTCCGCCCAGGGCCCAGCTTTGGGGCGGAGGCCTCGAGGGTCCCACATACTAGGGCCAGCGGAAGGAAGGCCTTGGGGATCCAGTGTCTGGCTCAGACCCCAAGCAGAGAAATGGGTAATTTTTTCCGCTGGAGTCTGCGTATTAAGCCCGGGCACAGGTGAAACGTTTTACCCGGTTGTTTTCCAACTTTTTGTGGTCACTACAGAAAACTTTTTGGTATAAATGTCCTTGATGGTGTGGTGCTTTTACGTCTGCAAGACAGAGGACCTGGGAAGGAAGCTGCATGTTTTACATTTTGAAATACCCTTTCCAGGTAATTTCCCCTGAAGGTCCAGCTCGCTGACTCTCGGGACCTGAGGCCTCTTGGGTTTCACGACCTCGGCTCACAACTTTCTTTTCTGCTGGTTTGTCTGTCCTTGGCCTGGTTTATGGTGTTTCTTGAAAGGTTTTGGGGTTTCCTATCATGTTTAAGAAAGTCCTTCCCCCTCTACCCACCCGCAAACATTCTCCTGCATTTTGTTGCACTGTATTAAAGTTTTTTGTGTCAACCTCCACTCCCTGTGGGAAATATTTTAGTATCTGCGGTTAGGCAGGAGTCAGACTTTGGTTTTGGTTTTTCCAGATGGAAATTCACTTATGCCACCCCCATTTATTAAACGAACCACCTAGGTCATTATTTATATTCATTCTATTTGGTTTTGGACCTGTTGGGCTTGAGGTGACCCTTACATATGTCAATGGAGACAGCCTGTTACCAGCTGGACAGGCGATTCCGACGAGAGGGGTGAGGTCCTAGCTGAAACTAGCTTTGGGGGCGTCATTAGCATCTAGATGGATCACTCTCCCTCGCTGTTTTTCTTATTAAAATAGTTTTCCAGGCTATTCTTAGAATTTCTTCTCTCATGAAATTTAAAATCACGTAATCCAGTTCTCTCCCGTCCCTGCCCGCCCCCGCAACAAGTTCCATTGGGATTTAAATTATAATTGCATTAAATTTAGATGTAAGTTATGGGAGAGTTGACATTTTTATGATTTTAAATCTCCCTAGACGATACGAAATGGTTTTCCATTTGTTTGACTCCTTTTAGATCTTCCAATAAGATTTTATTTCTTCATATGGGTTGTGTAACGTTCTCATTTTATTCCTGTTTTATGGTATTTGTCACTATTGTGAATGGAATTTTCCCATCTCTATTCCTGATTATTAATATATAGAAAAGCAAATTGTTTAATATAATTTATTTTCTATCTTATAAACTCTGGTAGTTTTCAAAATAAACTTGTATTTTTAGATAAAATGTGCAAATTTGCCAGTATGCCAGTTTTAATTGCCGAACCTCTGAAACAGTGTTGAATAATTAATTATCCAGTCTTTTTTCTGATGAGGATGGAAATCCACATGTTAGGGTTGAGCAGAATATTGTCTTGGTTTTGGTGACTGGTTTTTAAAGTGTGGAAAGAGTTTTTTCTGTTTTTGTTGATGCTGTTGTCTTGTTTTTTAAACTTGGGGCTTCTGGGACGAAGCCGTGGCTGCTAATCTTGTGTGAGTTGAGCACCAGGGGGCACCAGTTACACAGAATGAAATGTGGGTTGTGAGGCCCCCATCCCCATCCCCCATTGTCAAATGCCTTTTCAGCATCTATTGATAAAATTGTATGGGGTTTTTCTCCTTTAAGCTACTGTTTTAGCGATTATTCTTATTAGACATTGAGCAGCTACAAAAGAATACTGTATAAAATATTTATAAGGTAAGAAGAATATGCAGTGTACATCCATCACCTGGTTTAAGAAAACACACATTGTTATTACTTTATAATCCCTGTGTGCCCCTCCTGGGTCCTTTCCCCTTTCTTCCTTGCTCAGCGGTAACCACAAACCTGAATTCTGTGTTTATCTTTTCTTTGCTCTTCTTATACTTTTACCATGTTGGCTTGTATTTCTAAATAATTGCTTTGTTTTGCCTGTTTTTGAACTTAAATGGACATAACTTTTTTAAAAAAATACATTTATTTATTTAGTTTTGGCTGCGTTGCATCTTTGTTGTTGCACGCGGGCTTTCTCTAGTTGCAGTGAGCGGGCTTCTCGTGGCGATGGCTTGTCTTTGTTGTGGAGCACAGGCTCTAGGCACGCAGGCTTCAATAGTTGTGGCACGCGGGGGCTCAGTAGTTGTGGCTCGTGAGCTCTAGAGCACAGGTTCTGAAGTTGTGGCGCACGGGCTTGGTTGCTCCGCGGCATGTGGGATTTTCCCGGACCAGGGCTCCAACCCGTGTCCCCTGCATTGGCAGGTGGATTCGTTACCACTGTGCCACCGGGAAGTCCCGGACATAACATTTTATTTACTATTCTGCAATTTGTTTTCTTTTCAATATTATGTTCCAGAAATTTACACATGTTGTTGAGTGTAGCTGTAATTTATTCATCTTCACTACTGTATCATAGTGCTGAATATTATACAGTAATAAAAACAAATTACACCTACAATGGAACATACCACAGTTTTAAAAATCCATGTCTCTATGACTGGCATTTGGGTTGTTTCTAGCTTTTTGCTATTACAGTACATCTGTGGACATTCATGTTTATGTCTCCTGTTGCATGCATAATCCTTGGAGACTTGCTGCATCATAGGCCATGCCCATTTCAACTTTACTAGATAATGCCAAATTCTTTTCAGAAGCAGTTGTATCAATTTACATGCCCATTGGCACTAAGTGCTTCATTCCTCTACTTCCTCACTTACACTTGATATTGCTAGACTTGATCTGTTTTTTGCCAGTCTGAAGGGTGTGTAGTGTTATCTCATTATGGTTTAATTTGCATTTACCTGATGTCTAATGTGGTTGAGCATCTTTTCATGTCTATTGACTATTTGAATTTCTTCTTTGATAAAGTGTTTGCTCAAGACTTTTTCCCATTTTTCTATTCTTTTGTCTTCTTTTTATTGATTTGTATTTTTGTATATTCTAGATACAGGTTCTTTATAAGTTATCTGTGTTGCAAAAATCTTCCACTCTTTGGCATACTTTTTTTTAACTCCGTTTTTATAGTCTTTTGATGAGACGTTCTTAATTTTTTTTTTTTAATTTTCTTGAATGAGGTCTTAGTTGTGGCAGGTGAGCTCCTTAGTTGCAGCTTGTGGGCTCCTTAGTTGTGACACGTGGGCTCCTTAGTTGAGGCTCGCTGGCTCCTTAGTTGTGGCATGCGAACTCTTAGTTTCAGCATGCATGTGGGATCTAGTTCTCTGAGCAGGGATCGAACCCGGGCCCCCGGAGCACAGAGTCTTACCCACTGTGCCACCAGGGAAGTCCCTCTTAATTTTAATATAGACTAATTTATCAGTCTTTTCTTTTACTGTTTGCATTTTTTGTAACTTATTTAAGAAATCCTTCCCTATCCTGAGGTCATGAAGATACTGTTTTGTATTGTCTTCTAAAGTGTTTATAGTTTTGTCTTTCACATATAGACCTTTAATCCACCTGAAATTGCCTTTTGTGTATGGTATGAGGTAGAGCTCCAGTTCCTTCCTTCTTCCTGATTGTCCTTACACCCCTTATTGAAGAGTCTTACCTTTCTCATTAATCTACAGCGCAACCTCTCTTGTATATCGAATGTTCATATATGTATGAATCTGTTTCTGGATTTTTATTCAGTTACATTTGTTGTTTCTCTATGCCAGTACCACACTGATTTATTTATTATAGTTTTACAATAAGTTTTGATGTCTAGTAGAGCTGGTCTTGCCACTTCTTCTGCTTCAAGAGTGTCTTGACTATTCTTGGTCCCTTGCATTTCCATATAAATTTTAGAATCATTTTATCAAGCTCCATGAGAAAAGCTATAGGGGTTTCATTGGAATTGATTGTATGTCATCAGTTTGAGAAGAATTGATATCTTTATAAGCCTTCCAAACCATGAAGATGGTATAACTCTCCATTAATTTAGATCTTTCTTTAGTGTTTTTCAAGAAAGTATTGTGATTTTCCCTTTAGAAGTCTTGTATGTCCTTTGTTACTATGTATGTACCTATGTATCCTAGGTATCTGATGATTTTTGATGCTACTGTAAATAATATTTTTTAAAACTTTATTTCCTGACAGTTTGTTGCTAGTAAATAAAAATGTAATTGATTTTTATATATTGATGATTCTATTTTATCTTTAGATTCTTTTGGATTTTCTATGATACATCATCTGGGAGCAATGATAATTTTGCCAATTCTCATACCTCATGTATTTTTCTTGCCTTGTTGCATTGGCTAGGACTGCCAATACAGTGTTGAATGTAAAGGGTAAAATGGGTACCTTTTGTTCCCCATCTCAGAGAGAAAGCGTTTTTCCCCTTTGGTAGATACCATTCATCAGATTAAGGAAGTTTCTTTCTATTCCTATTTTTAAACGTTTTTTTCCTTTTAAATATCATTGATGCATGTTGAATTTTTTCTCAAGTGTTTTCTGCATCCATTGAGATGACCATTCAGTGTTCTCCTTTAATTTGTTAACATGGTGAATTACATTGGTTAGTTTTTCATAGGCTAAACCTTGCACTTCTGGAGTGATTTTAATTTTTCTATATTGCTAGATTTGTTAATATTTTGTTTTGAATTGTACCAGCATGTGAGTGACACTAGTTTGTGATTTTCCTTTCTTGTACTGTCCTTGTTAGGTTTTGGTGACCAGGTTATACTAGCCTCAAGAAATGAGTTGGGGAGTATCCCTCTTGGGATAGTTTCTGTAAGGTTGGTTAGTCCTTGGTCAGCTGTGTCTGGAGTTTTGTGTGTATATGTGTGGGGAGATTTTTTAACTGATTGAATTTTTAAAAGGTTATAATACTGTTCACGTTTTTCTAATTTTTTTTTTATGACTATTTTTCTTGTATATTTTACTTTTTTTTTTTTTTTTAAACACTATTTTATTTATTTATGGCTGTGTTGGGTCTTCGTTTCTGTGCGAGGGCTTTCTCTAGTTGTGGCAAGCGGGGGCCACTCTTCATCGCGGTGCGCGGGGCCTCTCACTATCGCGGCCTCTCCCGTTGCGGAGCACACGCTCCAGACGCGCAGGCTCAGCAACTGTGGCTCACGGGCCCAGCCGCTCCGCGGCATGTGGGATCCTCCCAGACCAGGGCTCGAACCCGTGTCCCCCGCATTGGCAGGCAGACTCTCAACCACTGCGCCACCAGGGAAGCCCTCTAATTTTTGAGTCAGTTTTAAGTTTTATTTTTCTAGAATTTTATCTCAGTTTTCAAAGATGTTGTTACAGAGTTATTCACAATACCCTTAAAATATCTGTAGCATCTCTATCTATGTCCTCTTTTCATTCCAAATATTGTTTTTTGGGTTCATCCATTTTCTCCTTCCATTTTCCTTATCATTAAAGTTTGTCAGTTTTAGTTTTTCTAAGAATCAACCTCAGCTTTCTTGGTCCTTTTTCTATTATGTTTGTTTTCGCTTTCATTAATTTCTGATCTTCATTTCCTTATGTGTCCTTTGGGTTTATCCTCATGTTCATTTTCCTACTCAAATTGGATGTTTAGCTTATTATTTAGCCTTTATTCTTTTACAACATGAGCTTTTAGGCTATAAATTTCCCTCTAAGTACAGCTTTATCTATGTCCTATAAGTTTAGGTATATAATATTTTAATTTTTAATTGTATTTTCTGATTTTTGATTTCTTCTTTGATCCATGAGTTATTTTAAAAGCATATTTCTTAATGTTCAAACATGGTTGCTTTTTCTAATTACCTTTTCGTTACTGATTTTGAACTGTCTTCATTGTGATCTGAGAACGTGGTCTGTATGCCAATCCTTTGAAATTTGCTGAGGCTTGACAACCGGCCCAAGTATGTGGCTAAT
Organism: Balaenoptera ricei; assembly: GCF_028023285.1. Taxonomy (NCBI): domain Eukaryota; kingdom Metazoa; phylum Chordata; class Mammalia; order Artiodactyla; family Balaenopteridae; genus Balaenoptera; species Balaenoptera ricei. The sequence continues at coordinate 21,048,594 of NC_082652.1, forward strand.
ATTCATAAATGTCCTGTGTGCATTTCAAAAATATGTATTTTGCAGTTATGTGTAATTCCCTGTATGTGCCTGTTAACCAGGTGTTAATTGTGTTGTTTGAACCCTTGCTGATATTTTTGGTCTGTCTGAGCTCTCATTACTGGGAGAGAGATGTTAACATCTTCCATTATGATTGTGGATTTATCTATTTCTCCTTCTGATTGTGTCCATTTTACTTTATTTTGAGATATTACTAGGTGCCTGTGAGTTTTAGAACTCTATGAATTTTACTTTTTATCATTATAAAGTGGCTTTTTAAATTTTCTACACTTGATCTTAGCCAAAAGGCCAAGAAGTGATTGCTTTTTTTATTTTCTGAAAGTTGACATCTAGTAATATTTTTTGCCTCAAAGTCTGTCTTGTCTGTGTATTTATGTCTTAGGTGTTTTCTTGTAACTAGCGTATAGTGGGATTTTGTTTTTATTTGATATTTTTTGTTCTTACCCAAAGCATTTAACTTATTTAAATTTTGTGTAATTATTGATATATTGGTTATTTCCATCTTCTTATTTTTTAATTTTTATTCCAGCTTATCTGCATTCCTTTTTCCTCTCCTTTCCTGCTTTCTTTTAGATTGACTGAAAATTTCTCCCCCACATACAGTGTTTTTCCTCTGTTTTGGAAATTTAGTATTCCTATTCTTCTATATGTTTTACATAATATTGGGTTGGCCAAAAAGTTCGTTTGGGTTTTTCAGTAAGATGTTGTGGAAAAATCCGAATGAACTTTTTGGCCAGTCCAATACTTAATTCATCAAAGTCTAACTCCATGAGCCATTTAATTTTTTTTTTTAATATTTATTTATTTGTTTGGCTGTGCCAGGTCTTAGTTGCTTCACGTGGGATCTTCGTTGCCGTGTGCAGGATCTTCGTTGCGGCATGTGGGATCTTTTGGTTGCAGCATGTGGTCTCTTAGTTGCGGCCTGTGGACTCTTAGTTGTGGCATGCATGTGGGATCTAGATCCCTGCCCAGGGATCAAACCCAGGCCCACTGCATTGGGAGCATGGAGTCTTAGCCATTGGACCACCAGGGAAGTCCCAGTATTGTTTTAATAAGACATTTTGTTAATGTATTTTCCTTTGGTCCCTGAAAGATATTTTCACTAGGAACACTAACATTTTCTCTTCTACTTTGGAGATATCACTTCATTGTCTTCTGACTTTCTTTGGTGGTCAGAAGACAGTGAACTCTCTAATCAATGCTCTTTCAAGGTATCCCCCACCCAAGTTTGGCTCCTTTTAAAATTTTGTTGTTTTAAAGGTCTTGCGATCTCACTATATTGTATTTAGCTGTGGATGTCTTTTTATTTACCCTGATTAGGATTTGTTGGAATTGACTTTGTATATTGGTGTTTCTTTTCAAAAGTTAATTTTTTAGTCATTAACTCGTCAAAGATTGCTTCTGTTCCATTTTGATTAGACACACGTGGGATCTTCTCACTTTATCCTCCATGTCTCTTAATTTCTTTTTTACACTTCTCACCTCTTTGTGTGTCTGTGTTGCTTTCTGGAAAATTTCCACAGATCTCACTTCCATGTCACCAATACTCTCTTCATGTGTAATCTGCTATAAAATTATTCATTGTTTTTAGTGATTTTTTTCAATTTCTGCAAGTTCTTTAGTATTTTTGAATGCTTTTTACTCATTTTCAAGCCACCTTTCTGTTTCTAGTAATATATTAAACATGCTTATTTTATATTGTGTCTGTTTGCTATATTGAGTAGTTTTGTTACATCTGATTCTGCTGTTATTTCTGTCGGCCATTGCTTATGCCAATGTGTGTTGTATTTCCTTGTGTGTTTGGAGATGTTATACTGTGAGCTGCTCGTTTTCCTTTCACCTTCACATCTGGGGTTCCATAAGGTCTGGAATGAAGGGGAGAACCTCTAGAGAGGATTTGTTTCTCTCATGTGACTGGGGACATTGCCAATTTGGGACCATGCTGTATTCTCTACTAGAGGTTTTATTGGATCATCCTGATAGCATGTATTTGGGCTGTGAAGCCAAGTGAGGGTCTGCTCCTGATAACAGATTCTTAGGGGATTTTTTTTTCTGCTCTGCTTATGACTAACCTTTAAGACAAGCAATTTTCCTTGTATTTTATTATTCTTGAGTCACCATTATATTGAAGGTATAGCCCTTGGGGGGCCCAGCTTGAGGGAGATTATCTCAAACTGGATGCCCTATATCAGGCAGGTCATTTGAGGCAGTGAAAACTTAGGCTCAGTGGGCTCAGTAAATGCCAGTGAGAAGCAGACTTCAGAGCTCTTATCTCCCCAGGTTTCCACACCCACTTAATTTTTGGCCTGAGGATTCCTTATATCCATTCCAGCTCATGGATGCATTTAAGGTGTTTTAAAATTTTATCCAACATGTCTAGTTTTCCACAAAGAAGGATAATCCAGGCATTTAGTCTACCATCCAGAAGCAGAAGTCCCTCTTGAACTAGTTGGTACAATGAATGATTTACAACTAAAAGCTTCCCAATTTTGACCCATTCTTGCATAACTGTGTAAAACCAGCTTGGGCATATGTTTACCAATTTGGGGTATCAGTTTTTTGTATGTGGCTGGATTCTATTTGCTGTTGTCATATTTGGATATATGAAAATTCTATTCTTATATTCCATTCCCTCCCCTGGCAGATCCTCCACTGCCTCCTGGGTCAGGGCTATCCTGGGGTTGCCTCACCGCATGCCCTTCTCTCCAGTGAGGGCTGCCCCTCCAGCACCTCGGCAGGGACTCACCGGTGCCTGCCTCCCCACAGATGGGAAAGTTAAGGCCCTGGAAAGGAAGGAGTTGTACGGTACCAGCCTTGGATCCCACAGCACTGGGGTGTTGGGACAGGTGGCTAGAGCCTGGCTCTGATGCCCCTGTGGTGCCCTGCCCCACTCCATCCTGTCACCTGGAAGTGCTGGCAGTGGGAGGAGGACCCACTGGGCCAGACCAGCCACCCTTGTTCGGGTCCCGGGAGCTAGTGATCCAAGTTGCTTGAGGTCAGGTCATGGTCACTGAGCAACCCTAGACCTCACCAGGGCCAGTGTTCTCTGTGGAGAGTGGTGAGGGCCTTGGCCTGGCCCCAGGCCAAACTGTGACCCTCCAGTAGGTGCCACCTCAGCCCTCTGCAGCCTTCCTGGCCCAGACCCTGTCCCACCAGGTCTTCCATCCCTGGCCCTCCCCATCCAGACCAACCTCCCACTGCCTGCTTCTGGCGCTGAGCAGAACAGAGCCCCACACTCCTCCCCCATGCCACCTGTGGGCTGTCACCTGCTCTCCCGTGTCAGCCCCGCTCCTCCCAGTCACAGACAGACTCAGGGATGGGGCCGTGGAAAACTCCAAGATTTTTATTACTGGTCAGAAGGTGCTCACTCAGTTCTGAGAAAAAGAACATTGAACAGTTCTGCCGCAGGCCTCATGGGGCTGCCTGCCTGCCCACCCGCCCTCCAGTGGGCACCCTAAGGCATTTCACACGTTGGTGTTTTCACTTTTGTTTTTTTTATAAAAACAAAACCAGTCCTGGAGTAGAAAGTAAAACTTTGTGATGAACTTTCAGGACCAAATTGAAGTGTGAAAGGTTGAGTAGGAGTTCTGAGGGGCTGGGACAGTGGCCACAGTGGCCCAGGCCCCCCCCACAGTTGGCAGAAGCCACTGGAAGGGAATCTGAGGAGAGGGCAGGGCACAGCTGACAGGAGGGCCAAACTCAGACAGGAGCACCCTGTCGTCATCATTTTCTCACTTCTACATACCATAAAAATTTAAGCAAAATAGCTATTTTATATATATTTATATATCATATATATATATATATATATATATCAGGCAAATAAAGAGTTCAGGGGTGCTGAGATGGGGCACCCCAGAGACGGGACTCTGGGTTCTCTGGTGCCCAGGATACCAACCCAGGCTGAGCCGAGGGTTGGTTCTTATTGCTGATTTGGGGCCGGGTTCTGTGGCAGGAGCGCCGCAGGCCCGGCCTCTGTGGGGCTGGGGAGCAGCCCCAGCACGGCCAGGGCTAGGCAGGGGCTGTTGCCCTCAAATCCACATGGCGGCCCCTCAGTGCCCCCTTCCCCACCATGCGTGGGGCTCTAGCTCCAGAGACAACTGACTTGTGCTCTCCTGGGCCTGGCGGCCCTTGGTTCCCTTCTCTGGGGGGTCCTGGGCTCCTGGGGGGCGGGCAGCTCACATACAGACGGCCTTGCTGTTTGAGCTACAAAATGCTCCCGACTCAAAGGGGTCCGTCTGGCTTCCCAATGTCTTAAAAAGAAGGGGCTCTTGCCAGGACACTTCTGTGGCAAGAAAGCACACTTAGAAAGTTGTCCACCAAGTGCTGTACTAAAAATATTTACTAAATATCTTGGCTGGAAAGAAATGGAGATCATTTTTTTTCTAAAAAAGTCAAAAGCGGCTCCCTGGGAGGGGGCCAGTTCCTCCCTGGGGGGCTAGTGACTGGAGCAGCCTAGGTCCCGGGCCAGCCTGCCTGAGGTGTGGAAACTGGAGCTGGGGGTCCTGATGGGGCTCAAGTCCATGATGAAGGGTCATAGGAGACCCAGGGCACCTGGAGGCTGGAGAGAACCCGGGTCAGCACTTCCTCCTTCCAAGGTGGGAGCCCAAAAAAAGTGTTATTAAAAAACAGAAGAACGAAAAGGTGGGGAGGGCAGCTGAGTACTAAATTGAGTGCATTAAATAGAAGGTGGACCAGGCTGTGCAGCCGCCTGTATTTGCAGGAGGGGGGTGGCGCTCAGAAGATGTTGGGGCACATGTGCCAGTCCTGCTTCTCCTTGGCCTCCCAGTAGCCACCCTTGTACACGCAGGCCGTCTCCCCAGTCACCGGGTCCAGCCTCTTCTCAAACCACAGCGGCACGTACACTTCAGCCTCCTTCTCTGCTGGGTGGCACAGTGGGCAGGCGGGCGGGCAGCCTGCCTCCTCCCAGCGCCCCAGGAAACCACTCCCTGTCCCCTCTCCTGCTGGCCCTCCTCCTCGCCCCTGGGGTGCCCGCCTTCTCCAGCACCCCTCCCTGCCCCCAGGGAACCCCCTCTCTCCCCCTCAGCTTCTTCCAGTCCCCTCATCTCCTCCCAGTTCCTGGGAGACCCCCGTCCCCTCTCCCGCTGGCCTCGCTCCCGGGGGTCCCCCTCCCCACCGGCCTCACCTTCCTCTGCACCGCAGCCCCGCGAGCAGGCCTCCAGCCTCCGGCGCCGATTCACGCGCTGCTTCTCCTCCAGCCGCTGCTTCTCCGTGTTGGCCTCATCCCAGTGGCCCTTCTCCATCAGCCGCTGGTCGGGCCGCAAGCGGCTGTCGGTGGGTGCCACGCCCTCCTCGTGCTCGTTGAGGGTCAGGGCCAGCTCCGAGAAGTAGTACATGTTCTCTGCGTTGTCCCTGCGGGGCCCCATGGGGTGAGCTGCCGGGATGCACTCGGTCCCCCCTCTGCTTCCCCTCCTGCATGTCCACCCCATGAACCCCCCCAACCTGGCCTCGCGTCCACCTCGCCCTTTCCTCCCTGCACCTTGCAGGCTCCACCGACCTGCATCTGTTTTGCCACATTGTACTTCTCTGGGAACTTGCCCATCTTGTCCAATTTTTCATATATATCAGCCCGAAGTGTTTCATAATGTCCTCATTATTATTCCTTTAATGTGTGTGACAGCAGTGTCCTCTTTCGCATCTGTAATGTTGGTGCTATGCACCTTCTCTCTACCCAGTCATGTCAGAGATTTGTCCGTTTTCTTCGTTGGTGGAAGATAAAACTTTGTTGATCCTATTTTAGGTTTTTCTGCTTTACTGATTTTGCTTGTATAGTCTTCCTTCTACTTTGTTGGGGTTTCTTTTGCTGCTCCTTTTCTAACTTCCTGGGATGGATGCTTAGCTCCGTATTTTCCCATGTCTCTTCTTCTCTAATATGTGCATTTCAAGGCTACACATTTCACTCCAACTACTGCTTTAGCTGCATTCTACCATTTTTGTTATGTATTATTTTCATTATAATGCAGTTATATTTTCTAATTTTCATTATACTTTCTTTGTCCTATGGATTAGTTGGCAGTACATTTCTTAAGTTTATGAATATATGGTAATTTTTCTAGTCATCTTTATTTCTAGCACACTTGCTTTGGAGTCAAACAGTATACTTCGTATAATTTCATCTCTTTGAAATTTGTTTTATGGCCCAGTATATGGTCACTTTTTGCAAACGTTCCACATGTAATCAAAGAAATTGCGTTTCCCACAGTTGTTGAGTGCAGTGTTCTACAGCTGTCCTGAAGGTTCTATTGTTCAAACTTGTCCTCCAGACTTTTTCTTCTGCTATCCATTACTAAAAGAAGTATGTTAAAATCTCCCACTTTGGTTGTAAACTAGTCCATTTCTCCTTATATTTTTATCAACTTTTGCTGTGTATATTTTGGGGCTGTTATTAGGTACAGGGTATATTCAAATTTAAAATCTTCCTGGCAAATTGAACCTTTATCATTTTGTCACTTTTTGGTCTTTTGTTTTAATGTCTGTTTTGATATTACTATAGCTGAAGGCAGCTTTTGTTTGGTTAGTATTTCTATGTATACATATCTTTTTCCATCCTTTTATTCCAATCTTTATTTTATTTAGATGTATTTTTTGTAAACCACATAAAGTTTGATTTTTAAAAATTTGTCTGAAAGCTTATGGGAACACTTAATGTAATTACTAATATGTTGGATTTAAATCTATCTTATTTCTTTTTTTTCTTTTTATACTGCTTTGATACTGTGAAAGTTTTGAATTAGTCATAATACTTGGTACGTTGGTCCTTACATGGCCTGCTTGTATTTTTTTTTCAATTAATTAATTAATTAATTATTTCTGGCTGCATTGGGCCTTTGTTGCTACGCACGGGCTTTCCTTAGTTGCAGGGAGCAGGGGCTACTCTTCGTTGCCGTGCGTGGGCTTCTCATTGCGGTAGCTTCTCTTGTTGCGGAGCGCTGGCTCTAGGTGCGTGGGCTTCAGTAGTTGTGGCACAAAGGTTTCAGTAATTGTGGCTCGCAGGCTCTAGAGCGCAGGCTCAGTAGTTGTGGTGCATGGGCTTAGTTGCTCCGCGGCATGTGGGATCTTCCTGGACCAGGGCTCGAACCCATGTCCCCTGCATTGGCAGGTGGATTCTTAACCACTGCGCCACGAAGGAAGCCCCGGCCTGCTTGTATTAATGCGACCTTGCCACCTAAACAAAAGGTAGAATCCTGACAAAATCTACATCTAACCATAGGGAAAACTCACCAATCCATCCTCCTCTCAGGTAGCCACTGGCAGGACTCCTGGGTTCATCAGTCCTTTGCTTTCCTTTTAATATAATTTTATTGCATCTTTAAGTAGTCTTAAGTGTGTGTGTATGTCTGTGTGTGTGTTCATATACATATATTTTAGATACTTGTTTTTAACTGTGTAAAAAGAATATCATGATGTATGTAATCTTCTGGGATTTGCTTTTTTTAAACTTAATATTATATTACTAAGATTTATCTGTATTGTATGTTGCTGTGGTTCATTTGTCTCAACTACTGTAAATATTGCCTTGTGTGAATATACTAGTTATTCATCCAATAAGTTTGAGTTGTTTCCAAGTTTTGCTTTGAGTAATCTTATTCATGTTTCCTGTTGTACGTTTATAGGAATTTCTCTTGAGTATACACCTAGAAGTGGGATTACTGGGCTGCAGAGTCTGTGATGTTCTTCTTTAGGAGGTAAGGCCACACTGCTTTCCAGCATGGTCGTACCAGCTCACATTCCCACCAGTGATGTATAAGGGATACTGTGGATCCATATCTTCTTCAACACTTGATATTACCAGACTGTTCATTTTTTCAAATCAAATGAAGGTAAAACTGCATCTTATTGTGGTTCTGATTTGCATTTCCCTGATTACCAATGATGTTATCATTTTCATATGGTGATTGGCCATATATTTCTTCTTGTGTGAAATTCTTGTTCATGAATTGCACTTTCCCATTGGATTGTTTTTGCTTTATTTATTCATTAGAAGGTCTGTATGTATTCTTTTTGTTCCTATTTATTTATTTATCTATTTTTGGCTGCGTTGTGTCTTCGTTGCTGTGCACAGGCTTTATCTAGTTGCAGCGAGCAGGGGCTACTCTTCGTTGCAATTGCATGGGCTTCTCATTCTTCTCATTGTGGTGGCTTCTCCTGTTGCACAGCACGGGCTCTAGGCACCCGGGCTTCAGTAGTTGTGGCACGGGGGCTCAGTAGTTGTGGCGCACGGGCTTAGATGCTCTGCAGTATGTGGGATCTTCCCAGACCAGGGATTGAAGCCATGTCCCCTGCATTGGCAGGTGGATTCTTAACCACTGAGCCACGAGGGAAGCCCCAGCAAAATTTCTTTTAATGAACAGAAGCATTTTAATATAATTGAATACATCAGTGTTTTTGTCTTATTTAAGATATATTTCCTTAAGTTCTAGATGATACTCATCTATATTTTCTACTTAGGGTTTTTTGGGGTTTTTTTAATAGTATATGGATACAGAAAGACTAGAATTTATTTTTTATTTATTTATTTTTTAAAGGAACATTTATTTATTTATTTATTTATTGGCTGCATTGGGTCTTTGTTGCTGCGTGTGGGCTTTCTCTAGTAGCAGCAAGTGGGGGCTACTCTTCGTTGCAGTGCACGGGCTTCTCATTGTGGTGGCTTCTCTGGTTGCAGAGCACGGGCTCTAGGCGCACGGGCTTCAGTAGTTGTGGCTTATGGGCTGTAGAGCGCAGGCTCAGTAGTTGTGGCGCACGGGCTTAGTTGCTCTGCAGCATGTGGGATCTCCCCGGACCAAGGATTGAACCCCTGTCCCCTGCGTTGGCAAGTGGATTCTTAACCACTGCGCCACCAGGGAAGTCCCTCTACTTAGAGTTTAACTTAGTGTTTAACAGTAAGTCAAACTTAATACTTACTGTAAGACCTTTATTTGGAGTTGATTTTTGTTATAATGTAAGGGAAAGATTCACTTAATCTTTTTCTCTATGGGTAACCATTTTCCCCAGATCCTTTTAGTGGATGGTGTCATCTCTCCATGTGATATGATACGGCACCTTTGTTATATACCAAAGATATATACACATCCAGGGCATAGTTTCCAGGCTTACTATTCTATTTCACTATAGCTTCAAAATAAGTATCTAATAGGGCAAGTCCTCTTGTTTTTAGAAATATCCTGGCCCTTTATTCTTCAATATAAATTAAGAAATCATAATATCAAGTTCCATGAAAATCACTATTGGGATTTTGTTTGATTTACCGACTCTTTAGATCATGACATATTAATAGTACTTAGCCTTTCTACCCACGAACGTGGTATCTTTCTCCATTCATTTAGCTCTTCCTTGATATCTCAGCAAAGTTTTATAATTTTCTCTGTAGAGGTCTTACATATATGATAAGATTTATTACAAGGTCCTTGATATTCTCTGATATGATCATTGGTGTCTTCTCTTAAACTGTATTTTCTAGTTGTTTTCTTTTAGTGTATAGAAATGCAACTGACTTTTGCATATTAATCTTATATTGAGGCACCTAAGATGCCTTTTGTTCAGATCTGTTAATGTAACAAATTTATGGATTTTCTAGTACAGACTCATCCTTGTGTACCCAGGATAAACTCAACATGACTGAAGAATGTTATCTTTTTTATATACTGTTGGATTTTCTGATGTCTTGTTTTGGAATTGTGCTTATCCATGAGTGAAAGAGGGTAGAACTTTTACTTTCCTACTACTCTTTTAGCCTGGTTTGGTATCAGGTATCTTATACTGGCCTCACAGTATAAGAAAGGAAAGTATTTCTTTTTCTGTGGTCTGGAAGATTTTCTATAAAATTAGGATATATGTTTCTTGAAAACTTGGTAGAATTCACCTATAAAACTACCTGGGCTTTGTGTTTTCCCTGTGGAAATTTTTAAACTACTGCTTCAGTATCTTTAATTATAGGACTAGTCATGCTTTTTTTTTTTTCTTCTAGACTCAGTTCTTGTTTATATTTTTCTAAAAATTTGTCCTTCCAATCAGAATTTTAATAATCTCTTTATACTTTAAATATAATAAACATAATGAAAACATTAATAATATTTATTTCTATATTCTCTCTTGATCAGTCTTGCCAGTAGTTTTCTGTTTTTTTCCCTCAAAGACCAACTTCTGACTTTTTAAACTTTTTTTTTTTTAATACATTTATTTATTTATTTTTGGCTGCGTTGGGTCTTCGTTGCTGTGCATGGGCTTTCTCTAGATGTGGTGAGTGGGGGCTACTCTTCATTGCAGTGCATGGGCTTCTCATTGCAGTGGCTTCTCTTGTTGCGGAGCACGGCCTCTAGGCGCACGGGCTTCAGTACTTGTGGCACGCGGGCCCAATAGTTGTGGCTCGCGGGCTCTAGAGCGCAGGCTCAGTAGTTGTGGTGCACGGGCTTAGTTGCTCTACGGCATGTGGGATCTTCCCGGACCAGGGCTTGAACCCGTGTCCCCTGCATTGGCAGGTGGATTCTTAACCACTGTGCCACTAGGGAAGTCCCTCTGCTTTTATTTATTTATTTATTTATTTATTTATTTATTTTGTTTATTTATTTTTAATGTGATGATCCATTTATTTATTTATTTATGGCTGTGCTGGGTCTTCGTTTCTGTGCGAGGGCTTTCTCTAGTTACGGCAAGTGGGGGCCACTCTTCATCGCGGTGCGCGGGCCTCTCACTATCGCGGCCTCTCTTGTTGCGGAGCACAAGCTCCAGACGCGCGGGCTCAGCAATTGTGGCTCACAGGCTTAGTTGCTCCGTGGCATGTGGGATCTTCCCAGACCAAGGCTCGAACCCGTGTCCCCTGCATTGGCAGGCAGACTCTCAACCACTGCGCCACCAGGGAAGCCCTGCTTTTATTTTTAAGGTATATTTTCTTCTTTCTTTCAGTTTGTATGTTGCACTTTCTCTAATTTCTTAGAATGAAAAAGCTTTAATAAGCTTATATACCTATTTAAGGCAATACATTTCCTTTGAAACTTTGCCTTTGGTATATCCAGCCAGTTTTGATATCTTTTTCTTCTCATTCAGTTCTAGGCATTTTAAAATTTCCATTCTAATTTATTATTTTGTCCATGAACTATTTAGCAACTTAAATTTTTTTCCAAATATGTGGGGACTTTTTGACATCTTGTTCATAACTTCTAATTTGTCTTATCATAGGCTGTGGTCTGTGTGCTACCCTCTGTACATTTGTTGAGGCTTTCTTTAGGGTTTAGTACACGATTGATTTTTGCATAAATTCCACGTATACTTGAGAAAAAGCATGTCCTCTGTTGCAGCCATAAGTATATGTATATCCTGTGTTTTTTCGCTCTCCATCTTGCTGGGTTGCTTTTCCCCATTTGACTCTCAACAAGTGAGAAGGGTGTGTTGAAATCTCTCAGTCTTCCAGTGTGGTGATGGATTTATCCATTTCTCCCTTTACTCTCCATATGTGCTTTGTGTATTTTTGAGGCTCTTTCACTACATGCATAATGTTTGTATCATGCATACTGTTCATATCTTCCCGAAGAACTCAACATTTTATCATGTAGCAACTCTTCCATTCCTAATAATGCTTTTGTCTTAAAGTCTGTTTTTACCTTATATTAATATAGCTGTTATAGCTTTTTGGTTAGTATTTTCATGATATGTCTATCTTTTACTTTCAACCTTTGCCCATCTTTAGGCTTTGGATCTTTCTTAGAAGGTGCATGCATCTGGATTTTTAAAAATCCAGTCAGTTAGTATTGGGTTGGCCAAAAAGATCGTTCAGGTTTTTCCATAAATGGTAGGGAAAACCCGAACAAACTTTTGGGCCAACCCAATATTTTGCTTTTTTAACTAGTGAGTTTCATCTATTTATATTATTATGCCTGGACTTATTTCTACTGTGTTAACTTGCTGTTATTATTTGTCTTTTTAATATTTTTTACTGATTTAAAAATCTTCTGTTGGTCTCTACCTTCACATCCCTTGGTGTCCTCTGTCTCCCTAGACTCCACTGTGTTAACATCATCTACACTTTTAATTCTGGACTATTGTGGGAACATTTTCTGTTTTTCTTTGGTCTTAGTAATTATTTTAAAAATCCCTCCCGCACACAACCTTTTATTTCATATACCTACTGTAGCACCTTCTGGATTTTTTCCCTCCCCCTTTTAAACTACTGTTTTCATTGTGGGTTTTTGTGTGGCAAACCTTCTGAGGCTGTTCACCTGAGACCATTTTGTTTTTTTATCACAGCCTCATATTTGAATGATAGCTCAGCTGGACAGAAACTTTTAACTTCTAATTTCATTTTCTTCATTACTTTGAAATATTACTCCAAAAATCTGATGTCAATCTGATTCTTCATTCTCTACTGAAATCTTTTCTCTCTGGAAGCTATTAGAATTTTCTCCTTGGTGTCCTTAATTTTCAGTATATTGTGGTCTAGGCAGAAGTTTTTCTTTGTTTCTTGTCTCTGGAACTGCAGCAGGCCCTTTCAACCCAAGGTCTTTCATCTGTTTATTTTTATTTGGGGAAATTTATTTCCATCATTTCTTTAACTATTTCTCTCTCCTTTCTATTTTTTCTTTCCTTTCCTTTCCTTCTGGGATTCCAATTAAACATATTAATTTAGTAGCTACTCTAGGAATTACAATATGCATAGTTCACATAGTCAGAAATTAGTGTGCATCTTGACCCTCCTCTTGGGTAGCACAAGGGCCTTTGAAAAGTTTCCAGTTTTCTGACTTACCTGATTGTGCAGTTGCACTTAATATTTAGATTTTAAACCCCACGAGACATTATTGTTCTTATTTATTCACTGTTCACATAGGTTTTGTTCCTCATTTCACACATCTTGGTTCTTCTATCTGGGAGCTCTATCCTTAGTGCTGGTCTCCTGGTGGCAAAATGAGTGGCTTGAAAATGTCTATTTCAACTTTACTCTGTAAAGATGTTCTTGCTGGGTGTGTAATTAATTCTCACCTGGCAGTGAGTCTTTCTGCACGTGTAAGATTTCATTTGACTGTCTTCAGGCTCCCGTTATTGCTGATGAGGAGATGGCTGTCCGTCTGCCGTTCCTCAGAAAGTACATCTTTTTAAAAATCTGGCTGCTTAATATTTTCTCTGATCTAGATTCAACAGTTTCACTGTATAGATTTAGATGTGGAAAATCTCTGCTGTTTTCTCCTCAGATAAGACTCGTGAGATGGTCTCTTGCTTCTGGACTCTGACCAGAAGCCTGCTGGACCCTGCTCTCAAACTCAACGTGCCCTACGCGTCCTGACGCTGCACCCTCCCAGGCTCCGGGGAAGCCTGTGGGGCTGCTCCAGGGACTCACCCTGGGTCACCAGGTGGCCAGCCTTCTCTTTCTAGGTGTTTGGCTTTTCCAGGTTTTGTCTATCTGAAGATTTTGATTATTCCTTCTGACCTATATTCGGTCAATGGGTTCTCTCTATTAAACCTTCCCATGGAGTTCTCAATTTCAGTTACTTTATGTTTCCTTTGTAGAATTTCTGTTTCATTCTCTTTGGAATCAGTTGCGCCACTTTTTATAGTTTCCTGCACTTATTTTCATGTTTGGTTTTCATTCCTTGGACTATGGGGACTTGTCCTATCAATCAGCCTGTTTAAAGTCTCTGCATAGGACGTGCTGCCACCTGATGGTGTCACGCTTATTTACAGTCGGGTGTCTGGCTCCCCTCATGCGTGGCCTGAACCCTCCCGTGCCCGCCGCTTGCTTCCTGGCTGGCCGGGCGGGGACGCCTACTTGTCCACTGCCCACTCACCTCCTTGTCGCCTCCCTGGCTCCCTGCCTGCTCTTCCCCCCGCAGCCCCACTCACGGCAGCGGATACTTCTTCCACATCAGCTTGGCCGGTAGCGTCTGGTACACCGTTTTCTGTTTCCCGTCCAAGCTGGGGCTGCTGGGGTTGCTTTGCACGATCTTGGCGCACTCCATCTGTTCATCCCACGAGCCTGACAGCACGTAGTGCGCCTTGCCCTGGCTGTCACTCACCACTCCTGTCACCTGGGGACATTGGCAGGGCCAGCGTAGGCACACGCCCCTCTCTGGGGTTCCCCCCTGACAGGCTCCGAGAGGTGGCCTTGCTTACCTTCCGGGCCACCTCTTTGGAGAAATAGCTGTAGGGTAAGAACTTTAGCTGGCACCGGTCCTTTGTCTTGTGGTTCACAATCTCGACGTCCCCTGTCTGGTAAGGGAGGGGAGTGGTCAGCGGCCGATCCCTGGGCCACACGGCCCCTCCCCGAGGGCATCCCCTGACCTGGTCAATCCAGAGCTTGCCCACGATGATGTTATGCACAGTCGAGGTGCTTTTCCTCCACACGTAGTGATTCCCGCTGGCCTGGAATTCTAAGTGGATGGCACCTGGAGGCCAGATATAGGGTCAGAGGTCATGGCCTGCCATGCTGGGTCCCAGCCAGCCTGACCCACCGCCCAAGGTCCCAGGGTCCTGAGAACCAGAAGCAGTATTTGTGCAGACTGGGGATAGGGTACAGGTCAGGGGGACATCCAGGAAGTCTACGGGGGGACTAACGTCACCCCTGGAGGCACCAAGCTGGCTTCTGGGTTGGCAAACCCTCCCCCTCATCCAGAGTGTCCTTCTGCCCCCGCTCACCTAGCGGCATGATGGAGAGGTATTTCCCCCGGAACTTGCTGGAGATGGTGATCTCCTGCCAGAGGCTCCAGCCGTGTTTGGAGAACACATAGTGTGCGGCCGATGGCGGGTGGTGGCTCACCTGAGACCAGACCCACAGGCCGTGAGCGTCTGCTGGACGTGGCCCGGGCCTGCCCCCAACCGGCCGGGGGACAGCCTGCCCCGTGCCCAGTATGAACGGCTCTGTGGCCCTGGGAACCAGGACACATGGCAGGGCCTAGGCCCCCCAGGAAGGACAGTGCTCCAGTGGGAAAGCAACGGCATGCCCGGGGGAGCAGCCTGGGTGGCACTGGAGGGGGGCAGGGCCGGGGCGCCCCAACCACTGTGGGCCTGAGCTGGTGGCCGGGGCGTTTTCACGCCTGACTTGGGCTGTGGAATGAGGGTGATGACACTGTGACAGGCTGTGCTGAGGGTGAATAAAGTGAGGGCGTTAGGCTCTACCAGGGGCTTCAGGCCCACTTTCTAGTTAACCTGCCCATCGCCTGCAGAGGCTGCGTCTGCCGTGCTGTATTGCACTGAGGAGGCCCAGGATGGGAAGCCTCCCGGCCAGCCCGGCTCCAGAGCTGGAGTCCAGCTGGTGTCCTGTCCCAGCCCGGATGGCAGTGCAGCCTCCTCTGCCCACCCGGTGCCTCCACCCCGTCCTCTCCAGCACCCTCCAGCACTGGGCACCCTGACTATGGTTTCACCACCAGGACACTGCCATCTTTTCCTCATCTGTCCCTCCTCATTTCTGTGGCTCCTTTGGTCACAGGATTAGGGCAAAGCCTCTCCCAGCCTCCCGTCTCCCAGCCTCGCCCCGGAACTGCAGCAGTGGGCTCCAGCCTCCCTGCACCCCTCCGTGCAGATGGCCCAGAGCTCCTGACAGTCCCCATAGGAGGCACCCCCATCCTTCCTACGTCTCAGAAGCACCGGCCAAACTTGCCAGCAACTGGGTGATGAGTGAGCCGTCCCCAAGCCTGCCCGATGCCTGTGGCCAGGGCCCCCACTGAAGCCCACCCACCAGCAAATTCAGGGACGTGACCCCAGCGACCTGGCCCTGGAGCTCAGTGTCAGCACCACCTTCTCGGGAAGACGATCCAGTCGGTCCAGCTGCTCACACCAAATGCTCTGGAGTCGTGGCTGGCCCCATTTTCTCATGCTCCCCATCTAAATCCTTAGCAAATCCTGGCTGTTCTTTCTTCAAAACAGCATCCAGAATCTGCCCTTCCCCCACCCCGCCTCCAGCCTCCCCAGCCTCCCTGCTCCACCCTTATCCCTGCGCTGTACTCTCCCCACAGCAGCCGGTGAGGGGGGCGGTTCCTCATAAAACTGCCTCCTCTGCCCTCCTGTGACTCTTCCCACACAAAGAGCCTTCTGCCGCCTGCCCCCTTCTCTCTGACCTCGGCTCCTTCTCTCTCCCTCACTCTGTGTTGCCAAACTGCTCTCGGGCCTTCCTAAAAGAGCCAGAACCATCCACATCCACAGTACCTGCTCCCCACCCCCCTGCCCACGAGAACAGGCCACTTCCCAGCTGGCTGCACCCTCAACTCCTGAGGGTGTTACTTGATCAGCTATGTTCAACGAAGAAATGTACTCAGTAGTAGTTCAGGCCAGGAACCCTGGGTCATCCTTGCCGCCTTCCCCAGCCTCCCTACCCATATCCAAGGCAAACCCCTAGCTCTTCTTTTTAAAGGTGCCTGTGCTCAACCTCCTACCTCCCCTGGTCTGGCCTCCTACAGGCCCGCACAGCAGGCAGAGCAAGCCTTTGAAACCAGCCACCGGATTGCAAACTGTCTGCTTTCTGAGCTCAACCCCTGGGCCCACAGCAGCGGCTGGCGCACGGTAGACACTCAGTGGCAGCCCGACCCGAATCTATCCTGGGCGCCTTCATGTAGCCCCTGCCTGGGTCCTCCTGGCACCCAGTGAAGCACCAACAGAATTGGCCCCCTTCAGACAAGGATGCCAGAGCTGGGCTGAGGTGCCCGAGGGGCCCAGTTTTGGTTCCGCCCCTTGGGGACACCAGTACCTGCGGGGAAGGCCTGGAGAAGGGATGGAGAGGATGGAGGTGAGCTGAGCCCTGGCCCAGGACAGGTCCTGGGCTCCTCACACTCATGGCCTCCACCATCACTGACTGCGGCCCCGTGGGGCGCAGGCTGCTCCCTTTCAGCTCAGTGGTGACCCCATGCTCTAGCCCACCCGAATCCCTGATGGCGTCCAGCAAACACCCCTCCCCCACTGCTCCATGCCTTCTGGCCGAGAGAGGCGTCCTCCCCTCCCCCACCAGACCCGACTGTCCTCACCCAGCTCTCCTTCCACGCGGCCCACACTGTCCCCAGGAGGCCTGCTCCGTGGGGCGCCCCTGACCTGCCCCCGCCGCATGAGGCCCAGCTGCCTGACCGGACCTTGGCTTGATGGCCCCTTCGGTCAGAGGCCACGTCCCGTTTGTCTGGCTCTGACCCCCAGGCCTGGCTGAAGCGTGCGCGGGCCTCACCTGCTCGCAGAGGGAGCGCAGGCCCATGTCATCGAGACGGTCCAGCTCGAAGGTCTCGCCCAGCATGGGGTTGAAGGGCTTGGCGATGCGGTGCACGGTGGTGGAGTAGGAGGACACGGAGAAGGCCGCCACCAGGCACATCTGCTCCACGGAGCTGGTGCAGTGCACTGCCTTGTCCAGCAGGTGGTGGTACTCCAGGTCCTCCGTCAGCCGCTGGAGCATGGACAGGGGCTCGTTAAAGTTGACCTGCGGGCGGGGTGTCAGGTCGGGGGTCTGCACAGACCGTCCACCGCTCCGAGCACAGACCTGGGGTTGTCGGCACGGCAGCCTTGCTTTTCTCAGATGTTCAGGGACATCACTGCTCAGACCACCTTCACAGAGAGGCTCATCTGAGGACCTGTCTAAAGCCACAGCCCCACTCACTGGCCTGCCTCCCTACCCCTCCTGCCTCAGTTTTCTCCACAGCCCTCACCACGTTCTGACCCGCTGCATCTGGCAGAATTCTGTTACATTTACTGTCACTCTCCCCTCCTAGGATGTAAATGCCAGAGCAGTGAATCATAGGAATCAGTGAATGAGTGAATGAATGAATAGGTGAATGAATGGATGAAGTGGGTCTACCTCGTATTCTGAGCTATTATGCAAGTCTTCTGTCCTGGGTCACACAGTGAAACCAAGTCTGGCCTGGAGCCCCCAGCTCCCGCTCCATGGAGATGCCACTGTGGTCTGGCAGCACAAGGACGCCAGCCCTGCCCTTGGCCTGCTGGCGACCTCGCTGGGGTGGGGACCAGGGGCAGCCCAGCATGGAGGAGGAGGGTCCACCCAGCCCCATACACAGCCCAATGTTGCCACTCCCCATCCACCAGGGTGGGAGGCACTTTGAGGGCCCCCTGTCTGATCAATGCAGAGCCCCTTCCTGGCTCCTTACCTCCAAGCATGAGACCTCTGCCCTGGGGGAATTTCAGCAGTGCGGATGGAACACGATTCAATAACACGTTACATGCTCCTCAAGTTTCATTAAGAAAATGACACCCAGGGCTGCGTATACTTCCAAAGGCCATTACTTCCCGTCCCCGCACAAGAAAACAGCCCCCAGGGCCCCCCTGGCCGCCCTGCCCGGCCCCTACCGGCATGGGGATCTTGGAGAGCTCCCGGCCGATGCAGTTCTTCATGATGCTCCAAAGATTAAGGCTGTAGCTGGGCTTGTCGGGGATGCGGACACGCCTCTTGACTTTGGGGGGGCCCTGGGGCACAAGCGAGGTGCTGTCTAGCACCTACCAGAGAAGCAGAGTGCGCCCATCAGCAGAGGCCAGGTCGCCTCCTCTGCCCCCAGGCCTCGCCCTCGCTTCTGGCCCAGGGCGGTCTGAGGACCAGGCCCGCACTGGGACATTGCTGGCGGGAGGGGAAGGCTCTGCCTGAGCTCAGATGAAGGCACCAGGCACAGGGCCCGCCCCTGGGGGGCCCGAGTTCAAAGTGCTGGCCTCCCCACTTCACCCCCCCTTCGGGGTCCCACCTCACTCACATTGTCTGAGGTCCATTCCACGGAGCCTGTAGTCCCACTCTCAGCTTTTCTGCAGGAAACACAAAAGGGAAGGCAAGTTATTTACAAATCCTGAGGCCTCCTGGGGACCCGGCCCCCCTTCTATCCAGTCCCCTCAGTGAGGTCCGAGGGGCAGCCTGCATCTCCAATGGGAGTGTCTCTAGTTCAGGACTCAGGTGGGGCTGAGGGACCTGGGGCAGCAGTTTGGAGGGGCTCCCACCCACTGGTGCCCTGTGGCAGCAGCCGCCCAGCCAAGTTCTCACCAGGGGTCCCCGCACACAGGCCCCTCCTGGGGACTGGCTGACCAGGACCTAGAGAAGCCAAGGGGTGGGCACCTCTGGGAGAGCCCCCGGGAGCCCCGTGGGTCCCCTCTGGCATGGACAGACCCCACTGTGTCCTCACTGTGCTGGTCTGATTCCCGCATTCGACTTGGATTCAGGAAGGGAAGGAAGTGGGTCGGATGGATCTCTGTGCCCAGGAATACTTGTGGTGAGATGGTGGCCAGAGCAGCAGGGGGCACTCTGGCTGAGGGGCCCAGGCTCTGAGGGAGCTCCCAGGAGGGGTGACCTAGGCCAGCCCTGTCAGGGGACGGGCACTAGGCAGTTAGGGCCTCGGATGGGAAGAACCCACCCAGGTCCCTGGGGAGAGGGGGAAAGCACTGCAGACACGGCGGCACCCGGCAGAGGATCTGCCCACTGCCCAGTGCAGCTGCAGCACGAGCTGGGGGGCTGCGTGAGCACTGGGGGCTGTGCCAGGAGCCAGGGGAGCCGAGGAAGAGTACTGAGCACAGGGTCACCTGCTTGCTGGTCGGGTGGGAGCAGAGGGGCCTGGGCTGTTGCTGAGGTATGGAAGGAGGCCAGGGCGGGGCATGCAGGAGGCAAGCCCAGGCCCTGGGGGCTCCAGGTATAATAGGGGAGTGGACTGGGAGCCAGAGGGAACCTGAGCAGGACCCCCCTGGCCTCACAGCCCAAAGGGTGACACTACCAGGTGATAATGGAATTTCAGAACAGCTAAGCTGTGCTAATTTTGAGAGCAGTATAAGCGATTTTTAAATATTATTGGGAAATGCAGCGTTCATAGCAGCACTATTTACAATAGCCAAGACATGGAAGCAACCTAAATGTCCACTGACAGGAATGGATAAAGAAGATGTGGTACATATATACAATGGAATATTACTCAGCCATGAAAAAGAATGAAATATTGCCATTTGCAGCAACGTGGATGGACCTAGAGATTATCATACTAAGTGAAGTAAGTCAGACAGAGAAAGACAAGTATCATATGATATCACTTATATGTGGAATCTAAAACATGACACAAATGAACTTGTTTATGAAACAGACTCACAGACACAGGAGACAAACTTATGGTTATGAAAGGGGGAAGAGGGATAAATTAGCAGTTTTGGATTAGCAGATAGAAACTACTATATATAAAACAGATAAACAACAAGGTCCTACTGTATAGCACAGGGAACTATATTCAATATCCTGTAGTAAACCATAATGGAAAAGAATATATGTATTGGGTTGGCCAAAAAGATGTTACAGAAAAACCTGAACGAACCTTTTGGCCAACCCAGTAACTTCAATTAAAAAATTTTTTAGAATATTATTGGGAGGACTTCCCTGGTGGCGCAGTGGTTAAGAATCCGCCTGCGCGTGCAGGGGACATGGGTTCGATCCCTAGTCTGGGAAGATCCCACATGCCGCGGAGCAGCTAAGCCCGTGCGCCACAACTACTGAGCCTGTGCTCTAGAGCCTGCAAGCGACAACTACTGAGCCCGCGTGCCACAACTACTGAAGCCCACACGCCTAGAGCCCGTGTTCCGCAACGAGAAGCCACCGCTATGAGAAGCCTGTGCTCCACAACAAAGAGTAGCCCCTGCTCGACGCAACGCAGCCAAAAATGATGATGATAATAAATAAATAAAATAAATATATGTATAAAAAATATGATTGGGAAATGGAAATATACCACTGATAGGACCAGAAACTCCCTGAGGGGTAAGAGGAATCCAAACCATGCCTTTTCCCTGGGAGAAACCAGGACAGGGAAGTGGTGAAACACGCTGGTCCACAGAGGCAAAAAAGGAGCAGCCACAGGTTTTCACCGGCCTCCTCCCGGCCGGGCTGGGCTTCAGGGGGGTCAGGGAAGGCAGCATGGGGTGGGCAGGCAACAGCACATATGTAAGAGTGAGGCCGCTGGGAAGTCTGCAGTTCCTGAGGGCGAGCAGTGGAGCACGTGGTCCTGACACACCTGTGGTGAGGGTGTCAGTGGGCAGCACGGGCTGCGGTCAGTTCTTTCTCCTGTGGGGCTCGTTGGCCACTTCTGTGTCCCCGAACGCTGCCATACCCACCAACCCTTCTAGGGTCAGGACCTAAGGCAACCTGACGAGAATAGCAACCCTGGTGAGGACTGAACCCCGAATCATATTAAAATCTGTGCTCAAGCCCCGCATGCTCCCCTGACCACAGCCCTGCCTCCCACCCAGCTCACGCGCTTCCCTCCGCACGTGTCCTGCCAGCTCGGTCCACAAGCACAGGCGCTTCCCGAGGGTCCCAGGGAGTGTGGCAACGTGGCTTTCAGTGCTAGTAACTGTCTTATTTACTATTAATGTGTATTTAGAAAGATCCTGAAAGAGCAAGCTCTTATGAAAAATGAAACAAAGGCTTTGAAATAGAAAATAAAAGAGGCTTTCTGTGTCTCCAGTCTGCTCTGGAATGCTGACACAGTGGGTGGAGTGACTGGGACCGTGTGCGGCTCTGGGGCAGGAACTGGATGCAGCCAATACCCTGTTGTCCATTTAAAATGAAATCCCAATACAAACTCTATTTGGGTATTTTTGATTTAAGGAAGAACAGAACCAATCTAAGCAAAAATACCATCTGGAGCAAGACTTAAAGAAAACCCCAAGTGCGAAGAACAGGTGGAGCACGAGAACAGGCCGGCGCGGCTGAGCCGGGAGAGGTTCCTTCCAGGTGGCCGCCCAGCCCCGGGCCCACCTCTCCTCCTTGGGCTCAGTGATCACTGTGATGAAGGACGTGGAGTCTTCCATGGCGTCGAAGTACTCGGTATCTTCATCTTCTTCACTGTCCTCGCCTTTGGTGGTTAAGAGGCTTCCTAGAGACACACAGAGCCACTGCCTCAGTTTGCGACTTCAACAGTTGTGCCTGCCCAGGGAGGTCTAGAGCCCTCGGCCCCTCCCCACCTCTGTCACCTGGCTGTGGTGCCTGCGTTCCCTTTCCTGGAACGCACTTTCACCCTCTTGCTCAGAGCCTCCCTCCTTCCGGAAGCTTTCCCTGATCTCTAAACATGCTGGTCAGTCTCTCTGTGGCCCAGCCTCCCTTTCTGATGCACCCCCTTCCCAGGGCACCCGTGACCCTGAGCCCCAGGTTAGGTGGGCAGCCACCTGGCACCCAGGCAGCCCTGCCACAGAGGGGACAGTTGGGCTCACTGAGCTCTTCTCTGGAGATTGGGAGGCTAGACATGGGGAGACTGTGCCCACTGTGAGGGCGTGGGGGATACAGAGGCACACAGGCACGTCGGCCAAGCGGGCCCAGACGTAGGCGCGTTGAGGGGTACGTGTCCTGGGGGGGCTGTGTAAGCCGAGCCAGCTGACAGAGGGGACACTGAGGGTGGACCGGATGGATGGACAGACGCCCGCTCACCCTCGCTGAAGCTCTTGGTGGGGTTGGCGGCCCGGCCGGGGGCGCTGCGGAAAGCGCGCTCGAGGCTGTTGTGCTGCTTGGCCAGCTGCTCGATGGTCTCCTCCAGATGGACGCGCTGCTCCTGCTCATACTGCAGAGCCCGCTGCCATTTCCGGCTGTGCGTCTCCGCTAGTTCCAGGAAGTCCCTGCAGGCCTGCGAGGGGGCGTGGCCTGTGAGCCAGGCAGGGCAGAGAGGAAGGCCCGGGGGTGCCGTGGCCCCTCCCCCTCCCTTCGCAGGTGGGTCAGAAACACCTTTGCTGCCCCCTGTGGCTTCCGTGGAGTCATGGGGACCCCGGCTTTCTCAGAACCAGCCTGGCATCTGCCCTGGTCAGTGCCCCACAGTCAAGATGCCATTTGAGAGCACTAAACCCGGTGTTGCTGGTCATGCTGCCTCGCCAGTATCAGCTGGGGTGCTGGGTGTTCCTGGTGGCAGGGGCCCCAGCTCTCAGCTGCTGCATCCTCACTGTGGGCTGGGCCTAGGTTTGTCAAAACCCCTGTCCCCACTGGAACCAACACAGCAGCTCAGGCCAGACCCTGGCTTTGGCACAGAAGGAAGGCAAGCCACCTTTCTGCTACACCGCCTGGCTCAGAGCTAAAGGGTCTTGTCTGACAGAGGAACTGGGACTCGAACTTTCTACCAAGTTACCTCAAAGTCTGTATCACATAAACTCTGCTTTTAAGGTTCCCCCTTCAAACTTGTGGCCTACTATGACATCCAGATTCTTTTCAGCTTCCCAGGTCCATAGGTGGTTCCAGCACACTCTTAGGAAACAGGATGGTTGTTCTGCCCCTGTCATCACAGTAGAGAAGAGGGTCTGGGCCTCAGCTGTCCCTGGAGGGCACCGCTGGACTTGCCCTTTCTGGACTCCTCTAACGTGGTCGGAAGGGACATGGTTCCCGGCCCAACCTGCGTCAGTGATCTCAGGCCGCCACTCCCCACCAGCCCCTTCCCACCGGCCACTGGGCTCCACGCACATCACATGAGGTCTGACACTGAGGGTTACAGACTTGATTCCTGCAGGGAGAGAGACACGGTGCCCCTCCTGTGTGACAGGGACCGTACAGCACTACCTGAAGGGCTGTTGGGAAGAGCCAGGGAGGTGACGCGGAGCTCGGGGCCAAGGGGCACTCAATGGACACCCCCTTCATCACGGCTGGCGCCCGAGCACATGCCTTCACCCTGCCTGGGCTCGGCTGGCTCTCCCGCCCCATAGGGAGCCAAGCCCCAGTGGCGGCCTGGCTGCTGGAAAGGGCCCCAGCCTGGGGCTCCAGAAGGCTGGCCACTCATCTGGCCCCGCACGTCACTCCTTAACAAGCCCTCCCTGGGCACCTTCCTTCCGTCATCCCATCTCACCTCACCCCCAGCACCATGCAGAGTGGGCAGGGCAGGGGCTCCCCCACCCCACCTTTCTGAAGATGTGGAAACGGAGGCCCAAGGCAACCAGCAAAGTGTAGTGGAAAAGGTCGCATGATCAGGACTGGGAAGGCCCAGTTCCCGCATGGGTCACTCAGCCCCACTGAGCCCATGTCCTGTCCGTGAGCCACAATGGTAAAGCCCCACAGACCCTGCATTCGCAGCACACCCCACCCCCCGGTCTCAGCTCACCCAGCAAAATCCTTGAGGTGGGAGGAGAGGGATCGTCCCTATTTGACAGATGAGGAAACTGAGGCTCAGTTCCCAGCAGCTCCCCAGCAAGGCTCTGGGGAGGGGGCACTTCAAGGGCCTCCTGCCCTCCCTGGCAGGTCTGATCCCTGCCCAGCCACATGCCACTGTAACCCGCTTCTCCAGAAGGGGCAGGGATTTGTGCTGACAGGTGTCCTGGCACAGGTTAGGGGGAGGGAGACTTTAGTGGGGAAGGAAAGAAATCTCCTTATGCACTTAGCAGGCTCTGGAGGTAAGAGAGCTGCATCCAGGGCTGTTGCAGGTCTGGGGCTATTCTGGGTCTATAAGGCTCGCCCACTGGTGTAGAGCTGCAGTCACTGACTACCATGCAATTGGGGGACCCCCAAGCTGGGCTCCTGAGTGGCCTGTGTCCACTTCATCCTTGCTTCCCCTGACCCTAAGCTCGGCCCCACTGCCCAGTCAGGTTAGTCTGGGCTCCAGCCACCCGTTTGCTGACCAAGGAAGGAGTCCTAACTGCAGGGGCGCCGTCACTCTGCCGCTGCCCCGGCAGCTCTCAGACCACCAAGCCAGGTGTGCGGTGCTGTCAGAAACGCACCCCAGAGGCCTGGCTCTGGCAGGGGTGCCCTTGTCTCCCTGGGCAGCGCCGGGCCCACCGCTAAGCCCCCTGCTGGATCCTCCTGTCCCCCTGAGACTGAGGCCCAGGGAGGAGGGGCTGCCCAGGTCAACAATGGGCGAACAGGACAGGACCCCAGGCCACACGAGGCACGGTCCCCTTGCCTGGCTGTCTTGGGGAGAAGGTGCAGGGGCCCGGGCTGTGTCATGCACGGAGCCTTGTTAGAGGTGAGACACACGATGGGTGCTTCATGTTTTCTGGTTCTTAGGGTCTGTGGATGCCCTTCCCGGTGGCAGGTTGCCTGCCCCATCAGACTAGCTTGGCAGCTGCACAAGGGCCTCTGGACTCTGCCCTCGCCTTTCCTTAGCGCTGCTTCGTCGTACCTGTCGCTGTCACTCCCCGCCAACCCTCTACAGCTCCTGCAATCATCTCTCTGAGTTTTAACACGGACACTTTCCTTTCATATAATTCACAGCATTTAAAACAACGCTTATTGGACTTCCCTGTTGGCACAGTGGTTAAGAATCCGCCTGCCAATGCAGGGGACACAGGTTCAATCCCTGGTCTGGGAAGATCTCACATTCTGTGGAACAACTAAACCCGTGAGCCACAACTACTGAGCCTGCGCTCTACAGCCCATGAGCCGCAACTACTGAAGCCCACGCACCTAGAGCCCATGCTCTGCAACAAGAGAAGCCACCGCAATGAGAAGCCCGCGCACCGCAATAAGAAGCCCGCGCACCGCAATGAAGAGTAGTCCCCGCTCGCCGCAACTAGAGAAAGCCCGCACGCAGCAACAAAGACCAATGCAGCCAAAGATAAATAAATCAGTTTATAAAAATAAAAATAAAACAAGGCTTATAAAAGAGCCACAAATAACAGTATAAAATAGCCAAATGTCATGGTAAATAATTCCTACAAACTCATGTCAGAGAGCTCTACATGGCCTCTGACCTTCCTAGCAGCAAAAGCAAAGAAGGAAAGATAACCAACAAGTTTATAGTTCCCTGTATAGCACAGGGAACTATATACTCAGTATCTTGTAATAACCTATAAGGAAAAAGAATCTGAAGAATAAATAAATAACTGAATCACTTTGCTGTACACCTGAAACTAACACAACGTTGTAAATCAACTTCAATAAAAAATAAAATTAAATTTAAAAAAGAAAAGAGGGAAAGATGATCGTGCTGCAGAGATGAATTAGGTTCCCTTCCTCCTGCCCTTGATGTTCGTGAAGCTCTCAATACTATAGGAATGATATGGAAGGGAAAACAGAGTGTCGGTTTCATTTTCTGAGACAGCCAACAGCCTCTCACAGACCTGGTCCCAGACCCTCTCCACACTCAGCTCCTGGGGCCCCGTCCTGCCCCACGCGCTCCCTCCTGTGTGACCACGTGCCTTCCTCCCCTTCTCCGGCCCCACCTCCCTCAGAGCCCCCACCCGCTGTGGGTCAGGGCTGTCGGTGCGGGGAGGGGTGGCGCACTCTCACAAGCACTGAGGTGGCCGTTTTAACAGCGTGACCGAGGAAGACATAGAGGCTCAGGGAAACCAAGGGACTTGCTCAAGGCCACAGGCCACGCGTGTAGGACCAGGGTCCAAGTCTCCCAGGGCGTGGAACCAGCGCTGTCGCTGTTTATTTTGTCAAGCTGGATCCTTACCCCCATCCGGATGCCCCTTGAGGCAATGTGGGGTCCCAGGGCCTTCCTGGAGTGGGGTTGGGCTCCTGAAGATGCTCGCTAACAAGGATGTCGGGGAATAACCCTGTTCAAGCAACAGGACCCAGCCCTGCCTGGTCCCTGCAGCGGAGGCTGCTGCCCACACAGCCAGGGCTGCCGGCTGAGAACCGGGGTGCCCTCCACCTTGCTGCCCCTGCAGGACAGGCTGATGTGGAGCAGCAGAGGGACAGGAAGTCAGATCCCCAGGACAGCGGGGGCCTCATGGGGGCCACATGCAGCTGGGCTGGGCGATGAAGATCAGAGCATGTCAGGGTTGCCTGAAGAGGGGGGCACGGTGGAGGCTGCTGTACCCCAATATCGAGGGGCTCATGTGGCTGGACCAGGGCCTTTTCCACTGACTCCGGGGTGCGGGGGTCATCTGCAGCTGATGAGCTGCCCTGGTCACCCTGCGGGCTGTGGAGAGCCCGCCTGCCCCCTCTGCCCTGAGGTGCCTACCTGGTGTCCATCCCCAACTGCGCCGGTTTCCTCTGATGCTGCTGACCTTCTCCAGGCCCCATCCCAGCCAGCCGCGAACGGAGGCAGGTGCTGGTCTGGCCCCGCCGCCCTGGAATGCTGAGCTGGGCTGTGCGCCGTGTGCTCGCTAAGCTGGATTAGGCCTGGGGCCCGGCGATGGGCGGGCGGCTGGGGGTGGCTCCCAGGGGCCCAGGAAGGGCCTGGCTGACCCTGGCCCTGAACACGGTCACACTTCCCCTGAGGCCCCGCCACAACTCTCAGAGCTCACGCGCTGCCCTGACCAGGAGCAGAGCCACAGGCCACCCCAAAGCCCCCGACTCACACACGCCGGGCCAGCATCCAGGCCCCTCACGGCATCGCCTCGCTGCCTACTCTGGGGCAGGCCCATAACTTCCTGGACCTCAGTGTTCTCGTGAACAGAGGGCTGAACCCCAGGACCCCTGCAGAGTCCCTGATTCTGTGACCCACTGGGGAGATCGTCCTCTGGACGGGAACTGGTTTCCAGTCTCCCAGGCCTGCCCCTTCCTCCCACCCCCACGGCCGTCGAGAGGGTCCCTGAGATGAAGAGGTGCAGGGTCCTGTGGGCAATGCGATTCTACCTCTGTGGGGAGGGACATGCCCAAAGCAAAGTGAGAACCAAAAGCCCAGAAAGGAAATGGCGGCACCTCCCCCATGCCCCTGCACGGAGGCACCCACCGGGGACTCTCCCTTCCCAGAAGCCGGGCCCGTGAAGGGGGTTGTGAGGGCTGCCTGCCCGGGGAAGCGTGTCGGGGCCCAAGGGGAGTGGCTACCGGTCACTCCGACAGGTGTTGCGCAGGACAGATGCAGAGTGTCTGAGCCGGAAACCTTGCCCAGCTGTGCCCAGGAGGAAGAAGGACGAACACTAATCGCTTTTGCTGTTCCTAATCCTAATCCCGACCACAACCTCGCTGCTCCTCAAATGCAGGCGGGCGAGCAGGGCATGTGGGCAGTGGCCTGGGTCTCATGCCCGCCCTGTGTATGGCCCGAGGAGCCTCTCAAGCTCTAAGAGGGTCTGCAGAGCCGGGACCCCGCTCAGGCCCAGCCTTCAGTGGCCACGTGGAAACCATCAGTCTCCTGCACGGTCACTGCCGTCCTAGCTGGGCCATGAGGAGGGTGCCGGAGAGTCGCTGGATGTCGGGTGGGCGGCCCTTGGAGCCACAGAGGAGGTGGGGACAAGGGCCAAATGCCTGGTGGTACCAGGCTGGGCGGGTGCCCTGGGCGGACAGGGCCAGCTCAGTGACTGTCCCCAGCTGTCGGCACACAGCAGGTTCCCCCGGTCACCCTGCTCGCAGGGAGGAAGGGAGAAAGGGCCACGTTTCCACCTGCAGCCAGCCAGGACCTGCCCTGTGGCTGACAGCCGCGTGACTGGCCTGCCGTGGCTCTCAGGCGCAGGGCTCCCAGGTCAGTGGGTGGCCAGGGCTGAGACTGCCCCACCATCTACCCCACCACATCGATCCTCACACGGCCAGTGTCACTATGGACCCGCCTCTCAATGGTCTGTAGTAATAATAAAGGTGGCGAACAGGAGAAAAATGTGCAGAATCACGGGTTCCCTGGGCCCCTCTGCATGGCCAGCAGCTCACACTAGGGACACATCAGGGTCAACAGAGTCTCTCCTTCCCCTCCCACTGAGGAGCAACAGGCTGACCTCAGCACATTACCTCCCGACGGTGGGAAAGGGCTGAGATTCAGGCTGGGACTGTCTGGCTCGGAGGCAGCCATGCCGGACGAAGCACAGCCATTTCAGGCTCCAAGACCAAGAGCGGGTCCCCCAGGAGCTGCGATGGGGGTGCCAGGCTCTCCCGGGGGTCCCTCTGGCTCAGGCTCAGCCACGCCGCCATGCTCCGCATCCACCACCCTCCCGGCCCCTGGAGGCTGGGCGGCTCCCAGGGCCGGACCCCCTTCTCACGTGGCCCTCGGCTCGGGCTGCCCCGCATACAGCGGCCAGCCCTTCTCGGACGCGGAGGGGATGGTCACGGCTTCTCCTTAATGTGACTCACTCACAGCACTGGGGAGTCAGCTTCTCACTTCAGTTCAAACTTTAAAATAGCCCTTTCCACATTCAAAATAGTTTACCCCTCGTGCACAGGAACCAGCACCATCTGGCTGCCAGTTTGCCAACCGATTTTAGACCGTCCTGGAATCTATTTTTACTCATCTCCCCAAGCCCCAAGTGAGCAAGCTGTCAGGGGCAGAACAGAGGTCCGCTGGACGGGAACCTGCCCATGGGCCCCGGAAGGACGAGGAGGGCGGCTCTGGGGCCTCTCACCACCACTCTGCTTGGGTGGGTGCGAGGAGCCCCTCGTGATCTCCAAACAGGGCTCAGCGAAGCCTCAGAGCATTTCCAGCGGTAAACAGCCCCTTCTGATCTGGTCGGTTTCTATGATGCCCCAAATCCAAGGTCCTGGCCAAGTGCCCTGAGTTGCTGCCTTTGTGTCTATGTACCCCCCACCTCCCCCACCTATCCTCATCTGCGTCCCTGCTCCCACTCCCACCGGCCGCCTCCCCCAGCCCCCAGTGCCTCTGCTCCCCCCTCATCGTGCTCTCACAGCTCCTCCAACTGGAGCTGAAGCCCCCTCCCTCCAGGCCCAGCTATGCTGGGCATGCGTCCTCCACCACTTCCCTGTGCCCCTGCCATCAGGATCTGCGCCCCATCCCACCCGGCCGGCTCTACTGCGGGCACCAGCGTGCGTCCCTCGTGGCCCACTACCTTCCTTGGTAAAAGCATGCCAGGTCCGTCCCATTGGGCCCTCGGAGGGGGGCCTGGTGGGCACCACCCTCGGCCTTCACGCTGGGACTGTGGCTGCCTGCGGGCCTGCCTGAGAGTCACAGAAGCGGCTCTCTCCCTGCCAGGCTCCACTGCCCTGGCCTGCGGACAGACCCTGCTTCCGCCACAGGGAGGGGAGCGTGCACCCCACCAGCCCAGGGCAGGCTCGCCCCAGAATGACCGTGGCACTACTGTGGGGCTCTTCTGCCCAGGGCAGGGGCCCAAGGCCAACCCACAGGGGAGCCCAGGTGTGCTGGGCCTAGTGACAGATGACACAGCCCTGGCCCTCTGCAAAGAGCCCCACGCCAGCAGTGGGGACAGCCCAGGGCCAACAGCTGTGACCCTCTCTGCTCATGCAGCCGCCGGGCCCGCCACCCTTGGGCAAAATGACCGCTCTGGGCCTCGGGGGTGGCACGTGAATAATACAAACGATGACAAGGAAGCTGTAATGACACCAACCTCACGTGGCCGTTGTGAGGAGCAAACAAAGTAACGGGAAGAAACTGGGGCGGGCGCCTGCTATCACACTGCCACCATCCCAGAGGCCTGCCTCCAAACCAGGGTGCTCTGCTTTCCCACAAAGACAAACTTGCGGGAAAAAAGAAGAAAATGGGAGTTCGTTCTTTTCACGTTATGGAAACAAATACCCAAAGCCTGAGCTGGTAACATGTATTAATTCTGCCATTCTCTACCTCAAACCTTGTGATGCTGTAACACCACATGCACCCTGGTTCTCGGGGAGGGAGGTGCCGCTTGCGGTCCCCACACCCAGGCGGGGGGAGCCCTGCACACGTGCAGTGCTTCGAGGCTCAGTCTCTGAACCATGGCTGTTCACTGTGCTGTGAAGTTCCTTCTAAATGGCAGCAAACGCAGTTACCCAGACGGTGAACCAAGCATGGACCTGCTGCACTGCCTTTGATCAGACTCACAAAATCACCCACTAGGGAATTTTGCCAGACACTAAGCAATTCACTCAGTCACTCCCACATTCTTTCACAACCAACTCTCTCTCTCTCATTCACTGAGGCTCCCATATGCTGGACACTGTGCCAGGCGTGGAAGCTCCAGGGCTCCCAGCATCACCAGGGAGACCGTGTCCTGTCTCTGCACACTGCTGCGGTAGAAAAGCCCATGAAACAACAAGGTCTTACTGTATAGCACAAGGAACTATATTCAACATCCTGGGATAAACCATAATGGAAAAGAATATAAAAAGTAATGTATACATGTGTATAACTGAGTCACTCTGCTGTACAGCAGAAATTAACACAACATTGTAAGTCAACTATACTTCAATTAAACAAATAATTTACTTAAAAAAGAAAGAAAGAAAAGCCCACGAGACTCGTGGACCCGCAGACAGGGCGACGGTCAGCAGAGTGGGGTGGGGATGCGGAGCTGGGAGTGGGGTAAAGGTGGGCAGAGGAGGGGTTCTTGACCCTCCTGCCCCCGCTCAAGGGAGGGATGGGTTTATTTCCCTCCTGCGAGGCGGAAGGCTCTGGAGCCTGAAGACCTGAGCTCTTATCCTTAGCAGCTGCCTCAGTTTCCCCACTATAAGCGGCTGAGTGGGTGGGGGGAGATTGTGCATGCAAAACGCCTTGCAGGCGACGTGACCATGGGTAGTTGATTCTCTCTCCTGTCCTGGCTCCCTGCTGGCCAGGGCCCCACCAGCCCCTGGCACCCAGGGCCGACCCAGCCAGGTGGACTGTAAGATGGGCCCTGGGAGTAGCCGTGGGCTTGCGGGTGGGCTTCCCAGGAGAGGTAATGTACTTCTGAGGGGCGATAGGTGGGGAGGGGCTGAGAGGCTGTGGCCTCCTCAGGTTAGGTGAGTGGGCAATGCTGGCAGGGGACGGGAGGCAGACGGGGAACAGGTGGGAGAGGAGGCTGGGAGGGGCTGCTGGGCCCCCGGGGACGGTCAGGGGTCATGTGAACCCCACACCTGTTCCTCCCAGGTGGGAAGGGATGTGTCTGCTCTCATTTCCAGGGCAGCAGGTGGTAAGGCCGTCATCCACACAGCCAGCGAGCTTCACCCAAAGACCAGGTCCTGCCCAAGGGGCCACCACGACTGGGGAACGGTCCGCAGAGGCCCAGGAAGGGTAAAAGGGTGGGGGAGCTTTAGAGCCTGATGGCGTGGGTGCCGTCCCAGTGCAACACTTACAGGGAACCATGTATAAAAAGCTCGGCACCCCCTGCGCACAGCAAGTGGCCACTGCTAGTGTTTTCCTTCCCTGCCTGGGAGAAATCCTCGTGACCCTTTCTGGCCCCACTCTGTGGCCACTACCTCTCCCTCTGCAGGCCCCGCGCTGGCACCGAGGGTCGCTCCCCAGCCCTTCCACGGCCCTCTACACACTTGGCCTTCACCGGTGGGTGTGTGAGCTGCTGCCCTGCTTAGCTACTCCTCCCAAAGGCTGTACTGCTGAGCCCACGTGAGACTCAGCATCACAAGGAAGATCCCTGGACCATGGGCTCAGGGGCCGGACGGGTCTGCCTGGTCTTCGCCGAGTCCTTACCTGGCACAGGCCCGGGGCAGGCTCAGTGGGAAGCCACTCAGGTCTGGGTTCAAATCCCATCAGGCAGGACCTTCCTAACTGCATGAGCCCCAAGTTCAGTATGGGGCCGCTGACCTGCTCAGCTGCTGCCCCCCGAGGCCTCCTGAAGGTCCACCAGGCACCACCCTCCCAGGCCTGCTAGAAAGAACCCTGCCAACCAAAACCACAAAAGGAGGGAAGGAGGCCGGGGCTCAGTACGACGTTCCTGTGGAAAAAAACACGTTTATGACTTGATTTCATAAAGCTCTGTTCCTATGTCTCAGCAACCAGGCTGGGTCATTTCTCTGCAAGGCCAGGTGACCAGGGTGGCGAGGGGTGGTGACCAGCAGCTCTGCACCCTGCTCAGAGCCTGCACTTTCTCACTGACCTTGTCCAGGTGAGCAAACGGGGCTAGCTAGAATGGCTTTGTAAATGGTCACTTAGCAGGTAAGTGAGATGTGGGCCAGTTAGAACTTTTTTCCCTGAGATACAAGACCCACTTTGATTGAGACAGAGTGTATCGGGCACTCCCACTGCACTGGGCTACTGTTGGGGCCACAGGTGAGTAAGACCTGAGCTTGACCTCAAGGGCCACAAAGCCTGGTGGGGGATCAGACATTGAAATAATGGGCTAAACACTGCTCAGTGGGCTGGGACCACTGGGGGATCTAACCAGGAGGAACGGCTTCCTGATGGGGAACTCGGAGAGCCTCCCGGCCGTGGTGACATCCACGTGGGGTTCTGAAGGATAAAAAGGGATCTGCCAGGCATCTGAAGGGTGGGGAAGGGGTATTCTAGAGGGTACAGCACAGGCAAGGGCAATACAGTTCAATATTCCTGATCCAGAACCTCCCCCAGACATCCTGTTCCCTCGAACACGCACAAAAGGGGCCATCCTCAAGGGGAGGGCCAGATGCCCCCTTGGGGAGCAGGGCCACAGGGACAGGCCTGCCTCAGTAGCCACGGTTCCTGGGATCTTGGAAACTGTCCAGAGAGCCTCCCTCCCTGCCCTGCTGGGAGCTCAGGATCTAAAGGCTAATGATAATGATGCCTTCTCCTGAATCTGAAGGAGGTTTAGAAATCTCCCTCTACTTCTCTCCTGAAGGCTGAACAACCTCAGACTCTTGGCCGTCTTGGGGAAAAGTGAAGAAGCAGCAGTCCATCTCCCTGTGTGGGGAAAGTGCAGCCTGCCCAGGGCCCTCCACAGGATGTGTTTGCCTGCGGACTTTGTGTGGCCTGCCGTCCCCCATTTTCTGCTCCACTTCCATGACCCAGGCTTAATCGGCGCCCACGAGGTGGAAAACCCAGAGCCATTCACCATCCACAGGAGGGGGCTGCCCTGGCTGTGCGGCGGGTGGGAGGAGAGATTCTCTGAGTTCCCCAGGAGGGGCTCCCGTCAGTCAGGGCCGGGGGCAGGGAGGGGATGGTGGAGAGGCAGTAGGAAGCCAGTGTTGGGGAAGCAGCTTCCTCTTCCTACAGTGAGATCTGGGGGGATCTGAGGGATGAGGATTTGTGCCTTCTGGGGACAGCTGGGGGTGGCTTCCACCCATCCTGGGTCCCCACCTTCCCAGGAAAGACCCTGGTAGGGCTGCAGCCTAAAGGTAAAAGGCACACCAGGGACTCAGGTCCCTGAGAATGGGGGTTTGCCCCAGGTGGATGCGAGGCCACCCTCCATGTGCTGACCTCAGAGTGGAAGGGGGCCTCTGCAGCCCTTGAGGGTCTTACCCTCACCGTCATGAGGGCCGTGACTCCAGCAGCGCGCTACACAGACTTGGGTTTGCGTCCAGTTTGGCCACTTAGCAGCTGGTGACCCTGGGCAGCTCAGGGAGTTCTCTGCGCCTCTGTCTCCACGTGGATATTAGCGGTACTAGCGAGGCTGTGGGGAGGGGTAAGTGGTCCTGGGCGGGAGTGGGCTCCCCTTGGGGCTCGGGGGCGGGAGCCACATGGATGCCTTAGTTACAGCTCCCTGGTCCAAACCCCTCCTAATAACAGGGGTGGAGGCCAAGGCCTGGCCAGGAGTGGGGACGCTTTACCTAGGTGACCCCTCTGCACACAGCGGGGGTTTGGGCGTTCAGGGTCTGACAGCCTCCCAGAACTGAGCCGGCTCTTGCCGGGTGAGGAGCAGCTGTCAGGAAGCGTCCCTGGAAGAAACGCGGGACTCTGCACTAGCCTGGGCTCCCAGCACCTCACTTCTGTGCCCCCACAGTGGAGGTGGATGGGGAGAGGCCCTCACGTCAGGTTCACGTTTGCGGGGGGCGCAGATCCTGGCCCAGGGTGCAGGCTCCGTCACTTGGGTGCGGCTCTCCTGGTGCCAGAACTGCTAACAGGCTTCCTAATCAACCCCTGAGCTTCCCATCAAACAATTCATTACGCACTTAGGTGGCGAGCTGTTTTTATGGCTTCATAAACACAGATGAGCCTCTGATGCCTGATAAAATACTTTCGCTAGAGACGCCAGCTGAGCAGTGCATTATCTGGGAAAAACCAAAACCGCTTACTCAAGACGATGTGGCTTTAGTCTCCGCATGTGGGGAGGCCATGCCAGGGAAACCGCGGGGAAACACAAATGCATCATTATGCCTTAAATGCTCGATATCGGTGCCTGTCACCGGAAGAAGTACAGTGACCCAGGCCCCTAGAGTCTGGGGGCTGTAAGGAGGCCAGAGGGCCGAGAGGGTGGACATGGGAAAAGGAGAGGGAAGACCAGCGACAGGGCCAAACAGCAGGGCAGCCACAGAGCTGCGGTCCAGCAGCCTCTCGGCACATGGGCGCCACTGCACCCCTGAGTGCCATGGACAAAGTCCACACCTGCGGGCACCTGTGCGTGTTTCCCTGGAGTCTGGGAAGAGGGGACAGGATCTTGGCCTGCAGTGGGCTCCAGCCTCCACCTTCCCACCCTGCCCTCAGGTTTCCTGGTGTTGGACGGAAAGCCTAGTCTCCGCTCTGACCCCCCTGCTTTGGAGGCTGAGTCCCCCACCTGGGGCTCACCTGGGCACTGGTACTGCCCACTGTCTCTGCGGCCAGCCTGACCGGCCTGCCTGAACCGTGTTCTCTGGACCCACCTCCTCTGCGGCGGCCTCCATCTCCCCACACCTCTGTGCTCTGGCCCCCAGCTCCCACGGTGCCATCCTGGCTGGGATGTGCTCATCCTGGGGGCTGTCCTTGGGAGGAGGCTGTGGCCATCAGACCTGTGTCCAGAGGGAGCACATGCACCTCTGGGGAACACTCATCAGGCAGAAAAAGGAAGGGCCCAGAAGCTCGGTTCAGCCTTGTACTCTCTGCCACCACGGAGAGACCCTCCCGGTTCGCGGTCACAGCTGTGTGGCTCCCAGAACCCTTGGAAAAGGGGAAACTCCTGGGGCTGAACCCCTCAGTCCACAGACGTGGGTCCTCATTCAGCTACTTACTATCAGGTTGGCACGACTGTGGTGGCCTCAACTCGAAAGCTCTTCTGACTGAGGGACCCCCACCACACATGCAAGCCCCCCATGGTTACAGGCCCCAATCCTGCTGCATCTGGGCCACGTACTGGGGGAAAGAGCAGCAGCAGCTGTTGCGGAAAAATGTGGCAGCCGCATCCCTACTGTGTGTGCTGAGCCGGCTGCTCAGGTTGGGCGCTGCCTTCCTCGCCCAGGCCTGAACCACCTGCGGGCTCAGCCGGATCTCACACCCAACTCCGAGCTCCACCCAACAATGAAAACCAGTGTCCTCACCCCGTGACAGCGCGTGGATGAGATGACACGGAGGATGACGGGAGCAAGAGGGAGCCCTGGCCTGTCCCTCACCCTGGCCACCCACCCGGGGACCGGGGAGCCACCTCCCCCTTGGGGCCCTGGGACGCGCTGGCGGGCAGGCGGGCACTCACGTTGATCATAGCATTTGAAGTGATGCGGAAGAGGGTGGCCCGCTCGTTGACCGCCTTCAGCTTCTCGCCGCTCTCGCAGGGGATCCTGAGGCCGTCCAGCTCGCTCAGGGAGCGCTGCAGTGCCACGCCGTGCTTGGCCACGAGCTCATTGCACGTGCTGAGGTCGTCCAGCTTCAGGGAGAGCTTCTTGATGGTGTCGTGTAGCTCGCTCTTGTCAGCTGGGGAGGCAGTCCCGTCCTCGTCGTCCCCAGAGTCATCTGTGGAGACACGCGGCGTCGCCGTGGTTCTTACGGAGCAACACACACCCAGAGGCCCAGGCGGTGCCGGCTCCTGCTCCCGGCTCCTGCTCCCGGCTCCTGGCCAGGGTGAGGTGTCTGCACAGCCCCTCTGGAGTCAGAGGGGGGGATGGAAGAGGGGCCCAGCTTGAATGACAGGGCCTGGGCTGTGCTTTGCAGGGGGCACCAGCACCCCCTAAGCTGATGTGCAGGCAGGGGTGGGCTGTCTGGGTGAAGAGGTGGAGATGGCTGTGCGGGAGCGGCTCCCAACCCAGACCCCACAGACCCTGAATGAAGCCCGGACACTGTCCCCGCGTCACAGGCCCAGCCCCGGCTGACCCATGCTTCCCCCGCCAACCTGACCTTGCCCTCCGCTGTCCGCCCACCCCCAGTCCCTGCAAACAACGAGCGCTCGTGCTTCGGGCCTTTCCCTCTGTGTCCCCACTGTGTCCCCACTGTGTCCCCACTGCCTGGAACCTCCTCACCACCCCCAGCTCCTCAGGGGTCTCACCCCTGCCCAGCCCAATGCCGCCCCATCTTCAGAGGCGGCCTGAAGACCACCCCCAGGCCGCAGTCACAGCTCCCTCCCCACTGCTGAGCGGTGACCCCCTCCTGCAGGTCTCCCCTGAGGAGCAAGGCCACGCTCACCTATGGGTGTCTTTTGTGTGGAGACACTGGCTATGGCCTCTCAATGGCCTTGTCAGGGTAGGGACTGTACCACTCCCAGGGGACAGACAGGTGATGAGGCTCAGGTAGGTGAAGCCCTGGCCCAGGCCCCCTGGCTAGTCTGTCTGCCTCCAGAGCCACCCTCTTCACGCCTGGGGCCCTCCATGAGGGGCCAGGCAGGTGCTCACGCCCCACCCCCTCCCTGCTTACTCGACCCCAGGTGCCCTCGGCACCCCATCCTGGGAGTCTGAGGTACCTTGCAGCCTGGCCCGCTGCCAGCCCAGCTTGTGTCCAAAGGGGCACAGGGCTGTGGGAGCCTCCGGGGTGCTCTGCGGCGAGTGGGGTGGGGTGGGGAGCTGGCCCGGGCCCTGCTGCTACTTTGACACTGGCCTGTGAGTACCAGAGGCTATAATTGCTGAGCGGTGTCTGAGATGCCTTGATTCAGAAATAATCAGCAAGAAACTTTTTTTTTTTTTTTTTGGTGAAGGAAATCTGTAACCGAAGATAGAAATTTTTGAAAAGAGGACGCATTGTGAGAGAACAGATTTCCTCCCATGGCAGACAGGGTGCATGGGGGTGGCCACAGCTGAGACACTGCTCCGCACACGCCCTGAGCTGGGGGCAGGGGCCTGGCCAGCCTCGGAGGGGTGCCCGGAGCAAGGAGGCGGCAGGGGGCAGCATCCAGGCTGGGGGCAGGGCTCGCCCACCCCATCCAGCCCACCTGCAGCCCCGAAATGACCCAGTGTCTGGAGACCACACGTGCCAGGCCAGGCCCTGGGCCACTCACTTGACCAGCGTGAACGCTGAGCCTCAGTGGCCGGCAGACAGCAGCTGTTCCCACTCCGCAGGCACGAAAACGCAGCTTCTGAGACACCAAGCCACCGGTTTAGGGCCCTGCTATCAAGGGGGCAGTGCTGGATCTGAACCCAGGGGGGTCTGCACAGGGGTGTTTCCTCTCTCTGGATCACCTTAGAAAGGCTCCGATGGCTGATGCGTATCTTGCCTTCCTGGGTTCCAGGCACTGGGCAAGGCGCTGCCTTGGTTAATGCACGTTGATGACCCAGTGAGGTAGGTTTGAGGGGCAGAAAGGTGCTTTGAAATTGCCCAGGGCCACAGGCGGGGAAATTCTGGAGCCTCCAGGCCTATCCGGCTTCAGAGCCGAGGCTCTTAGTTACAACACAACCTCCTCTCACTTTCCAGGTTCAATGTGTCAAACAACCAGAATGGCCACCAACCAGTCAGCACGGCTGCCGCTGGGCACTGGGAGGGGCGCACGGGGGCATGCTGACTGCGGGTCAGCCTGAAAGTGACCCCCTGTGCTCTGAGAAAGAACTGACCAACCTAACTCGGAGCATCTTCCTGCAGGACGGGCAGAGGGTGGGTAATCGCACCTTAGCAAGCAGCTCTTAGGGTCCGAGTTCAGGTCCAGCTGCCAGGGACACAGGAAAGTGCTTGTTCTGCTCCCAAGTTGCTGGCTGTGTTGCTGGGGGAGGGATGCGAAGACACCTAACCAGCAAAGTCTGTTCTATGGGGATGCGCAGGCAGAGTACCTCTCAGAGGGACAGTGTGATCAGAATGAGGGAGGATGGGGGGGAGGGGCGAGAGGAGGAGTGACTGGATGAATGATCTTGGGTGCATCCCAGGAGGCCTGCATGGAAGCGGCAGGTCACACACAGAAGCGCAGGGTCTGGAGAAGGATGTGAGCAGTAGGGTTGGGGCACAGAGGAGCTAGCTGGAGAGGGTAGAGGGCACAGCTAAGGAGCCTGGGCCTTCATCCCTTGGCAAAACGGAGTATGTGGGCATTTGAGCAGAGGTCCATGGATAAGAGGAGGCTGGTGACAGACTGAAGGGCAGAGCTGAACAATGAAGGGGACCCTGGCCCCCAAATGGTGAACTGTGGCCAGGCTGAGTCCCAGGTCTCAGTTCAGGGTCAGGGGTCTTTGCAAGGAGTAAATCCATGTGGGACACGCAGATGAAGCTCAACATCAGAGATGCAAATGAAACCGCTCAATGTGACATTCCTCAAAGTAGCAAAAAGAATAGAGGGCATTAACTCATCTTGTGCTTTCTGAAGGATGAACTGGCAGTTACCCATCAAGAGCCATGAAAAGGGCTCCTCGGCTTCCACTGCCCCCCACACCCCCACCTGCCCCCCGGACGGGAGCTCTGCTGGTGGGGCATGTCGTCCAAGGAAGGAAAACGCTCATACGTGCAAAGTCGCTTAGGCTGTGGTTCTCAAGCTTGTGGCCTTGGGGGTTCTCAGGCTTTTCTGACCCCACACATCTTCACTGTCCCCACTCCCACTGGGAATAAAACTCAGGCACAGTGAGCATCTGAGAGGAACAAAGTAACAATCCACATCTCAACAGCACAGCAGACACTGAACTATCCACGGACTTAAAATCCTACAGGAATTCTGCAACTATATAAATACAAGAATAGCAGCAACTGGAATCTAGGACCACATCGAAACCACACAGCCACCCACGGGGGAGCCCTGGCCTGCCTCAAAGCTCACGTGAAGGCCAGGACTCAGCACAGAGCAGCTATGAGGAGGAGCTTCCAGGCTGCCCCCAGTGTAGGAAAAATGAGGTGGTCGGAGAGCAGAAGCTTGAGCTCCGGGGCACCTCGCCAGGCAGGGGCGCTCACACGTCTGCCCCAGCCGCTGACATGAGGAGCCTGCTGTCCCTGCGCGGTGGGGAGGGACACTCAGGTCTGCTCAGGTACCAGCACGGGGCCGAGGGTGGAGGGGGCGGGACTGAACAGGAGACCCCCTTCACCGGGCAGTGGGTGTGAGCAAGGGGCCGGTTAGGGGAGCCCAAAGTGCACATGGCACCTGCCCTCTGCCTGGCGAGAATCGTTTGCCATCCTCCACACCGAATCTCAACCCCTGCGCCCGAGGCCCGTCTCTCCCGCTCTCCCCGGGACACGCTGGCCTGCAGGGCCCCTCACCCGCCCCCACCGAGCTCCCTGCGGTCAGTTGCCTTGCTCCACTCATGCTGGCCTCTGGCTGGCTCTGCACCAGCTGGTGCGCCCCGGGAAATGCTGCATGAGTTGCACTCAGACCCAGCCCAGTCTCGGCAGCTCGGGAAGCAAGCTCTGGAAGAGGCAGCTTCCTACTGCTCAGCCATGAAGGGCTGGGTGGGAAGGTGGCGTCCGGCAGCAAACAGCCACAGCAATGGACGGTGGCAGCAATGGACAGTGGCAGTACTGGCCAGGGCATACACAAGGTGCCGGCACTCCTTAAAGCACTGGACAAATAACTCACTTAATCTTTGCACCCTTAGCATCCTCATTTTACAGGTGAGAAAGCAGAGGCTCAGAGCAGGACGGGTCCTACGGAGAGTAAGTGGTGGGGCTGGGGTCCCTCCCCCGGTCTCTCAGCACAGGCCACACTGAGGGGGTCACTAACGGGAGCATCTCGCCCTGCCCTCTCCCTGCTAGCCTACATCATCTCACCCTCCTCCCCCACCCCTCCCGAGACTGTCAGCCTCACCAGGAAGAGGACAGAGCCAGAATGTCTGCCCTGGGGGTGGCGGGGGGACTGCAGACCCTGCCACCCACACCCTCATCTCAGCAGGAGGGCTGAGGTTCAGGGCAGGAAGCATCTGGCCAAGACCACCAGCAGCCAGGGAACAGGAGCCCACATCCCTGCACGGCCAGCCTCCAAGGACAGTGACCCCAGGGAGCCAAACTGGAGGGTCTGTGACAGAGGAAGGACTGGAGAGCTGGAGGGGGCAAAGGGGAGGCCCAGGCAGGGGGCAGGCGGCAGGGGCTTCTGCCCTCCCATCCTCCCGGCCCCAGCTGCCAGGACCATCATGCTGAACCCCTGCTTCCCCAGGCCTTGCTCTGCCTGCCTGTCTTACGCTGCTGCTCCGGGTGTGCTTCTAACGTTCAGATCAAACCTTCACAGAAAAGCGACTCAGCAGGAGCCCAGTGAGTTGCTCCACCAGCTGCAAAGGCTGTGGCTTCTGAGACCAGGAAGCGGGCCTGGCAGATGGGGAAGGTGACTCTGCTCTTCTTCCCCAGGCAACTCTGCGCCAACGAGCCTGCACCTTCTAATGAGAAAGACTTCCTGGGGAACTCAGGCCTGACATTCCTCAGCCAGTGGCACCCCGAGCCTCCCTGGCTAAAGTGACAAAAGCAAACAGCAGCTCCAGACTGTGGAACATGGAAAGAACAACCAATCCAGCCTCCAAGCCAGGGGCGGGGTTCGAGGTAAGGTGAAGGCAGCTCTGGGGATGGCGGGATCACGTGCAGCAGATGACCGTGGAATAAAGGGCTCCAGCCTGTTCTCAGACACGACCATTTCTAGAAAAGCACCGACTCCTGAAATACCCACTGATTTTCACCAGCTAAATGCAAGAATGAATTTTCCTTTTTGTTAGATGAGAATAAATCCATAAAACTCGGGTTACCAACGTGTTTACAAGGCAGCAGTCACAACTTCTCAGTCCATCCCGGCCAGGCCAGCAGAGTACGGCAGTGGCCTCCCATCCATGGCAAGCTTCCCAAGTGCATGAGCTTCCAACCCTTAGGGGCTATCCTGGGTTGGCTAGTGTCCCCCCAAAATCATGCCCTTCCTGGAACTTCAGAATGTGACCTTATTTGGGCTGATGCAGGTATAACTAGTTAAGATGAGGTCATATTGGAATAGGGCGGGTCCTTAATCTAATATGACTGACCTCCTTATAGGAAGAGGAGCAAAGACACAGAAACACTCGTGATGACACAGAGACTGGAGTGAAGCATCTGCAAGCCAAGGATTGCCAGCAACACCAGAAGCTGATCAGTACTCTGACTTACTGCCCTGAGGGGTGGTCCCTGGACGCTCCCTAGATAAGCACTGAGACTCCCACCTGGGCACAGAGACCTCACAGGTCTCTCTGTTCTCCCCTCAAGCCTGGCACACATGCCTCCCTGACTGCTCAGGGAGGTGGCCTGGGACAGCGGAGGAGCCCGGTTCTGAGGCAAGCAGTCCTGCTTCAACCCCACGTGGCCTTGGCTAAGGGTGCTCGTCCATACTCTGGGGATATTCATACCTCCTCTGGAAAAGGATTTAAGTCCCCAGCGTGCAGCCAGGGCAGAGCTGGGACTTCCTGGCCCCCCACCCACCAATATCCCTGTCACCCTCATCAGCACAGCTCACTTTTTGCACATAACCAGTCTTGAGTTTACTTCAAATCATAGAGGCTTGGAGCCTGAGGGAGCCCCGGTGTTTCTGCTGTGCCCCCACCCCTACTCGGGGGTCTCCTTGAACCCTTCAGTAGCCGGCTGCAGCTGAGGAGCCACTGGGCACCCGCACCAGGGCCGGGACCCTCTTTCACCTGGAACTCCTGGGAAGGAGTGGGTTGCCATGGAAACAGCCAGCAGAGCAGAGCCAGGTGGGCTATTTTTAGAAGTGGAGCTTTTTTTCCCCATCTTTGAGGAAAATGTATCAAGTTTCTGGGTGGGGAGGCAGCTTTTGAAACCAAGAAACCAAAAGGCTGCACAGATTGGTCTGGAAGGTGGGGGAGGTGACATGGTGGGGATGTGGGAGCCAGGGGCCCTGTGGCTGCCCCATTTTGCACTGTCTCTTGCTTGTTTCTCTGGGGAATCTGGCTTTGCCCTTGCCTGCCCACAAGCTCCTCGGGGTCAAGGCACAGGATGACCAGGGCCCCCTCCCCTCACACACTGTGGCTGGAGATGAGTGACAGCAGCCCTGGCTGAGGAGGGGCCTCAGGACAGGTGAGGTGAAGGCTGGGGAAGCCCAGCACTCACGCCTCCCTCTGCACCTCCACCCAGCGCTGGGCAGGACAAGGTTCGGGGGGAGGTGGTGCTTAGATGGGTCCTGGCAGAGGGACAGGACTGCAGTGGAAGGGGACAGGCCTATGGAGGTGGGAAGACAAGTCCAGGGACACCAGCAGGATTCTGAACAGGGAGGGACATTCAGATGGCTCATCCACCTCTAGGTGCCAGGAAGCCAGGGACCCCCGCCCTCGCCCAGCCAGGCCAGGCTCTGCCTGCGCTCCACGCCCTTGCTTCCTCTTGGCTCTTCAGCCCATCCAGTGCCAGGGAGACCCCGTGGCTTTCTCACCTCCTTGCCACTCCCCGGATTTCTTTCCTCCTCTCCTCCGTCTGCAGATGGCTGCTCCCGGGGCTTCCCTGGTGGCCCAGTGGTTAAGAATCCGCCTGCCAATGCAGGGGACACGGGTTCGAGCCCTGATCCGGGAAGATCCCACATGCCGCGGAGCAACTAAGCCCATGCGCCAC
This sequence comes from Balaenoptera ricei, assembly GCF_028023285.1. Taxonomy (NCBI): domain Eukaryota; kingdom Metazoa; phylum Chordata; class Mammalia; order Artiodactyla; family Balaenopteridae; genus Balaenoptera; species Balaenoptera ricei. The sequence continues at coordinate 21,091,838 of NC_082652.1, forward strand.
AACTACCGAGCCTGCGCTCTAGAGCCCGCGTGCCACAACTACTGAAGCCCGCGCACCTAGAGCCTGTGCTCCACAACAAGAGAAACCACTGCAATGAGAAGCCCACGCACTGCAACGAAGAGTAGCTCCCGCTCGCCGTAACTAGAGAAAGCTCACACGCAGCAACAAAGACCCAACACAGCCAAAAATAATAAATAAATAAAATAAATTTATTTTTAAAAAAAAGATGGCTGCTCCCCAAGGCCCAGTACCCATCACTTCACCTGAGCACTGCCCTGAGCCCTCGGGCTCCCTCCCTCGGGCTCCCCAGCACTTGCCCCTGGACCTGCCTCCGGCTGATGGGAGTAACATCCAAAAATGTAAAAAGAAGGTGATGGCTTCTTGGATGACAAAGTACAAAACTTGCTAGCCAGGCACTAGGCCACTGACCGGGCAGGGCCCAGAGGGGTCAGGGAGATAAGAGAGAAGCCTTGTCCCATTGGCCAGGAGTCACGGGAGGAGGCAGCCACACAAGGGGACCCACAGCCATCCATGGGTGGGTGGCGCAAGGCAGGTGGAGGCCAGCAGACAGCCAAGGAGTGCCACTGGCTGGTGTGGGGAAGGGGCGGGGGGACAGGACACATGCTGTCTGAGTGCCTGCTCATCCCAGGCTGGCCCCGTCCCAGCCCCCTGCCACTCCACAGAAGAGAGGGCACAGGGAGGGTGGGGAAGGATCCCTGCTCCCCGCTCCACCGTGGCAGGGAGCCTGCATCAGTGCAGCGTGGGCCCCGCTGTGCCCGTGGCCTGAGACCCAACTTAGAACGGCAGCTGACGATGCTGACATCATGCCCTAACCCAGCGGTGCTCCCTGACCCAGCAGCGTGGTTAATGGATTAATGGGGACAGGCGCTGCTCCCCTCCCTCTCCGCACGACAGGGAGGGGACAAGGCCTAACCCCCGAGCCCTGCAGCCTTCCAGCCCTGCAGGGTCCTTCTGGGACCCTGAGTGGCCACACCTACCTGGGGCCCCCAGGACCCCATGGGGGGCTTTCATCTCGCCTGAACACTAAGAACTTTCCTGCAGTCTGGCTGTGCAGAGACCCCACCGCAGGGCCTCTGAGGAGACAAGCACAGCCAGCGGACGTTGGTTTCAAGTGAGAACCGCGGGGCCCTGCACTCTCAGCAGAGAACAGCCATTTCCAATTTGCAGTGTTAGCATCTCAAAAATTCAATTACAGCAGGTTTGCTGACGGTTATTTAGATTTCCGGAGGTTTGTTAAGCTGCCCAAATTCAATTGCAGAATCCAATCAGCTGGATGCTGACAACAGAAACAGGCCTTGAGGCAGGTCCACGAGGTCAAGTGACTTTGGTGGGTCTGAGACCCTACAGCCCTGTTGCTCAGTGACAGCCTATCCTGTGCTTCCTTGGGTCATGACTTCGCCACGTTATGATACAGTCTGCTGCACGAACCACACCCAGGAGAGGAATGGGTGGCATGGAGAGTTATGGACTGTGCCCAAGACCCCAAGGCTCCTGAGTGGTGGAGCTGGGACTGGCAGAGTGGTCTTTACAAAGAGTCTGATGGCACCTGCCACCCCCATGGCCCTGAGGCTGAGAGACTGCAGCAGCTCACTCCACCCAGCCTGAGGTGAAGCCTGCGCTGGCCAGTGACCTCCACCTGGCCTGGACCGGGCGAGTGGGGAGGTGAGCCCTGCCTGGGGTGACGCTGCTCCTGTGGTCCTTTGCCCTGGAGGAGGGCCCCACTCAGGCAATGGGGAGAGGGAGGCTGAGAGGTCTCCTAGTCTTGACAGAGAAGGGCTCAGACAGGAGCCCCGGGGTGGGGTCCCAAGAGGCCGTGGGAGGAGGCGGCTGCCTTACAGGCGCACCCTGCAGGAGGGTGACACAGGAGGAGGGTGCTGCTCCAGGGAGATGAAGGAGCAGGGGCACCGGGCTGGTGGTGGGGCGGGCCGGAGCCCTGAGGATGAGCACCTCTGAGGTGCAGTCCCTGAGGCAGGTCGGAGGCCTCCGCGCTGCAGAGTGAGGCACGGGAACCAGGTCAGACGAGACAGGGAGCCACCGGGGGCCCCTGGGAACGGGAGTGCCCCCCCCACCAAGGTACTGCCAGTCCTTCCTGACTGGGAAATCCAGAAGGAAAGCAGGTCTGTCTTTCCCAAAGTAGATTCTGTGGGACACTAGTCCTGCAGGGGCTTCTGCAGAAAAAGGAACCAGTGATTTAAAAAAAAAAAAAAAAAAAAACTTCCAAAAATAGGATGAATGACGTCCCTCCCAGCCAAGGAGGTAGGTGACTGAAAGCTCTGAGAAGCTTGGCCTTGAGGATACCGGAAGGCATGTAGGGATCTAATCTGATGGAAAAATCAGATAATAATAAATAATAAATCGTGAAACCCTGGTAGGCAGATGGAAAACACAAGCCAGAGCACCGGCATCATATGACCTTCGTGGGCCCTCTGTGGCCCATCTCCCCCCACCACCTCTGGTGATCAGCATGGGGTGTGTTGAGGGCACCAGGAACAGGGTGAGACCACATTCAGGCTCTCCAGCAGCTTCCGCTGGAGAGAGGTGCAGGGGTGGCACCCCAACCTGGACAGCTATCAACAAGGCTGGGGTGAGGCCCCAGGGATGGGTGCCCCGGGCTGGCACAAAAGTCAGGCTTTGCTTCCAGTGCACCGGGGATGCAGGGGCAGGAACCTCACCCACAAACACGAAGCTGCAGGCCAGTATCTGTGGTGACTGAATCTCTGATCTTCCCAGGGGAAAACACCCCCAGGGACCCCTGGGCTGGCTGTAGAGGCCAGCAAGCAGCGGAAGGCTGGGCAAAAATCTCAGAGAGCAAAGAAACAAACCCCCTTTCCTCTCACTGGAGGGGGCTAGGGCACAGGGTCAGAGCCATGAGCCACAACGATGAGTGAAAAATAAGTGTATGCAAGTGACGGCTAGGACGCCCACAGAACCAGGTGCCTTCCTCCTCAGCAGAGGGCTGTGACCTGGGGCCACACAGCATCCTCAGGATGATGGACGGCTCTGGGAGCAGGGCCCACCTCCAGGGAAATAAACACTGGTGCAGAGATGGAGCCTAAAAACAGAGGCACAGGCTCCAATTATGGCATCTTCTGAGATGCTGAAGCCAACCTGCCACCCACAGCCCCCTCCGGCCCGCAGAGCGCCCAGCCCACCCAGAGCTTCCAACCGAACCAGGGTTTCCACGGGGTCTCCTAAAGGAACGGGGGGCCGTCCCAGATCCAGCACTGCAGAGAGCTGGTGTCCTACCCACCACCCCGCTCCAGACTCACTCATCTGCCCCGTCCTGGTTTGAGTCTCACCCCAAGGTCCCAAGGTGCAGAGGTGGGCTGCCCCTCAGCCAACCTGAGGCAGGTGCGTGAGGGCCGGACCCCACGCCAGCTGGGTTTGGGCGGAGACACTGCAGCCCACCCCCTGCCGGTGCCAGCTGACTGGGGGCGAGGCGCTGCTGCTCTCACCTGAGCCCTTGTTTAAGGGGCAAGAGAGGGGCAGCTGGAGCACGGACGCTCCTCTTCCTCCAACCTGCTGATGTCGAGACAGGAACCCACCTGCGTCTCAGCACGGTGGCTCCTCCCCGAGGCGCCCGCCCCACCCAGACAACAGTGAGCCTCCTCGGGGGGCTGCCGTGCTCCCCCCAGCCTCCACTGCAAGCCTCTAAACTCCATCCCACCTGTCTGCTCACTCCTGGCTCACAGAAAGCCCCCTGCAGGCCCGGCCTCCAGGTCAGGGGGACCGCCTGGTGCCTTGGTGGCGGGAAGGGCATCAGTTTTTTTTTAGTTTCTCCAGGAGATTTCACACAGCAGCCGGGTGAGAACTGCTGGGTTAGATGCTGGCGAGGCCTCACCAGCTTTAACACCTCATAATCCGAGGCTCCAGCCACACGTTTCCTCAGTGCCCCATATCTGTCCCCCGCACCCTGCACCCCACCTCCAGGTGCTGCCTCCCAGCTCTGCAGACCGGGGAACCAAGGCCGAGGGGCTCACGTGGCCTCCAGGCACCTGGCTCCTGGGGCTCCCCTCTCTCCAGGGCCCTACACTGCCTTCTGGGTAACCAAAGAAAAGGAAAAAAGTCCTCTCGGCTTGCCAGCTCAGGAAATTAAACAACGTCCTTGTTTCGCTGTTGAAATCCAGCCTTTGTCCACATAACACAATTTCAGTTTGGGTGTTGCTGTCTCACCTCTGGTCCTGTTTCTCCACGACGTCGTTACTTGTTAGCAGCTGCCCCAGATCCCATCAGGTTACGAGCCGTGGCCTCCCCGTGGCACCAGCTGCTGGGGCCGTGGCGGGAACACCACGGAACGGCTTCTTTCTGCCCTCGCGGGCAGGGGGGAAGCACCGTCCTTGGCCCAACCGTGAGCACAACTCCTCAGAGGCCACTGAGCCCACCTCACACTTCTCCCCACCAGAGAAGGGCACCCACCCCCCCGGTCCCATCCCCTCCGCTTCCTGTTGTGGGTCCAGCGATCCCTGACCAATGAGAAGGATCCTTTAATGAACAACAAGGAGCCCCACCTGTGAGAGTGTTTAATCTTGCTCAGCACAAACACCTGTCTCACAGCCAAAGCAAGTGGGACTGAACTGAAGCAAGGTCTGCCGACCCACACGAGAACCCACTGATCCACCCCCAACTGCGCCAGCATAGTTGAGCCGCTCACTGGAAACTGCCAGATTACATTTTCCTGGCCCGAAGACAGCCACAGCTGCTTATCCTTGGAAATCATCAGACGCCCACGTAATCACGCTAAAGAGCTTTCCATGTGCGGCCGCCTCTAGGCATCAATGACAGAGAGTGACTGGGTCGGGGAGGAGGCGGGGGAGGGGGGTGGCCAGGGCTGGGAGAGGGGTCCCGCCACCTAGGAGCCCGACGGGCCCTGGAGGGGCAGGGGCTGTGTCTGCCTGGCTGATCTCCACCTCCTGGGCCTGCATGCAGGAGGTGCCAAACAGAAACCTGTTGAATGAACGGATGCCACAAGGGACGATGGTGGGAAGCGTTTTGTGAACCCCAGGGCAGTGTGCAGGTGAGCGGTGACGGGTTCAGGGTTTTCCCCTGGCTCTTGAGAGAACGCAGCAATCACAACCCGCTCACCCTATGACCCACCCCGCTTAGCTGCCCAGTCCCTGCAAAGTTCCTCTTTCCCGCCCTGCAGACCTCAGAGTGTCCTCCTGCTTCTTCTGGCTGTGGGTGGTGAGTGGGGGCCTGGCCCTGGGCCAAGCTCTGCGGGGAGGGTGAGGAGGAGACCCACAGGCCCTGCCTGGGTGGTGGAGTCTCATAGTCCGCTCTATGCAGGGTGGACAGGCCAAGTTGTGTCTTAAACAGAAAGGGGACAGAGCCACCCCTTTCATTTAAATGCCCACGTAAGACGCTCTCCCCTTTAGGAGTCAAGCAGACCTGCAAGTCCCAGTTTGCTGTTTATCACCCCTGAGACCTTGCAGCTACTTAACTTCTTTACCTTCAGTTCCTCATCTGTAAAACGGGTCAATGCCTGTAACGTGCTTAACACAGTGTCTGCCACAGTGAGGCCACGAACATCAGCCATTATTACCTGGCTATAAAAAAGAGCCATGCTGAAGGTAGAAAAGTCAAAAAGCCCTGTAGAGAAAAGCATAAAGTAGCAAAGAAACAATCACCAGCAATCCTCCTCAAGATAACCTCATCAACCTGTCTGATGCCAGTGGCATCTCTTCCCGCCCGCTCCCACATGCTACCCATAACGGGGACTGTCCCTTGTTCCAATTCCATGACTGCCAGCGACCAAGAACACCCAAGCAAGGGACCTCTCAGGGGCCAGGAGGGTGGATGGGAACTCTCGTCACTTGAAAGGCGTGTGCCCCGCGATCCAGGCACACCTGGAGCCAGGTTACCATGACTGCCTGCTCCCTGCCGGTCTGAGGTCCAGGTGGGCAGAGGCGACCACCTGAAGGGTCACCTGAAGGGAAGGCCGCCAGTCTCTGATGGCAACACCAGAAGAGTACACTTGGCAGAATGTGTTTAAAGTGACCCGGCTCAGAGTGAGGCCGAGAGAAAGGGGCAGGAGGTAGGGATATTTTTGGAGGCTGTCTGGCTCCTCCAAAGGCCCTTTTGTTCCTCTCCTAGTTCTGGGTCACTGTCCATGCAGCTAGGAGCCTGGCACAGGCCCTGTGTTCGCAGGCATCTGAACACTCCTCCTGGAGGACACGGAGGGCAGTGGACAGTCCTCTTCGTGACCCACATCCTTGGGAGCCCCGACCCAGAACTGACAGGGGGAGGCTGGGGATGAGGGTCAGTGCGGCTGAAGAAGGCATTCCTGCACCCGGAAGACATCAAGGCTTTCCAGTTCCCAGTCTAGCCTTCTGTTTTGTGTTTCCTATGTTCCCAGGTCGCTAGGGAGACTGCTGGGTGGGCAGGTCCTCAGCTTGAGTGTTGGTTCGGCCACCAACAGACTGTGTGACTTTGAGCAGGTCTCTCCCTTCTCTGGGCCCCAGTGTTTGCTCCTGTAAGGAAGGGCCTCTACCGGGCAGACCCACTGCTCTGCGGAGAAGGTCCACCAGCTACAGTTAATGCAGGCCTTAATGCGGACGTGCATTTGACCCTGGGCCTGGGGGCTTCTCTGCTAGTTGTGCTCTGGGAGGGGGAGGGGGAAGAAACAACCCTGTGACCAAGCAAGCTACCCTAACTCCACCCCGGATTTGATGATTCAGCAGAACTGGTCATTTATGAAGAAGCCTTGGGAGCCAGGCCAGAGGCCAGGATCCATGGAGGCCCTGCCACCGTGAGATGGAGCAGAATGCTGATTGTGAGAGTAACTGCATCCCAGCCAGGCAGGCAGAGCCCAGATCTGGGAGTCAGAAGCGGGGCTCAGACCCAGAGGTGGGGGAAGGAAACAGGGCTGAGGAAAGGCCTGCAGTGGAAAAGGCTCGAGGGCGTCGGTCACCAGCACCCCTGCCCTCTGCACGGCTCGTTCCTCCATTAGTCAGCTGTGCCCCTGCCCATGTCCACCGTCGCCTCCCCAGCCCCGTCCCCGCACCTGCTGGACGAGGAGGGCAGCCACCCCTCACAGCTCCGAGGGGCCCTACCAGCAGGACCGTGCAGACACCACTGTGGGCAGGTGGCTTCCAAGGCTTGGCTCAGGGGGAAAAGCTACTTGAGCAGTGATTGCTAAAGAGGAAAATCAATCTGAAAATAGTGAGGCCCCAGAAAAGTCCACATTCGGGAAGGAACCTGCTTGCGAGGAGCTTGGCCAAAGACTAACGAGGTGGGATTTCGCTGGCTGTTTGCTCCCGAGGGCAGGGATGAAGGCATGGCCCCCACCTCCCCAGCGGCCCCTGGCTCTGACCATCTGCTCGCCCAGCCTCTGTCAGGGGAGAACTATTTTCTGCCGGGCCAGCAAGCATCATTCTCAGGCTCTTGGCTGATACATTGCTTACTGTAAATCAAGAAATTGGTTTTCTGTTTTCTAAAAGAAATGGAAATTAGAAATTCCAATGTGTGATGGTATTTGCGAAGAAAACTGCAAGTGATTGTCCCTAAAAATAGAAGGGGGCTGTTTCCAACTGCCAAGTCTTAGTGACTAGGAGCTGGTGCCTGGGCAGGGAATACTGCCACAGGGAACTGTGGGGAGGGTGACATGGTGGAAGTGACAGCCACTGTGAGGCCAGGGGAAGGAAAAGCCAGCAGAGACAAGGGAAGAGGGGGAGGGAGCGGGGAAGGAAGAACCTTGTCTCAGAGCAAAGCCCTAGAGGAGGGCCACCTGCCCACCTGGGGCTGTGCCGGCGGGCTCTCTACCTGAGTCCTGGGGACCCCTGCTCAGCAGCTGCTGCCTGAGCCTGCGGGGAGGCTCCTCACAGCCCGGGCAACGCAAGGTCCCCAGAGCCTGGCTGAGACCTTCCCCTCAACTGCAGAGCCCAGGGGCTTCTCACTTAGGCCACGGGGCTGAGGGAGAAACCTGGACCCACCCAAAGGTACCGTGCAGTCAGCAAGGGCATCAGAACACAGTCCTGCACAATCTGAAACCCCACAGCCAGGCGGGCTTGAATTACAACCAGACGGTCTGCAGAGATCCAACATCTTTGGGCCAAGTTTCCACCCGAGACCCATTTCCATTGGCTCCACGTTGGCCTGGCGGGGCTCCCCTTAAATAGGTCACTGTGGCTGACAACTTTCTGGTGTCCTTGTCCTAGGCCCACCCTGGCTGGAAGGGGGAGGGACTGATGGAACAGGTAGTGGGGGGCCGTGAGGCCTTTGGGCTATGCTGAGCTGAGGAATATTCAGGCCGTTTAGGGCCGGAGGACTTGGGGCCATGGAATGGCTGTGTCCTACAAAAGGCCCCTTTTCTGGAGCAGGTGAGCCTGAGGCAGAGACCCAGGCAACAACAGAGGGTCACTGCTTGCTGGCAACACAAAGCCACTCCGCAGTGCATGACCTTCTTCAGATTGGTTGGTGGTGAGGTAACAAGGTGATGTTTCCAGACATGCACTTCCAGACATGCACATCCAGATGTTTCCAAGGTCATGCACTTCACAGGTCACCACACCCCTGTGCTGTGGGCTCTACTTCTGGCCTCCTTAAGTGCCAGGGGTGCTGGGGATCTGTGAGACGAGGTGCTGCCCCCAGTCATCTGAGGGGCAGCTTGATTCTGGGATTTGGATGCTGGGGCCATGAACGGGGATGTGCCAGGGCAGTGGGCACATGAGCCAGAAGACAAAGAAGGAACAGCTTCCTTACAGAGCTGAGAGAGAAAAAAAAAACCTAGAATTTTATAGTTTATAAAAATGTCCTCCAAAAATAAAGATGAAGTAAAGATATGTTCAGACAAATAAAACCTGAGAGAATTTGTGGCTCCCTGACCTACAATAAACGTTAAAGGAAATTCTTCAAGCTGAGAGGAAATGATACCAAATGGAAACTCAGATCCAGACAAGGGAGTGAAGACGGCTAGAAATGACACCGGGCAGGACCCTGCGGGGACTTCCAGGTACAAAAGCCCCTCCGAGTCTTGTTTGTAGGAAAAAGGCTTTAGTCCCCCAGACCTTCCCTAAGTTCCAAAGAGCAGGCACAAGCATTTACTAGTTAGGGAGGTGGGGGAATGTAAAAACAAAGGAAAAGCAGTTAAGCAAGAAAAGTAATGACAATATTCAGCATAAAACAGAGCCCTGGGACTTCCCTGGTGGTGCAGTGGTTAAGAATCTGTCTGCCAATGCAGGGGACATGGGTTCGAGCCCTGGTCCGGGAAGATCCCACATGCCGTGGAGCAACTAAGCCCATGCGCCACAACTACTGAGCCTGTGCTCTAGAGCCCCATGAGCCACAACTACTGAGCCCACGTGCCACAACTACTGAAGCCTGTGCACCTAGAGCCCATGCTCCGCAACAAGAGAAGCCACTGCAATGAGAAGCCTGAGCACCACAGCGAGGAGCGGCCCCCACTCACTGCAACTAGAGAAAGCCTGCGTGCAGCAACGAAGACCCAATGCAGCCAAATATAAAAATAAATAAATAAATAAATAAATTTAAGGAAAAAGAAAAAAAAAAAACAGAGTCCTAGTTCCTCCTCAAGGGATATACATAACAATCTGACACATATCTTTGAGTTCTGCAGGATGATGACCCTCACCCAGGTGGAAGATGGTAGCTATATGCTGAGCACAAGGATGCAGACCCCAGAATGGCTGGAACCAGGAGGTTGATGATTAAGATTCTGGAAACATCACCTTGTTACCTCACCACCAACCAATCCGAAGAAGGTCATGCACCCTGCAGCCCTCACCCCAAATGTTGCCTTTAAATTAAAACCATTCCCTGAAAGCCATCTGTCTCTTGTTTGGGTCTTTGAGCATAAGCCACTGTTCTCCTTGCTTGGTGCCCTGCAAATAAGCACCAAACTTTCCTTCACCACAAACCAGTGTCAGTAGATTGGCTTTGCTGTGCAGTGGGTGAGCAGACCCAAGTTCGGTTTGGTAACAGAAAAAATAAATATGTGAGTGAACATAAAAGATGTTGGTTTTCTCATTTTTAAATTTCATTTAAAGATAACTGTATAGAGCAAGTAAAAAAAGTGTATCTTCAAAAGTAAAATAGGACACAGCAGAAAGGGTGGGGCCCATGGAAGTAAATATATTGTTGCAAGGTTCTTACTTATAGCTGAAATGGTATATGATTTGAAGGAAGACTGTGATAAGTTAAAGGTGCACAATGTAAACCCTAGAGCGGCCACTGAGAAGAGAGATGTACAGTTGTGAGCTAATAAAAGGAAAAAGATGAATACTAAAAATAATACCACAGATGGCAGGAAAAGAGAAAAAAAGAACAAAATAGATGAGACCAAACAAACAGCAAAATAGTAGATTTAAGCCCAACCATATCAATAACTACATTAAATTAAAACGGTCTTAACACTCTGAAAGTCAGAGGCTTTATCAGACTGGATAAAAAAGCAAGACTCATTATATGCTGTCTATATAAAACCCCTTTAAATATAAAACCATAGATAAAATAACCAACCATATGCTTTCTATAAGAAACGCACTTTAAATATAAAGACATTGATGGGCTGAAAGTAAGATACTAGAAAAAGAAACACCAGGCAAACAGCAATTACAAGAAAACTGTATGGCCTTAAAAACATCTGAAAAGAGGCTTGAGGACAGAGATAAAGAGGGAAATTTCATAACAACAAAAGAAGTCTATGGAAATATGTATGGAAATATGTTAATATAAATGTTTCAGACATTACATGAAATTTCTAAAAATCTTATATTTGTACTTGTATGGAAATATGTATGGAAATATGTTAATATAAATGTTTCAGACAATACAAAAAAAAAAAAAAAAAAAAAAAAAAACAAAAGAAGTCAATTCATTAAGAAGATACAAACTCCTGATTGTGCATGTACCTCATGAGAGAGCTTGAAAGTATATGAAGCAAAGCCAGAAATGGAATGTACAATTATAGTTAGAGATTTCAATACTACTGTCTTAGCAATTGCTAGAAGGTAGAGACAAAACAAAGATTTAGAAGATGTGAATCTTCAAGTACCCTTTATCAATCAACTTGACCTAAATGACATTTATAGAACACCACATCCTACAATGGTAGAATACGCATTCTTTAAAACAGTACATGAAGTATTCACCAAGACAGAGCAATGCTAAGCCATAAAACAAGTCTCAAATTTAAAATGATAAAGCATATGTTCTCTGGCTACTACAGAATTAAATTAGAAAGCAATAACAAAAAGGTACCTGGAAAATACCCAAATACATGAAAATTAAACTACACACTTTAAAATAACTAATGGGTCAAATAAAAACCACAAGGAAAATTAGAAAATATTTTTAAATGAATGATAAAGTACAACATATCAAAAATTTATAGGATGCAGCTAAAGCAGTGCTTGGAGGGAAATGCATAGCTTTAAAGCTTATTATGAAAAAGAAGAGAGGTTTAAAATGAGTGATCTAAGCTTCCACATTAAGAAAATAGAAAAAGAAGAGCAAATTATAATCAAAGTGAGTAGAAGGAATAAAATGGTTTAAAAAAAGAGCAAAAACCAATGAAATAGAGAACAGTAACAATGGGAAAATTAAAGTAAAAGCTTTGAAAAGATTTTCTTTGAAAAGATCAATGAAATTTAAGCCTCTAGCTAGAATAATCAAGAAATAAAGAAAATACAAATTACCAATAATAGGAATGAAAGAAACATCATACAGCTCTATTGACATTAGAGGGATATTTAAAAAATATTATGTACAATGTTATGCCAATAAGTTTGACAACTTTGATGAACTGGAACACTCCTTGAAAGAACAAATGACCAAAAATTACACAAGAAAAAAATAAAAGTCCTTTATAATGAAAGTGAATTTAAAATTAAAGACCTTTTCCTCAAAGAAAATGGTCAGGTCAAAATGTCTGCACTGGTGAATTCTACCAAATATTTAGGGAAGAAATAACACAATTCATATACAAACTTTGTCAAAAAATAGAAGAAGGGGAAACAATTCACAATCATCTTATGAGGCAGTATTATCTCATCATAAGAGGTACCAGTATTACACTGATAACAAAAGCAGGCGAAGACATTACAAGAAAACAAAACTATAGTCCAACATCACTCATAAATATAGATGCAAAATTCCTTGACAAAATATTAGCCAATAAAATTCAGCTAAAAAGGATAATACATCATGAACAAGTGGGGTTTATCTCAGGAATGCAAGGTTTAACATTTGAAATTAATACAATTCATATTAACAGTATAAAGAAAAAACATAATCAACTCAATAAGTACTGAAAAGCATTTGACAAAACACCCATTCAAGATAAAAACTCAGAAAACGTGGAAGAAAAGGAACTTTCTTGTTATTATAAAATGCATCTATAAAAATCCTAGGGACTTCCTTGGTGGTTCAGTGGCTAAGAATCTGCCTGCCAATGCAGGGGACACAGGTTTGATCCCTGGTCCAGGAAGATCCCACATTCTGCAGAGCAACTAAGCCCATGCACCACAACTACTGAGCCTGCGCTCTAGAGCCTGCATGCCACAACTATTGAAGCCCACGCACTCTAGAGCCCACATGCCGCAACTACTGACCCCACGTGCTGCAACTACTGAAGCCCGCGTGCCTAGAGCCTGTGCTCCACAACAAGAGAAGCCACCGCAATGAGAAGCCCACGCACCGCAACAAAGAGTAGCCCCTGCTCGCTGCAACTAGAGAAAGCCCGTGCACAGCAACAAAGACCCAACGCAGCCAAAAAAAAAAAAAAAAAAAAAAAAAATCCTACAGCTATCTTCATACTTAACAATGAAAAGTTGAACTTTTTGCCCTAATATCAGGAAGAAGGCATGTCTGCTCTCACCACTTCTATTCATTATTATACTGGAGGTCCTAGCCAGTGCAACAAGGCAAGAAAAAGAAATCAAAAGCACACAAGTTAAAAGGAAGAAGGAAAAAGCCTTTATTTATAGACAACATGATAGCAAACACAGAAAATCCTAAGGAATCTAAAGAAAAGCCACTAGAACTAGCAAGTGAATATATCAAGATAAAAGGTTGTATACAACAATCAACTGTATTTCTATAATATTAGCAATGAACAACTAGAAAATAAAAATTTTAACAAATAATACCATTTAAAATAGCATCAAAACCAGTAAATATTGTCAGGTAAATTTAGTAAAATATGTGCATGAAAACACATAGCTAAGAGAAATTAAAGAAAACAAAAATAAATAACCATATTCATGGACTGGAAACTTCAATACTGTTAAGCTATCAATTCTCCACAAATCGATCTATAGAGTCAATGCAATCCTGCCAATAGCCCAGCAGACATTTTTGTAGGAACTGACAAACCAATTCTAAATTTTATATGGAAAAGCAAGCCAAACAGTTCTGGAAAAGAAGAATAAAGCTGGAGGACTTATACAACCTGTTATCATGATATACCATATAGCTATAATAATCAAGAGAGTATAGTGTTGGCATAAGTATAGATTTATAATGAAACATAATAGAGAGTTCAGAAACAGACCTGACATGTATGATCAACTGATTTTCAACAAAGGTGTCAAGGTAAGTCAATAAGGGAAAAACTTTATTTTTTTAAGAAAATGGTGCTTAAACAACTGAATATCCACATGGAGGAAAAAAATAACCTTGACAACTACCTCACACCATACACAAAATTAACTGAAAATGGATCTTAAATCTAAATGTAAAAGCTAAAACTATAAGACATCTAGAAGAAATCAGCACTATCCTGAGGTGGCCAAAAATGTCTTAGAACACAGAAAACACTAATCATAGAAGAACTTAATAAGAGATCTAATTGAAATTAAAATTATATGCTCTTAAAAAGATACCATTAAAAATGAAAAGGTAAACCACAGATTAGGAGAATTTTTTCTCAATACATATTCTTGAAAAAGAACTTGTATTCAGAATATATAAAGAACACTTGAAACTCATTAATAAGGTAAACAATACACCTCTACCCCTACACCAAATAGGACAAGGATTTGAAAAGGCACTTTACAAAAGAATATATACAAATGGCTAATAAGTACATGAAAAGATGCTCAACATCATTAGTATTTAGAAAAGTATAAATTAAAACTACAGTGAGATACTATTACATGCCCAGAAGAATAGGGGAATTTTAAAAGGCTAACAATAGCAAGGGTTGACAGGATGTGGGGCAATGAACTCTCAAACATTGCTGGTGGGACGTAGTATGGTAAAGCCACTCTGGAAAACAGTTTGGCAGTTTCTTATAAAGATAAACATACACTTACAACACGACACGACCTACAATTCCACTTCTAGGTATACCTAAGAGAAATAAAAACTTATGTCCACAAAAATACATTAATTTTAAATGCTCGTAGCATTTAAATGCATTAATTTTAAATGCTCATAGCAGCTTCACAGCTCATAGTAGCCCCAAACTGGAAACTACCCAAATGTCCATTAACAAGTGAATGAATACTTGTGGCATATTCACACTATGGAAAAAAGTCAGCAATAAAAAGGAACAAATTATGTATTCACACAGAAGGAACCTTGAAAACATTATACTGAATGAAAAAGCCACACATACTACTGTTTGATTTCATTATATGAAATTCTAGGACAATTAAAACTATAGTGCCAAAAGGAGATCAGTGGTTGTCTGGGGCTAGGTATGGGGGGCAGTGACTGAAAAGGGGCATGATGAAACTTTTGGGGATGATAAAAATGTTCTATATCTTATTTGGATTGGTGGATAAACAGGTGTATACATTTGTAAAAACTCACAGAACAGTTAAAATCAGTTCATTTTATCAAATTAAAATTATACATAAAGTTGATTTAAAAGAAAAAAGAGGATAACCATCTACTGAGTCAGTTCTAGTAATGTATCCTACTGACACGCAGGTACGTGACTTGTGTGATATGAAAAAAATTTAAGACATAGTCAATGAAAAAGATCGAGGTGTAGACAGTATGTACAGTATGATTCAATTTGCCTTTTGAAGGATATCTATATTACATATGTTTTTAAAGAGCAGATAAGAAAAACAGTAGATAAAACCAATAAAACCAAAATCTTATTCTTTGAAAATATCAATATGATCAATAGCCAATAACATCAATGAAAGAGGGGACATCACTACAGATCTTACAGACATTAAAGGATAATAAGAAAATATCACTAAAAACTTTGTGCTCACAACTTTGATAACTTAGATGAAATAAATTCTTGAAATACAAAACTACCACAACTCATTCAGTGAACAAAAATAACCTGAGTAGTCTATTAAAAAATTGATTTTTTTAGTTAAAAATCTCACAAAGAAGAAAACTTAGGGCTCAGAAGCTCTGCTGACAACTATTTACAACAGCCAAGACATGGAAGCAACCTAAATGTCCATTGACAGATAAATCGATAAAGATGTGGTGTATGTATACAATGGAATATTACCATAAAAATACAGCCATAAAAATGAATGAAATAATGCCATTTGCAGCAATATGGATGGATTTAGAGATTATCATATTAAGTGAAGTAAGTCAGACAGAGAAAGACAATTATCATATGATATCACTTATATGTGGAATCTAAAATATGATACAAATGAACTTATTCACAAAACAGAAACAGACTCACAGATGTAGAAAACAAACTTATGGTTACCAAAGGGGGAAGTGGTGGGGGGAGGATAAATTAGCAGTTTGGGATTAGCAGATACAAACTACTATATATAAAATAAACAACAAGGTCCTACTGCATAGCGCAGGGAACTATATTCAGTATCTTGTAATAACCTATAATGGAAAAGAAAATGAAAAAGAATATACGTGTGTGTGTGTATAACTGAATCACTCTGCTGTACACCAGAAACTAATACAACATTGTAAATCAGCTATACTTCAATTAAAAAAAAAAAAGCAGCTCTGCTGACAAATTCTACCGAACATTTAAAGAAGAAGCAATACCGATCCTACATAGACTCTGTCAGAAAATTAAAGAGGAGGGAATACTTTCCAATTCATTTTATGAGGCCAGTATTATTTGATAACAGAACCAGACAAGGACATTACAAAAAAACGAAAACTAAACAACAACAACAAAATCTATAGACCAATATCCTTCATGAACAGAGACATAAAAATCCTCAGAAAAGTATTAATATAATCCAGCAGTACATAAAAAGGGTAATACATCTTGATTAAGTGAAGTTTATCCCAGAAATGCAAGGTTGGCTCAACATTTAAATATCAATCAATGAAAGACAACCCAATTAAAAAATGGGATTTGAATAGACATTCCTCCAAAGAAGATATACACATGGCCAATAAGCACATGAAAAAATGCTTAGTATAATTAGCCATTAAAAAGCAGAAAATAGGGACTTCCCCGGTGATCCAGTGATAATGAATCCACCTTCCAACACAGAGGACGCAGGTTCGATCCCTGGTCGAGGAACTAAGATTCCACATGCCGCAGGGCAACTAAGCCCACGCACCACAACTACTGAGCTCGTGCACCACAACTACTGAGACTGCACCTCAACTAGAGAGCCCACGTGCCGCAAACTACAGAGCCCACAAGCTCTGGAGCCTGCATGCCGCAACTAGAGAGAGAAAAACCCTCATGCCACAACTAGAGAGAAGCCCGCGCGCTGCAACGAAGAGCCTGCGTGCCTCAACTAAGACCCAGTGCAGCCAAAAAAAAAAAGCAGAAAATAATATGTTGGTAAGGATGCAGAAAAACTGGAACCTTCCTACTGATGGTAATAAAAAATGATACAGCTGCTTTAGAAAACAGTTTGGCAGTTATTATATAACCCAGCAATCCCATCCTGGGTATATACCCAAGAAAAATGAAAACATATGTCCATACAAAAACTTGCACATGAATGTTCATAGCACAGCAGCATTATTCCTAGTGGCCCCAAAGTGAAGATAACCCAAATGTCCATATATGCATGCAATGGAATTATTATTTGGCAACAAAAAGGAATAAAGTACTGATACATGCTACAACATCTGAGAACTTGTTAGAAATGCAAATCTTCAAGCCCTACCCCGAAGAATCAGAAGAATCTGGGGGGAGGGCCAAAATATAAAAAACCAATATAATTCATCATATTAACAGACTGAAAAAAAATCCATGCGATAATAATTTCAACAGATGCAGGAAAAGTATTTGACAGAATTCAACATCCATTCATCATAAAATTTCTCAGCAAACTAGGAATAAAAGGGAATTTCCCCAACATGATAAGAGATCTGCAAAAAACTTACACTTAATGTACATCAAAATGTATATTTGTGGGTTTATGCATTTGTATTTCCTCATGTTTTGCTGTATTTTTCAATTATTCTGTAGATGTGAGTCAGACCTAATTCTTATTCTCAGGGAATTCAGTGTTTTATGATCACACCCCCAGGGACCCCTAACACTGGAATACAAGTTGGAAGACAGGCACGTTTAACCTTTCAGTCCCCTTGTGCCACAACTGAGGACCACACTGAGTGCTCTGGCTCTGCATGAGGCTGTTCCTGGGACTGTCTAAACTGGACAGCTTGGTGTCACATGAGGGATGGTGACAAGTTCTAGTGTTAAGAGATGTTTGTAACAGCTCACAAACTGGAAAGAGCTCAAGTGGCCATCAACGGGAGTATGGATCAACTATGGTATATTCATACAGTAAAATAAATACTAAGCAATGAAAAAGAGCAAACTTATGATGCACATGACAACATGGATGAACCTCAAAAACATTAAGCTGAGTGAAAGAAGCCTTGCATAGAAGAGTACATATTGCATAATTCAATTTATGTGAAGTTCTAAGACAGGCCAAATGAATCCGTGGTAAAATAAATCAGAGCAGCAGTACTTCTGGGAGTGGGGTGTGGACTGCCTGGGAAGGGGCCTGAGGAAACCCTGGGGTGACGGACATGTCCTGTATCTTGACAGGGTCTGGGTCGCAAAGGTGCGTGCACACACTTATCAGAACTCAAACGATGATTAGTGAAATCCACGATATGAAATATTGAACTCTGGTTAATGATATACATGCTGAAGTGTTTGGGAGGGGAAAGAGTACTGATGTCTGCAATTTACTTTGAAAAGCATTTAAAAAATTAAGATGGGCTGATGGATAGAGGGATGGACAGAAGGATACATAGGTGATAAAGTAAATATAATAGAATGTTAATGGTAGAATCTAGGTAGTGGGAATATAGGTGTTGACTACACAGTTCTTTCAACCTTCCTCTATGTTTGCCATTTTTCATAATAAAGTGTTGGTGGGGGGAAACACTGATAAGGGAAGACTCGACCTACCACAGGAAACATACTTTCCAACTACAATAATCATATCAATGTGGTTCAGATGCAACACTAGACAAAACTAGCACATGACAAAGAAGTCACTGACTTGCAAGAGGCTAATAAATTGATGAAAAAGATTCAACCCCCTTAGAAATCAAAGAGATGCCCATTAAAGAATGAGATGCCATTTCCAACTCTCAGCTGGTTTCAAAATGCTATTAAATGCTGATGCGGGTGTGTGGTGAGACTAGCGCTGGGTTTGAGTATTTACTAAGGCTGTGTGACCAGGCAAATTCTGTCTGTCTCTGTGTCTCAGCTCTCACACTTGCAAAACTGGGGTCGGGGGGGATCTCAAGCCACCTGAGGCTCTGGGTGAAAGAGACCAAAGAGACTGACAGAGAAGATCACCCAGACACGTGGGCGTATGGCACAGGTTCTCAATGCGCCGTGGTTGTCATTTGGGGTTATTTTTGTGCAATGGAATTACAGGCACTTTTAATGTTCTTCTAAATGCTTTTTCTTTACTAAATTTTCTGCAATGAGGATGAATTATCTTTGTAATCTGGAAAAAATGTCAAAAATTATTTTAACCACCAAATGGCAATAATCTCATCCAACTGTGACAGTCGGGGATTCTATGGCTACATGATTTTCCTTTGTGTGGTAACTGAATGTTTCTCAGCTCAACGTGAGAACTCTCACATCGACACCTTCCTGGTTCAATCATTGAAAAATGTGGAAAAACCCCACAAGTATAAGGCCACATTTCCCACGAGAGTAAGAGCTAAATCAAGCCAAGGGCCATTTAAGAAAGCTCCAAACTCTATGCAATTCACGGCGGAGTAACTCCTGGAGTGACACTTCTGCTGTTGCAGCCGGCTGGGCAGCCAGCCCCAGGTGCCCGTCGCCCAAGGAATGCCACTTCCCAGATGACCCACAGGATCATTTCCCCTCCTATGGAGACCCAGCGTCCCCTGCAGAGTTAACACCCACCGAGGAACTGCTGCTCTCTGGGCAGGAGCATGAGGACTGTGACCTGGGGGACAGCCTGGCATTTCCAATTAACAGCAAGTGCAACCAGCCTCACTGATTATCAGCAGTTATCTGCAGCCACAGGGATTACCAGTTTCTCACTATATAAGCAGCAGCTCCTCCTAGCCCCAGGCTGGCAAGGAGAAGGCTCCGGAGGTAAGGTAAGAGAGAAGTGGGTAAGGCAGAAGTGAAAGCTCTAGCTGGAAAAACAGCACGAAATGTTAAATATTCAGGGCAGTGAGATGACCAAAGCAGGCAAAGATGAGCAGAAGGGCCAGCTCTCCACCAGAATGAGCCACCAGGGGTCAGGGTGAGGTGAAAGTGGGCACAAAAATGACCACAGGGGGCTTTTCTGGTGGCACAGTGGCTGGGAATCTGCCTACCAATGTGGGGGACACAGGTTCGAGCCCTGGTACGGGAAGATCCCACATGCTGTGGAGCAACTAAGCCCATGCACCACAACTACCGAGCCTGCGCTCTAGAGCCCGTGAACCACAACTACTGAAGCCCACATGCCACAACTACTGAAGCCTGTGCGCCCTAGAGCCCGTGCTCCGCAACAAGAGAAGCCACCGCAATGAGAAGCCCACGCACTGCAACAAAGAGTAGCTCCCGCTCGCCGCAACTAGAGAAAGCCCGCGCGCAGCAATGAAGACCCAATGCAGCCAAATAAATAAATTAATTAAAAAAAAAAATGACCACTGAGAAAAGGACAACTAACTCCAGGGCTAAGTAGACCAGGATGGGGCCAGGGGTTGGGGGGGGAGGTGCATGGCCAGTGTCGGTCAGGAGCAGGGGCTGCAGGTGGCCACAAGTGGCCCCATGTCAGAAGCCCACCCATACCTGGATCTGCGTCTGGAGTGGCCCTTGGGAAACCTAACAGGTGGATTCAGCTCAGTCAAGCAAGCCACTTCCAAACTCTGTCCACTTCCAACTAGATGACTCCAGAGCATGGGGCAGGGTAGCCGTCACAGGCATATGACCTATGCAGTCACAATAAGGCCCCAAGTCAGAAGGGTCCCTCCCTTGGTTTAATGCTCAGCTTTCTCTGTCTTGAAACTTAATAATTCTTGAACAGGGGGCCCCACTGCTTACACAGCAGAGCCTGCTAGGGGATGACAGTTCCAGGGACCATTTTTCTGAATCCCACCCACCAAAGAAAGCAGAGCAGTGCCAGGGTCCCAAGAAGTCCTGTCTGGCTTGGGTTCCAGCCATATCCGACATAAACCAACAAGATTTACAATGCTTCCCTTTGGGTTTCCACACAAGGGCAGGAGAAGATGCAGCTGGCAAGCTGCAGAGGGGTAGACACAAATAATAACCAAACTTATGGGGAAAATTCATCCTTTTTTGGTTAGTCCATTGCAAGCTGAAAGACTAACAAGGCACAATTTTATGCCTGGTCAAAAAATACTCTCAGAAAAATACGAATGCAGGGGAGGTGGAGAGAAGCAGATCTCCACACCCAGCCCTGAGAGCATCATGGACCAGAACACTTTGGCCGAGGGTGATGGGGTGCCAGAGGGAAGCAGTCACACCCTTTGACTCAGCGATCGCACTCCTGGGTGTGTGTCCCGGAAAGAAACAGCAGAGAAAATTTTTACATGCCGCAAGACGCTCAGGCGGCAGTTTGGCTCTGGTGACAATCTGGGAAGAACCGAAATGTCTAACAGAAGGAAAAGGCTTTCCACAGCCATTCAGCGGATACACATTAAGTCTGTGAAAACATGGGAAAGAGCTTATGATGTACAGCCATGTGACAACGGTGATGTTTTATTATCTCAATGATGGAAAAAGGATGTTCACATAAAGGAAAAACACTGACTAAAAATAGAGACCTAAAAACAGTGACATGAGGGGTAACGAAGTTATGGAAACACCATGATCTTGAACATCTGGAATTGCTGCCTTAACGGTAAATAACCCTTAAAAACACTGAACGTACAGGATGCAGAGGACTGGCCCAGATGAAACTCAGAGTTTGGCCAAGAACAAAGTGTGTGTGTGTTGGGGGCGGGGGAGGCGAGGTTGGGGAGGGGATCTCATGAAGCAGCTGAGCAGCTGCCAAATGGTTAACGAGCTAAGAGCCGAGCTCCGGGGACCCCACCCCGTAGGAACTGTGCTGCTTCTAATGTAAAAATATCCCAGGCAGAGGAATGTACCCGGGGGCTTGGCCAGCTGTTAGTTCTGCCCTCTCAGGAAAAACATTTGTCCTCTAACCAGCTCCCACCTACGGCCACAAGGACGCAGGGCACGCCAGGCCAGGACGCAGAGGGCTGCCCAGGTGGGGTTCCATCCTCCGGCCTTGCCACGCCGCCTAGCCTGAGCAACTACTATTCCTGAAGATGTGCGTCAGGCGTAAATCAACACACGTCAGAGGGAAACAGGACAAAAAAGGAAATTTATCTTTGGCAGCCCGAGGCCCATAACTTCCTCTTTATTCATATTGCTCATCTATTTGATCAGATGCAGCTGCCGGTCTAAGCTGACTGGCACTTTACAGGAAAACCAGGTGTCGGGGGACTGACTCGTGTCCACAGAGGGCAGTGCTGCAAGATTTAGGATGCTCCTGGATGAGGTCAGAGGACGATGTACCCACAGCAGACCTCTCAATCTTGGGCAGGAGGGGCCTTGGGGCTCAAGCCTGACCCCGTGCGGCCAGTCTCAGGCTGCCCCTCTCTCCACAGTGGCTTGGAGGCCCCTCTCGCCATTTTGCTCCCCACTCAGCTTCCGAGGGCCACTCTGAGTCTGGCTCCCACTTTGGCCTCCGCCAGGCCTCATGCAGGGTCACCTGGCTTGGCCTGGCACCCGGGCAGCCCATTCATTCTCTCTTCGCCTGGAGGCGACAAAGGTCACTGTGTTATCCTCAGAACCAGCCAAACATTGCTCCTAATATATGTTTATATAAACAGAGCTGTTGCATATGGTTGAGCAGGTTGTGTACTGCACAACTCTAGGAGGCACCATTCACCACAGACACTGGGAATTGGTTTTTATTATAACACACATCCAGCAAATTAAAGAAAAGAGTATTGCTCTGACAAATCAGAATATCACAACATATTCTGATTCTTCCACATATCTCAGGATACATGGAAGCAAAGGGTCTTGAGGAAAAAAGGGTGCCTTTTTCTAAAGATGGGCGCCAAGTGGGCCATCACAGCCCTGCATACCCACCCCTGAAAGACAAACGAACCAGCTCCCCAGAGAGACAACGTCATCCCCCAGATTCCATGGGGCCACCGATGGCAACAGAACTCTGGCCGGGGCAGCCTGGGGCCTGTCACAGACTCGTCACCCCCACACTGCCAATGTCCTCCTCGCTGGCAGCCTGCTACCCGAGGGAACGGCCGCAAGTGGACGACCAGCTCCTACTCTCTGCCTCCCCAAGGCAGAGGTCACTCCTGATCGCGGCCGTCTTTCCTCTAGAGCATTCACAGCCCGGCATAGCCTTCCCTACCCTTCCCTCCTCTCCTCCCCTCCCCCTGCCCGTAGCTCTCCACCCTCCGTACCTGTCCGCCTGCCCCCGCAACACAGTGACACGCACATGCACAAGTGTTTGATTCTCCCCCAAACAGGAGAGAATCAAACACTTATGCTCCCTCCACCTGGGGCCAGCCTGCATGCAGCCCACCCCTTAGCTACCTGCCCACAGAGGGCCTTCTGTGCTGGGTGCCCTGCCCACCTCTCTGCCCCCAACAGCACCTTCCCTCAGAGCCCAAGGACTCCTGTGTGCCTCAGCCTGTGTGAATATGCTCAGATCTCCTCTACACGGCATTCCGGCTCCTCCTGTGCTGAGTTTGGCCAGCCAGGGCTGTCCCCCACTGTCTGTCCCTTCCCGGGGGGGCATGGGTGTGAGGGATCAGAAGGACGCTGGCTGGGTTCCAGCATGCCCGGCCCCTCCGGGCTCAACTCCTGTCGCCTGGCTGTGGACACTGTGGCTCCTGCACAGCTGCTGGGCTATTTCTTCGCACAGAGTGAAAGACTGGCCAGATTTTCTGCTAAATAGAAAAGACAAATGCTTCTGTCTTCTCTTACCATTTACTGCTCTTCACTCTGACTCAAAAGCAACCACACATTTGGAACTTCCCCCTGGCATTTAGCCTCTTTCAAGAAGGAATCCCCCCAAATCACCACATTCTATAATCACCGGGTTCTGCCCCAGAAATTGAGCCCCCAGCCCCACCCGCTGCAGCCTCCACTCAGGCCAGGTTCCTGGGGAGTCCAGATTCTCCATCTAGTATCTGGCACTCATCCCCGATCCCTTCCTGTTTCCCTGACACATCAGCCAGTCTTTGCCAAGCTCAGTTCAGCTTTCTGCAAAAAGTGCAGCCGATCAGAAGATGGAGGCTGGCTGGTGGGCACCCAGGGGCTCCCTGAGGTCCCAAATGAGAAAGTGGGGCCCCCTCAGCAGTGTCATGAGCAGGGCCGCACAAGGCCACCTGGCCCTGACCTCTGCTAAGTCTACCTTGCCAGGGCGAGGGGTCCCTGTTTTCTGCAATGTCAGAGCTTTGCGTTCCGACCAGAAGAGATGCAGAAATCCTACACACATCTGCACACACACACGTACACACACAAAGGTGAAGGAGTAAGCCGCCAAGGGCTGAATTCAGAGGTTACGAGAGATCCTGAAAGGGCATTTCCGCATTTGAGGCACCTGGCTCTGTTTGAAGCACAGAGAGAGGGACACAGATAAATAGATAGACAGACTGACCGATTAGTAGGTATAGACACATATTATCTCATTTCAACCTCCCGGCCACCTTGCCAGGTAAGTCGGTTTAATGCCATCCTTTAGATGAAGAAATTGAGAATCAAAACGGCTCAGAAGCTAGTTGAAGGTCAGGCAAGTGGTGGGGTTTGAACACGACACTGCCTGCTGACGAGCAGCCTCCTGTCAACGGACTCTCGGGCTCCTCCTCCCACGTCCAGGTCCTTGTCAACCCACTCCTGCTGTCATTGACAGGGGTGGGGACAACTGAGGCTCACAGAGGGTCAGGCACTTGCCTGTGGTCACAAAGCCCAGCAGCAGAGTCAGGACAATAACCCAGGTCCCCTGGGCCCCCGGCTATGCTGTGGGACCCCTAGAACAACAACCCATGTGAAAAACCTCCATGAGCCCAGATGCTGTCCTGCCACTGAAATGATCATTGCCTGGACCTCAGTCCCTAGTTCCCCGGGGCAGGCAGCAAGCCCAGCTCCCCTTCAGCTTGCACAAAGGTGGGCTCAGGGGAGGGATGCAATTTCACTGGAACCCTTTTCTAGCGGAAATTTGTCTGAAGCGACTTCTCATTTCAGTATCCTTCAATGTGTCTGAAAGGAGGCGCGAGACCAGTCTCACCCTGTCTGCAAGCTGGGGACGAGAGGCCTCTGTCCATGACTGCCATGCCCACGGTGTGAGGGGCCAGGAGGCTCCCACCTCCCAGGGCTGACAGCTAAGCAGGCCTCCCAATGCCCCCATCTCTGCCTCTCTTGCTCCTCTCTCTTTAGCCAGCAAGGTTCATAGGCATTTTCCTGCCTACAGAAATACTGTTTGGCTTTGAAGAGTATGTAAAAAATGTTTTTTGGCCAACATTTAAAAACTGAGAGATATCCAGTTTCTCCTGAAAACTCCATTCTGGCCTTCCTAGGTCCACCTTCACACAGGGCACCCAAGGGAGACACTCTGCAGTCTGCCCGTGGGGCCTCTGACGCTGAGCTGAGTCCTGGCTGCTCTTGCATGCTGTGCGGGCTCCTGGGCCTCCTCTGGCCAGCACAGCGAGTCCCGCTCCAGGCTCTGTTCTAAGCACTGTACCAGACTGTACCACACTGTACCTGCTGAGTTCCTCGTCCCCAAACCCACCGTGCAGAGTGGATCACTGACAGGAGGAGTAGGAAGGCCTGGCCTGCAGGGCTCTGGCAACCAAAGAGGCTACCTTGTCACCACTCTCGAAGTACAGCTGCTCTGGTCACCTGAGCTTCCAAACAAAGGTGAACATCCCTCCTACAACCAAGCAAAAAGCAAGTGGATACCAGGCCCAGTGTTCCTGTTAGCAGCAAATCTTCTGGAGAACAGCAACCAAGAAGGTCATCAGGCAGGCCGGTAGACGAAATTCAATTTTAACACCTAACTTTTCTTTTTTTTTCCTAACTCCAAAATTCACCCTCAGAATAAATCCATCCAAATTGATAACAGGAACATCATTTAAACTTTGCATAAAGAACATAATTGCATTAGAAATGACACTATATCCAAAATAAAAACTGGAAATTAAGACCAATCTTCTAAAACCAGAAGACATATTTTGGACAAAATTCACTTGCAAGTGTCTTTAAAGAATTCTTAAGACAGAGCTGTAGTATCAGTTCCCCATGAAATAAATTTAAAACGTGTACAAAGACTTTGATGCTGTTTTCAGGTGAGCCTGCAATGTTAAATGTGGCTCGGGCACTGAGACTTGGAGTCGGTGCTGGGCCAGGGCCTTCGGAAGCCATTAGTGGGACCAGTCAGCAGGCAAAGTTAATGACAAGGTTTATTACAGATCAGAGGGTGTTAATTCCTAAAAGGAACCAGTTTCTAATAAATTGGTGTTAAGTGAAATTAACTCCCTCTGTGTCTTTCAGGTCTACAGGGACAAAAAATCCTAATTTTTCTCCAGTTTCAAATTATAACATAAACATTCATTAAGGAAAACGCAGCAAGTTTCACTCATGCAAAATCTCCAAAAATGATGTTCAAGCATCAGAAATTGCACAAAGGAGCTTAAAGAGTCTGCAAGGCTTTAGCCTATAAGACAGCTAAGATTTTTTCCCCCACTGCTGACAAAGGGCTCTCAGGAGGTTGCGCCTGCACAGCCTGGAGCTGTCATTCAGGACCACCATCCCTGGGGGCAGCAGCTTCAGGGCTGGTGCTTGCTCAAACCCAGGTGGCCACTTACAGTGACTCTCCTGATCTGTTGCAGCTTGCTCAGAGGGCAAAGGGGAGGGGGTTGGGTCATGCACTGAGCACAGCCAACACCCAGGGTGGCCCCGGGAAGGGAAGAAGCCCTTGCGGGCAAAGCAGCAATTCTACCTAGGCGCCAGGGCATGCGGGCCCCAAGCCGACCCTGGAGCAGGAGAGGTAGGTGGGTGGATTAAACAAGGCCGCCACTTCCCCCTTCTTTCCAGAAAGCTCTGGATTATATTTTGGTTTGTTTTTGCAGAGGTTAATCAGACGGATAGGTCTCTCGCCGAAGCCCCGTCTCCAAAATACCCCGCGCGTAAAGCGAGTTTGGAGCTCACGTCGGCGGGGTACGGGGACTAGGGTTCCCCGAAGTTCCCCGCGCTCCCCACGCCGCGAGGGAGTGACATCAGAGGCTCGCGTGGACTGATCATGCAGCAAGCCAGGCGCCCGGCGGGCGTGAGCGGGGAGCCGGGCCTCCGGGCGGAAGCCGGGCAGCACTAACCCTTCTTAAGTTTATTCAGGCAGCCGGAGCTGCAGAAGGAGCGCACGGAGGCCGTCTCCCAGCAGCCACGTCCCTTCATCCCCGCGGCAGGGCGGCCTCCGAGCAGCCGGGCGCTACATGGCGCCGCGCCCTGGGGGCTCGCAGGGACGCGCGCACAGCTCGGCGGGCCGCCCGGCGGAGGCGGCGGACGCTCGCGGGTCCCGGCTCCGCGTTACCACAATGCACCACTGCCGCCCGACCGCCGCCCGGTGCACGAGCCCGTTGAGCCCGTTAACCCCGTCGGCGCCGCGGGAGCCGGGCACAGCGCGAGCAGTGCGGGGGCCGCCCGCCCCTTCTCCTCCCCCGGGAGCGCGGTCTCCGCCCGCACGCCGCCTGCTCGCCCGTGCGACCGTCCCAGGACACCTGGGACCTAGGCGCCAGGGCAGGCCCCCCATTTAAACGTCTAATACAAAAACCCGAGCGAAGGTGCCGCCCCCTGCAGCAGCAGGTTCGGCGTTGCTTTATTTCAAAGGTAAAGATGCCCTTGAGAGACAAGGGGCAAGTGGGAAATGGGAATGACCCGCCCAGGGCCTGATGGTGATTCCAGGAAATCGGGGTCACCTCTAAGACCTGCTGTGGAGGCTGGCGCACCTGTATCCCGCCACCTGCAGCCACCTATCTAGTGTCAGGGAGGAACGCAACAGGCTGGGCCCCAGGGAGCCCGGCCCCCTTGGCGCTACTACCACAGGGCTGTGGGTATCTGGGGACAAATGTCTGTCTCCACCCAGACCTCTCTGAACACAACTCGCCTGTCCAGCTGCCTGCAGGACCTCTCCATGGGATGTCTGATGGGCATCATAAACCTAATTGTCCAAATCTGAGCTCCCCATGGCACCCCTAGACCTGTGCCCCCACCCTTCCCCATCTCCCCACCTCAGCTAGTGGCAGCACCATCCTCCTAGTTGCTCTGGACAGACACCCTGGAGTCATCCTTGACTCTTCTGTACCTTAGACCCACCTCCACGTGGTCAGCACATCCCCACAACTCTGCCCTTAGATAACAGCCAGGATCCTGTCCCTTCTCACCACCGCGCTGCTGCCACCTGGGCCTAACTTACCCTCATCCTGCCTGTGAACTCTTCCAGAGCCTCCCAGAGGGTCTCCCACTTCCACTCTGGCCTCCACCGTCTATGCTCAGCGTAACATCCCAAGAACACCTGTTCCAATATATGTCAGACTCTGTCACTCTTCCCCTCAGAGGTCTCCAAGCCCCCAAGCAGGCCCATCCTGTTCCCCTCCCTCCCTCTGCTCTGGCCACACTGACATCTTGGCTTGAACACACAGTAAAGCAGTCCAAGCTGGGACCAGCCCCACTCGTTGGCCTCTGCCCCAACCTCACTGTGCCCTACGTCTTGTTTCTCCCACTGGACTGAGCCCTAGGACTGCGTTCTAACCATTTTCCCCTGCCCCCAACCAAGCCCTCCTCAACACTGCCACCTCTTGGGAACTCAGTCCATGGAATTTATCAAGTGCAATTTACTGAAACCAAATCAATCAATTTTCACCAATTTAAAGGTTTTCAAATATACAACAAAGTTCCTGTTATAACATGTAATAGACTCAGGGAAGGTGGTGCGGGGTCATTACACTTCCCTTCTGGACCTTTGAAGCAACTGGTACTTCTTCCACCTAAAGAATGAATCCTTAGCGATTGTGTCAGATTCACTGGCCTGGGGAGGATAAGGCCTGGGGAGTGGCTAAATCACTCTGGGCCTTGGGTTTTTGGCTACAAAATGAAGAGCATAACAATGGTGCAAATGGCCACCTGTGACGGAGTGCTGACCAGTGCCAAGCGCTGGGCTGTGAGCTTTACCTGCATTCCCTGAGTTTCTGCATTTAACCCCAAGGATAGGTTCCTCAAACACCCTTTTTACAGATGCGGAAACTAAGGCTCTGACGTACCATGACTTGTGCAGGATCAACATGCTTGGAGCCGACCTGTTCTGGCTGACCTTGGAGGCCACACCCTGAACTGTGCTCTGCGGGGTCCCTTAAGCAGAATGCTGCTCCTGGTCCCCAGGGGCCTCATGAGGAAAGATGAGGTGAGACAGGAGCATCATGAACATACAGGTGACTTTTACAGGATGGGCATGTGCAGTAAACCCAGGATATTGAACCAGACACAGTGTCATGAACTCTGGAAGCTGGAAGAATCTTTCGAATGCAGAGCCGTGCCCTCTGTCTCAGAGCTGAGAAAGGAGGAGGCAGAGTGGCTGAGGGCCTCGCGTTGCCTTCACAGTGAGTGAGCACTGGGGTCAGTGACCCTGTTTGCTTTGTCCGCCCACCCTCACCTAAAGCCACACCTGGCCGACAGGAGAAGACAGGGAACAAAGCATACCCGGGGAGGAAACTAAAATAGTAAAGGAAAATACAGAAGAAAATCATGCACTCCTACTAAGGCAAACACACGCGCTATTTCTCCTTTCTACATAGTTCTTTTACACTATAAGTCACATC
Source organism: Balaenoptera ricei (assembly GCF_028023285.1). Classification (NCBI taxonomy): domain Eukaryota; kingdom Metazoa; phylum Chordata; class Mammalia; order Artiodactyla; family Balaenopteridae; genus Balaenoptera; species Balaenoptera ricei. Next base: position 21,121,109 of record NC_082652.1, read on the forward strand.
AAACAATGACCAGATTCTGCTCATGTAAAATACTTAAAAATCTACAGCCTAGCTTCACAAGTACTCAGAGGGTGCCAATTTGTCCTTAAAGAAGGAAATACATGAGCTGAAAAGTCTTAGTTGACCCAGGAGTGAGAAGGCCAAGAGACCAAGCAAACGATGACCGGTGGGTAATTCCATACATTCAGCTGGCTGCCCTGGGCCCCATACAAGTTTCCCTCCTGACCACGTGCAGGTGAGGCTGAACCCCAGCTCTGCACTTCACCCATTGAGGGCATCTCCTGAACAGCTCCAGGTGTATGGTCCCCAACACTCTAAACGTGACCTTCTAAAACCAAGCCACTAACTCTGTGACCTTCCTGAGGTCCGCTCACCCCAAATACCCTGTTCTGGCAACCCTTGGAGGCAGCTGCAACCTTCCCTCTAAGCTCTATCTGACCCCACATCAAGACCAGTTGATTTGGTCACTTTAAAGACTTTGGTTTGGGACTTCCCTGGTGATCCAGTGGTTAAAACTCCACGCTCCCAGTGCAGGGGGCCCGGGTTCTATCCCTGGTCAGGGAACTAGATCCCGCATGCTGCAACTAAAAGATCCCGCATGCTGCAACGAAGATCCTGCCTGCCGCAACTAAGACCCGGTGCAGCCAAATAAATAAATATTAAAAAAATAAATAAATAAAGTGTTTGGTTTGCTCTCACGTTGGTGGTGACAACTTACCTCGTCACGTCCCGCCTGGGTGGCAGCTGCAGCAAGTCTCCCTGTAGAAGCCGGCCTCCCCTCTTCCACTTGCTACCAGAACACTGTTCATCAGACTCTAGTTCCAACATGTTTCCTCCTTTGCTCAATGATATGGTGCGCACACCCACTCAACTAAAATCCATACACACGTACCCGTGTGTGTTGGTGGGTGGGTGCAACTGTTGCTCATCCCAGTACTGAAGGCAATAGAGGAACAGGCACCCAGAAACTGGCGTGAGGCACTGGAGGGGAGGGGCACGTGGCCGTGGTCTATAAGAACCATAAGCACGTCTACACCTCCCACCCAGTGTGAACAGAACAAGGGGAAAGGAGTACAAGGCTCGGCATCCAATGCCATTTATTGCAAAACCCTAGAAGCAGCCAAGGAGCCTAACGGCAGGTGAATGCTTAATTCATCAACTTCATGGAATATCACGGAACCATTTGGAACCACATAGTATGTAGGTGATGACTTTGCAGAAATAAGAAACTGTGCTTAAACACAAAATGCTGAGAGGAAAAAGGCAAACCATGCAATATAGTTAATAATTGTGTGAAAGCTAGGCATATACGGAAACGTTAAAATAATATGATCACAGGGAATTTTCTCAAGTCTGGGCTCCCAGAATGCCCAGGGCTGCTTCTTTCCTTCCCAGGACCTAGCATGCTCTGCTGTGGGTTCCTGTTTATTTGTCTATTTCCCACACCAGACTGTGAACTCCTGAGGGCAAAGACTGTGGTCTTTTCTCACTATTCTCAGCCTCCAGCGGGGCTCAGCACATAGTAGACGTGCACTGAATGAGTGAGCCCAGGAATAAACAGATCAATCAACTGATCAATGAATCAATCGATGAAAGCAACTTTATCACTCATAGGAAGCCCTATTTGGCTCAATCTACACACCCACACCATCTTCTGGCCTCCCAAGCCTTCCACCGCTGACCCCGCTCCCTGACCCCACACAGGGCATTTCTAATGCACAACACCATGCAGCCCCTTCCCCTCTGCACCTCTGCCCTTGTCTGGACCTTGAATGGACCTCGCAGAGGTGAGCACAGGCTTGGGAGTCCTGCAGGGGCAAAATCTGACCTGACATGAGTTGGCCACTGCTTTAAACCAATGTGGACCTCTGGTTCCCCTTCTGGGCCTCAGGCTCACCACTGATGAGGGGCTCGGGCCCACAGAAGAGAGGTGCTGACCTTCTCTGTGTTGTCTGGAGGATCAAGTTCTCCAAGGGTCAGTCTAGCACACACATTCCTTGCGGGGATGTCTTATGAATGAAGCCCTTTAAGACAGCAGTGTTCTAAGAATAGCCATGCATAGATGCTGACTGCCATCATCATTAATAAATGATCCTGCAATGAAGCCAAAGAATTAATTTGAGAGAAATTTATGATAATGTGTTGCTAGGCAATTAAAATAAACTTTCGAGGGGAAAAAATTTTTCAATTTATCACTGATTATTTTATATCAGAAAAAGGGAATGGGGGAGAGTGCACCACTCAAGTCAGTTTGAAAGAAGGTAAAGATGAGACAGACTCCACCAGGGATGTTGCCTCGGCCTGACTCTGCCCACACGTGCCCTCTGCTGCGAGGGGCAGCCGAAGAGATGGGGGCCCTCTCTGGGAGCTGAGCCTGCCGGGCTTTGCCCTGGGGCAAGCTGCATCCTTGCACATGTGCTAGGAAGGGGTGGCCTGCCCTCGGACCAGCCAGAGAATTAGGGTCAGGTCCCACCAGGTCGCTCTGAGGACGTGGCCTCTTCTCAGACCTTTCTGCTCCCCGGAGCGGCCGGCCCATCTGGCCCCACTCCATTGCTAATGTCCGTTATTGACCAAAAGGCCTTTTGCTTGTCAAAGTCTAAATACTACTTTTACCAACAAATCCCTCAAGACAACCACAGAAGAGCTGGGATTCCCAAGGGATTAATATCCATTTGTCTAGTCTCCAATTATTCCTTTAAAAAGAAAAAAGAAAAAGAAAGTGACAACAAAAAGAATTGAAAATACAAATCCATTGCAGAATGTTCCTCCTTCTTTGTTGATTATTTAAGGAGTACAAATTAAAGCCGCCTTGAGATAGGTACTCTTTTAAGTATATTAAAATGGTCAGAAATGAATTTAATTAACACCTAATGCCAGCGAGAGTACAGTGAAGCTGGCGTGCTCACTCGTTGTTGGTGGCGTGGAGCATCGTAGGCTCCTTGCAGAAAGAGACATTCTAGCTCTTCAACGCGCCATGATGATACCGCTGCCCTTAACTCGGTAATCCAACTCCTGGGAATTTTCCCTCAGGAAACAATTCAAGAGAAGCAAAAAGCTTTCAGTACAAAGACATTCATTGCATTGTTATCTATAATAGTGCAAATGGGAAACTCAAACGCTCAACAATTGGAGGATGATTCAAATCATTAGAGTACCTCAACTCAATGGAATATTACACAGCCATTAAAGTGATCGCTTTAGACAGGGAAACTGTTAGCGATAATGTGGGGTGAAAAGAGCAGAGCATGAAGGGCCCTCTTTAATGTGATACCAAAGCTGTGAAATACAACTGTATGTGCAGAGAGGGGAAGGGAAGGGAAAGTGCAAAAATCAAAAACAGTTTTGTGAGGGTGTGAGGTTACTGGGGAGTTTCCTGTATTCCAAATGCTCTTTATCTCACTGTGCGATCTTTCCCACAACAACAACAAAAACTGAACAAGCTATATTCAAAAATTTTAATTATTATTTGAAACCCTTTCCTGAGGGGACAAAGGCGGTGCAGGATAGTCGGCTGGGAGTAGGTGCCCTGCCCAGGGAGCATGAGTTTTGAGGCCACAGGATGGCGGGGACACAGGCCAGTGACCAGTGGGCAGGAAGTCAAGGCAGTGAAAGCCAAAACAGTCCTAACATCAGTCAAGCTGCCTGGGGAGGCGTGGGCTTAGGGGTCTAATTCATGGGCCTGAGTTCAGATCTGCAACTGGCTCACTGGGTGACTGGAAAGAAGTACAGGAGCCTCTCCGAGCCTCACCTCCATGATTCTCATCCAGACACGGGGCTGTCTTCCTGTTAGGGGCTGAATTGTGCCCCCAGATTCATACGTTGAAGCTCAAACCTTCAGTACCTCAGAATGTGAGTATGTTTGGAGACAGGGCCTTTAAAGAGGTGATTAAGGTACAATAAGGTCACACATTGGGCCCTGATCCAATATGACCAGTGTCCTTAAAAGAAGAAGAGATTAGGACACAGATCAAGGGATGACCACGTGAGGAGACAATGAGAAGACAGCCAAGGAGAGAGGCCTCAGGATGAAACCAACCCTGCTGACACCCTGACCTTGGACTCTGGCCTCCAGAATGGTGAGAAAATTCATTTCTGTGGTTTAAGCCCCCCAGTCTGTGGTATTTGGTTATGGCAGCCTGAGCAAACTAATACACTTCCCTCTGCAGAGTCATGAGGGTGACATCACCAACGTAGGGCAGGCACTCAAAAAACACCTGGGAAAAGTCAGAGGCAGGGTCCTGGCACCCTGAAAACCTCTGACCCAGATGAGGCCTGTGTCAGAAGACTGGCTCTCAGTGTCCATCAATGAATTGGTTTAACTGAAGTTCAGAATGGCTGTGAAGCCCTGAAGACAGCTTCTCCCATGATCCTCACAGCAGCTGGGGTGAGGTCGGGCAGGACAGACAGCACTGGGACACAGCTGGCAAAACGGAAGTTTAGTGAAGTTAAGGGGTTTTGTTCAAAGTCAAAGAGCAAGCACAGACCAGAGAAGGATCAAGAAGGCAACATTTTAAACCTCCAAGCTCCTTTTTCCCCCACTACTAAAAAACAAGCCTCTGATTGACAGATGTTACAACATAAACGTTTAGAAATTCCATAGCACCACAGGCACCATAAACAGATAAGCAACAAAGAGAAAATACTTGCAAAATATATAACCAACAAAGGAGAGATAACCATAACTTAAAATGAGCTCCTACATATCAGCATAAAAAAATACACACATCAAAACAGTAAAATGGCAAAGAATATGAATATACAAGTCACAAAATGTGTATGATTGGTCAGTAAACAGAAAAAAGTATACTCAGTCTCATTGGTAATAAGGGAAATGCAAAACAGAGCAAGGAAATGCCTTTTCATTCACCCATCAGAGTAACAAAGAGTAAAAAGAATGATAGGGTAGCCTTTGTGGACAACCCACACTGTTGGGAGATGCAAATCTATGCATTTTTTTGGGCTGACAATTTGATAGTGTCTGTTGATATTTATCATGGTCATGCCCTTGTAACTTAGCAATTCCACTCCTAGCAATCTATGCTTTGGAAAAATTTACACACATTCACAAAGATGCATATACCAAAAGGTTCACTACAGCATCCCTGAAATAGTAATAAAAGGTAAAGAAACTATCCATGAAGAGGAAAATGATTGAACATAGTATGATACACTACAGAATTCCATGCTGTTATTTTAGAAATGAGATACGCTTATTTGTACTGACATGTAAAGATCTCCAAAATATATTGGTAAGGGAAAAAGCAAGCTGCTTATCAATATGCATGAAATGATCTCACATATACATGTAAGTATGTATGCATGGGTGCCTGTGGACTTACATGGCTTTGTAAATGCATGGGGAAATCTGGGAAAGAACCACTGTTAACAGATGGGTGTGTGTATCTCTAGCAGGGCGTGAGATGGAGGGAGGTAACGAAAGATGACTACATTTTGTCATATATTTTAGAATCATTTAAATGTTTTACAATTTTATGTTTCCTAACCTAAAGTAATCTCTCAACAAATTACCATTGGAAACAGTACACCAGAATCAACTCCTGCTCATGTCGAAACTTATGGGACCCTACAGAAGACTCTCTAATGGTGGAAGGTCAGGCACGAAGGAGGTACCTCCTGGGGGCAGGAGGGCCCAGAAGTCACATCAGAGAAACCACCACATCAGTGCACACAGACCAACCTGGCAGGCAGCAATCAGAGAGGGGCTGGAGCATTTGCCGCACCCGTGGCATGATCCGCATGAGGCGGAGGAGCAGAGCCGCCCATGGTGACGGGCCCTGCAAAGAACGGACACAGCTGCAACCAGGCGTGGGGGGGGCAGGGGGCTCAGGCACCCGTCATCCAGCCAGGCTGCAGGCCTCGCCCCCCCACCCCAGCTACCAGGCTGCCACAGACACCAGCTGTGGCTCAGGGATGAGGCCCAGAAGAGGCCACCAGGTAGGTGCCCAGGCACCCACCTGCGCTCACCTCGCCAGGCCTGCTCTGGGAGAGGGATGTGGTAGGCAGTGTAGACAGAAGATGCAGGGAAGGCGAGAAGTGATGGATGCACTGCTGCTCAGAAGAGTCACCCCTGAACACAGCAGCCCTGTCTGAGGCCTTCCTGGGGCCCTTACTGCGGCAGGTCCCAGTCACACCAACCGCCCCCTGCTTCCTGGTCCTGCTGCCACACACCCGTTATCCTCCAGCCTCCTCTGTCCCAGCTCCCAGGCAGGAGTCAGTCCTCACCCCTATCTTCTTCCCGCTCCATGCTGGGGCCCAGGTGATGGTGTCCATGGCCAGGGTGCCGTGTCCCATCTCCCTGTTCATGTTTTCCCATCTGTACCATCAGAATAGGCCTCCCCTCCAAGCTCCAGACCTCCATGGCCACCTGGATGTCCCCCACACTCAACCTGTCCCCAGCTGAGCCCAGCATCTCTCCTTTGCTCCCTCATGACAACCTTTCCCTCTCCAGACATTTCTTTCTGCCCTCAGGCACCAGGCTAGAGACCTGAGGGTCAGCTCCTGGTGTCTCTCCCTCTCCTTGAGTCCCTACATTCAAAGGGCCCCCAGGTCCTGATGATGTTAAATTCAGCTTAATTTGCAAATCCATACCCTCTTCTCCACGCCTTGGCTCACTTCCAAGGTCTCAGCTTTTTCTTTTACCCCTTCGGATCCATCCTTCATGCCGCCATGAAACCATTTACTGAAAACACCATCTGCTCCCTGTCACCTCCTTTCCATGGCTCCCTGATACCCACAGCAGCAAGTTTAAGTTCAAACTCCTCGGCAAACCACAGCCTACCAGGAGCGAAGCCTTGCGGGCCTCAGCAGCCCCCTGCTTCCCACTCCTCGGCTCCACCAGCTGCTCTTCCCTCCCATGCTTTTGCTCGCCTGGCCCGGGATGCCCTGCCTGTCCCCCACCTTGGCTGGCTCCCGTCATCTCTGGACACTGGGGTGTGGGCCCCCCTAAGGGAACCTTACTGACTACTGTCACCCCAGAGAGGAGATGGAAGGCTGCTTGGGGGAGGGCCCTTCCTCAGGGTTCCCATCACATCCGCGCACCTCTCTTGTGCACTCATCACACTGACTCAGAAGGATCTTGTCTGTCTCCCTGCAGATGGTCAGCACCTCTAGGGCCAGGAAGGGCTTATTCTCACTGTATTATTTTTCTACTGGGAGGCTTCAAACAACAGAAATGTATTGTCTCCCAATTCTGGAGGCTAGAAGTCCACAACCAAGGTGTTGGTAGAGCCATGCCCCTCCGAAGGCTGTAGGGAAGGTTCCTTCCTTGTCTCTTCTGGCTTCTGGGAGCCCCTTGTCTCTTCGGGTGTTCTTTGGCTTGTGGCAGCATAACTCCATATTTACATGGCCTTTCCCTGTGTGTCTGCCTTCATATGACCTTCTCTGTGTGTGTGTGTGTGTGTGTGTGTCCACATTTTCCTCTTTTTGTAAGGACACTAGTCACACTGGATTAGGGACCACCCTCTTGACCTCATCTTGATGACATCTGCAAAGACCCTATTTCCAAATAAAGTCACATTCACAGGTATTGGGGGTTAGGACTTCAACATATCTTTTGGGGCGGGGGGACACAATACAACCCACAATCCACTCACTTTGGCATTCCTGGTGCCCAGTGCTGAACCTCACCTGTGGCAAGGCTCTTCTGACCCCTGTGAATGGATGACTGAGCCAGTGTGCTCTGGGTCCAGGCAGGGGAGGAAAAGTCTGAGCGGGAGGGCATCTTGGAGGAGGGCAGCTCTGAAGCTGGGCCTGGAGGAGGTGGGAGAGTGAAGGGACATGTCCAGGCGTTGGGAGGAGCACTGCCCAGGAGAGGAGGGAGGGCCGGGCTGCACAAGAGACCTTGGCTCTGCGCTCGCAGTGCAGGGAGCTGGGTCAGCCTGAGGCCGAGCTGAGGCATCTGCCCTCATGCCGGAGGCAGGAAGTGGCCAGGGCAAGTTTGTCAGGAGAGCAGTGACAAGAGCAGAACCAGTTCCTGAAAGGTTAATCTGCCTGAAGCACACTGGGGCAAATCTAAAAGGGGCTGCCTGAAGCAGGGAAGCAGCTGGTCAAAGGACCTGGCAAAAAGTCAGCGGATAATGAGGAACTGAATCAGAGCGGTGGCAGCATGGCCGGAGGGAAGGCACAGAATCCAGAGAAAGTGTGGTAGAAGAACAGACAGAGAATGGCCTGAGACGGCAAGGAGAGGAAGGAGTCGAAGCTCATGGGGGCTGAGGTTCAAGGTGGAAGACTTAAGAGGTTGGGGGCCAGTGACTGCAAATGGCAGCCTAGGAAGAGCAGCGTGCTCGCAGGGGCTGCGATCGGTTTAGCCTCATGAAGTGCCGTTCAATTAAAAAAGCAAGCTCACAGGTACACTCATTAAGAAACCACTGAGACGGGGCATGTGTGCAAAGCAGCTATAAGAGACCCACGCGCTTCGTTAAATAATTCAAGTTTATGGGCGACAAGCATGTCTTTTTATATCAATGCCTGGTGCCCAGGCTGTTAGCAGCAGGTGTTTTTAGAGAAAGGCCTCAAGCCAAGGGAACTAGAAACTCAACTGAATAACCTTTAAATTACCTCATCACCCGAGGAAATGGAAATCAGTGCAGTCTGCAAATGCACCCATGTGCCAGCAGAGGCCAGATGGAGCTGCTTCCCGGTCAGGGGAGCCAGGGGCCAAGGGAGCTGCCCACTTCAGGGTCATCTCTGGGATCGGAGAGGTCCCTGGTCTTAGGAAGCCCTTTCTGACAGAGCCACCAGCAAATCCCAGGCTCCCCAGAGAAGCAGTGCTGGAGCGGTCCATTAGGGGGGGCCCTTGCCCTGGGAAATGGAATAAACACACACACACACACACACACACACACACACACACACACACACACCCATGGATGAGTCATTCCCTCTCAGGGCCTCAGGCTCTTCATAACCTAACAGGTCAGCCTCAGCCTTGTTGATTTCCAAGGACCCTTCACCTTCCAGCTCTGCTCACAGCCGAGGTCTGCTGCTGTCCCTGTTGCCAGATCCCAAGCCCCACCTCCGTGTGAGGATAAGCCAACCTGGCAGGCCTGGAAGGGAAGTCTCGGACACTAACCCCTCCCTGCTGGGACTCTGTCCGGCTGACCCTAACCCCTGCTCATCATTCCTCCTCCTGCTGCCCAGCAATGGGTGCTGTCGCCACAGTGTGAGGAGGGAGCACTGAATTGTGAGCCTGGAGATCAGGGTGACTACCCTTTCTGTGCCATCAGCTCACCCGCGGCCCTCTCCTCCTGCTGGAGAGACAGGGGCCACACAGTCAGACCCTGGGCACCTGTGATCTAACCTTTCCTGGCCTCGGTTTCCTCATCTGTATCACAAGCGTGGTAATGGTTCATACCTCACAGGGCTGTCATGAGGATGGAGGATGGACAGGAAAGCCTGGCCTGGAGTGAGCTCCCACCCAGTGTTAGCTGCTATAACCACGGGGCCTGGGGCACAGACGCAGGAGGAGAAGACACACGTTGTTGGAGGAAAACCACGTCTCAGAGAGAGAGAACCTCAGGGGGAACAGCAGCAACCACAAACCCTTTCCTGGAAGGGGTTTCTCTGAACAGAGAGCCCTCACGGACTTTGGCATTTAGGCTCCATTCCTCCAGGAGAGAATACTCCTTTTGCCCAAGCTCCACCACTGCCCAGCCAATGTCCCTGGATGACAGCAGACCCAGGGACAGTCCCCACCTTGGGAACACCACCTCCAGCAGGACCAGGCTACCCCAAGGCAAACTACTGAGTCCTTTCATGGCCCTCATGGTTTGAGACTGAACACCACTGTGTGGAGATTTTGTCTCAACACACTCACATTCTCCTAATAACCGGTGGTGGCAGACTATGGCAAGAGATGTTCAGGATAACACGGAGCACCTATAGTCCCGTGCTAAGTTTACATACCAGGGAGTTGTTACTTTCTCTATTTCACAAATAATAGAACTGAGGCTCAGAGAGACCACATCATGGCATACAGTTAATAAGAGGGAAAATGGGAATTTGAACCCAGGTCTCTTAATCTACAAAGCTGGGACTCTTTTCACTTCTTTACACAACACAGCTCTTACACCATCCCTAACACCATTTTACCTGGAAACCGAGATCAACTGCTTTCAACAAAATAAAATTTGATCTATTGCTAAATATTCATCACTATATCTTTACTTTCTGCCTTGACCTTGAGAAATCCAGTCAGAAAGGTTTGGTTCCTACTTTTCATGCCCATTTTACAATTGTGCATAGATGCAGGCTTGCACGTGTTCAACCAAGTACAGGACTTCTGAGCAGAGACTGTGAGCTGAATCTAGGACTGTGCATCATCCAGTCAACCCTCAAATGTTATCTTCTTCAGTTACAGAGAACTTGAGGCCACCTTAATTATTGAAGAGGTTTTAAGTTGTTCAAACTATGAATAAAAATAGGTAGCCTGATTGCATTACAGGTGTGGAGCATGCTAAAAATATACATACACCCCAGCTTGATCTAGTTACGGAAAACTTTGGGGCTATAACTGTATTTTCAAAACAAACAACATGCAAAGCTCAAATACACTGTTTTCCCAAAACAGAAGCAATGGTCTGCTGCTTAGCTGGCCTGCCATTATATGTTTTGGACTTCATATTTTAATGAAACAAGGATGTCAACAAGGATGTCAAAGTACAGTTATGAGTCAGCCATCCTTCCAGACAATTACACTCTACCAAGGTTTATTCATCTGGCCAAAATACAAAGTGTTTACATGATAGGAAAAAACCTAGCTACCCAAAACAAAAATGCTTCTGGGTGGAAAAAAGCGATCAAGAATAATGTAAGTCGAGTATATGTCAGATGTGCAGTTACCATACTTTCCCCCTTATGACCTTTCCTCTCTACAGAACACTGGCCAGAGACAAATGTTACTTGGGTGGTCTGCCTTATGCAAGTAATGCTAGCACCTCCTTGGCACACATTTCCATCAGCACTGCAGCACCACTGCAGCTCACAGTGACCCTAAAATCAGCACATCATCTCACACATCTTTTTCACCTCTCTTTCATTTCATCGGCACTGTGAGGCACCCGATGGTCCAAGGAAGCTGCCCACCAGAGTCATTTCTGATGCCCACAGCTTAGGCTAGACGGACGGAACAAAACACAGACCTCAGTCCTCCAGCATGAGTCTGTCGAGATTTAGAAGCTTCATTTACATCCACCAGGTTAGAACAGGCACCTCACACAGCTTGGAATCCAGCACAACTAGACTTCTACATGGTCCCCCTCCTTCCAGCCCCTCACCTCCCCAACACACCAAAAGTCCTTTGTTGAGGCCATAAAGCCCCCCAACAGCCCGCCCATCAGGTTTTAGGAATCAAGAGGTCTATCTGTCTGACCTTGCCAGGTGATGGAGATGGGAACCGAATGCTGGTGGGATCGAAGGCAGAGGTGACCCATCAAGTTTAAGCACATCTCCCCCTTCAGCAGATGGCTGAGGCAGGAGGGGGGCAGCTTTAGCGACGGAGGAAGCCCAGGGCTCCTCTGACTAGGTAGTTAGTTGCCCAGCGTGACCTCAGACTGCTTACTCAGAGGCACAGGCCAGCTGGAGAAGGGCTTTTCCTGTGACAGGCACCACCAGAGTTTAAAATCCCCTTCGTGTGCTGGGAAAACACACACACACACACTCTAGCAGGAAGTGCTGCCCAGTATCCACTCCAGAGCGCCTCTGCCTGAGTCCAGTTCACTCACAACAGCCAGGTGCACTGTGACACTGGCCCCTGAAGCCCTGGTCATGGCAGCTCAGGTGCCTAAGGAGACTGGAGGAAGGCAGGGAAAGGACTTTACCTCTCACTTGTAGCCCCAGTGAAGGCTCAAGCCTGTCTTCCCTGCTAAAAGATGGCTGGCCTCTGTCTGGGCTGAATTCCAGTGGCCAGGCTGCCCCGACCCAGCCCCCTGCACAGAGAGGGAGGGGAAGGTGTTGTTCCTCTGACAATAGCCTGGACAAACAGCCCTTCCCAGTGCCATGCAGTGAGCTGCACCCAGGGTTGGGAGGAGGACATGCCTTGTGACTGTCCTTAGACTTCTGGATGAACCCTTTGTCCCCTGGCTTGTGAGGGCAGACGTCCCTGCCCTCTATCCCAGGACTGGGGGAGTACCAGGGCAGAGATCTGAGCCCTCAGCCCTGTAGCTACTCAAGATCAGGGCTGGAAGAAATTTACAGTGGGGAAGGAAAATTTTAAAGCCCAAGAGATTCCCATGCCCCCAGGACCCATCCGCCCCATCCCTGCTCTGTCTGCCCCAACTCACCCCAGGGAGGGGCTCCTGGGTGTGGAAGTGGGTCTGGCCCCGAGTCTGCGGGGGCTCTTGCAGCTGCTGCCGCCGCCGCCGCTTTTCCGTTGCCACGCTCTCAGTCCATCTCGGTGCAGTGCCGGCTTCTACCGCCGCGCCAAGAACGGGAGAAGGAGGGCGGTCCCCGGGTTGGGTGTATGCTGCCCGGCGGCCCCGGGCCCGCCTCCCCGCCGCGGCCGCCTCTTCAGCACCGCGGACAGCGGCCAGCCCGCGCGCTCCGAGCGCAGTCAAGCCGAGACCCCACTCCGCCCGCCGGTCGGTCAGCCTGAGCGCAGCAGGGGAGCGGCGCGGCGCGTCCTCATTCCTCCAGCCTCCTCCCCACCAGCCTTAGGAGGCCACCTCTGCCCCCCCAGGCCCCGCTCCAAGAGCGAAGGGCGCCCCGCGAGGCCACCCGCCAGTCCCGGGAGGACTGGACGCGCCTCTTCCAGGCCCGTCCCGAGCAGGGATTAGCTCTCCTCCAGCCCAGCAGTCTAGACAAAGGCTAGCTCTCCGTGGCGGGACGCGGGCGGGCGGCGGAAAGCGCAGCTCAGCCTCTTAAAATGCGCGAGCACATGGCCCGGAACCCGAGCCGGCACTGAGGGCGCTATCTGGGTCCGATCGAGGCCAAAGAAGGCTGGCCCTTCACCGGGCCCGGGGGGTGGGGCGGGGGAGCCTTGGCTCAAGCCCTCATTTCTCCACTGTCATATACCCTGGGGTTGCAAGGAGTTAACCAATTAGAGCCTGTTTCAGAACCTGGGGAGGGAGGGCTGTTGGGGTCCCATCCCACCTGGAATTCAATTCCTTCCCCCACATCCTTGGTGCCAGAATGTCAATCAACCAACAGATGGGGCTGCTTGGAGCCTGGTGACATCACACAGAGCCGCTTCCACGTTTTTTCATTTCTGTTCAAATCCCTCCCACTGCTCCTCGCCCCCAGCCAGGAAAGTCCCAGACTTCGATGGAGGAGCCCTGGTTCTGACTTTGCCTCTGCCGCAGACCAGAAACATCACCACCATGCGGCCACCCTCACCTCTGCCCTCAGTGAGCCTCAGCTTCCCTATGGGATGTGGGGGTGGGGTGGGGTTCCTTCTGGTTCCAAGTCTGAGATAACTGCGCCTGTCTGACCAAGCAGAGGGGACGCCACAGATTGGACAGTCACCCCAGGCCCTGCCCACTTCATGGCCTCCCTCAGGCCTTTCTGGAGTCCAAGATGAGGCGACCCTTTTCTTCACTGGACGAAACTGGCAACTCCTGCCTTAATTCTTTTTATTTTATTATTATTTTGCTAGGGGTTTCTTTTTTTTAATATATAAATTTATTTATTTTATTATTTATTTATTTTGGCTGTGTTGGGTCTTTTGTTGCGCAGGCTTTCTCTAGTTGTGGCGAGCAGGGACTACTCTTCATTGCGGTGGGCGGGCTTCTCATTGTGGTGGCTTCTCTTGTAGCGGAGCACGGGCTCTAGGCACACGGGCTTCAGTAGTTGTGGCACACGGGCTCAGTAGTTGTGGCTCACAGGTTCTAGAGCACAGGCTCAGTAGTTGTGGTGCACGGGCTTAGTTGCTCCACGGCATGTGGGATCTTCCCGGACCAGGGCTTGAACTCGTGTCCCCTGCATTGGCAGGCAGATTCTTAACCACTGTGCCACCAGGGAAGCCCCTTAATTCTTTTTAGAACAACAACTTTTTATGTCGCATTAATTCAAGTCCAAAGACAACTTCATTTTTACTATTTGGTTGAGAGCCCAGTTTAAAGGGGGAAATCCAAATGGAATGAGTTCAAGTCACGGTTAATAAATGCTGTCCAAGCAGGCATGAGGGACTTTGCTCAAACATACATGGACCATGGCTGCTACACAGACAGCACGGAGCTGACACATTCACAAAGGGCACGGTGGGAACAGGAGTGGACATCCGCCATTCAGGAAAGGGGGGGAGGGCGGAGAGGGGCTCCTTCCGTTTTCACATCAAGGAAGAAGAATCACAATCCACATGTGGTGCCTTAAAAAAATAAGCAAAACCACTACCTATACAGTCTTTTAACTTAACATCTTTTTTTCTCCTTTGAAAATTACTTCCAAGAGCTTTTTTTTGTTTGTTGTTTTCTTAAGGTAGCATACCATCAGAATCCAAAGATAAGAAACAGGTCAGGCTCCAGGAGCACTGGGTTGTGTGGGCTTCCTGCTGCGATGGTCACAGGCAAAAGATGAGGGGGATGGGGTGCCCAGCTGCCTTCCAAACACCCAACATTTGCCGAGTGGACACGTTGACACTTATGAGGAGAGTCTCAAGTCTTTGTACATTTCCTTGTTTGGAATGGAATTTCTTGAGCAATTTGCGACAAATGATTCCTTCCATTTAATTCCTTTGTCTAACTTATGGCACATTCAGCAATCACCAGCATGTCTGCGTCCTCACCTTCTGGGAGGCCAGTGAAGGATACCTAGGGAAGGCCATTTCTACACACACACACACACACACACACACACACACACACACACACTAGCACAAAGCCCAGAATTTCTACTGACATGACATGCCCACATTTATTTATACTGAAGACCCCAAAAGATTCAGGATTTGGAACTAACAGAAACAATCCAAGCCATACAGCAAGATCTTAACTTTCTATTCAGGTTCTGGAAAAGCCTAAAAACTGGAACACATTCCACTGATGCTCATCCACAAAGGCAGGAAGACACTTCTGCCCCAAATCTTCTTCCTCCCTCTGCCCCATGGCTCAGGCCTCGCTCTTTGACCTTCTCACTACACACTCTCATCCTGGTGGGCAAACTGACTGCCACTGTTGCTTGTGACTAGTAAACCACCCCTGACCTGCCTGGAATGCCACTGTTACTACTGATGTTGCTGTTAAATCCCAAGCAGAGCCACCCTCTGCCTTCCCAGCCCAGCTGTGCTCTGCTCCCTCTGTTGTGCGTTGAAAACACAAGCATTTCCATGGTGCATCCCCTCCTCCTCGCCCACGACCAGCCTGCCCCAGCTCCTGCAGCCCTTGGCCCATTCCTTCCTTCTGACCCTACTAGGGACCCGGTCCTAGCCCTCCTCCTCTGTCCCCAGTCCACCACAGCAGCCTCCTGCCCGGGCCCTGCCTCCTCTCTGGCCACATGACTCTTCCAAAGACACCCAGTACGGACTGTCACTGCCCCTGTTATGAACCTGAAATACCACTGCCCTGCTTCTGACCAAGTAAGGTTCAACTTCCAAGCCTAACCCTGTAGGTCCCAGGCAGATACTCCCTCTTTATCTCAACTCCCAGGCCCCTCTAGTGATAGCTCTGCTCTCTGGCCATGATATCTCAAGTCTTTGCCTCATGACCTTGACTGTCCCTTGTCAACTCTGAGCCTCTGCTCCACTATCCCTCACCTGGAATCCAGGTTCCCTGCCCACCCACTGCAGCTGCAGAGCCCTTAATCCAGAAGTGCTCCCAAGTGCTTCAGTGGCCAGTGCTGGATCTGGTGCATGAGAAGCAGAAGCCTACTGTCCTGGGGCATGGCTCCGCACCGTGGCCTCTGCCTCCACCTCCTTGAGCCTCCAGAGCACTCCCTACCAGTACCATGCACCAGACACTTAATCATTCCAACCACCTACACTGCCACCTCCCGCTCCAAGCCCAGGTATCCTTCCTCTCCAGGCAGCCTACAAGAGTCTTTGTCTTCTGTTTTTGTGGGAGCCTGTCAGTTTCTAGCACAATGTTCATATACTCTTGAGAGGTGCTCAATAGTTCTTGAATGAGCAAACCCATCACAGGTAATACCAAGAATGGCATAATTTTACATGTGCTTTAGAAGTTGAGCTAATACATATACATTTTCCCTCCCTCTCTCCCCCACTCCGCCGCCACCTCCCTCTTCACCCCCAAGCCACATCCTGTCAAGACGACCTTGGGATGGCAGGCAGGGGAGAAAGAGGCTCTAGGCTGCCAGAGAATCCACAGAACAATTTTTAGCACTAGAAACCCAATGGCTTTTCAGAAATAAATCCTTGCATGTATAGTCAAAGGTATTTTGATAAGGGTGCCAAGACCACTCAAAAAATCCTGATTTAAAAATTGACAGTAGGGACTTCCCTGGTGGCCCAGTGGGTAAGACTCCGAGCTCCCAATGCAAGAGGCCCGGGTTCGAATCCTGGTCAGGGAACTAGATCTGGCATGCATGTCACAACTAAGAAGTCCACATGCTGCAACAAAGATCTTGTGCGCTGCAACTAAGACCCGGCGCAGCCTAAATAAATATTTTTTTTAAAAAATAAAAAAATTTTTTAAATTGACAATAGACTTGAGTAGACATCTCTCCAAAGAAGATATACAAATGGCCAATAACAACATAAAAAGATGCTCAATATCTCTAATCATTAGAGAAATACAAATCAACATGTGAGAAATCGCCTCATACCCATTAGGATGGCTAATATTTAAAGAAAAAACAACAGACAATAACAAGTGTTGGGGGAGATGTGGAAAAACTGTTGGTGGGAATGTAATATGGTTCAGTCGCTATGGAAAACAGTATGGAAGTTCTTCAAAAAATTAAAAACAGAATTATCATATGGTCCAGCAATTCCACTTCTGGGTATACACTTAAAAGAATGTAAAGTGGGGTCTCAAAGAGATATTTGTATACCCATGTTCATAGCAGCATTATTTACAATAGCCCAAAGGTGGAAGCAACCCAAGTGTGCATTGACAGATGAATGGAGAATTAAATGTAGTTTATACAGACAATGGACTAGTATTCAGTCTTAAAAAGGAAGGAAATTCTGACACATGCTGCAATATGGATGAACCTTGAGGGCATATGCTAAGTGAACTAAGCCAGTCACAAAAGGACATACACTGTATGATTCTACTTATATGAGGTACTTAGAGCAGTCAAAATCATAGAAAGTATTTGGTGGTTATCAGGGGCTGAGGCGAGGGGCAAATAGAGTTATTGTTTAATGGGTATAGCATTTCAGTTTTGCAAGACGGAGTTGTAAAATGGATGGCATTGATGGTTGCACAACAATATGAATGTACTTCATATCCCTGAATTGTACACTTAAAAATGGTTAAGACTGCAAATTTTGTTATGGATATTTTTACCACAATAAACAATTTTAACCCCCAAATATATATGTGGGTATATATCGGGTTGGCCAAAAAGCTTGTTCGGTTTTAAGTAAAAATGAAAGACATTTTTCATGTTCATGAAGAACTTTATTGAACAATGTATTCATTAACCGAATGAACATTTTGGCCAACCTAATATGTGTATATGTGTGTGTGCGTATGTTTTGGGTGTGTGTATATCTTATCTGAAATATATATATTAACAAAGAATGGAAGAGAATTTAAAAAAAACATTAGATAGGTAGTTGAGCTTAATATCAGTTATTTCCCTTGTAAATATGTTTATAATGTTTAAAAACTTGTGATATACAAGGAGTAAAACAGGAACAACAAATAAATTCAACCCTGAATACCATCCTTGTAGCCTTGACTGACCAACGGGCTCTCAGTTAGGTGGCTCCAAGCCCAGGGGACCAGCATTTCCCTCAGCCGTCACCAAGCAGCTAACCTCCATAAATGTGGGGATTTGTGTCCTCACAACCCCTGGGAAGTTCTCAAAGACTTAGTGTTCTCCCTGCATGAAGCCCATGGGCAGTTAGGGAAACCAAAGAAAATGCTACAGAAGAGAAATGTAGACTTTCAAAAATACAAATGGCTGAAATGTCAAGAGCCAGTGAAAAGAGCCACTTGGCATGTCTACTGTGCCCTAATAAGCAGCTTGACTGGCAAGAAGCTAACTTCAAAATAACTATGATTAATAAGTCAAAAAAAGAGAAAAGGACAAGACAGATACATAGATGGAGAATTTCAACAGAATTGGAAATCTATAAAAATAATCTAATGGATATTCTAGGATTTAAAAATATAATACCTGAAATTAAGAATTCATTGACTAGGTTCCACAGCAGAATGGGTAAAGCAGAAAGTAGAATTAATGAACCCAAAGCCTGGTTAATCGAAACTATCCAGGGAGAATAAAGATGGAAAAGACAGAACAGAGCATAAAAGACATGTGGGAGATGGCCAAAAGGTCTAAAATATTGGGTTGGCCAAAAAGTTCGTTTGGGTTTTTCCGTACGAACTTTTTGGCCAACCCAATACATGTAATTCAAGTCCCACAAAAGGAAGAGAAGAGAGAATAGGTCAGAAGCAGTCAGGGAAGAAATACTGGCCATGAATTTTCCCAAATCTGGCGAAAGACCCACAGATTCAAGAAGCTCAGTGAGCCCCAGGAAGGAGAAATAATCTAAACCAAACCTTACCCAGGCACATCATAGGCAGTTCTGAAAATCAGATACAGAGAAAAACCTTAAAAGCAGCTACAGAAGGGACTTCCCTGGTGGTCCAGTGGTTAAGACTCTGTGCTTCCAGTGCAGGGGACGTGAGTTTGATCCCTGGTCGTGGAACTAAGATCCCACGTGCTGTGCTGTGTGGCCAAAAAATAAAAAACGTGCCAAAAAAAAGCAGCTAGAGGGAAAAAGATATATTATTTTCAAAGGAGCAATAAGACTGATTGTTGTCTTTTTACTCTAAAATATAGAAGAAAGGAGACAATAGGATCTTTAAAGCTTAAAAAAAGTGGGAGGGAGGGAGAAGGGAGGGAAGGATGGAAGGAAGGAATCTAGAATTCTATGCCCAGTGAAAAGATCCTTCAAAAATTAAGATGAGATAAAGATGTTTTCAGAAAAAATAAAAAACAAAAAGCAAAGAATTCTCCACCAGCCGACATTCATCACAAGAAATACTAAAGGAGTTCTTTAGATTGAAGAAAATGGTCCCAGATGGAAGCAAAGAAATGCAGAAAGGCATAAAGAACATCAGAACTGTTCTTTAAAATGTACTTATTTATGAATAAATATTGTTTAAAACAACAATAACAGGACTTCCCTCGCGGCGCAGTGGTTAAGAATCCGCCTGCCAATGCAGGGGACACAGGTTCGAGCCCTGGTCCGGGAAGATCCCACATGCCTCGGAGCAACTAAGCCCGTGCGCCACAACTACTGAGCCCGTGTGCCACAACTACTGAAGCCCGCGCGCTCTAGGGCCTGTGTGCTGCAACTACTGAGCCTGAGTGCTGCAACTACCGAAGCCCATGTGCCTAGAGCCCGTGCTCTGCAACAAGAGAAGCCACCGCAATGAGAAGCCTGCGCACCGCAACAAAGAGTAGCCCCCGCTTGCCGCAACTAGAGAGAGCCCGCGCGCAGCAACAAAAACCCAACGCAGCCAAAAATAAATTAATTAAAAAAATAATAATAACAATTACAATGCTCTGTGGAATTTATAACGTATGTGAGTAAAATATATAAACAATAATATGAGGCGGGTGCTACTTGATGGGGCTCCCTCCCCAGCGCGAGCCCACGCGTCCTTCCCGGCGAGGCCCAGTGTTGTATCTCCTTTCCCTTACCTGCTATTTGCCTGCCCTCACAGAAGTGCCCTGGGCTTCTAATGTGAGGGAAAACATGGAATGACAAGTGTGGGAAAGAGCAAACACTAAATTACTGTCAGAAAAATAAACAGACTAGCACAGTGGTGTGGTGACTTACAGGGGCAATTAGTCACCACCCCATGGCGTTGCTGGGGACAGCATGGCAGCAGACTCGTCAGGCCCGAGAGGAAGAAGAGGCTTTGCACTGCTTTCCAGACAACTTTTCAAACAATAAGAGAGGATATTTGAGCCCATTAGGTTCCATGTCTTCCTTCTGGGTGCCCACCCTTCACATTATTCAACGAACCTAACACATAAACATATTTTTAGCACAATAGTAACCTGTTCTGTGTGTGTTAAAAAGACCAATTGCAGCTTTTTTCTCTCCCACTGTCCAAAGTAGGTGTTTCCCTATCCCACAAAAAGCAAAACAAACAAACAAAAAACCCTTTCCCCACTCACAAATTGTTCCTCTGATGTGTGCCTTTGGTCTGTCTCATTACTTTTGCATCTTGCTACTATATTCTATGTTTGCTCAGAGCCACTGGGTGCTAAGGAGTTTGGTCTGCAGCTCCTCCAGGGAAGTTTGGTGAGCTGGTACAAGGAGGTGATAAACAAGGCCATAAAACACAGGGTAAATGAAAAAGATACATAAACTTCCAGATATTTCTTAACATGTTCTTTAACATACTGTATGTAGTGTCAATGTATATGTGCATAGCAAAATAAGCCTGGTAAAATATAATTAATTGGTGTACATGCTTTAATAGGAATTCTTCTCCATCAGAAGAAACCTAGAATGGAAGGCTAGAAAGAACCCAGGAGAGACAAAGACTTTATTGACTAAATGCCATGTCTGTGTAGGGGCAACAGCAAGGTCAATGAGGTGAACAAACGGAGCTTCATCAGGAGTTTAGTATCCTTCTGTAGTATTACCTAAGAATGCTGCCATCTTATATTTCTTCTATTATTATTTTTAAATTTTCTTTTACTTATTTTTTTATACAGCAGGTGTTTATTAGTTATCCATTTTATACATATTAGTGTATATATGTCAATCCCAATCTCCCAATTCATCACACCACCACCACCCCACCCCCGCGCCACCTTCCCCCCTTGGTGTCCATACATTTGTTCCCTACATCTGTGTCTCAATTTCTGCCCTGCAAACCGGTTCATCTGAACTGTTTTTCTAGGTTCCACATATATGCGTTAATATACGATATTTTTTTTTCTCTGTCTGACTTACTTCACTCTGTATGACAGTCTCTAGATCCATCCACATCTCTACAAATGACCCAATTTCGTTCCTTTTTATGGCTGAGTAATATTCCACTGTATATATGTACCACATCTTCTTTATCCATTCATCTGTTGATGGGCATTTAGGTTGCTTCCATGTCTTGGCTATTGTAAATAGTGCTGCAAGAACATTGGGGTGCATGTCTTTTTGAATTATGGTTTTCTTTGGGTATATGCCCAGTAGTGGGATTGCTGGGTCATATGGTAATTCTATTTTTAGGTTTTTAAGGAACCTCCATACTGTTCTCCATAGTGGCTGTATCAATTTACATTCCCACCAACAGTGCAAGAGGGTTTCCTTTTCTCCACACCCTCTCCAGCATTTGTTGTTTATAGATTTTCTGATGATGCCCATTCTAACTGGTGTGAGGTGATACCTCATTGTAGTTTTGATTTGCATTTCTCTAATAATTAGTGATGTTGAGCAGGTTTTCATGTGCTTCTTGGCCATCTGTATGTCTTCTTTGGAGAAATGTCTATTTAGGTCTTCTGCCCATTTTTGCATTGGGTTATTTGTTTTTTTAATATTGAGCTGCATGAGCTGTTTATATATTTTGGAGATTAATCCTTTGTCCATTGATTCGTTTGCAAATATTTTCTCCCATTCTGAGGGTTGTCTTTTCGTCTTATTTGTAGTTTCCTTTGCTGTGCAAAAGCTTTTAAGTTTCATTAGGTCCCATTTGTTTATTTTTGTTTTTATTTCCATTACTCTAGGAGGTGGATCAGAAAAAAGATCTTGCTGTGATTTATGTCAAAGAGTGCTCTTCCTATGTTTTCCTCTAAGAGGTTTATAGTGTCTGGTCTTACATTTAGGTCTCTAATCGATTTTGAGTTCATTTTTGTGTATGGTGTTAGGGAGTGTTCTAATTTCATTCTTTTACATGTAGCTCTCCAGTTTTCCCAGCACCACTTATTGAACAGACTGTCTTTTCTCCACTGTATATCTTTGCCTCCTTTGTCATAGATTAGTTGACCATAGCTGCGTGGGTTTATCTCTGGGCTTTCTATCTTGTTCCATTGATCTATGTTTCTGTTTTTGTGCCAGTACCATATTGTCTTGATTACTGTAGCTTTGTGGTATAGTCTGGAGTCAGGGAGTCTGATTCCTCCAGCTCTGTTTTTTTCCCTCAAGACCACTTTGGCTATTCAGGGTCTTTTGGGTCTCCTTACAAAGTTTAAGATTTTTTGTTCTAGTTCTGTAAAAAATGGCATTGGTAATTTGATAGGGATTGCACTGAATCTGTAGATTGCTTTGGGTAATATAGTCATTTTCACAATATTGATTCTTCTAGTCCAAGAACATGGTATATCTCTCCATCTATTTGTATCATCTTTAATTTCTTTCATCAATGTCTTATAGTTTTCTGCATACAGGTCTTTTGTCTCCCTAGGTAGGTTTATTCCTAGGCATTTAATTCTTTTTGTTGCAGTGGTAAATGGGAGTGTTTCCTTAATTTCTCTTTCAGATTTTTCATCATTAGTGTATAGGAATGTAAGAGATTTCTGCACATTAATTTTGTATCCTGCAACTTTACCAAATTCATTGATTAGCTCTAGTAGTTTTCTGGTGGCATCTTTAGGATTCTCTATGTATAGTATCATGTCATCTGCAAACAGTGACAGTTTTACTTCTTCTTTTCCAATTTGTATTCCTTTTATTTCTTTTTCTTCTCTGATTGCCGTGGCTAGGACTTCCAAAACTATGTTGAATAATAGTGGCGAGAGTGGACATCTTGTCTTGTTCCTGATCTTAGAGGAAAACGCTTTCAGTTTTTCACCACTGAGAATGATGTTTGCTGTGGGTTTGTCATATATGGCCTTTATTACGTTGAGGTAGGTTCCCTCTATGCCCACTTTCTAGACAGTTTTTATCATAAATGGGTGTTGAATTTTGTCAAAAGCTTTTTCTGCATCTATTGAGATGATCATATGGTTTTTCTTCTTCAATTTGTTAATAGGGTGTATCACATTGATTGATTTGCGTATATAGAGGAATCCTTGCATCCCTGGGATAAATCCCACTTGATCATGGTGTATGATCCTTTTAATGTGTTGTTGGATTCTGTCTGCTAGTATTTTGTTGAGGATTTTTGCATCTATATTCATCAGTGATATTGGTCTGTAATTTTCTTTTTTTGTAGTATCTTTGTCTGGTTTTGGTATCAGGGTGATGGTGGCCTCACAGAATGAGTTTGGGAGTGTTCCTTCCTCTGCAATTTTTTGGAAGAGTTTGAGAAGGATGGGTGTTAGCTCTTCTCTACATGTTTGATAGAATTCACCTGTGAAGCCATCTGATCCTGGACTTCTGTTTGTTGGAAGATTTTTAATCACAGTTTCAATTTCATTACTGTAACTTTCATTACAGGTTTTGGATCGTCGTGCTTTCATTGTCATTTGTCTCTAGGTATTTTTTGATTTCCTCTTTGACTTCTTCAGTGATCTCTTGGTTATTTAGTAATGTATTGTTTAGCCTCCATGTGTTTGTGTTTTTTACGTTTTTTTTCCCTGTAATTCATTTCTAATCTCATAGCGTTGTGGTCAGAAAAGATGCTTGATATGATTTCAATTTTCTTAAATTTACTGAGGCTTGATTTGTGACCCAAGATGTGATCTATCCTGGAGAATGTTCCGTGCGCACTTGAGAAGAAAGTGTAATCTGCTGTTTTTGAATGGAATGTCCTAAAAATATCAATTAAATCTATCTGGTCTATTGTGTCATTTAAAGCTTCTGTTTCCTTATTTATTTTCTGTTTGGATGATCTGTCCATTGGTGTAAGTGAGGTGTTAAAGTCCCCCACTATTATTGTGTTACTGTCGATTTCTTCTTTTATAGCTGTTAGCAGGTGCCTTATGTATTGAGGTGCTCCTATGTTGGGTGCATGTAAATTTATAATTGTTATATCTTCTTCTTGGATTGATCCTTTGATCATTATGTAGTGTCCTTCCTTGTCTCTTGTAACATTCTTTACTTTAAAGTCTATTTTATCTGATATGAGTATTGTTACTCCAGCTTTCTTTTGTTTTCCATTTGCATGGAATATCTTCTTCCATCCCCTCACTTTCAGTCTGTATGTGTCCCTAGGACTGAAGTAGGTCTCTTGTAGACAGCATATATATGGGTCTTGTTTTTGTATCCATTCAGCAAGCCTGTGTCTTTTGGTTGGAGCATTTAATCCAGTCAGGTTTAAGGTAATTATCGATATGTATGTTCCTATGACCAGTTTCTTAATTGTTTTGGATTTGTTTTTGTAGGTCCTTTTCTTCTCTTGTGTTTCCCACTTAGAGAAGTTCCTTTAGCATTTGTTGTAGAGCTGGTTTGGTGGTGCTGTATTCTCTTAGCTTTTGCTTGTCTGTAAAGCTTTTGATTTCTCCATCGAATCTGAATGAGATCCTTGCTGGGTAGAGTAATCTTGGTTGTAGGTTCTTCCCTTTCATCACTTTAAATATGTCATGCCACTCCCTTCTGGCTTGTAGAGCTTCTGCTGAGAAATCAGCTGTTAACCTTATGGGAGTTCCCTTGTATGTTATTTGTCTTTTTTCCCTTGTTTCTTTCAATAGTTTTTCTTTGTCTTTAATTTTTGCCAGTTTGATTACTATGTGTCTCGGCATGTTTCTCCTTGGGTTTATCCTGTATGGGACTCTCTGTGCTTCCTGGACTTGGGTGGCTATTTCCTTTCCCATGTTAGGGAAGTTTTTGACTATAATCTCTTCAAATATTTTCTCGGGTTCTTTCTCTCTCTCTTCTCCTTCTGGGACCCCTATAATGTAAATGTTGTTGCATTTAATGTTGTCCCAGAGGTCTCTTAGGCTGTCTTCATTTCTTTTCATTCTTTTTTCTTTATTCTGTTCCGCAGCAGTGAATTCCACCATTCTGTCTTCCAGGTCACTTATCCGTTCTTCTGCCTCAGTTATTCTGCTATTGATTCCTTCTAGCGTATTTTTCATTTCAGTTACTGTATTGTTCATCTCTGTTTGTTTGTTCTTTAATTCTTCTAGGTCTCTGTTAAACATTTCTTGCATCTTCTTGATCTTTCCTTCCATTCTTTTTCCGAGGTCCTGGATCATCTTCACTATCATTATTCTGAATTCTTTTTCTGGAAGGTTGCCTATCTCCACTTCATTTAGTTGTTTTTCTGGGGCTTTATCTTGTTCCTTCATCTGGTACCTAGCCCTCTGCCTTTTCATCTTGTCTATCTTTCTGTGAATGCGGTTTTTGTTCCACAGGCTGCAGGATTATAGTTCTTGCTTCTGCTGTCTGCCCTCTGGTGGATGAGGCTATCTAAGAGGTTTGTGCAAGTTTCCTGATGAGAGGGACTCTGCCATCTTATATTTCTGAAGGACTTTATAGTTTACAAAGGACGTTTGGAATTCCTTTTCTCATTTGATCTTGCCTTGGCTTTAGTCAAGAATGCCTGCTTAGTTAGAAATGTGTTCAGTGAGTATGTACACAGCTGGAGAATGTGACCCAACACATGCCACCTTGGCCTGTAAACGGGAGTTTTAAAGAGGCAGAATCATATTGATGAGCTGGTGCCAGTATGATGCACCATTCAACTGGACATTAATTTCTGATAAAGAGGATCATAACTGGGAAAAACTGCAGATTTTACTGGCTACTCTTTTTTATGTTATTAGGGTTTTTTCTCTCTTGAATTTTATAAGCACAATGTGTCTTTTAAAACAATTAAAAAATAATAGAGAGCCCTGGGATTTGATGTAAAATTGCATATTTGTGACTGCAGTGGCACTGGTTTTCAACTACCCTGTAACAAGGAAAGCAAACCCAACCCGAAAGGAGGCAGAGGTGTTTCTTTGCAACATCGCAGGCATATGAAATGAGGCTCTTAACTGAATACCAAGAATGATGTAACTTGGAAATGTAACCAAAGATATTTTCCGTCAGTGAAAAAAGACCATTTTAAAACACTTTATTCATTTTTCAGATCTCTTTCTTCCTTTTCCCAACGTCACATTTATAGTCTGATAGAGGGACACAACTGGAAAATCATCTAGATATAAAAAATGAAATTTAAGGTATAAAAATTCTGCAATTCTGATAAATTTTATGTTCACTCTTTCCTTGATCTAAATAGAGTATTCTAAAAATATTACCCATATAGTGGACACATTTTTATATACATGTTATTTGTGTTTAGAAATTGTGAGCTAGTGAAAAGTGAAAATGACCTTGACTATTGTACTTATTTGATAGAAATAACAGCCTTTTAATATCTGATTCAAATATCTTCTCTACTAATCACAACTTTCATAAATTTCAAAACAAGGATTTGGATTGAATGAAAACAGGACACTGGTGCTTCCTATGTGCCCCCTGTATCTGTGTTCATATGGAATATTTATGCAATATTCTGACTTGGCTATAATCTATAATTCCTGGCTACTATTTCAGTTGCAACTATAATTTTTAGGTTAATGGTTATAATTTTGTTAAGGTATACATGAAAAGTTTTATGTTCATGCCTGAAAGAAGGATCATTAAACATTCATTATTACCACTCAAATTAGTTGTCATGTGCCATATAACAGTTACCCATTATCATTTCACTAGTTTAGGTTTAGCAGTAAGTGAACAGCAATATCATATCAGTAGAGTAATTCTTGTTGGGGAACAGAGAGAGAAATGATTTTAAAACCCATTTGACATATTTATGTTGACAAATTATTTAAAGGAATTACCGCTTTGTCAATAAACATGTCTGTATATTGAAAAAAAAACAAGAATATGAAGCGTGGGAGTGGATAAATGGAATTTAACTTGTGAGGTTCTTAAATTGTTTGGGAAGTGGTAAATGTACTAATTTAAAGTAGACTATAATACGTCAAAGATTCATATTATAATCTCTTTTATTAAAAGAATGAAAAAAGGTACAAATAAGAATGAGAGGAAAGAACGAAATCATAAAAAATGCTTGATTAAGAATTTTTAAATGAGAGAGAAGGACCATCTGTGTTGTAGCATGTGTCCTTCCTTTTGGGACTTCCCTGGTGGTCCAGTGGTTAAAGACTCTGCACTCCCAATGCAGCGGGCAGGGGTTTGATCCCTGGTTGGGGAACTAAGATCCTGCATGCCATGTGGCTCAGCCAAAAAAAAAAAAAAAGAATTTCTTTCTTTTTTAAGACTGAATAATATTCCACTGTGAGACTATATCACATTTTGTTTATCCACTCATCGTTGATGGACACTAGGATTGCTTCCACCTTTTGGTGATTGTGAATAACGCTTCTGCGAATACTGGTGTACAACTTTAATCACTTTTTAAATCATCCTTTTAGCTGAAATACAATCTCAATCACTTTTTTACCTTCAGCTTTCAGACAACATGGTAGACAGGATGGAGCAGAAAGTCTGCAGTCAGCTAGACCTGGGTCCAAAAGCCAGGCTCTGCCATGTACTAGCTCAGTGTGCACTAGTGTGGGCAAGTTACTTGGAGGATTACACATAAAGGATGTAGAGATGCCAAGCACACAGCAGGCGAACGTGGCAGCGATTATTAACGTTACTCTCACGAGCTCAGGGTGTCTCTCTGATGTCAGGCGGGCTGGGGAGCATTAGAGACTCTGGGTCCTCAAAGTGCCGTGAAGAAGATCCTTGAGGTTTATGTATTGGTTTTCTCCCCAACAGACAAGAAGACAAACCAAAACTTATAACAGCTACCAATCAACTTTTATCTCTATAAAACATGTTGTCAACCAATCATAATCGGCCAAAGAGTATTTTACATTTTGCTTGAAAATACTGTTTCTATTCATCTGACTTTAACTGCATGTGCTAGTGACAAACCCAGATTATGAATGATTCATGCATAGACACAATGACTAATTAAATCCCAGAGAGACTATTTATTAAAAAATACAAATGCAAACTTTTTTATCCCTGGGCTTGCAAGTAGATGTCTGCAGGAAGCAATTGCAGGAAGGTTTATAACCTCAGTTTCTTCAGTAAACGATACTGCAGATGGTGGATGAAAAAAATACTTGTATTCATAAACTATTTCTTATCATGCAAACCATGGTGATTGAAGCTTCTGTACATGGTTCTTAAACACTTAATTTCTTGCTGTTTTGATAAATGCTTATGGATTTTTTTTAATCATCAGTCCTCTGACTCTTTTGCCGCACTTTGGCGATATCTATCTATATACCCATTGACTTGGGGACAGAGTAGGAGGCTAGCTGGGTTCTGAATTGAACCATTTACTGCAAAGGCTCCTGAAATCCCCACTGACCTGCAACCAGCCCTGGGAGATGACTGTGACCCTCTCCGTCTCGCTGTTCTGGGCTAGCTAAGGCCCTCTGCCATTCCATACGTTTTTCTCTATCCACAAAGTAGAATTAAAATTGACAACATATTTCACAAGACTTTGGAACAGATATCGTAAAGACACAGGACTGATTGTATGTAGAATCCCCCAATATATGTAAGCTCTCGCAACACGGGTAAGGGCAGTATTTGGAACAGGGATCATACTGGCCTTGACTGTCAAAGTCCTTCCAAGCAATGGAATTTAAAAACCAATTATCAGATCCTATTCCCTTTAGTTTCAGGGTAGCCATGTGATGCAATAAGGCAAGCACAGAGATAACAGAAGAAACACCCCTTAACTGATTTTTAAATGGCTTATCCAAAAGTTTATCGGTCTTGAAAAGACCCTTAACCGC
Source organism: Balaenoptera ricei (assembly GCF_028023285.1). NCBI lineage: Eukaryota > Metazoa > Chordata > Mammalia > Artiodactyla > Balaenopteridae > Balaenoptera > Balaenoptera ricei. The sequence goes on from NC_082652.1 coordinate 21,149,906, forward strand.
ATTTGCCAGTGGATTCTCAGAAAATTACTACATCTCAAACAAAAAAAAACAAAAACAAAAAAAGTTTAACCTATCAAGTCTTCCTCCAATTCTCTCCCTCTCTCTTTGGTAAAAATGCACTTTGCTGCATCCCTTCAGGGTTGTTTTTTGCATTTCGCCTGGAATCTTGCTATTTTATATTGCCTGAAAGCTACAGGCACACAGGTTATGAGAACAAGCAGCAGTGGAAACTGAAGGAAACACACACACACACACACACACACTCCAAATCCAGCTCCCAAACTGAGATCTTGAATCCTCAGGACTAACAGGGGGCCTCTGGCTTTGTTCTTTCCTGTCTCCCTCCAAATCCATCCACACGGATCACGTGTGTGTGCAAACTAGACAAGCAGCCAAAACCTCTAAAAAGTGGGTGACACCATTTCAAGTTGTCAAATCTTTTCTATCCCTTCTTTTTCTCCCTCCCTAAAAAGAGGGGGTGGGGGGGGTCAACAACAGTGTCACGTGGGGCTACATAACCAAAGTCTTTCCTGATCCAGGAATGCCTGCAGGCTGAGGCTGAAACTTGAGAACAAGCCCTGGGTGTCACCCAGCCAACCTCTGCCTCCAGCCCAAGGAGCCCACAGCCAATGGACAAAAACAACATTGGCTACAACAAAACTGCATGTCTGTCAACCCCAGGGGCCCGATCGCCTGGGAACAGGGAGACAGAGTCACCCTCGCCACCTCTGTTTCTTTCAGATGACAGCCAGTGTCGCCATGTATGGAGAGGTGTACAAGAAACACGCATTCTCACCGAGATTCACATCCCTCCTACCCCCAAGCAACATGGCACAAAAGCAAATTAAGCTACAGTCTAAAATGGGAACACAGTTTCCACTGGAGGAGGAGGCAAAGCTGTTACAGAGAAAGAATCTCAAGGAGAGAAAATTTCACTCTGCCTTGGGCTCTTGGGGCCAGAACTGAGGTCTGTCCCACCTTCCGGTCCTTGGGGCTGCCTCCCGGAAGGGCTGCACCCAAACCACCTCCATTCACACCATTTCTCTCCCCTTAGGGTCTCCAATGGACTCAGGAGCCCAAGCAAATGCCTGTTCTATGTGGTGAATCCCCCAGAGCGGCACTGGGTTGTCCCAGGGCTCTTTCACCATTTTTTCCTGACTTTTGTGTACTCTGTAGACTGATTTTTTCCTCTTTGCAATTATCTGAACTGAGTTGGTTGGGTCAATGGAAAGGAAACCTCATTCACCTGTGTTAGCTACTGGCCCCTGGAAACAGTGGGAGATGTGCAATCTGGAAAGAGGATGGGCCAGATCATTTCTAAGAGAGGGCCGACCTCACTGCCCAGAAATCCAGGCTTTTGCGTCTGCAGAGGATGTGGTCCCCACCTGCTTGCCAGACTCAGGCCCTCCCCCTCTGGTCAGGGTTGGGCTTCATTCCAGAACCTCTCCCTGCAACCTCCAGGATGCATCTCAGAGATGGCACAGTAAACCCTCCAAGAGCCTCCTTTCATGTTTAAAAACAATGCAGCGCTTTCAAGAGGCTGCAACAATCAGAAGCTGATGTGTCACCACTCAACACCAGGAGCACACCCTTCAAGTTCACTTTTCCTTTATGGTGCAGACTCAGAGACGGCCAGCAGACAGTTCCATACCCATAAATGGGCTGATGCCAAGCCATTTTTTCGCCCTTTCATGATATTGCATGTAGATTCATCCAAAGCTATTAAAAATTAATTACTCACCCCCCAAGAAGCCTCGAATCAAAAGTCAACATTTACAACTTATTAATTACCATGGTCCCTGGCATTAGAGACTCATTATACTGGAGCTGCAGTGCTAATCTAATTTTACATGAAAGGGTACGTGTAATTGCAGGAGCTCTGCAAGTCTGAGCCACAGCAAAATCATTTTATGCTCCCCTTTGAGTCTGTCAGAGTCAATCATACCAAAGGGCTTGGCTGGTTTGTCAGCCACCCCAGAGCACATTCGGCCTTCGGACGGAGGGCCCCCCAAGTAAAAGGGGCAGAATGTGGCCTAGAGGCCAGGGCCTGGCTCTGAGCACACCATCCACCACCTGCTCACCATGCTGCAGAGGGCTGGGTGCTCCCTACTGAAGGTAGTCTTTGGAGGAAAAGGCTCCCTGGGAACTGGGTGGGATTCTGCACCTTGTGCCTTGGCAGCGATTTCAGAGGGATTGACGAGGCACTGGGGAGACAGAGGATCGAAGGGGCCAGCGTCACTCCTTTCCCTCCCCTTTCCTAACCCGCAGGACACTTTGTGGCTGATCAAACTGTCCCCACTATCACCATCACCACTGTCACCTGTACTGGTGCCACACGGGCCACACACAGTGCTGACACTGTACACAGCCTCACAACAGCCCAATTCTTCAAATAAAGGAACGGGCTGAGTGGGAAGGGGTGTTGGGTTAGATCATTTGTCCCAGGTCATGTGGCTAGAAAGTGACATGGCTGGGAACCCAGCTCGGTTGGGTTCTAGTACTACAGACACCATGAGGGACAAACAGGACCCAGAGCCTGGCTCTGCCCCCTGAAGCTCTCTCAGATCCCAGTACTTCTCTCCTTCCCCACTGCCACCACCTCTGGCCAGCACCACCTGCCACCTGGATCCGCTGGCCCCTCTGCCACCATCCAGCGTCGCTCTGACACATTCTCCACCCTGCAGCCAGAGGAACAGAGCTCAGAGTGCCAGACTCCAGCCGGCAGCCCTTGGGACCCAGCCGGGATTCCGGCTGGGAAGGCATTTCACGATCCATGATCTGGTCCCTGCTGGTCTCTCCAGTCTCATCTTGGGACGTCCCTTCCCGCCACCACCCCTCCCTGCTCCTGCCACCTGAGAACTGTCTTCAGCTCAGGATGGCCACGCTCTCCTCCACCTCTGGGCCTCACTTTCACTGTACTCCACTCACCCTCACCAGGATAATTCCTCCTTGCCCTTTGGGTCTCGGCTTATGTATCACCTCCTCCAGGGAGCCTTCCCTGACCATCCAGACTGGGTTAGGTTCCCCTCCTCATGCTTCCTTTGCCAGGGTGAAGCATCAGACACAATCCACCATGATTTTCTGTGGATCTGTCTGCCTCCCCCCAGCAGGCAGTGATGTCCCTGGCTGCAGAGACTCGTTTTGTTTTCCACTGAATCTTTTTTTCTTTTTTTAAATAAACTTATTTTTGGCTGTGTTGGGTCTTCGCTGCGCCGAGCGGAGGCTCCTCTTCGTTGCGGTGTGCAGCCTTCTCATTGCGGTGGCTTCTCTTGCTGCGGAGCAGGGGCTCTAGGCATGCAGGCTTCAGTAGTTGTGGCACGTGGGCTCAGTAGTTGTGGTTCACGGGCTTAGTTGCTCTGCAGCATGTGGGATCTTCTCGGACCAGGGCTGGAACCTGTGTCCCCTGCGTTGGCAGGCAGATTTTTAACCACTGCGTCACCAGGGAAGCCCCTCCACTGTATCTTTATCTCCTAACACTGTCTGGCACAGAGAGATGTGCAGTAAGGATTTACTGTATAATAAAATATAATAACCTCCATAAAATTTAGCATGAAAGCAAGTTTTCTAACTCAGAAATATTAAGAACTAATATGTGGAAGGCACTGGCTGCTCCAGATCTATGATTAAAACTATTCAAAGGGACTTCCCTAGTGGTGCAGTGGTTAAGAATCTGTCCGCCAAGGCAGGGGACACAGGTTCGATCCCCGGTCCGGGAAGATCCCACATGCCGCAGAGCAACTAAGCCCGTGCGCCACAACTACTGAGCCTGCACTCTAGAGCCCGCAAGCCACAACTACTGAGCCCACGTACTACAACTACTGAAGCCTGTGCGCCTAGAGCCTGTGCTCCCCAACAAGAGAAGCCACCGCAATGAGAAGCCCTCGCACCACAACAAAGAGTAGCCCCCACTTGCCGCAACTAAAGAAAGCCCGCACGCAGCAACGAAGACCCAACGCAGCCAAAACTAAATTTAAAAAAAAAACATTCACAGGACAAACATGGTCCACACATTACAAAGAGAGGAAAAATTAATCTGTAAATTAAAGGCAACCCCAAACAAGATCCCAATGGAATATTTTAAATAAAACTTAAGCTGATTCTGGGGCTTCCCTGGTGGTGCAGTGGTTAAGAATCTGCCTGTCAATGCAGGGGACAAGGGTTCGAGCCCTGGTCCAGGAAGATCCCACATACCACGGAGCAACCAAGCCCGTGCATCACAACTACTGAGCCTGGGCTCTAGAGCCCGCGAGCCACAACTACTGAGCCTGCGTGCCACAACTACTGAAGCCGTGAGCCTAGAGCCCGTGCTCCGCAACAAAAGAAGCCACGGCAATGAGAAGCCCGCGCACTGCAATGAAGAGTAGCCCCCGCTCGCCGCAACTAGAGAAAGCCTGTGTGCAGCAACGAAGACCCAACGCAGACAAAAATAAATAAATAAAACATAAAAAAAAAAAACTTAAGCTGATTCTAAAATTTACATAGAAGGGGAAAATCCCAATAAATTTTTGAAATTAAAGAACAACGAGGAAGGATTTATCCTATCAGCTGTCAAACTAGACTATAAAGCTACAGGGAGTAAACTGTGGGATACGGGTGCAGGAATTGACAAAGAGATCAGTGGAGACCAGAGTGTTCAGAAACAGAATAAATTCTGTTGAGAACATTAGATATACTTTCGGAAAACAAAATTAGATGCCTACCTCACACCTTGCACAAAAACAAATTCCAGAGGATATAATTTAAAACACGCTTGCTAACAGTCTCTTCTTTTCCAAGTGATTCGAATGGCACCTTTATCACTAAGTGAATTCCCATAGGTACATAAATCTATTTCTGGAGACAGCATTCCGGTTTTTAGAATGAAAACCAAGGCTTTTCACCTACAGCATTTAAATAAGCAACCACAGACCCAAATTCTAAAAATGCTGTCCCTGCTTCTGAGGCAGCTTCATGGGAGGACATAGTCATTCTGCAGATCTCACACTCTGAGGATCACTTTCAATTAACGCAGTCCTGAGTGATTATGGTGGTCATTTCTCAGACAGAGCTTTCCGCTCTATCACTGCCTGGCTGACCCAAGTAGGCAGGGCTCTGGGAAGCTTCTAGGCCCCAGGGGCGATGTTGGCAAGGAACACCAGGTTGAGAAAAGGCACATTTTGCATCAAGGTGCCATGTTTTTTCTATATATTTCCAAAAATAACGAATCTCCATAAATTGCATTCTTTTCCAAACATTCCCAAAGGCAAAGATTTTACATGATCAGTCATATTTTGGGAGCTACAGTATTAGCAGTACTGCAGAGTTATTCGTTTACCTTTAGATGGAAATATGATCTCTGAACAAGCCTCCCTGCCACTGAGATGTGGTATTTCAGGCCCCGGGGGAATGAAAAGAGGCAGAACCTGTATCTACAGTGAGCTGCCTTCAGTGGTCCACCCCCCATGCCAGGGGTACTGATGAATACGACCTGTACACAGGTCCCCTGTTCTTTAAAGCAAAGAGGACATATAAGACGCTGTAATGCCTGAGAAAACACGCAATCATTTTTAAAATGCAAAATGAGTGTGTTCACCAAGAAAACCTGTGTTCAACACTTCCTCAGGTTGTCCTGGGTGGCTGACTCAGCCTCTCCGAGCCTGGACTCTCTCACACTCCTTGTGGTGGTATAAAATGGTGCAATCGCTTTAGAAGACAATTTGGCAGTTGCGTAAAAAGTTAAACATTGGGACTTCCCTGGTGGTCCAGTGGTAAAGAATTCGCCTTCCAATGCAGGGGACGCGGGCTTGATCCCTGGTCAGGGAACTAAGATCCCACATGCCGCAGGGCAACTAAGCCTGCCGCAACTACTGAGCCCGCGTGCCTCAACCAGAGAGCCCGCATGCCACAAACTACAGAGTCCACGCACCCTGGAGCCCTTGTGCCACGACTGGAGAGAGGAAAAAAAACCCGCACGCCACAACTAGAAAGAAGCCTGTGCCGCAGTGAAAAATCCCGCATGCCGCAACTAAGACCTGACACAGCCAAAAAAATAAAATAAATTAAAAAAATTTTTTAATTTAAAACGTTAAACATCCATCTACCCTATGACCCAGGCATTCCACCCCTAGCTATTTACCCATGAGAAAAGAAAGCACATGTCTATGCAAACGCTTGGATGTAAATGTTCATAGCAGCTCTATCTGCAATAGCCAAAACCTGGCAACACCCCAAATGTCCATCAACAGGCAACGGATAAACTGTGGCACATCCCATGATAGAATACCATGAAAGGAAAAAACTAGTGATGTGTGCACAGCATGAGGGGATTTCAAAACAGTTATACTGGGTGAAAGAAGTCAAATGGAAAGGAAATACACTAGACAAGTCCACTTGTGTACAATTCCAGAAAATGCAAACTCTGTTGTGCCTGAAAGCAGGTTAGTGTGGCCTGGGGAGGTAGAGGTGGGAAGAGCTCAAGAGGATTTACAAAAAGGCACGGGGATGATGGATACTGTCCCTAATCTTGACTGTGGTGGTGGTTTCACAGGTATATACATATGCCAACCCTTATCAATTTGTACACTTTAAATATAGGCAGTTTACTGCATGTCAGTTATGCTCAGTAACAATGTTTAAAACACACACACACACACACACACACACATACACTGAAGACAATAAAGAACGGTTGTCGGTCAAACCGTGATGCTGTACACCTTAAACTTATACAGTGCTGTATGTCAATGATATCTCAATAAAACTAGAAGAAAAAATAAAATAAATGAATGTGTCAAATCAACACATTGTACATCTTAAACTTACACAATGTTATATGTTAATTATATCTCAATTTTTAAAAAGGAAAGCTAATTTTAAAAAAGTGAGGGACTTCCCTGGTGGTCCAGTGGCTAAGACCCTGCGCTCCCAATGCAGAGGGCCCGGGTTCGATCCCTGGTCAGGGAGCTAGATCCCACATGACGCAACTAAGAGTTCGCATGCTGCAGCTAAAGATCCGTCACGCCGCAACGAAGATCCAGCATGCCGCAACTAAGATGCGGTGCAGCCAAATAAATGAATGAATAAATAAATAAATATTAAAAAAAAGAGAGAGAGAGAGAGAGAGGCTGTCCATTGAGAACACCCTCCAGGTGGGGCAGCTACTGCAAGCCACCAAGGCCACGAGACCTGTCACCTCCGTGTGGTCAGTCCTCCCACATGCCACTGCTGAAGGCCCAGCTGTCCCCTGGGCCCCACCTTCCCTCACTGGGCAGACCCTGCCCCCCCCATCAGCCCACACAAGGCCAGTGTACCAGCCACGTTGGTCACGGCCACACATGGCCAACATTCACATTCCCCAGGGAATCCCCACCCCAACCAGCCAGGACTGAACGTTGCGTGAGGCAGAGGTGTTCTTTAGACAGAATTCAATTTGTGATTGCAGATTATCTTCTTTAGCTGCTTTTAGGCAAAGAGACACCAGCAGTACAGCCAATAAAAATCCCACTCACATGCTCTATCTCCCGCTCCCTGAGGTTCAATGCAGTAAAACCGAGGCTGTTCTAAGAAGGCAGGCTCTGGGGAAGCTGCAATAAATCTTTCATGCTCCAGGGTCAGATTCTAAGCAAAGCTCCCTGTTCCTGGATGCCCCCACCAGATAACAAACAAAACGATCCTTGCCTGTTTTTGCTCTTCACTGTGTTCTCATCCAGGGGATGCAGCAAGGCACAGCTTTGAAGCTGCAAAAGTCTACATTTGAATTTCGGCACCGCTATCCATTCACTCATTCATTTCCTGAGCACCTACTGTGTGGCAGGCCCTGCACTCTGCACGCTGCTCGGAGCCGACAGTCTAGTTGAACGGAGAGATGTTGATCAAAGCATCACCACTTCCTAACAGTGATCTCGGGCAAGGCGCCGAGGTTGCCCCTGTGTCCGTGCCTTCCTCTCAGCGGACTGTTCACAACTCATTGAGCCGGTGCCTTAGCCGTGCCTGCACCGGACCCAGACCGCCCAGGGTCATCCTCAGCAGCTGGGTGCGGGGAAAGGAAATGGGGTCTGTTCCTTAATGGGTCTCCTTCCCTCCAAGTGGGCCCAGTCAGAATGCTTCAACCCACTTGCAGTCAGTCATCTTACACAAAGAAACCAAGAGTTAGCATGTGTCTGGAAAGTGCAGGCTCCAGTGGAGAGGTGGACGGTGGGTACCCTGGCCGAGAGACCCCCCAGGACCCACCTCTCCACACCCACAACTCAAGTTGGGGTCTGAGCCCAAGGACAAATGACTCAGTGTGTGGTAGGGACCACGGCATTAACTAAACACAGGACCATGGAAGGCAGGGGGTGGGGGGTGAGGGAGAGTGGGGCACTGTTTTCCATTATTAGCACTATTTTCACTCCTCCTTTCCTATGTGTATGTATTAGTGGGACAAAAAAAATCCATTTTTAATATTAAAATAAAATTGGTACATGGCATTTACTTTGCAGTTGCTTGAAACGTGGTGATGTGACAGAAGTTAGATCCATAAATACCAAAGGGATTAAATTAAAAGGGTTTAACGGTATTTTAGTGGCCTGGGTGCACCGCAGCGGAATGTGGAAAATGGCAGTCACAACCCTGTGGCATTTGTCCCCATCTCACAAGTGATGGGGTCGTTACGCAGTAGGGGCTGAGCTGAGGAAAACGCACTGATGAGAGTTTCAGCAGCTATGCCACCCACTGGTGACTGAATGTGTCCCCAGGACCGGTTAATGGATAATCACAGGACCGGTTAATGGATAATCACTTGGTCATTTTCTGAGAGGAGACAGATCATTGAGGCATGTTTACTGCCAAAGCAGTGGCACTGGAATCCAGAAAAACCGATACTGGGCGACTCGCAGTTTTTAAATAACACTAAATAACCGCACCTTTCTGCTCACCGTGAGTGGCCATGAGCCCCATAAGGACTGAGTGCTCAGCCTGAGCCATCATTCAGTTCAGCCACCTTCATTTGGTTTTAAATAGACGGCACATAGATTAACGGTTTTTGCTTCGTATTAAATGAGAATCTGACTAGCACACGTGAAATACACACGTAAGAGGAAAAATAATGAACCAAGGGATACTGAAGAGCAAGAGGCACGTCTGAAGCGTGGGGACGAGCTGGTGTCTGCGTAACAGAGCTGGGCGGGAACGCGAGGTGGATCAGGAGCAAAGGGCAGGACTGCGCAGGGGGGCCGGGGCAGGGCACCCGACCACCAACGGGGCCGCAGTCCTTCTGCCTTAGGGCCCCCAACGCCCAAGCACAAGACTGAACCCTCCTCTGTCCCCTCGGCTCTACTGCTACTTCATTCTGGAAGGAAACTGGATACGCTTTTTTTTTTTTTTTTTTAATTTATTTATTTATTTATTTATGGCTGTGTTGGGTCTTCGTTTCTGTGCGAGGGCTTTCTCCAGTTGCGGCGAGCGGGGGCCACTCTTCATCGCAGTGCGTGGGCCTCTCATTATCGCGGCCTCTCTTGTTGCGGAGCACAGGCTCCAGACGCGCAGGCTCAGTAGTTGTGGCCCACGGGCCTAGTTGCTCCGCGGCATGTGGGATCTTCCCAGACCAGGGCTCGAACCCGTGTCCCCTGCATTGGCAGGCAGACTCTCAACCACTGCGCCACCAGGGAAGCCCTGGATACGCTTTTTTAAAAAAAGTGCTGCCTGTCTTTCCGCAGCTCTCCCAGGAAAGGGCAGTATGTGCGCTCCCGTTACTTGGAGTCACATCTGTCCAGCTCCCACAGCAACAAGTGCAGCCCTGGAAGCGCAGGGAGGCCCAGGCGGCTGAGGCAGGAAGGTGGCAGAGCTGTCTGGGACCACCTTTTGGAAGCATCTGTCAAACGTCTGTGGGATGTGCTGGTGGTGGGCACAGAGAGTGAGTAGAAGGTCATGCTGGCCCTCAAAGAACCCACAAGCCAGACCACCAAGCGGTTATGATCATGCACCCCATGTGAAAAAATGTTTGATCATGCGCCCACAGTATATGAATAATTATTTCTAGATTATACACATGCTGTGCTACTGCTACTTGACTTATGCTTTATGACCATGTGCCCTCCGGGTGAGGGGGCGGCACTCATCCCCTTCTTGGAAACAACAAGGCTAGAGGAGAGTGGAATCAAGAGCCACAACACCATCGCACCCCTACCCAATGCAACTTTTCCTAGGAAGGTACTAGAAAAGAGAGGGAGCTACATGCATGACATGGTCCATGGGGCGTTACATTTGTAACAGGCCACAACTGGAAGCTGCCCGAGCGTCCAGCCAAAGGACGACAGGGTAAGAAAACTGGGGCCACAGGCTCTCCACAGAACAGAAGCCAAGCATAAAAAGTGACAAGCGAGGCTGCAGAACATTCATCCGGAATACTGATGCTGTAAAGCCGAGTGGAAGGTGAGCTCTCCACTGTGTGTGGGTGTGTGCGGTGTGAGCGGGGAAGGAATGGCAATGGCTGGATCATGGCAATGTTTTCATTTCTTCTCTTAAATTGCCTTTGCTATCGCTGTAATGTTTTAATAGCATAGAAAGTCAAGTTTAAGTAAGAGCGGCGGATGATTTTTCTCACCGGTTCCCTCTTCCTCCTTCTCCTCCGAGAGACAGTATGGATCTCCTCCCACAGCTTCCCCAGTTTCCAGACTGATGAGTGTGTCTGCGAACCAGCCTGGCTCCACTGACGGGGCCTTCCGTCTTCCTGCTCACGAGGCTGCGGTCATCACTCTCCCCGACAGCTCCACGCCCTCCTTCAGCAGAAGGGCCACGTGGGCTCTCACTGTAGGTGCCACGGCGTTTTTCTCCCGAATTCAGTTATCAGTTGATGGCCTTGAGCTGTGATCGCATCTGGGAGACCCTGAGCCCAATGCAACGCGGGCATTTCTGCAGAAATGGAAGAGCAGCAGCACTTCTGGATAAGTTATGGCGAAGGCTCACAGGAGAGTATTTGTGGGCGTACCTTAACCATGCCGTGCATTTTCTGCTAAGGGAGTGTTAACTGGAACAACCTTTATAACTCTCCAACAGTATCAAAATGGAAAGCATGCACTTGACCCAGTTATCCTTACTCTAAGAATTTACTCTTAGGAAATAATCACACCAGGGCAAAAAAAAAAAGGAAGAAGAGGAAGGAGGAGGAGGAGGAGGAGAAGGGGGAAGAGGAGAAGAAGAAGAAAGAAAAAAATGAGCACAGAAATGCTTGTCCAGTGCTTTTTTAGATAATAGGGAAACACTGCAAGCAACCTGAATGGCTAAAAAATGTTTCATTAAATTATGCTATATCCATTTGATGGAATGTCATGCACCATTAAAAATGACATTATAATTAGATATTCAAACAGGTGATAACATTAAAGAATTATTATTTCAGGTGTGATAGTGGTCTCAAATTGATGCTTTTAAAAGAGTCCTTGTTTTTTAGAGATACACATAAAATGTTTGCAGATGGGGTTTGGTTTAAATTAATGGCGGGGGGAAGCAGATTAGTGGTCACCAGGAGCAGAGGGGAGGGGGGAATAGGGAGTAGTTGCTAATGGGCATGGGGTTTCCTTTGGGGTGATGAAAATGTTCTAGAACTAGATAGAGGAGATGGTTGCACAACATTATGAATGTGCTAAATGTCACTAATGGTGAATTTATGTTATGTGTATTTACCACAATAAAAAAATAATAATGGGGGAACCAGATGACGGAGTGGGATGAAATAAGATTGGCCATAAATTGATAATTGTTGACAGGCAAGTGATAAGAACATGGGACTCTACATGTGTACAAGTATGTTATATACACATGTATGTAGCTCATTAGAAAGTTTCCATAATAAAAAGTGATGCCACAGATGCATATTTATTAGCATGGAATGTCCACAACATGTTGAATTTAATGAGCCAGTTACAAAACTGCATATTGGGAATTTTCCCAGTGGTGTGAAATTACATATCTAGATCCAAACGCATACATACGCATAAAGAAATGTTTGGAATGCTGTTCAGTAAAGGTTTAACAATGATCATTTCTAGGTTAGTAGATTTGAGATTTTTCTCCCTTTGGTCCATTTTCCAGTATGGTTTGCACTTTTCTTTTTCCATTCAGTCTTTTTACAAAACAATAAAGTTTTTTTCTTAAAAGGCAGAAATGTTTAAGAACACCCTTTTTACCTCCAGCATTCTCACAGAATGGTCCTGGAAAATGGCAGATTCCTAACAAAAGCCACCTGGCTAGCTTGACGCCTGGGTACTTGATCAGTGGCAACGCCCTCCGCAGTGGACATCTCCCCATGCGGGGGCTGAGGAGGGCCCACCTTCACAGCTGGACACCCCTGTCAATGATGACAACCCCAACAATGACACCTGCAACTCTTTCTCCTGCACAGGTTCATCCAGCCTCTCTCAGCCACCCTGTGAAGTCGCCTGGGCCAGGACTGGGACCGTCCCTACTTCACAGACGAGGAAGTGAAAGCTGGGGGGCTGCTTACACCACACAGCTGAGCAGCCGAGGCAGGACCAGCCCCAGGGGACCCTTCCTTCTCCCAGGAGCCACCCCTTGTTGGGGGTCAGGACCCAGGCGCTGGGGCCTGGGGCTGGCCCTCCACTCGGGAGATGAAGACCACTACACATGATCTTGCACAGGTGCAACTCAGACCCCTGCATTATCACACACAGCCAAACGTCTCCAGCTCCCACCCAGATCGCGTGAACATCAGCCAGAGGAGGGATAACTACAGTGACTGCTGCTGGACAGCCCACTGCGAAGGACACAGCTGCTCCCGCTGTGGTGTCTCTGGCTGAGCTGCCTGGAGTCACATGCAGTCCCTCCTGACCTCTCACGCTCCTGGTAATGCCCTTTGGAAGGACGCTCTTCAAACTTGGCTCTGTGAGGACCCCCACAATTTACCTGCACCCAGAGCATACGGACCAAAGGAGCCACCAGGCCTGCCCAAAGCACCAGGCACCCACTCCTCACACTCATTCTCTCACTCATTCTCCCTCCCTCCCTCCCTCCATCCCTTCCTTCATCCACCCAACAGTTCTGTGCGTACTTTGAGATGAGCCCGGCCTGGGCAGAGGGATGACCAGGGAAGTCAGACGTTAAACAGATGAGAGCACCATGAATAATACCCACAGGATGGTGAATGCTCAAAGGAGAGGCACCAGGGGCCAGGAGGGCACCCATGGCGGGTGGGAAGCAGACCTGGGCTGGGGAGTCAGGAGGGGGTCCTGGAGAAAAGCCTTCATGACATAAGAACAGCCATCGAGTGTGGGAGACCCCACAGTGCACAGAGCTCACGCCGCTGTCCACCTGCCCAGAGGCTCTTGTCGTTTCCCCTCTGCAGACAGGAACCTGAGGCCGGAGAGGATGTCACTCAGCCGAAGAGAGGGAGAGCCAGACCTCACAACGGCCTCAAAGCCAGGCCTAACCAGTCACAGGTGTGCCCGGAGCCGGCAGGGCTGCCTCCGGGATGTCTGGGCTCGAGGGTTTCTGTGGCCAAGTCCTGAAGGTAAGGATTCTGGCTTCTGGCTGCGCTCACAAAACCTCTATGAAGAGGAGTTCTCTGCGAACACAGCTGCCTCATCAGTGACAAGACGTCCCGTGGGCCAGTGTGACCTCCCCACTCTTGGTGTTTTAACGGAGATGAGGAAAGATGGGCTCACAGTAGTGGCACTTCTCCCCAGGCAGGCAGAGGGCCCTGACTCAGGGGCCTCATTAAAATGGAAATTCCATTCCTCAGGAGAGGCTACCTCATCTCCGAGCAACCCAGTGTTTCCGACTGTCTTCCAGAGAAAAGAGAAATGTAAGGTGGGTGCCAGTGGGAGAGAAAAACCCACCACTTTCACCTAAAACCAGAACTCGCCCACTGGAAGCCCAGCTTGCAGTCTCCGCCCTGGTCCCGCACAAACCCATTACAACCATTTCCTCCTGCTCTAGAGGGCGGTGTCCAAGGCCGACTCCTGCCTGGGCGGCTGCATTGGGTCCAGCTCTCTCGGCATTTGGCTACCTGCTGGCCCAGCTTTGCTCTAACCCGCTCTCACCTGGACTGAGGTGGCTCACAAGTGTGTGGCTCTGTGCACACCAAACATGTGGGGACTGGACGGAATATTCCTTCTGCCTCCAGGCACAGAGGGCCTGTGCACGGGCACAGCCTCAGTCCTTTCCGTGGGAGGAGAAGGGACCCAGGATGTGGTGGCCCCTGGAGAGCAATGCCAGCTAAACACGGTCAAGTGCAAACCCAGGCTGAGGTCTGGGAAGCCTTCCAGGGAGCTGTCCCCACTGGCTTCCTTTTGTGTGTGTGTCTGGGGAGTGGGGGTGGGGGGAGGCAGGGAGATCGTAAAAACGGCCAGGCCCTGACCCTCGCCTTGGCCCGAGCCCTTGCCACCCTCAGGTCAGCCTCCATTTCAAAGCCAATCCCGATCTCAGGTGAAAGCTCTGCACCAATGGTTTTCAAACCTTTTGTACAGGTTTCTCTACAAACCTATTTGAAAGAGACTAGCAGACACAGGACAAGGGAAGCTACCGGGGCAGACACGGTGGGAGGAGGCCAGCCCGGAGCCCAACCCACCGGCACCCTCTCCTGAGCAGGGTGGCAGCTCGCCTGGCCCCAGGTGCAGGCATCACACCGAGGCCCTGCGTGGCTGGTGCTCTGTGCCCGGTGTGCTGTGTGTGGACGGGGCACCAGCCTCCATTGGGCCCAGCTCTTCCTATGCTCACAGGGCCTCTCTGGCAACCCCGCCTACCTGTGAGGGGCCTCTGAAGCTTCTGTGCTTCCTGCCCCTGCCTCCGGGGGACGTGTCTTATCCCCCAAGGATTCCCTTCCACAATCTGTGGCTGTTACACCAGCCTGCCCGCCTGACCTCCCTCAGAGCTGGGTCCTGGCTCTCCACAGCTCCCTGGCCTGGGCTGGGCACGGGAGAGGGCAGTCACAGAGCACGCGGAGCACGAACAGCCCGTCCAGCTGCTGCGTGCCCTCACCTTCTCCCTCCTGAGCCAGCTCCTGGGGGTGGAAGTGAGGGACCACTCCACGGAGGCTGGAGGTGCTCAGGGAAGAGGTCACATCTCAGGGGGACCCAGAAGAGTGGGCAGGATTTCACACTCCCTCATTAAACACGTTCAGGTCGCCCCTCAGGTGTGGCCATGACCCCCACCCTGAGCTGCACCTGATGTGAGCAGGGCTGGGGACCTGCTCCAAGCTGCTCCGGGTTCCCTTGCCCAAGAATTTGAATCTGGGGCACAGAGACAGCAGCCACGAGGCCGAGCTCAGCCAGGGCAGGTCAGAGCTCCCGGGAGAACGAAGATATAGAGGAACAAAGAAGCCAGTCCATAGAAGGAAAGGAAACAGAGGGGACATGGGAGAGTCCCTGTAGGGTGCTGCATAAGCCCTACTTTTACTGAGGACACTCTGAGTGGGTTTTTGTTCCCTGCCACCAACTGACCCTGAATAGAAGATCATGAAAAAAAGAAAAGAATTAGTAAACAGGTCCCTGTCTATAAAGGTGTTTCCAGCGCAGTGAGGAGACATCCCCATAGGCATGATACCACTGCATGCAGACCTACTGTCGACTAAGGCAGCAGTCCCCAACCTTTCTGGCACCAGGGACCGGTTTCATGGAAGACAATTTTTCCACGGGCCGGGGTGGGGGTGGGGGGATGGTTTCGGGATGATTCAAGCGCATTACATTTATTGTGCACTTTATTTCTATTATTATTACATTGTAATATATAATGAAATAATCATACAACTCACCATAATGCAGAATCAGTGGGAGCCCTGAGCTTGTTTTCACTTGCCACTCACTGATAGGGTTTTGATGTGAGTCTGCAAGCAATTGATTTATTATGGTCTCTGTGCAGTGAAACCTGTCTGCTGATGATAATCTGTATTTGCAGCTGCTCCCCAGCGCTAGCATCACCTCCTCAGCTCCACCTCAGATCATCAGGCATTAGATTCTCGCAAGGAGCACGCAAGCTAGATCTCTCGCATGCGTAGTTCACAGTAGGGTTTGCGCTCCTATTAGAATCTAATGCTACCGCTGATCTGACAGGAGGCAGAGCTCAGGCAGTAATGCGAGTGATGGGGAGCAGCTATAAATACAGATGAAGCTTCACTCGCTCGCCTGCCCGCCGCTCACCGCCCGGTTCCTAACAGGCCACGGACCAGTACTGGACTAAGGAGCCAGCTGAAGAGCCAGGGTCGGTGGGTGGTAATAACGACTGGTATCGGTCAGCTGTGCCGCACAGTCCCTCTCCCAGAGCAGCTTGGAGCAGGTAGCCAGCCCTGCCCCGGTCCCTTCAGGTGTGGGTGGGGGGTGGAGACAGGGTCTGGGTTTTTTTATTATATTATTGTTGTTGTTGCTGTTATTATTTACCCTCACCACCATCTCAGGATATAGGCATTATTCCTCCCTTTGAGAAGCAAAGAAATTAAGGCTTAGAGCAGTTGAGGGCCTCGTCCGAAGTCACACAATGGAAAAGACAAAAACTCTAATTCAAAAAGATGCATGCACCCCAATGTTCACAGCAGCACTGTTTACAATAGCCAAGACATGGAAGCAACCTAAGTGTCCACTGACAGAGGAATGGATAAAGAAGATGTGGAATACATATGCAATGGAATATTACTCAGCCATGAAGAAGTGAAATAATGCCATTTGCAGCAACATGCATGGACCTAGCTAGAGATTATCATACTAAGTGAAGTAAGTCAGATGGAAAAAGACAAATATCACATGATATCACTTATTTGTGTAATCTAAAAAAAAGATATAAATGAATTTATTTACAAAACAGAAATAGACATAGAAAACAATATTATGGTTACCAAAGGGCAAATGGGGGGGAGAGGGATAAGTTAGGAGTCTGGGATTAGCGGATACACACTACTATATATAAAATAGATAAATAATAAGGGCCTACTGTACAGGACAGGGAACTACATTCAATATCTTATAATAATATATAATGGAAAAGAATCTGAAATAGAACATATACATCTATATATATACAGATATATATAGATAGATACATATATATAACTGAATCACTTTGCTGTACACCTGAAACTAACACAACATTGTAAATCAACTATACTTCAATAAAAACATTTTTTTAAAAAGTTACACAGTGACTCAAAGCAAAGCCAGGATCCCAAATTTTGCACTGCTTTTACTAAGCCCCTTCACACCATCATGCAAATGAGACTCAGCAACTGCCCAGGGCAGCAGGGTTGTGGGGGGGGAGGGGAACAGAGCCCCGCCTTCCAGTTCCATAGCCCAGAATACCTAGCCTTGACCTTTCAAAGTTTACCTCCAAATCAAAGCTCAAGCTGGCAAAGTAAAGTGCAGGAGGATCCCAGGAAGATATCCTAGCCCTGCTCACCTTGGGTTCAGGACACATGCTGTATTTTGGAACCAGTGACACAATGAGCTGCCAGCCCCACCTGCATCAGAGGCTTGGCACTCATGCCCACAGATCCTCCAGCAGGTTAACATCTAAATGGCAACAAAGCATAAGCCTTCTGAATCTGGTAATTACAAAGGCAACTGCTATAGTTACAAAGGTTAGTTACAAAGGAAGCAGTTAGTAATCAGGATAATTGCCCTGGCAGGAAAATGATGCTTCAAGCATTTTTTTTTTTAACATCTTTATTGGAGTATAATTCCTTTACAATGGTGTGTTAGTTTCTGCTTTATAACAAAGTGAGTCAGCTATACATATACATATATCCTATCTCCTCCCTCTTGCTTAATTAAAGCATCTTAATGGTAAGAATGTATCAAATGTAGACAAGTGACTTTTTTGTCTACTTTTTTCGTCAAATGACTCTGACCTACTAATCCTCTTATGAAGACCACCTCCAATACAAACATTTCAGAATGCCTATTTTTCTACTGAAATAGGGGGGCCACCTCTGGGATGGCCGGCAGAGGGCCCTGTGGGAAGAGGCGAGGTCAGAACAAACAATGCCCTCGCTGCAAAAATCCAACTCAGTTTCTCTGAGAACTGAGCGTCAGTCTGCTCGAATTGTGCACAAACATTTGAACTCGCTGGTGACCCAGTTACCCTGAGCCTCTTCAGCTAGCACCGATTTACACGAGTCCCTCGGGGGTAGCCGCTGCCATCTGTATGGGTCACAGGATCACATCTAAATCCAAACTGTCAACACCTCTTGCACAACAAAATACCATCCTTTTGCTAAGTTCCTTTCTGGTGGCTCTTGCCTTTGCTAATGTGGACTCTTGAGAATTGACTCCAACTCATACCCCAACCCCCCCCCCCCCCTGCAGGCTCCCTGGCAAGGCCAAGCCATCAGAGGTCTCCATCCTTCCAGGACCTCCTGCTCTGTGCCAAGCCCCGCTTCTTCGGGAAGGGCCAGAATTCTCTCCCAGCTGAGGGACGCTAACTTTCCCCTGGGTTCCTTCAGACTCTGAATAAAGCCCAGTCTTCTCTGCTGGAAGCACATGTGTGTCCCCCTTTCTCAGGCACTGCACCCCCTTTTCTAGTTCCCTCACACCCTCGAAGTCACCAGGGAGAGTAAAGGTTCCTTTAAACAAACTTCAGTCCACTGCATTGTTAATTTTGCAGATGTGATAACAGTACCTTGAAATAAATATTAAATGTTTAAAAAAGGAATCATCTTTTAAAGATGCATCCTGAAATATTGACAAATATTCAAAATGACACGGGATTAGGGAAGAGGGTAGAGGCACAGAAACAAGACTGAGTTGATAGCTGGTGACAAGTATGTGCCGGTTCCTGAGACTTCTGTCTGCTTCTGTTTATGTCATAAATTTTCCATAACAACAAAAGGATTTTAAAAAATCCCATCCCTGGGGTTCTGCAGCATCCCTGAGTCCAACTGTCCTACCTGAGGATTTTACCTGGACCTCTTTCAACTGACACGTTTAGTGAGCAACAACTCCACACAAGGTGCTGCTGAAGCTGCAAAGTAAAAGCCACTGGTCTGCCTGCAACAAGCTCTCGGGATGCAGAGGCTGGTCCTCTATTTTGACAAAATCCCCAAGGCCTCATTTCTCAAATTGGGCACAGGTTTTTCTCTCTCCAAACACCAGGGTGGGCATGTGGAATGGAGTGAGCTCAGCTTCCTGTCCTGGCATCGCTGAGGGGAAATCTTAACTGCCCCTCATTCCTCCCTTGGTCTGGATGAGGTGGCCCAGGTGTGAGTCAAGGCAGAGAAGAGTTTGAGGGGAAGAGAGGCTGACCCATCCATGTTTTGGAGGGGTAGGGTGAGGTCAACCCCTCTGTCCTGCAACCTGAGAGACAAGGACCAAGGGCCAGGACACGTCATGCCTCCCACCTGGGCCAGAAGCTTGGAGGGAAGTGCTGAGATCACGAGGGGCTCCAGGCCTGAACACCTGAAGGCTGGACACTGCCTAATCCAAAGGACTCGAAACCAGAAACCGACTTCCCCTCCAAACTAGACATAGATCTGTTTATCTGTTCAGAGGGCTGTGTGGCATGCATGCTCTTGGAGCCCCGAATTCACAGCCAAAGCAAGCAGGGAATTCCCACCTTGAGCTGCTGACCCATCAATGAGCAATGGCTCCCCTCCTGGGGTACCGTTAAATGTTCATCCCGGGGCCACCACAGAAACAAAAGCCAACCCCTCTGGTCAGCAACACCCTTCACCACTATCAGTTTCAATGACCAACAGTTCACACCCACTGTCCCACTCTCTCAGTCAAGGTGAGGACGATGAAGAGAGAGTCTCTGATGAGTATAGTATAGTATAGTATAGTATACTATAGTATAGTATAGTATAGTACTCCCAATATGGACATAATCCCTCTTCTTAGGTGGAGAAAAAGGCTGCACCTACACCTAGAAGAAAGGGGACAAGAATTCGGATACAAGTGCACCTGGTGAACGCCCCACACCATCCCCTTTGTCTCTGTGGTTCCAGTGAATTAAAAAAAAATACGTGGTAGGGACTTCCTTGGTGGCGCAGTGGTTAAGAATCCGCCTGCCAATGCAGGGAACACAGGTTCGATCCCTGGTCCGGGAAGATCCCACATGCCGGGGAGCAACTAAGCCCGCATGCCACAACTACTGAGCCTGTGCTCTAGACCCCGCGAGCCACAACTACTGAAGCCTACGCGCCTAGAGCCCGTGCTCCGCAACAAGAGAAGCCACCACAATGAGAAGCTCACGCATTGTAACAAAGAGTAGCTCCCGCTTGCCGCAACTAGAGAAAAAGCCCACATGCAGCAACGAAGACCCAAAGGAGCCAAAAAAATACATGGTAGTAAAACAGAATTAAACCCCCATTCCAACTAAAACAACATTGTAAATGTAAACTATATTTCAATAAAAAAATTTTTAAAAACCCACTCCACGGAAAACACGGAATTTGGAAATGGGGGAAGCAAGGCAGCTGCAGCAAGCCATCCAGGAGTCTGAGCAGACCGTGTTTCTCAAAATGAGATCCATGGGGGGCGAGCAGGAGCGCTGCATGGAATGCATATTAAAAATGGGGGACCCTGGGCACCATCCGATCATCTCATCAGAATCTTGGTGGTCCTCCCCTAAGACTTTTAATGCACTCACCCCAGCAGCCTTTGTGCCCACCAAAGTTAGAGAGAAGTTTTTCAGGGTTTGTGTGTGCATGTGTGTGTGTGTTGTTTAATCCATGCCACTCAATATTTTACTAACTTAATGAGCTCACAAGAGACCTCATTACACCTTCTGCCCAGCTAAGTGGATGCGGCTCCTCTTCCTTGGGACTAAGGGGTCCAAGGGTTAATAGCTTGAATGTGGCTATGTTTTCCCTTTGTCCTGAGACAAGCACACCCCTGTCCCCACCCAGCCTCTGGGGGTGGCCATGGGAGAAGCCATGGCTCCGTGCTTGCAGGGATTTTCTGAGCACTAAGGAACAGCTCTCCCCAACAAGTCAGAAACCCCCAGTTTAGGAAGCCATTCCTTTGAATGGGAACAGTGCTGAGTGGACCAAGGCGAGACCACCATTTCTCCAGGCCACTTGCCTGCCGAGGCACAAAGGCAGAAGGTTTTCCAGGAGCTGATCCAGAGCCAGATTACCCCCCCACCACCACTCCCCAGGGACTTATTTCTACCTTGGGGGACCATGGCCAATAGGGACAGCAGGAAAGCCTTCCAAGTCCTAACTTTTAGAGGATTTTCATCTTGAAGCAACAGGATGGCAGGGTGCCCAGATGTTCTTTAGGGTCAGTCCCTAGGGCCACCAGCCACAAACGGCCCCCTCACCCCCTGCTCAAACGCCGCTTTGGTTGCCCTAAGGGCAGAATCTGGGCTGCCTGGGATAATTCCAAGTGCTGGGCTGTGATATCAGAATAGGGCTATGACATCAAGGTGGGGACAGGTCAGCCTGGGGGAGCAGGGCAAGAGAGAGAGAGACAGCCCCTGAGGGGCTGGATTAGCCCCCCTGGAGGTAAGGCCCAAGAGAGAGAGGTGTCCGGCTCTGGGTTCACTGCTCACAGCCTCCTGGAGCCCCCACTGGGAGGCGGACCTGAAGATATGAAAATGATTCTGAGAGGTAGGTTGCAAGCCAGCCGAACTTCTGGTGCTTCCTTACGCACTGATTTAGGAGCAAGGAAAGCAAACAAACTACCCTCTAGCTCCCCACTGTGTCAAGTGAAAGGATACTCTCTATTTTCTGACTGAGAAGTTCCACTTTGGGCCACACCCACCCAAGTGGGCTGAGCATCAAAGTCCCCCAGGATGCGGCTAAATGCAGGTTGATGAAATGTAGGACGCCCTTTACACTGAATTACAATAAATGAATTTCAGTGTAAGTATGTCCCAACTATTGCATGGGACACATTTACACTAAAACATCTGTGTATGTTTGAAGTTCAAATGAAAGTTGGTGACCTGACCTTTTATTTGCTAAATCTGGCAATCCTATCCAGGAAGAGTTTTTTTTAATGCAGGTGCCCGCCCCCCGCCCCCCACCCCGCCGTCCCCAGTGCTCTCATTCATTCAGATTTATCCCTGCAGGGGGACCTGGGAACCTGTATTATTTTAAAGCTGCCAAGGTGACTATTATCAATAACTACTGCTGACTTTTCTTGAGCATTTGACAAGCCATGTGCTAAGTTCGTTTCATGCACTGTCTAAGATAGTCCTCACAGCCCCTCTAAGGGGTGGTTCTATGATTAAGCCTGCTTTACAGAGGAGAGAAAGAGGCAACAGACATCAAGCACCTCACCCAAGGTCACACAGTTACTAAGCCATGGTTTGAACCCAGGAAAGGTGGCTCCCACTGACTTAGAAATCTTTGAATTGGAAGGACGTTGGGAGGCACCCAGTCAAAGCCTCTGGTGGACTGACCGACAGGGAATCTGAGGCTCCGGGAACTCATGCTCACACTAACCAGCACGCCACTGTGCATGCGCATGAGGGGCTGAGCCCGGTGGCAGAGAGCAAGCATCTAGCCCAGGCAGGGGGCCAGCTCAGGGAGGGTTTCCAGAATGGCCTCTCCTTGAAGGGGAAGCAGACCTAAGGGGAAACAGGGTGTGGGAAGGGGCTGGGTGCTAACGAAGAGGGTTTGTAAGCAGGAGGCTCAGCTTGCAAGCCGGCCTGGCGGCAAGACGGTGTGCCAATGAGGAGAGGGAAAGCTGGACAGGTCTGTAGGGCGGGGAGAACCAAGAAGAGACAGAAGTCAAAACTGCATTTTATTTTCAAATGAACACACAGCAATTTTTTTGTTGCTGCACAGTTCTATGCTTTTTTTTTTTTTTTTTTCCTCGTCTTTTGGGATCTTAGTTTTCCGACCAGGGATTGAACTCAGGCCAGGGCAGTGAAAGCACCGAGTCCTAACCA